>NW_024104360.1:0-600000 GCF_003945595.2 Pipra filicauda
CTGGCTCACAACAGTTACCACTTTTGACAAGATATTTTCTATTGCTTCCTGAAAAATTAACAGGCAAGTAACTCTTCTACATTGCTCCAGCATCATGAATGAATTACTTGCTGACTAACTTTCCCACCTCATCTACCACATGTTCTCTTGCAGGATATGTGATCTCCCGCTTTAAACCTTTTTTAGCAATTCATGCAATTTACAGAAAGAATGCTCTTTGTTTCTCTGAATGATCACAGAATCATTAACACGAAACATTTGTAGTTGTCCTGGATTTTGGAAGTTTAAAAACTGAGATACAGCACAGTCCAACTAAGACCAAGAGTGCTACTCTCCTTTGAAAACAGAAGGGTGTTGATGGGGATCTTTGAAAACATCCCCTCAAGTGAACTCGCTATGTTTCAAAATAACAGCATTTTATATGAAAGTCTAATGTTTTGTCTTACTTCAGAAGTGACTGTGAAGTACCCCAAAGAATGTAATGGTTTCATGAGTAAGTCAGATGGGGGGGAGGTGGGGTAATCTCCCAAATTCATTCCCTTAGGGTTGACATTTAGGATTCCCAAGGCACCCCCAAATAAGTAGCTTGGATGACTTGTATGTGCCAGCATCACCCAAAGTGACATCTGAAAGGGATCTGTGGTGGTTTTGCAGGAGAGTGCTCTTTCCTCTGCTTCGATTAACAATCACTCCAAAGCTTTTGTTGGGTTTTGTGGTCAGGCTATTGACAGGCATGACCAGGGAAAGAGAGACTTGGTGTATCATCTTGAGAACTCGTGGGAAGAGTTTAGGGTGGTATAAACTGCCTGGATTTTGGAAATGTCAGCCACTTCTGAAAGTTGTGAATATCTGCCTGCTGTTTTTGGGATTCAACCTTTCTCATCCTAAAGAGACAAATTTTAACTGGAGAGGGAAAAAGAGGCAGAAATAATCCCAAGGTAGCATATTTAAAGTGTCTGACTGATGCTGTTTTCAGTGCCTCGGTGAGAGACCGTGTGTCATTGCAAAGCAATGCTTACGGAGCCCTGCAGTCCCACAGTTTTTACAGCACTGTTTCACTGGGATGACATAAAGACCTTCAGGCCTCTCAGGTTTATGTCATGTAGTCTGTGGATATTTTCCTTGACAGTGGAGCAAGCTGGAGGCAGCCTTGTCTGCAGCTCATCCAGAGATGATTGCATTATCTTCTCTGGGTGACCCTGTATTGGATAATAACATTTGGTTACTCATAAATAAAGATCACGTGGCACCATTACTCAGTAATTAAAGATATTAATAAACTGGTAATGTGAAAGGGAACCTACTATGCCTATAAGATACTCAGGTCAATTCTTCTGATTTACCACCAAAAAGTTATATTGTATGTTCATGATGCCACAGGGAGAAGACATCCTTAAATTGCTCATGAATTTTGTGATTCCTATGGACTTGAGCAATCCTTACAAGACGTAACTTAAGAGTATTCGATGTTTTTTTTAAGGATTAACTGTTCTACCCTATTTTGTATAAAAAGACTGTCTGCATGGAGAAGTGTATTTCTAATTGTCATAATCATATCTGAGTAAATAAAAAAAGTATTTCCCTGATAATAAACAAGCACTTGCATAATCATCTTCATCAGCTCAAGAAGTTTCATAAACCCATAAAACCAAAAATGATCTTTTTTTCAGCTTTATTTTAGAGTTAAAGCTTCATTACCCTGAAGAGTACACCTCTTTTTGGAAAATCCTGGATAGCAATGTACTAGCAAAGGTAAAAGTCTGTAATATGAGATGTGTGCAGAGTGCAAGTGCCACTGAGAAACTCAGAACTGAGCTCAGAAGGCCCTCTCCAGCTCTGCTGTAGCCCCCTTTAGATACTGGAAGGTGCTACACGCTCTCCCTGGAGCCTTCTCTTCGCCAGGCTGAACAGCCCCAACTCTCTCATAGCAGAGGTGCTCCAGCCCTTTGATCAACTTAGTGGGGCTCCTCTGGACTTGCTCCAACACGTTGATGTCCTTCCTGTGTTGGGGAGCCCAGAGCTGGATGCAGCACTCGAGGTGGGGTCTCATGAAAGTGGAGCAGAGGGGCAGGATCATCTCTCTCAACCTGCTGCCCACGCTGCTTTTGATGCAGTTCAGGACATGGTTGGCTTTCTGGGCTGCAAGTGCACATTGCTGAGTCATATTGAGCTTTTTGCCCACAAAGTGGACTTCTTCCCAGTGCTAATCTTGTTCCATTCTCTATCCAGCCTGTACTTTTGCTTAAATATATATTTACATAATACCTGTGTATACAGTATATATAGGCATATACTGTATACATGTATATATCTATATTTCAACCCAGCTCATTAAAGGAGAAATTGTTTCATGCCACTCAGCTGGCCTGGATTATGCTGTTTTACCACATGGATATTTGACATTTGAGCTATTTAACCATACAGAGACTGGCACTCACATGAAACCTCCCGTGAAGAAAATGTATGAAACAAAACAGGCTTTTTTCATGGAGATATATCTCCAGTCTGTCTGAATCTAGGTCAGGATATATTTTGGTGAATGAAGCCTTTTATTTTTGTTGTGAATGGACTTTTTTTGCTATTCTCCCACAAGAGGGCAGCAAAGGAAAATGGTTGCCAGAGCCCAAGACAAAAAACATTCAAGGACACTTAAGCATTTAACTTTCCTACTGTGTTTAATAAGACTCTGAAAATACCATCGTGTGGGAACTAGGTGAGCTTGTAGAAAGCCACCAGGTGATATTTTTTTTAAATGGTCTCCAAGCTTCCCAATCTATTGATAGCTTAATGAAGTTACTTGCTATTACCTTCAAATATGCTCCTCGATCATGCGATAATAGCACAGCAGCTGAGCAAGGTCTCCCGGGCTTCAGCATCTTCATCTCTAGTGTTAATTGTTCTATTGTCGCAGAATTTAGGTGATTTACCTCAAATCCCTCCTTCCCTTTCTAAACCACTCTTTGCCTGCGGAAGCACAGACACAAACGGGGAGGGCTACGCTTGAAGAACAACTTGGTGGCAACAAAACTATCTCGCTTTTGGCTGTTTTATCCCAAGATCCAACCTAAATAATAAAGGAATTCTAATTTTGGGGGGGGGGGGGGGGGTTAGCGTAGGGAATAAGAGGAGTTGGGGGAGCGAGGGGGGGCGGAGGGGTAGAGGAGGGGGCGTGGTGTGGCGGGGGTGTGGGTGGTTGTTTTGCAGCTTTGCCCGGAGCTATTCAAGCAGAAGTCAGGGTGTTATAGCTGGTTTGAGTTGCTGGGGGAGTGCCTGTGAGCCGCAGTGGCTGTGCTGAGCACAAATAGAGATTTAATCAAAGAAGTAGTTCTGTGCAGGATTTTCATTCATATGTTCTGCAATCCTGCAGGCAACCAGGGCACCAGCATGTTAATTACCTTTAAAATATACAGGCAACTTTTCTCTGTTTTAAAGGTTTCAGCTTCTAAATAAATGACAAACAGAAGGTAGAGGGGAAAATGAAAACAACTAGCATAGGAAAGTGAAGGCATCTTTCCAGGGGCTGCATTAAAGCTTGGGTATAGACACAAATCTCAGGCATTTTGTAGCCTCAGTATGGTGGTTTTCTGCTACCACTGCTGCCATATTGTACCTGAGAGAAAGTGTGCTCTGGGTGACACCAGAACACGGAGATAGGTTTGTTCATTCCACTCCATGCTTGTTGCTTCCAGTGAATGCTGTAGAATGAGATGTGAAATGCAGCAAGCCATAGGTGTGACCAAAGCCAATACAGTTTAGCTGGGGCTGAGGATGCAGAGAAACTATCACTTTCTAAGTGTTACCCAAGGGCTATTGGGTCTGGGTGCAAGACCTGGTCATCCCTTTACCATGTGCCTGATTGCCAGAAAACAAACACTGAGCATCTGCCCCAAGGGAAGCACCTAAAAAAGGCTCCAAGCTGCTGCTCGGATGGAGACATGGATCATGTCCCCATGCTATCTGAAATGGATGTAGGCATACAGAGCTGATGTTTTATCTGGGACTGAGGCAACTTTGGCTGCCTGGAAGGTTGAACTAAACAAGATTGTCTGTGTGCCTCTGTCCCTCACCTTTTTTTATTTTCTGCAAGCTGTCTTATTTCTTTTTTCCTAGTGAAACTGTCCTTTTCAGATTTAAACTAAAAGTGATAACTAACCACTGTGCCCTGTCTGCTGCTCGTAGACTGACACAGCCCAACACTCCCTGCAGAGCATCACGCTTTGTGGTTGGTGTGAGCAGGAGGCTGGGTCTTGTCTGGGACCTGCCTGCATTCATGCAAGCTTTCTTAGCACATCTGCCTGACCCCAGGGCACCAGAGTCTTTTTATGGTCTTTGGATCATGCCTCTGCTATGACTTGCTGGGATGGGGGGCCTGGTCCTGTCCCTTGAGGGCTGCAAGAGTCAACCCTAGATCTATTCCAGGGCAGGAAAGGCTCTGGCCAAGACCCAGTTAAGATCAAATGAGAAACACACATGGGATAGAACTATTAATTCATAGTTTTAGCACTTTAAAACAAGGGAAAATTAATTTTTTTCTCTGCTAGACTGAACATCTAAAATAGTAAGTACCATTCAGGTCCCCAGAGCTCCAGCAGATGGATGAACTGGGAGTGTTTTTAAAGCCAATGTGTATCTCTCCAAGTAAAATGCCACTCTCCATTATTCTGAGTTGGAAGAATAATGAAAGAATCAATCAAATCCTCTAACAGTGACAGAAAACAGACAAAAATCTATATGAGTCTCTTTTGAGGCTCTAAGAGGATTAAGCTCCTCAGGCAGAAACTCTTCTATAAGAGTTTGTTTGTGGTGAGAAAGAAAAGTTTGACAGATGTGTATGGTCAGTTCAGAAAAACATCCTTAAAAACTTATGCTATCTGAAGTGACACAGCCTGGTCCTTTAGGTCTGTTTTAGAATCAACAACATGAAATCCATTTTCGACTCTGATATGAAAAAGCCAGGAAGCATCAGACAAATCCCTCTGGTGCTTAGGGCTCTTCATTTCCTTCCCTATTCGTCCCACTTGTCTACTTTTGTAGCAAACTCTTTGAGTCTGTCCTTATAGACACACTTACAGAAGTAGCTACTGAAGTGATTAATGTAACCTAAGACCACTCAGGGAGTCTTGCGTAGTCTCACCATGATCTGTGTTTGCAGGATTTTCTAGTACAATAACTCCTGTAGGAAGAGTTTTTAATATTAACCTTCCACTTTAACATTAGATAATGCTGGGTTATGTATCAACAAGGTGAAACTGCTAAGCAAGTTTCATTTCTCCCAGGAGATTGAAGTGACTTCTCAATGACTGAGGCCCTTCACTGACTTGAGGTGGGTCTCAGGGTGTGTTTCTTGATCAGAAACAACAGAGGTCCCAGAACTTCATGGTTTGCAATATAATTAAGGTTGTTTTAAGCCAATAGGCTCTACTTTGCAATTGCCAAGAGTTGTCAGAGTGGTCACCCATGGGTACCATTGTGGGGAACAACAGTTCGTCTGTGCAGCTGGAGCACGGTGGTGTTGACTTCTGCAGCATCTTGTGTTCCATTGACAAGGATAGGCACACTGGATAGCTGTAGTGCTGTAAAGTCCAGGGCTTGCTGAGGTCCATCAGGGAGATGTGCTGTGTGTTATTCTCCCTGTTATTTGCATTTAGGTCTTCCTGGCACATCTGGCTGCTGTATAGGACAAAGATACTAAAAAAATCTTTTTCCTATGCTTAAGAGAAACACAGAAAATGGTGAGGATTGCCAGAAGGAATCAGGTTAGAAAAGTCCATCTGTTTTCTGCCTCCTCCCTTCTCATTTCAATTCCTATCTCATTCAAAGCCTGGAGTCATAGACTGTTGTGTGTTGGAAGGGACTCTAGTCCAACCATTCTGCCAAACCCACACATTTTCCAATTGACATACCAAACCTCTAGGTTAGTTTGGGCCCTACAGCTGACCTGAAAACTTTAGATATTATGTGTCCTTCTGGGAAACTGATGTGATCTTTGAGCAAATTCAGATGAATTCCACGTGTTTTAACTTTTTGCTCAGCTATAAATACAGTAGCATTATATTTTTGGTCATATCTGCATTCCTTGTTCCGGGCAGAGGCTATTGAGCATTAGAAGAACATCTGGTGATTGCTTATTAGAGGTCCACGTGAGCTCCTCTTAAAAAATTATGCACTGTAGAGGACTGAAAGCAGCAGACCTTTCTGCACATTAACATTCTGTGCTGGTAAAAGACTGAGCACTATTTAAGGGTGTCACAGGAAAGCAAGAAAGAGGAAAAGTTGTTTGTAGCTACCTAAACAATGATTACACGTAAATGGATATCTCAGAAAATACTGGAAGGATTTCTAATGCTAGTGGTTTTCCACTGTGAGCAGCATGACAGATTTGCAGATGAATTAGACTGCAATAGTCAGCAGATGTGATTGTTTTCCAGAGCCATTTTTTAAGCAAGCTTAGTGAATTCCTCTGATTTAGTTCAAGCACCCTGCCTCCAAAAGGAGTTTGCAGTGTTTCTTTTTTCTTCCCACTACCTGCCAACATGTTATTTGTTTTGGTGTTTATTGACTTATAAATGAGGTGAGACACAGAAGCACCTTGGTTTCATGGCAGCTTGTTCCAGATATCCAGGTATGAGCCTGTGCTTGCTCATGTTCATGTTCTGCATGCAGTTTTGCAGTTTTCTGTACCTGTGGCTCTTTATAGCTTCCATCATTTTCACCATGGTACCAACTATCTTACCAAAAGCAATGGAAAAATTTTCACTGCTCTCTAACAAGGGTTCAGGTAATGTCAAGTGTGGGAAGTTTTATCTGCTAAAATTGTTCCATAAAAATGTACATATTAGTGTTCCAGCACCAAACCTGATGTCATGCAGCCAAGTGCTACAGCAAAGGTCAGGAAAGGTGTCTGTTATAATCTGATTGCTCTGGAAATGGACTCTTCAGCAGTCCCTAATGTGCTTTGGCAACCACAGTAATGAACATCACGCTCTTGAGGGCTACAGTCCAGCAAGAGTACAAGATTCAAAATGAAGAATGCCAAGACTAGTCCCTGGAGTGGCCTCTCAATACTGGCAGGATGATAATCATGAGAGAAAGTCAACAGCAGAGGTCAGATTAGGAAGAAAATTCACAGGGGTGTCTGAGGTGCCAGTAGTTACTTTTTGCTGTATATCTTGGGAAGAGTCCTGGTTGAGCTGGTTGTTTCTCCACAAAAACTTTGTGCTCATCCATTCCTCCATTCCATCTATCTGTGGCTGAGATTTGCATCAGGAGAGTGAAGGCCTGAAGTGACTAAGGAGTCTTCAGACAATACAGGGAAGGAGTTAGATTTCCATGAATGCTTGAAGAAATGCAACCTATGTACCACTATTCAAAGTATTTGCTATCTCCGTGGCTGGGAGACAAATTGCAGCACTTGGTAGACTGACAGATAGGGTCCAGGTCATAAATTAAAAGCACCTGAGGTCAGAAATAAATGCTAATTTCATGTTGGATCATAAAACTAATTTATTTAGACTATCCAGCCCTAGATGCTTTCAGTACAAGATAATAAAACCAGGGACATAACATACTGAAGGACTGTGCCCACAGGCAATGCCCAGAGCTCTGTATACATTATCCCTGCATCTCCTCGTGGTGGCATTGTGAAGAGGGTACCTTCAAAAGCAACTTCTGTCTGGCTCATGATAAGCAGGCTGGATTTATCCTGAGCCAGGCTATTCACTGCTATGGGAGTCAAAATTAGTACCTTGGTCAGCTGTGTATGCTTCATCTTTTCCATCTCTCTGGCCAATAATTTCATCCTGCCTGCAGGTGCAAAAAGAAATTGCTGTGTCATTTATACATGATTCAAGTTTTAAGTGTCATCTTTTCTTCTGCTTTCAAAGAGTAAAAGTGAGCTTCTGCTGTAGAAATACAATCTTATATTTTCTAGGTAAATTAATGTAAAAAAACAAATTCATGATTCCCCTGCAAGCAGCCAAACCTTGAATCTTTTCACCTATCAAAGACAGAGGAGACAGGATAGGTTGTAGATAAGGGTGTTTCTGCAGAAAGACCTTTTTACGTAGTTCAGGAACAACCATAGAAGGGCATGATGGAGACAACTTACTCTAGTGTGCTGCAGCTCAAACTTCAAACTGTTTAGAAAGTAAGACCATTATATTTTAGACCATCTACTTGGACACAGCAAACGCTTGACTGACAAACCGCTTAGTTGTGCTTGCTGGTGTTTCCCATGAGTCACAATGATTCCAGGACACATATGACAGCAAAGTACTTTCCTGTTGTCATAAAGAAGCTTCTTCTCTGCCTCAAAAATACCATTCAAGCCTGTTAGATGTGTTAGAAAAAGAGTGAACAACTGAACCTGTGGGATAAACTGCATAAAGACAACGAGTAGAAAGGAATCATGGTGCATGGCAATTCAGATGCAATTGTTTGCTTATATAATCAAAAAATGTTACTATTTTTTTAACAGAGTCTGAGTGGCTTGGGAGCACTAAACTGTTCTCCCTCCATTTAGATGCAATTGAAAATGTCTTCCCAAAATAACCCATGTGAAATCCTCATTTCGCGCCCCTGAGCAGGATGCTATATCTTTAAGTCTGCCCTGTCCTGAAACTATCCCTGGTGTGAAATAGCTGGGTGGGCTGGCAGCAGTGTTAAAAGGTTTGAAGAACAATGGAAGCTGTGGTCCCTTCTCCTCAGGCCCCAGACAAGAGAACAGTGTGACTGGGCTGTGCTCTGTGGTGAGGTGCTATTAATAATTCAGAGCAGGAGAGACTATTATTCTGCCTTGCCATTGTGACTTTCCACTACAAATCTCTCGCCTCTGTCATTTTGTGGGAACTGCTAATCCAAGTGAAATATTAGGATTTAACTTGCTCTTATCTTGGTGACAGAATTAGGTAACAGTGCATTTTGGGGAGAGAAGGGGAAACATTCGTCTTGTCAGCCTTTCTGAGAAGTTTGAGAAATGGAGGTTGGAAATAGGTAATTGGGTTATTTGGGTTATTTGGGTTATTTGGAAGGTACTTTCTGAGCATTTAATATACCTCCTTTTCTTCCCACCACAGAAGTTGAGAGGAAGCTTTTCTTTCCATTCTTCTTTTACTGCATCCTGTGTTTTCTGTTCAGAAGAGGCTTTTCTGGATGTGGAATAAAAGCCTCTAGAAGCTTTGTCAGGCTGGATATCTTACATATGTAATATCATAGGCTTATACAAAAATGACAGGGACACATCATCGTAAAAAGCTACTCTTGTAGAAAACCTTCAGTCATTTAACTTAATGCCACTTTTCTAGTTATAAGGGAAAGTACGAACATCCTCATTTAGCCAAGGTCATACAACTCAATTACGCCAAACACTTCCTGAGATCTCACTAAATCCTCTGTGAAGAGACTCCTATTAAGAAGCAAATGATCTTCCCCAGTGGATCTTACAACCTTTCTTAGAACAATGCAATGGGGAGTTATTGCTCTGAGCACTGGGGAGAAACAGCTCAGTGGGAGGTGGTAGGTGGGAATGGTGGAACACAATTGGGGCAATATCAGTTTCTTTCCTGATGCTTGATACCTAAAATGAACTTACACAGAAGACAGGTGCCCAAATCTGAAGTTATGACGTAGAGCAAAGGTGAGGATATCTGTTGTCTAGATGTTGGGCTTCCACCTTAAAGGAGGATACCAGTTTCTGCTCCAAAGACTTACTAAGGGGTTTGTTTTGTTAGTTTTACTGGTAATTTCTTAACCTTTGGAACATGGAGCAAAACCAACTTCTCCCCAGTGTGTTGATGTTAAGATGCAATACTTTCTGACATCCAGAAGGCATATTCCAGAATGGGTTTAAAAAAAAAAAAAAGATAATAGATTGGAGCTATAAGGATGTTTTTTGGACTCTTAATTAAAGAATACATGGTAAGGTATGGTTAAGTGTCTGAAAATGGAAGTTCACATTGCAGCTGCTGCTGCCAAACTTTTCTTTTTTGTATGTTTGCCAGAAAATGCTCTACAAGAGAGAATCCAAAGGCATGGGTTGCTGTGCCTAGCCAAGACTGGCTAATGTCAATACGTTCTGCATGGGAATGCAGACTAGGTGTGGAGGCAGCATCAAATGTGAACATAAAAACTGTGAAACTGTTCTAGTGGCAATGGGTGATAATAGTGCTCTCTGTGTTCTCCATGAGTTTAAAGCCAAAAATAAAATCTTGGCTTTTATCCGTAAAGCTCAAAATAGCTCAAAACTTGTTTCATGGAGTTTCTTTTTTTATTTATTTTTTTTTAATACAACTCTGAGGCCCATGGAGGTCCTTTTTCTTGCATCCTCTAGCTCTAAAATTGATGGGAACAGAAATATTAGGTGAACTGGTGCCTGAGGTCTCCTTGCAAACATGCTATATACGAACGTTTCAGTTCACAGAGCTGAGGGTGGCATATCTCCGGGAGGGAAGTATGGTGGAGATCCTTAAACTGCGATGGACACATGATCAGCCTTGTCTGAGAGAGTAAGAGGAAAGTATGTTGTTGCTTAAGTTAATTTTCAAGTATTGGACACAGGTATGTTTTTTGTTTCTGAATAAATTCCGAATGGATGGATTTCTGTTTTGTTCTGCAGGAAGCAACAAACAAGGAAAAGACAAAATCATCAGAAAAGTGTGTTGTTAGATATGGTTCCATGAAATCTTACATGCTAGCATTCATATGATGGTTTCTGAGAGGTAATGGGTCCTCCCAAGTTAATTGCCAGGAAAAGGGGGATTCCAGGGGGCAGCAGGTGACTGCACACTGCAGTGTCAGCTGTGGCATGTGGGATGTATTCCCTGTGCCCTCATTATCCTGTCAGCAGGTCTGGGACACCTAAGCTGCTGAGTGGCCAGTGTAACAACTTGCAGGTTATTAGACTGCTAAGGAAGAATGAGTTGTAAAAGCAGCGACCTGATTAACCCTGTGGGATAGATCCTGCTAGGATATTCTCCCCACTATTATTCAGATGGAAAACATGTTTAAGTACAGCTCCTAGCTTGTTCAAGCCCCTGTTCTCGCCTTCCTCGGGAACAGGGCCATGGGGAATGAGTTGGTGCCACTCCAAGTCTTGGTCTTTCCCAAGGAAAATGCGCTGACCCCAGAGACAGGGATGTGACTCCTGACTCCTGGATGCAGCTTTAGAACATCGATCTGGGCACATCCAAAAGACATAATCACTCATCTGAAGCAAAATTCCTTGGTGATATATGGAAACTTACAGAATTGACAGTCTGTCAAAATAGTCTCTGTGAGGAATGATGAATAGGAAGAGGCTGTTGTACTTTTATTATTTTAAGTAACTGATGAGTTAATTAAAATGATACTTAATATCCTGTCACTGAATATATCCGTTGGAGTACCCCCTGTCACTGCTGCTGGAAGTGGGGTTTGCAATCAAAAGGCATTTCACACATATGTTCTTTGTTTTAGAACCTTAGATTTTCATCAAACCAGCTGTGATTGATTCTCTTCTTTTTTTCCATGTGGCAACAGTGGTGCTTTTTTTTTTAAGTTAATATTGCAAAGCTGAAGGAGGCACTGATTTCAAGACCCTCAAGAATTACATGGACTATGAAACAAAGAGATGTTCAGTATATCAATATTAACATATTTATCAACCAGAAAAAAACCACCTTGAGCTGAGCGATATCTGGGTCAGGAAAAGTAGCACAAGGTGGCATTTTACAGGAGGTGCTGTCTAACCAGCCCTGCACATTGCTATTGTTTTCACATGAACAAGCTGAATGAATCAGTCTCTGGGTGGCTCTGTAACACTTACAACCATCATATATGAAAGAGCTTAGTGGAAAATGGACAAGTGAATTTTTTTTTTTTTAATAAAAAAGAGGCCTTATCTACTTAAGTAATGAAACCAAGGAAATATATTTTTCTTCCAGCTGAGCTAATGAGAGCATTCCTTAAAAACTGCAGTAAGTTTCAAGAGCCTGCAGATATACATATTGAATTTCTACTCCTTCCCTCCCGTCTGCCAACTGCTCCACTATCATATTTTTTCCCCTCCCCCAGCCAAGCACAGAGCTGGGGAAACCACCAACCCTTAATTGTGTCACTGCATAGGAAAAGATTGATGGGGAGGTTAATAAGTTGACTGTGCAATTATAACGCTCACCATGTACCATTTACGATGGTTAATGTGGTTATTTCCTGCTCCTCTGATCATTTTGCTGCATGCTTATCAAGTCAGCTGTGGAGCTGGGCTCTCTGCTCCCTGCCTTGCAGCTCCACAGTGTGCAGCAACAGGACACTTGGCTATCAGCCACTTTGCTGTGCTGGGTATTTGCTTAAACTCCTTGACTCTCATTGCACTTAGGAAAGGCAACTGAAGTTCTGCTTATGAGAAAAGGATTAGATGAGTTTTTCTTTTTTTTTTTTTTCTTTCTGCTGTGCTTTTAAAAATGTTAAAACAGCTGTGAAATAATCAGGAATGGACTAAAGTTGACTACAATGAATTATACTTTTCCCTGTGTTTAAAAGCTTTTTGAATCTCTTTTTTTTTTCTTAGAACACAGTTCTAAATGATATCACACCTATCACATTGTTCTCAGTAGAGGTAAACTCACTGTTTTGAGTCTAAGTGTGAGCTGAGAGTAGACACCTTGACAGGTATCAGTACCTGAACTGTGACTTTTTAAATAGATATTATAAAAATGGGTGAATGCTGAATTAATCAGCACTAAAACCCCCTCACTGCCCCACAGACAATCACTCTTGCCTCCGATACTCCTAGAATAGAGGAGTGGTGGTTTCAAAAATGTTCTTGAAGTGCTGCAGAGTAATGATTTTCGTACAGAAATGT
The DNA here is from genome assembly GCF_003945595.2 of Pipra filicauda. Classification (NCBI taxonomy): domain Eukaryota; kingdom Metazoa; phylum Chordata; class Aves; order Passeriformes; family Pipridae; genus Pipra; species Pipra filicauda. The sequence continues at coordinate 12,839 of NW_024104360.1, forward strand.
TGTCCAGATAGTCAATATTCCATCTGCTTCAGTGATTAAGAATGATTACTTCAAAGCTGGCATAAACTGCCCTTGATGTGGTTGATTGTATGTTACTTTTGAGACAAGAAAGCTGTAGGTTTCAGCCTGTTTATTTAGAAAACATTTAAGTGACGAGCTTATGACATGGAGCTTGTTGGACGAACTGAGGTACAAATTTCTAAAGAAGCAGGTGGCTGCTGTTTGTGTCTGTAGAGCATATTTATAGAAATAAATAAGGTGATATCAAAGAGTGTAGTCAGATTCTGCCAAGGCTTTCTCCTCCTTTCTCCTAATGGGGAAAATCTATGAAAGCTCTCATTTGCGAGCTGGTTTGGCCAAAGAGTTATGGTATCAAGGCAATTTGCTTTTATTAACCCAGGCATGCGTGTTTCAAGGGATAATAACTAGGTGTTTTGGCTTTATAGATCCTTCTGGTATGAGCAGTTCTATCCTTCATGAACAAGAAACCCTGAAGACAGGTGTGAGGGAAAGCTGAATACTCTAATGGTGCCATAAAGTCATGGAGTACAACTAGTAGACTGAGAGCATAAATAATAGCTGGTGTTCCACAGAAAACAGAAGCTACAATGAAAAATAACATTGCTAAACCTGTAAGATCATCACACTTGGGAAAGGAAAACACAATGCAGTTGCTGGGGTGACAAATAGCCAGCAAATGTAGACAAATAGTCCCAAGCAGGGATTTACCTGCAGCAGTCACAGGTGAAATTCCTCACTAAAGAATTATTCATGGTAATGAGCTGGTTTAGCAAACTCCTTATCTGGTCAACACAGATTCAGGCAATTTTTCTTGGGAACATAATTATGCTAATGGGGATTTTGAGAGGAATAACAGGGAAAGCCATGGGTCGCTATGATAAGAAGCAGGAGATTTGGGGACATGCTAAGGAGCAGTGAAGTTGCCCTCAGAGCTCCAGTCTTCAATCCTGTTATCTAGTTAAACCTTCCACTCAATGTTAATTGTCATTACAGAGACTGGCAGCAGTGGTGAGAATTAGAAAACCAGTTCAGCTGGGCTATTAGCTGTGTTTAGAGGACCATGAGAAGTCAACCTGTACAGCACAGAAATAAGCTGTGAAGGAGAGGACAGCTGTTAATGAGCTGTTTAAACCAGCCAAGGCTTCCTTATTCAGTGCCTCAAATACCACTGTAAATGTGAAATTATTTTAACTGCTTCAGATACTATCACTTCCTTGTCTTCATCTCCTACAGTATCAGCATTGGTCTAGGTCAGCTGAGGGGCTCAGCTTTCCCTGCGTGGCATAAAAAACGACATTTGTGGGGATGCAAAGGAGTAATCAGTTTGGAACAAGACCTCAGTTACTGGCAGCATCATCACTGGGTATAATATTTCAGACTGCTCTTTGCTGTCTGTGTTCAGACTCACTGTTCAGCGATATAATTTTCTATGGAATTTATTAATTAATTTTTATTATTTTCTATTTCTGAAGATGGCAGTCAACCGATAAATTTTGCCCTTATTATTTTACAATGGAAAGCATTATTTTTTATCTCATTACAATTGAACACTTTCATGTTTTGATGCCTCTTTTGTTAGTATACAGTAGTGTCTTATAAAATGTAGGAATTGAGATTTCGTAGCCAAATTGGTCATCTTCTAAAATGAGGTTAATCCAGTGGCAATGCTCATAAAAAGCCCCAGTTTTCATTAAGGACCAGGTAACATCCTGCACAAAGGAAGTCTTTGTATTTACAAAGAATCGGTGTGTTGCACTTTATTGTTTGAGTGTGGTCTCATCTGGGGATTACTGTGTGATTAGAGGTTCTGCTCTTCCATCTGTGATTTACTTTAAAGATAATATTTACTGAAACAAACCCAGCTCCTTTGAGCACACAACTTGATGAGAGGTTCATTCGTGCACTTTACAGCTCAGTATGAATCATGGCACCAATGTGAACAGGAACCTGAGTTATGTGTTTACTCTTTCCAAGGTGAAGTTGAGTAGCCATTTCCCAAAAAATTAACTTCCTTTCGATGCACCTTTTGATTTCCTTTTATAGCACCATAGCGTGCCATTGTAGCATCCCAGCAGGTTTTTCTCTGTGTTGGCACACAGATGATTTAGGGTATTCTCAGTGTTTACTCCTCCTCTTCTTGAGGCAATTGAGTGGGAGTTTAGCTGTACTTCAACACATACTCATTTTACAGCCTCAGACAACCCTTGTTTTGGTGAGAACTCAGACTGGTGACAAATTGAGAGCTGAGTGCTTGAAAGGTACTCCAGAGAACTTGATTAGTTCCTTGACCTTGATTAGTTCCTTGACCAGGGAACTATTTCAGCTGAAGGCTCCAGACATGTCATTCAAGGTGTAATTCTGTTATCTGTTCGTAGATGTTTTGTGCCAGTGTGTCTGAGCACCGCAGTATGTCTGAGCCCTCCAAACAGGACTGACAGACATGACTCAGTGCCCACAGGAGAGCCTTGACTTCCTGGCTTGGGTGCAAGAGGTCAGGAAGACACCAGCACAGAATTTATCTACCTATAGTGCAGTCACTCGCCTATGAGAAGGGCACCTTAGTCTATCTTTCAAGAGTCCACAACCAGTGGACTCAGTGAGTTCAGGACAAGATTCATCTCGTCTCCCAGATCCTCACATCTGGGCAGATAACATGCCTTAGAATTCTTTGGCTGTATGGTCTAGGTTTTCCCTGTTGTTATGGGGACCAGGCAACTAGCTTAGATGTGTATAAATTTATTTGAAGGCAACTGAGGGCGAGAAGAACCTACTCAATTTGCTTCTGCTTTGCTTTCATCTGAAAAGTGTGGGCAGTATTCCCTCCTTTTGCCATCACTAACTCCCTACACAATTCATGTTCTAAATCCCTCCTGCCAGGGTTTTATTCTTGTGCCTTTCTGCAGGTAGCTGACACAGCAGAGTGGTGGCCTACGGCTACTGCTTCTGGACATTCAGAGGCTAACCACGGCTGGTGGGGAAAGATGCTGGCACCATTGTAAAAGTGTAGGAATTTGAATCTCATAGAAATATCACACCGGTAAAAAAATCACACTTCTTCTAAAAAAAATTAAACCCTTTTTATTTGTATATTTATTTTTATATATAAAAGAAATAATAATAAAAAAAAAAACACAAACAATGCTGATTATGGCAATTCAGTTTTGTCAGCCCCCTCTGCCTGGGCTGCTGCCTCAGATCCACCGGGAGTGAGCAAAGTCCTCCGGTTGTAATGTCCTTTTATGATTCCAGAGTTATTGTTCTCATTAAGGATTTGTTTCTGTTTTTGCCTGTTAAGAGACTGTACAAGTCCTAATACAACAGCTGCTAATGAATACTGTCCAGTCAGTTTTCTTGGTTGTAAGATTAAAGGATTTGGTTGTACTCTTCCTAGAAGAAAATATGTTTTAATTTTTCCTTCCTGTTCACTGATACCTTTGACATAAATCTCTCCTCGGTAGTCGAAGGCAAATCCCCGGTCCTTCAGGATCAGATACGTTTCTTCAGGCACTTGTATTCTGTCACTAACACCTGTGCTGTCCATTCGACTGGCTAAATTAACTGTTTTGCCCCAGATGTCGTATTGGGGTTTCTTAGCACCGATAACTCCAGCTACGACAGAGCCATGGCTAATCCCTAATAACAAATTAAAAAAAAAAATTGAGAAGATAAATGGTTATACAAGGATGGTTAAAGACCATATTTGCTCTTAAGAACCAGATGAAGACTGATTCATATACACTTATCTCTGAGGTTAAGGAAGAGGTGTATGTATAAAGAAACTAAGGGGAAAAAAAAATGGAAAAGCTAGAAAACACGAAAAGTGATATCCACAGGGTTATTTTATAGGACATCTATGTCAATGGAATCATATCACTTATGTGTCATCTGTATTGTGCACACTATTATCAAAGTTCCTGCAAACTTATTCTCACATAGTAGGAAAGATTTCTCTGGAAGGATCTTTCTGCCTTGTTGAAGGCAACCTTGTTAGTGTTATACAGCCAGGAAATTACATTCTTATGTTCGATGAAGTGAAAATATTAAAGCATTCTATGAAGTTATATAATGACTGTATCTTGTAAGATTGTTGCATAAATTCAAGACAAGCAATAACTAGTTTTTTTCTGTAGCAGTGATTTAAACATACATTTAGTGAGACTGTAAGACACATCTCTGGAAAAAGGGTTTTAGTTTCTTAGGGTTTTTTTAAAAGATTTTTTTGAAATGGTCATAGAAATATTTCCAAAGAGTGTTGTATTCACGCTCTATTAAATCTTTGCAAGTGATCCACACTTATTGAGTGGATGCCTGTTCCCTGAGAAATCTTGGGAACTGAGAGTTTTGCATTCAAAACTGTTAGGAAGTGCAGATCAGATAGTGGTGCTGTGGCCCTCCATGCTGTGACTGCTGAATATACTTCAGATTTTCTATGGCAGGGTTGTAAATGACATGTTTCTTCCATGCGGTTTTTGGGTTTGGCCAGTGATCCAATCAGCATGAGAAGATTTACATCTTCAGATTTACTCCTTCTATGTGCCATATATCCATTGTTTCATGTCCCATTCCACTAGCCATCCAAGACATCCCATCCAGGATAATAGCTCCCTATCACAGCGATTCAGAGCTGCTGCCACTGGCCGGATTGGAACTGAAATTCAATTATTGTGCAAAACTAAAGTACTACTCTCAGGGTTTAAAAGAAGCTACTTCTACCCCTTTACTGAAGAAGAATCCTAGACAGGGAAATTAATTAGAGACTGTGTGAGTATCAATCCTGGGGCTAGGTCTGAGCTGTTCAGATCACTTTCTGTGTTATATCTATGGTCTCTTGCCCAGACTTGATAAAGACAGTAGCTTAACTACTCTCCCCACTCACAGTTCACTGAAACTTTGAACTCCTGCAATCCCCAAGTCAGAGCCAATATTATGCAAATGGAGTACTTTTGGTTTCTGATTTTGCCTAGGATGAAGTCAGTTTGAAAACAGAGGATTACGTATTTGGACTCTCCTAAATTGTACACATCCATGCATTGGTCCTGGAGTGCACTCTTTGGAGTCAGCTCCTTGCAGACAAAACCCCACTTTAATTCTTGTGTTTGAACCATGCTTACCAATACGGAGTTCAAAGTTGTTAAATGAATGCTTGTTGATCTCCTGTATGCTTTCATTCAGAGCTATGGAGAAGTCAGCCAGGGCACACAAATGTCCCCATTTGTCTTCACATTGCTGAGGAAGAAGTTATAGACCAATATGTTAGAAATGTTTTGCATTTGCCCACCCATCCCTACCAAGTGCCAAGTATTTGAATTTGGAATCTATAAGAACAGCCTCAACATACTAGATCCAAGAGAGGTAGAGTGTTATTAATGGTAATGCTTCCCATTTATCTTACAACACTTGCATACCTGGATAGAGAGAAGCTTGGTGTAAAATACCAAAGAAAGTAACTTCCTGTCAACAATCTCACAGACAATCATGAGAATTAAAAAGGCATGTGAAATCTATCTAAGGCTGAGAAAGAGGATTGAGATAGCTCAGGTGCAAGGGTCAAAAACTAGCGAGAACCAGAGATGACCCATGTAAGCAAGAGGTAGAGCGAAAGAAGTGAAAGATGTGATTCTCCTTTGCTGAAACTGTCACCCAGGAAAAGCACCAATTCCAGTGCTCTCAGGGACGGACAATGACAGAACAACAGGGAAAGCCAAGTAACCTGGGACCAGTTAAGGGAGAGATAAAAGGCTCTTCTGTAGCTCCTTAATCACCTTTGCTTAGGGCAGTCAGGTCACGTCCCGCTCTTTCCCCTACATTTCAATTCCTACAGGGCAGTCAATATACAGATGTGGACCAGCAGTGGATTTTGGTCTTTCCAGAACACAAACAGAGCAGATAATGGGGCAGGGATTCTCAAGGGAGGCAGTGGAGTAAGGAACAACTGTGGATTTGGCCCAATGATGGTGTGATATCATGTCATCTGTTCTGAAGCAAGGTAATTCTTTCTTCAAATGTCCAGTTTTTAGTTCAAAGTCTCTCTATGGGTCATGCAGTCCAGCTCTTTGCAGTTTTCATCATCCTCAGTGTTGAACCTCTCTCTGGCATCCCCCTGTTCTTTTCACACTGTGCTCAGGCTTTGTCCTCAACCTCATTCTGATTGCAGCCCTGCAACCTCCCTCAGCAGCCTACACTTCTTAGATGCTGATAAGGTGGCAGACATATATGTATGAAGACAGGTATATCTCAAACATACTTTAAAATTCCATTAAGGTCTTATGGTTCGAGAAAAGAGATGAGTTAATCAGTCTCGGAAAAGCTTTTCTCTCTTTGGATTTTTACCTCCCTCAAGAATCAAAAGAAGAGGTTAGGAGCCATGTAGCTATAACCAGCTACCTCCCTGAGGTTCAGTCCTTCTCTGCCCACCTGTACACAGAAGCATTTTGACTTGGAACAATCAACAGTCCCATGCATGTCTAGTTTTGTAGATTTCTAGCTGTCAGCATCACTTGTTACTCTGTAGGTGGGAAATACTCAGCTAGTTACACTCCATGTGTTTTATAATGTATTCTAGAAAAACAATGGAAAAGTTCTAGTTTATAAAGCTCCTGCTAATCTGGCTTCTGCTTTTCTGGCAGTTGTGATCATCGTGGGCAGATCTGATTCCCAATCTGGGACTGATCCAGGGCAGCGCACCTCTTTTGTGATGCTCATCCCTGGGGAGAGGCACCAGTTGCCAAAAAGACAGCTTTGAGCAACAGCCAACTTCTCACTGGATGTGTTTTAGAGCCTCATCTAACTCCTTTGGAGACCCTGTTTCCAGGCAAGTTCTTGTGTGGAATTAATAATGTATTTCTCTCATCTGACTTATCTGAGGTTTATGGCTGTGACTGTGTATGTGTCCTCTGTGACTGATTTCCCCCTCAGCTTGCTTTGCTTGTTCTTCAGTTGAATTGATGGTCTGCTTTCTTTCTGATGTATAGTTATTGTGCTGTCTGTAGATAAACTGTGTCACAAAACAGTACAAATGCAGCATTACACTTGCATAAGGATGCTGTCAGTTAATAGATCCTCTCTCTTCATCAATTGTTGGAGGTTGTCAGTCATGTTCCAATGTGAGTTACAGTGATGACTTTAGAGTATTTCTGAAGATATAGATAGACCTGATCTAGATTCATATTGGTGTGATTGAAAGGAAGTTTTTTTTCTCCTATAAACCTAAATTTGAGGAAAGAATCCATATGGTTCTTGTTTCAAGCAGAAGATGGCATTTCAATTCATCAAGAAGTGCAACTATTGTCTGCCAGAAACCCTAAATGTCTATTTTATTTTAGCCAAAACAGCTTTATGAGCAACACAAAGATAACACTAATATTTTCCAGTATGAATGGTTAGATGAATCACAAGCTTTGCTTTTTAAAGAAAACTATTCTCTTACCTGTTTTTCAGGTGATAATCCTGACACGGCCATGTATGTGCTGCCAATTGTTTTAATTTTTTCAATATCTTGAAATCTCTCTTCACCTAGTAACTAACACATATGTAAAAAAAACCCTGTTACTTTTGTAATTATTAACACAAAATACTTATACAGGTATGAAAATGAATCTTTATGCTTGTGGTATTTTTCATTTGGTCATGGCACACAGTTTATTCTGGGTTCTGGGACACACTCATCTGGGACTTTCCAATATCACCTACTCACAGAGTGCATTCAAGCCAAATTGTGCTGTTTGGTAAATCCCATAATGGCTAATGTAAGACATACATATTCCAGCTTAACATAAATGCATCTGAGTCCTGCATTTCCTGAGGTATGATCACTGACTATTAGTGAAGACAAACTCTCTGTGTATGTATGTGTGAATAGAAGAAGATTTGATCACTTAAAAGTGTTCTTAAAACTCTTTTGGAGGAACTCAGTTTGCAAATTAAGTGCTGCTACAGCAACAATTCAGGTGATGAGACCAGTGTCCAAGGCCAGGCTGGATGAGGCTCTGAGCAACCTTGTCTAGTGGAAGGTGTCCCTGCCCATGGCAGGAGGATTGGAACTAGTTGATCTTTAAGGTCCCTTCAACCTAAACCATTCTATGATTCTATGGGTGTTAAGTAGGTATAAAGAACTTGAGAATCTGGAAAAGGAAGAATAAATTTAGTCTAGTGACTGAAGCACTGAGTGAAGTGAGAGTGACAGTTTGGTCCCTATTCCAAGTCTATATTTATGGCTTAACATAAGATTTTCATGGAATAGAAACCAGTCTTACATTCCTTGAAAGACCTAAGCGGAGTTCAGGATGTGGACTCAATCAATGACAATAGACTGTGGTACATGGCCATTAGTCGTCTCATCACAGGCTTTTAAAATGTTTATTGCTGATGTTAATGCCAAATACTCCTGGGATCTGTGATAAACTGTGTGGTATCTAATGAATGCAGGTATCAATACGGTTAGCAAATTCTGGGGAAAAAAAAAAATCTGTTCACAAAGTAAAGGAATTTCAAACTTTCAGTTTTAAAGTCTCCACTTGTGGTTTAAATGCAAAAAAAAGTCTTTCTGTGGTCAGGCAAAAATTTAATGAAATATTTCCCCCTTATTTTTCATACACTGTTGTGCATTCTTTTTCCATTCTGTGGGTTGGAATTTCCTGTCTATTAAGGGGATTATTTAATTCAAAGGGAGAAACATACCAAAGGCATAACATGAAATATCCCCTGCCATTGAACTAACCACAGTGTACGTCAGCTGGAGCTCTGGGGTCTTGGAAGCTTTGCTGTTCATGTGCAGATATTGCACCATCTGTCTCTAATGGGAGGCTGCTCAGCACTGAGCGGAGGGAATACAAAGCCATATGGTTAATGGCTCCCATCCAAGCCAGGAAACTCCGAAAACTTGACCTGCTTCTCGTTTTTCTTCAAACTGCCAGAAAAGCCCATGATGTACCTTTCCCTCCTACAAGGGCAGCCCTTCCAACTGCTCTCTTAAAGATCATTTCTCTCAGCTCTGCCTTTATGAGCAGTCTGAGAGCACCAGGTGTGTGGGCAAGGGGAGAAAAGAGGCTTAGATGAAAACAGTCTATATTTTCATTTCCTCATGGTTGCTGGAAGTAACAGCAAACAGAACACTAATTTAAAACGTGTAATAAATATTTAAAATTACTCTTTTTAAGAAAGAAGGAAACTATTGTCTGTGAGATAATTTAGAAGAAATGATCTCAGGTTGTCTTTTTACCCCTTGTCCATTATTGTTCCAAATCTCTTTTTTTTCCCCCTTGCTATATCTGGCCTGTTCAATAGCTTCTTTCCTTCTTCAAATAACAATCTATTTACCAATTACTTTCTTCACAGTATGACAGGTCGATGGATTTTGAAATTGGGGAAAGGTATTCCAACTCAGTCTTAAATCAGCTGCTATTTGCTGCATTTTAAATAGGCTGCTAATTTACCACAATAGTCCAGGGAACATTTTCAAACACTAGAATGTGATTTGTGCCTTAAAAGCTTGATGCTACAGTTCTTGCACAGCCAAGGTTGTAGGGAGCTCAGACCTGGGATAACATGTACAAGATAGTAAAAAAAAGAATATTCCAGGACATGGCAAACAACTGAAGGGTAATCGAAGGAAATCTGAAAACAGGATCTAGTGTTCTGTTGAAACCTCTACTTGTGGCAACATAGTATATTAATACCTGTTGTCATATTCATTATGTAAATCACTGCAGGATAAAGAAAATGTGAGGAAAAAACCCCAACTCTGAACAAGAAAACTCCTATTAAAGCACAAATCACAACTGTAACATTAAGAGACATAAATAATAGATTAAAAAGGCTAGAAAGAATATTACATTTTAAAAGAAATCCTTCAAGACTTGTGATTTCAGGAGAAATGCTCCAATGTTAATTTTTGGTCCAACTTCTCTAAGACTTTAGCCTTGTATGTGTCTTAAGACTACAGTCATACAAAAAATAGGTAATTATAAAAGTAGATTTTTGATGTTCATGTTTGTTTCTTTTTGTCAGTCCAGAAACCAACACCTCCAATAAAAAACCCCTGAGTGGAGGCAGTCCTTTGAGAAGAGTCAACCACCTACTCTCCAAGACTGACTTTTGGACCATGTTCCCTCAGGTCCCTAAGAAACACCCAATCACAACCTGACTGCTCTGTGGGCACCTACCCCATGCAGTTTTCAGTGGCAGGTTCTGTTCCACCATTCACTATTTTTTGTTTGACTGGCTTTGTCCAACATAGATCCATTACGTGGAAAGCAAAATAACAGATCCAGACTGTAACCCCACTGTTTTGCCGTAACAAGGAAAACCCTCTAAATAGAAGAAATAAGATTTCCTTACTTTCCAGATTTCCTTCTTTTGCACCTATCACATTTTCCAAGCCAGAAATTTGTATTTTTTCAATTTGTTTCAATTTGTATTTTTACCTCTCCTTTCATTCAGAAACATCATCCTGGCCCTATGGACAGATCATCCCTAATACTATTATCTCAGTGATGAAAAGAGGGGACTCACAGTGTAGAATCTGATTTGAGCTTAGGAACTGAATTCAGTTGTCTAAACATGTATGTCTAGTGTGATCTAGAGCACACTTTCCTCCAAAACCTCCAACGGCTTACTCTAGAACAACATGGGTTTTCCGGTAATGCAGCATGGCAGCTGAAATCCCGTGTTGTTTTCTCAGATCAGGATATGTAAATGGCACCAGGTGCCCATGTCTTACACTCCTGTGCTTTCTACATTACGGTATCTCTACAGAGGTGTTCACATGATGCTGAGGAACAAAGTTTTCCCATGGATCACAGACCTGTTCTGCTCTCAGTCTGCACATGTGTATTTTGCTTCCTGGACTGTATCGAGACAGCAGAAAATCTTGGCAAGGAGCATAATGAAAAAAAGGAATAGCAACGTCATGTAGTGTCAGTCAATAGTTACATGGAAACGTTGATAGCCCTGAATGCCCAGAATGCCTTCTGGTTCATTTTCCATGGGTATCATTACTCCCTTGAGTTGCTTTTCTGGCATATCACCTTTCACATTGCTTAGGCAGAATAAACTAATGACAAGACCATGCTGCAAGTAGGTTAGCAGTCAGCAGGGGATCACATAATTTCATTTAATACTCATACCAAGAACATACCTATTATTCAACAAAACATGTCTGGGACATAATACAGTCCCTAATTAGGTCCTTTATTAATTACAGAGCCAGTGTTAGGGGCCTGAAAGTAATATTGCGTTAAGGTTTTGATGAAAACCTTTTCTTCAGTAATCGCCGCAGCAACAATGGAATTTTATTGTGAAGATTGCGTGAACGTGCATGACAAAATATCTTAATGGAAAGACTATTGCCATGAATTAATTTAAGTTTGAGCAGTAATCATTTTAATCAGATCTGGAAAGAAAAACAAAGCTATTAATCAAGAAGCATGCTGACAGCTGTGCAAGATCTTGGAGGTAAGAAGTGGGTATTTATATCCATAGGGAAAGCAGTGCAGGAGCTTAGCAGGTGACAGAGTTCTTTTCATAGGAGAGGAATTTTGTTCCTTTCTAAAATCCACAGGAATACATTCCCTGTGAATTCTTCTATTTCTCACTGATAGTTTTAGTATTGCACCAATTATAAGGATAAACTCTCAGTTTCAGTGTCTCTCAGAGTCTGGTGCTCTTAACCCTGGTTTTATGAGCAGCCACTCTATGAACGTGCCCAGGATAAGGAGTCACAGACCAACGGTTCCACATTTTCCCCTTCCCCCTTCCATCTAGACCATTCCAGTCTGGCACACAGATGCAATCTCACTGATAAGTAGAGATGGTTCAAATGCTATTTCTACTACTCAGGAAGCTGAGGAGGGCTACACACTCCTGAAAACTGCTTGCAGTGTATAGGTTAAAATTCCCTATGCCAGGTAATTTTGGCAGCATTTTTGCACCCTTCCGGGTTTTGAAGTTTTTTCAAAGCTCTTTGTTGTTCGATGTTTTGTCTCTTTTCTCAGTTCCTCTTGGGCTTGTTGCAAGGCTTGAAACTACCTGTCTAAACTTCCTTACTAAATAGTTAGCAGAGTATGCAATACTTAGTATGCAAATTCCTCCTTACTTACCAGGTTTCCTTTACTTCCACCTAGCAATAGCTACATTGGGAATCTGACTCTTCTTCTCCTGTTTATCTTATCCCTTCCTCAGCTCCTTTTCTGAAATTACCTGGACAGGATACCTAAATAAATTCTTTTTCCTTTTTGTCTCCATTAAAAAAAAATAAATTCCCTTCACCTCTGAATTCCTAAGTAAAACAAGCAGCTTTACTTCATTTACCTCTCTAAAATCCCTGACCAGACAATTCTCTTCAGTTAATATATCACCACCACCTTTCATTCTCTACCCAACATTTGCTTCTGTGCTTCACATTTAACTTGGCACTGTCTTACCTTTAGCATTCATTGAGTCCATTCAACCAATACCTTCAAAACAACATTTTTATCTGTTTGCTTTTAGACCACTGTTTTCCAGAACTGCTGAAATATGTTCATGCTTATTTCTTCTACAGAACTAAGGCATTTTCTTCTTCTAGTTACCCAGATCTGTGCTTTTACTTATGAATGTTTACACTCAAGTATTGCTTTCAGCCTCTATCTCACTAGGTCATTCAGACCAACATTTGGCAAGATGAATGGTATAAAAACAAACCAGATAATTTTAATTGTAGAAAAAAAAAATCAGTCAATTATTGGAAGCAAAATAATTACTAAATTTGATAATTTAGGATGAGATATTTTATATTTTAAAACTCACTGTTTAAACACTATCAGGTTTTCTCTAGTAGCTGGTATTACCTCATCAAAATCTGCAATGATTTCATTCAGCAAGCGCAGACATTCTACTCCTTGGTTATTCATCTCAGTCTGGGAATAAAAGTCAGCAAATCCAGGAATAGAAGCAAACATCACACCAACAGCATCATAGGACTGAGAGTATAATTCCTAAAAGAAAAATGAAGAATGATGAATTGAAGTGGTAACATAGGGAAAAAGTGTAATTAGCTGCAATTAAAATAGTTCTGTTACTTTCTCCATGCATAATACTTTAATATCTGATGTTGGCATTATTGTATGAAGTGTTAGCCAAGTTCAACAGGATGAGGCTGACAGCTCTTATGTTTTTATTGCAGATTGTATGCAGGGTTTGCCCTTTCTTTGGAAGCCTGCTCCTTCTGCTTCTCAGGTCAAGGGGCTACACCAGCAAAAATGAAATAGAAATTTCCCTTTTAATTTATAAGGGGAATGACTTGAAGAAATGAAGGATTCATTTGCAAGTATGAATACCAAATAACTGAACACTTAGACAAGTAAAAGGAACCTAATGTTTGCTATTTATTATTGTTTAAGTCTGTCTCAAACTTTTGTAATTGAAAATATATTTATAAATTTATTTATTGACGGGGATAAGATGGGAGCACTTAAAATGTCTAATATGATGTCTTTATAAAAAATACTCTCAGTTACCACATTTTCTGGTGGATAATTTGTACTTCAAACTACTGCAGCTCTACAAGTTTGTTTATTCACAAGTTTCAGAGAGCCCTTACTATCTGGTAAACTGGGTTTCTTGTAAGGTGACTATGGAGCTCTTTGGTTGCCTGGCTCGGGAGATGTTCCTGCTAATAGGGTTTGAAAGGAGAGAGAAACAGAAGTGAGGGTGATAGTAGAGTTACTGGGGACAGAAAGCAGCTTATAAAGGATCAGTCACAGGAGGCTATTAGGACAAAGTATGCCCTGGAATAAGCTCCCACTTACATTATTCATATAATTCACTCTGGTACTGAGTAACAGATGGAGGGCTTTGTGACATTACCTGTGTGAAAATGTGGACAGTTCTTCTCTGAACTAAAGCTAATTTTTAGGAACAAATTAATTTCAACTTTAAAAGTGCCAAGGGCAGAGCTTCACAGTAACTCCTGGTAATATACCACTACCATATGCACTCTCCTTTGTTGATTTTTTCCCAAGATTCAATTTCCATAGTTTTACCCAATGGTGGACACTTCCATTTCTGTTTTGGGACTTTTCTCATGACATTCTAACCTGAAGTACTTTTTTCTCAATGTTCTTGGTAGTGGCTTTAAAAAATTTTGGTGCTTTGGTCTTATATTAAAAAGATTTACTGTTGGTTGCCGTACACTTGATGTGAACACTTCAGGCTTTTCTTCTTCCTTCATTCTGCTTCTCCCTAGAAAAGCATCCTGAATCCCAGGCCTGCACTTTAATATGCCATTAATGCTGCTACTTAGCTGGGCTCTTTAACAAAGTGTCTCACAATAAAAGTGGAGAAATTTTTCCAGTTTGCGAAGTCCCAGCAAAGCTTTGATTGAGAAAACACAATTGATTCCTTTCCTGCCCTTACACTGTCTTTCATGGAAGAAAATCTTCAGGGTTGTGGAGGCCACACTCTAAGGACGCTCTTATTCCCTTTTGTGAGTATAGAGAAAGATAATACACAAATTAGTTTGTGGATGTTTATGGAAGATTTGACAATATGTGCTAGGAGAAGCACGGACACACTCAGGCATACTCTTTCCTCAGATCATGAAGATAGAAAACAACTGGCTGAACCTTCAGCTGCTCTGGTTTTCTATTTTTGGTAAGAAGCATCAAGGCAGAAATAATACATCCATGAGAAAATGCTACAGTACACATTTGGGAATTCATTTTTTTGAGAGCAGAGAAATTAACTTAATGGCCAGACATGAACTGCAGGATTGATTGTACTGAAATCTGGTAGATGTTACAGTCTGCCAGCTCATGCATAAATCATCCACAAGTATAGTTACTCTGGAAATTGCCTTACAAAAAGCAGGGGTGGTGGAATTGAATTCAGTGGCAAATTACTGAAGCATCAGCAGTGAGCCATGGGGCATCTGCTTACTTCTGAAAATTATTATGCATGTGACTGTATGTGAATGAAAGTGTAAGATAAAAAACTTATTTCCTGAAAATCCATAATGCAGATATGCCAGAATACACTCTTGGTTGGTGCCAGGGTCTGCTCCATTTGCAATGAAACATTTTAACCTTGTTGCTTTCACCCATACATTTTCTCATGTGCAGAGCAGTGTTTTTATGGCAGTTTAATACCCACAGAGTGTAAAATTTCTCAAGAGATTGATTTCT
Source organism: Pipra filicauda (assembly GCF_003945595.2). Classification (NCBI taxonomy): domain Eukaryota; kingdom Metazoa; phylum Chordata; class Aves; order Passeriformes; family Pipridae; genus Pipra; species Pipra filicauda. The sequence continues at coordinate 28,018 of NW_024104360.1, forward strand.
AAAGTACCTTTTCTTGTAGCTTCTCACTATGTCGTCCTTCTCTAGGTGATACTTGAAATCAGAACACAAAGATTCCTCATTGTGCAGTCTAATTTGTCTAGCTATGTCTATTTCCAAAATGTACAATCAGAAAATTGTGGCCTTGATGTCTTATTGCTGCATAATGAAAGATATGTCAGTTCTGGCAATGTGAATCTTGCAAAATACCTCCCCATTTTCTAAAAGATTATTCCAACATTATGTGAGAATATTCCAGTTTTATCATACAGTAGACTTTATTTACAGATAATATTATAATATGCATTTGCCTTATTTCAAATAAGAAGTAAGTGATTTACTGCTGCTTTCAGAAACAAATTCTGAACTTTCCTTTATACCTCTTCAAGCTTTGTCTTAGGAATATCCAGAGTCTCCTTTAACATGTTTTTCTTTGTGTACTGCAAACACTTTTTAGGAACATAGCCACAAACTATGTTTCTGAAATGGGTGTTTTGTTAACTGCTGTAAAGAGGCAATTCAGGGGCAATATGAAATGGCAAAAATGTTCTCTTGTGTCTGAAGATACGAGAGCCTCAGGTCTGTTGCTGCCTGTTGCACAGATTGCTTCCATAATCACCAGCAGGGCTCTAATAGTACTTCTGCAACACTGGGCTATTGTAAGTTTGCACAGACATTCTGTTAAATTCACATGTTGTTTCTATGAATAATAGATCTTCATAGACTCATAGGTTAGAAAGGACTTCTGAATGTCATTTAATACAGTTTTCTTTCAAAGCAGGGCCAACTAGGTCAAGCCTTTCATGGCCTTCTTCAGTTGAGGGCTGATCTAGGCTCTATCTTCACAGAATCACAGGTTTGAATCACAGGTTTGAAGAGACCTCTGGAGGTCATCAGTCCAACCCCCCACTGCCAAGGCATGGTCACCTAAAGCAGGTTACACAGGAATGCATCCAGGTGGGTTTTGAATGTCTCCAGAGAGGGAGAATCCATGACCTCCCTGGGCAGCCTGTTCCAGTGCTCTGTCACCCTCAATGTAAAGAAGTTCTCCCTCATGTTGTGGTGTAACTTCTTGTGTTTTAGGTAAGGCCATTGCTTCTCGTCTTGTTGCTGGGCAGTACCATAAAGAGTCTGGCATCATCCTCTTGGCATCCACCTTTGAGATATTTATATACATTAATGAGATCCCCTCTCAGTCTTCTACAGATTAAAGAGGCCCAGCTCCTGCAGTCTCTCTTCATAAGAGAGATGCTCCAGACCTCTAATAATTTCTTCTCTATAAACACCCATTAGGTACTGAAAGACAAGAATGACATCGTCTTTCAGCATTTTGCTCTTAAAGTTGAACGATCCCAGGTCTGTCAGATTCTCCTCATATGTCATGTGTCCCAATTCCCTAATCATCTTGGTGACTGTGCTAGACTTGCTCTAGTAGATCCACATATTTCCTGCTGTTGAGTCTGAACATTGAAACATCAGTCCTGATGTGGCCCTAGAACCTTTATTTCAAAACATGAATTTTTTTTTTCAGTGTGAATCAGATACCAAATATTGGCAGTATTTGTGCAATAAATCCTATAGAGAACTAAGTTTCAACAATTTCCTAACAGATCTGCTTTTCTTTTACTAATTAAACAAAAATATCAGAAATAAAACTGACACATACTTCATTATCTCGATCCTTCTCCAGGAAGTGACGGGCAACATGGCTGGGTAAAATATTCCGTAACATGTTTTCATTGTGCTCCCTCAGCTCCTTCATTTCATTGATTTCTTCTTTTGCTTGTACACGCCACAGAAAATCCAGCCTTGCTGTGTATTCAAGCTGTAGTTCCAGAAAGAAAAAAAGAGACAAATATAAAGAGAGATATAATAGAGACAAATATAATAGAGATTGTATTGTCATCTTGGAAGGCTGCTTGTGCTTCAAGCTTCAGTGCTGCTGAAGATCTTTGAAAGCATTTGATTTATTTGCCAGAAAAAGAGATTATTTCTTTGCCTTATGTACAGTGAGAGTCACAGAGTAATCTTGGGTGAAATAATAATTGTCATATTACCGCTATGGTCAGTGGATAGAAAATGTCACAAAATTATTTTCCTTTTAAACACCTCTTTATTATTTAGATAATGGAGTCAGACAGGAGTTAAGGTATTGGCAGATATTGGTATTGACATGAAATAAATATGTTCCTCTTTTCATATGTGTTTTCAAATTAAGTGAGTTTCATGACAAAATAGGACAAGGGTAATTCTAAACAACTGGCGGAGATGTCCTTCTCAATGATAAGTATCTTTCAGCAAAGCTATATATAACAGCCCAATGTACTTCCAAAGAGAACTTTCAAATCTGTGGCACCAAAATGGCATAGTTATACTGTCGGGACACGCAGTTATTTTCAACTTAAGTCTTCCAAAAAATAGTGGAAAACATGCTATTTGTCACCCCCTCAAATACTCTGTCCCTGATGTACTGTGGGACCAGAGCCTGCAATCACAGTTTAGTACACGCACAGTGGCAGTGCCTGATACCTTGCTACAAATTGAAGTTAAATGGTTTTCAGTGCTGTGTGTATGCAGAACAAAAGCTGTGCACAGCAGAGCTTATATATGCATACATATATATGCATTGTTTAGTTCTATATATGTATATAGGTGCAATTTCATATGTATGAATGGCAACTGTCTGCTAGCTGAAGCAGGGAATGTGTCAAAACATCATGTTGCTTGCCTGAGAGGCACATGTGTGTCAGCAACATGGACAAGACCAACACTGCCAGAACTCTTGTGCTTCACACTGAAGAAGAGTTTTAAGCATATTTTAAGGCAGCTGACACTGTAGCTTGCACAAGAGGTGACTTATTAAGATACAGCATTATTGAAAATGATGAAAATATTCCTACAGTCAGTAAACTGAAAGAGAAAATATATTCATGAAGTTTGAGGTGCCCTAATACTAATAATACCCATCATAGAAACATATTATGCCAGCAAATAGATGAATTTTTACAATTTTGAGGGGCATCAAATGGTTTGTCAAGAGGTGCTGGGATTAATGAATTTTTGGGGATATAATTCATGCACCAAACTGAAATAAAGGACAAACCTGCAGTGGGTGGGAGTGACTAAGAGGAGGTTCAGACATTGTTTAGTGACTCATCTTGGTCACATTTTTAAGTCAGCAGCAGTGATGAATGGTAAACTCTTCAGAAGAAAATGCAAAGCACCTTGCAAGGGAGCTTATAGGTTGACTGTACTCCAGGGAGCTTTCTTTCCTAAAAGCTAAAAGTGACAGTGGCTTGATATAAACTTCCAAAACCTGTATGCAACTTGGCAGTGATTTACTTGCCTCTGGGTGCTGTTAATACCTTTATAAACAGTCTCTTTTCTACTAATATGTTGATCTTCTATCTTGGGACCATTAATTCCCTTTATTAATGGCACCAAAAAAACCCAGTCGAGAAAAAGTACCTTTAAGCAAATTTTTCAATATTTTTCAGTTTCCTTCCCCCTTCCTTTTGTGCTAGAACACAGAGCTCATAGCAGAAAACTGACTTTTATCTCTACCAACTAACTGAGAAGGGAACGTTGACTATAATTTTGCAAGTTCTAAAGGTATTCTACAGATTGACTTGAAACAGGAGCTGCTGGTGGATTCTGAGTACTTTGATGCTTCAAGATATTTAATGCTACTACAATAAGAGCTTTGCAAAAAATGGTGGTACAGTTTTTCACAGCTGCTCTACAGGGAAATGTCACATCTCTAAGCCTAGCTCAGAATAGCAGCAGCTAATCTTTACATTTTAGATAATGTCATTCTGCTTATTTATGATCACATTGTAACATGAAATACTTTTCTTGCATCATCAGTGGACTACCAAGATGACACTGTCAGCTCAGAGATAAAGGTGTGCTACATATAAGGTTTAAAAATAGAAAATGTGAAGATACTTTGCTAAGTTCTTATATTTGCTAAGACTAACAAAATTATAGGGTTGAGTTTTGAGCTTCTTGTTTGATTGTCTAAAGAAATATTCCTGGGCATAGTGGTGCCAATAAAAATGACTGCAACTTGAATCTCAAAATGTGTTTTCTTGCTCTATGAAACACCCCTAATTCCAATTGTGAGTGAAGAAAAAAAGAAATGTATTACACAGGAAGCCTAACACTATGTCCACCACATGCTGCACAAACCACCCACTCTGCAAACAATTGCTACAGGCAAGGAAAGCACAAGGTAAGAATCAGAGTTTGAGTGGCAGCACATTCTTCCTTAGAGGAGGAGAAAAGAGAATTTACATCCCAAAGGGACACGTTCAATGACCAAAAAAAATTTAACTCCAGATAAAACAAGCAAATATCCATTCTGAATGAATATAGAAAAGATAATGAAATAGAAGTCTGAATATGGAAAAGGTAATGAAAAATCTGAAGCATAATGCCAGAATTAGGAATGTCTTCCTCTTTTTTCATCTGGAGCAATTTCCTCTTCCCATTTCCTCATTCCACCTCTTTTTCACAAGGATGAAGGAGGTTCAGAGGGTCATGCTTGTTTCAGATAAATTACTGTGCAGAGAAGTCAGTCCTTCCTGCCTTCCACAAGGGTCTCATCATGGCTGGGCTTCACGAATGAAGATTTGGGAAGAGCTCTACCCACATTTGTTGCAGGCACGTTGGTGGCTAAAAAGGCCAATACGAGACAGGCATGTCCGGTTGCAAAAGGCACAGCAGAAAGACTCCTTAGATGGTATATTCTGCAAGGCATAATTCTTTCTGCGTTGTCTTTTCTCCTCAAGAGTGATCCTGCGTGCTTTCTCAAAAGCATCAGCAGCGTTATAGATGGTGTGTCTCCAGACCTCCCGATTGGAGGCCAGAGTAGACCAGTTATGATGATCAATATGGCCAAGGCTGAGATGTTGTTTCAGGGAGTCCTTGTATCTTTTCTTCGGGGCTCCTCTCTTGCAGCAGCTGGTGGCAAGTTCACCGTAAAGCAAGATCTTAGGGAGGCAGTGGTCCTTCATCCTGGAGACGTGCCCTGCCCAATGCAGCTGTGTTCTCATCAACATGGCTTCTATACTTGTGACTGCTGCTTGTTCAGGAACAGATGTGTTGGTCACATAATCTGACCAGTGGATGTTTAGAATTGAATGGAGGCAGCGTTGATGGAAGCGTTCTAGGAGATGCAGGTGGTGGCGGTAGATGACTCATGATTCAGAACTGTATAAGAGAGTAGACAACACTATGGCTCTGTAAACACTGATCTTGGTACTTTTCTTCAGGTGTTTATTTCACCAAACTCTTTTATGAAGCTTTCCAAAAGCACTATATGCCTTTGCCAACCTGTTGTCTATCTCTCCGTCAATCTTACCATCTGAGGAGATGAGGTAATTAAACTGCTGGACTGATTTGAGCTCTGATTCGCCAATGGTGATGTGGGGATGATGGAAGACTTCCTGAGGTGCAGGTTGATGGAGAACTTCTGTCTTCTTTAAACTGACTTCCAGCCCAAAGAGCTCAGCAGCGTCTGCAAAACAGGATGTTAAATGCTGCAGAGCTGCTTCTGTGTGGGCCACAAGGGCGGAGTCATCAGCATAAAGCAGCTCCCGGACAAGATGGTTTAAGGTCTTGGTGTGGGCCTTCAGACACCTTAGGTTAAATAGGCTTCCATCAGTACGATATCGAATGTAGATACCGTCCTGATCATCGAGGTCTGCTGTGGCCCTTTGGAGCATCATGCTAAAGAAGACTGTGAATAGGGTAGGAGCGAGAACGCAGCCTTGTTTCACACCATTCTTTATTAGAAAGGGTTCAGAAAGTGTGTTACCATATCTGACTTGGCCGTGCTGATCCTCATGGAGTGAGATGATAATTTTGAGGAACTTGGGGGGACAACCTAAACGTTCCAAAATCTGCCACAGACCTTTTCTGCTCACAGTATCGAAAGCCTTGGTGAGGTTGACAAAGGTTACATAAAGACCTTTGTTCTGTTCCCTACACTTCTCTTGCAGTTGTCTGAGAACAAATACCATGTCTATGGTACTCCTGTTGGCTCTGAAACCACACTGACTTTCAGGAAGGATATCTTCTGCTATAGTGGGTATTAGTCTGTTCAAGAGTATTCTTGCCAGGATTTTGCCAGCAATGGAGAGCAGAGTAATACCACGGTAATTTGAGCAATCTGATTTAATTCCTTTCTTCTTATACAGAGTGATGATGACTGCATCACAAAGTCATGGTAGTTCGCCTAGTTCCCAACAGCGCACCACAAAGTCATGAAATTTGGTATGGAGTGCAAGGCCCCCATGTTTCCAGACTTCAGGTGGAATTCCATCAACCCCAGCTGCCTTGCTGATTTTCACCTGCTGTATGGCCTTGAGGGTTTCTCCTAAAGTGGGAGCAGTATCCAATTCATACTTTACCGGTTGTTGTGTGATGGACTGAATTGCTGAGTCTTGGACTACACGGTTGGTACTGAAAAGAGTCTGAAAATGTTCAGACCATCAATTCAAAATGGAGGTTTTATCTGTCAGAAGCGTTTGACCATCAGCGCTGAGTAGAGGGCTTTGTACCTGGTATGTAGGCCCGTATGCTGTTTTCAAGGCCTCATGTGATCACCTGTATCTGCGCATAGTTGAGTTTTTTCAGCTAGATCGATCCACCACTTGTTCTGGATGTCACGGAGTTTCTGTTGGAGCTTGCTGCATGCAAGACGAAAGGCTGTTTTTCTTGCGTGACAGGATGGCAGTGCAAGGTGTGCTTGGTGGGCAGTTCTCTTCTTCCTCAACAAGTCCTGGATTTCTTGATTGTTTTCATCGAACCAGTCTTTGTTCTTCTTGAGGGAGAACCCTAAGGATTCTTCGGAGGATTGCAGGATGCTGTTTTTAGTATGGTGCCCAATTGATTCAGGAGAGGAATCTGCAGAAACTGAGGAATGGTTTTCGAGCCTAGTTTGAAGGTTAGCCTGGAATCTCTCTCTTACTGTGGCTGATTGGAGATTGTTAACTTGGAGTCTTCTCCTTGGGATACTGCCTCTTTTAGGTTTGAATGTGAGATTGAAGTTGAGTTTACAGCACAAAAGCCGATGGTCTGTTTGGCATTCTGCACTGGGCATCACGCGGGTATGGTGGACATCGCGGACATCTCTCTGTCACACCAAGACATAATCGATGAGGTGCCAAAGCTTAGATCTGGGGTGCATCCAGGTTGTCTTCAGACTATCTTTCTGCTGAAAGATAGTATTAGTGATGGTGAGCTGTTGCTCCGCACAGAATTCCAGCAGAAGCCCACCATTATCGTTGCAGTTTCCAATGCCATGTTTGCCTAATATTCCTTTCCAAGTTTCAAAATTCTTACCTACTCTGGCATTGAAATCACCAAGGATAATGATCTTATCATCTGCAGGCACTTTTTGGGTAAGGTGGCGCAGGTCAGTGTAGAATTTATCTTTTTCATCAGGGTCAGCTTGTAGAGTTGGGGCATATATACTAAAGAGGACTATGTGCTGTTTGTTGTGTAGTGGAAGGCTTAGGGAGATAATGCGGTCAGAGTGACCTGTCGGCAGATTTTCGAGTTTAGGAACAATGGAGTTTTTGATCATAAAGACGACTCCTGAGAGATGTTTTTTGGTTCTGGGCTTACTTGACCAAAAGAGTGTGTAACCGGCACCATGTTCTCTGAGGCTGCCTTCCTCGTGAAGGCGAACTTCACTGAGAGCAGCAATGTCGATGTTGAGACGAGCCAGCTCATGGGCAATTAGGGCAGACCGATGCTTAGGACGTCCGCTATCCGCAGAATCAAGCATGGTTCTGATGTTCCAGCATGCTAGAGTTAGTTTAGGAACACCTTTGGAGGCAGGTGCGTGCCTTTGTCTTTTGATCTTTGTGCGACTGCATTGGAAGAAGATGCCTGTTGGCCTGCGGTTAACCAACCGGGTGAAGGTGGAGATGAGCTTTGTTTAGGTCACCTTTTCTAGGCCCCTCTCCAAGTGGAGTAAGCAGTGCTGTCCTTGAAAAGGCTGCTTGGTCGTTCAGGATGCTGCCCCAAGAGACTGTCATCTCCGGTCAGTCTCAAATGACCAATATCCTGAACCGCCTGCATGCAGGGTTGGGTCTGCGGCTTCCAGTGCATCTTTCACCTGCCGTTTCGACCCTCGCCCGTCGCTACAGGACTTTTTGCATGTGGGTAAAGCCTTCAAGCCTGCGCAATGGATTTTTTAGGTGAGATGCAGTATGCGCGGAACTGAACCCACCCTTTAATCCTAAGGTTCATCTGCCAGGGCCGAGCGAGCTTGGACGGTGGCAGCGAGATCCTCAGGACGTAGGTTTGATTAGAGTGACCTTCTCTTAGATGGATGGTCTTACAGGGCTAAACAAGCTCCATCTGCCCGGGTTTGAGATTAGAGTTGTCCTTCTCCTAGGATGACTGCCAGAAGGCTAACGAGCTCATCTTGCCCAAGAATGTATTAAATCTGGTCCTACGGTTTTGACCTGTCTGGCATGGGCGACCCTACCGAAGGCATGTACCATTGCCAGCATAGCTCGCAACCAAAGGCATGTACCATCATCAGCATAGCTCGCAACCACATAGGGGTACACAGGCTATGTTCCTGTTAGAACAATTTGGGCAAGTCTTACATTTCCTACTTTCCTATCACCTGTCTATAAACAATCTGAAGGAGATACCCAGGAACAACCTTTGTCCTGTCTACCATTACAAGATGGAACAGAGCGAAGCAAATATATCCAGAACATGCCGAACCTGGGCAGTAGCCACAGGTGAACCAAAACCAGACAAGCAAACAAGCCAACCGTTCTGGCCCCCATACCCATCCAGGGCAGGGGTGCCTTTCAAGGCCCCAGCCTGGCCAGGACCCCCATAACTCCGAAAGGATCCACTATCCACCCTGACCTTATCCTTCCACCACTGCGTTACCACATATCTTCAGGCGCACTGCTCACCTGTGACATTTCATACGGGATTGTCCCACTCTACCTCCTGCCAGTCGGAGGACCCCCTCAGCCCGCTCAACACCTTTCCCCGATCCTTCCCCCCCCTCCACCTCCTCCCCAGCCCTCCCCCCCTAAACCTGGAACAGCAAACCTCTGTGTGCTCCGAAGCTCCCCTCTCCTCTTTCATGGGGGGGCAGTACCTGTCGTCAAGGCTCCCCTTTTCTCTCCTTTCCTTTCTCCTGCCATGGCCGCACCGGGGGGCTGAACCGCATGCTCCGTGCGCGCGGTGCAGGCAGGTCCTGGCAGCCCGGGCTCCCCCCACAAGGGTCTACAGAGTTAAGATACAGCCCTGACATCCAGTGTTTATTGGGTACAGAGCTGGCTGTGCCTACCCTGGCAAAGTTCATGTCTCTGTACCAAAGAGCCCCAGAAACGGGAGCAAACCAGTCAGTCAGTCAGTCAACACTTGCCTACACCAGAACACTCAGCTGGTGTAGGCAAGATCTATGCTCAGATCTGCAATCTAAAAGAAACCAGAGAGGATTTTGCCCTCTCTTTCAAAAGGCCTTTTTTTAGTTCTGACTGGGATGGAAGGAGAGGGAGGACTGAGTCTTCTGTGGGTAGTTTTATTCCCTCTTTCCAATTGTTAAAACCTCCTCTTTTAAAGCTGTGGCAGAAAGTTTTGCTCAGGGTTAAACTTTTTATGTTGTGTGTTTTCACTAGGGGTGAAATTCTAGTAGAGAAGACTGTATATGGTATTGTAGTTTGATAAGATTTCAAGGCATAGTTTATATTCCCACAAAGTATTCTACTTTAACTCATTAAAAAGACAAAGCAGTAAATGAACACATTTTACAACAGATTAGGTCTAGCCTTAAAATTATCCACAACACTTCTGTGTGTTTTTTCTCAAGTTTAATTTTCAGAAGCGCTGCTGTAAATTATGCATTACTTGTGTTAAAAAAAGATGTGCTTCCAGATGAAACTGAATTTCTAATAGGGAATTAGTCTATAATGGTGTCTAACAGTAACACAAATACTTTTAATTATTAAAAGTATTCTTAAAATCCAGATCAGATTTTAAGAAAGCTCAAATAAGCTAATATCACACACATTTTTCTCTAATTTAATTTTCAATTTTGGGTGCAAAAGTTGGAATAAACTTTGAATCACAATGGATAAAAAACTATAGGTAGTTATTTAGAAATTGAATGTCCATAAATTTAATCTTATAAAAAGGATCTTTTTGGTAGATCCACCTAGAATGAGGCAAGTTTTAAACTATTCTACTTCAGAATACTTTTGCAGTTTATGAGATGCAAAGCTGTGCTGGAGCACAGCTTTATTTGCCCTACTGTGCTCCTCAGTTCACACTATTGAAGTGTTGAGGTTTTTTAATGTGTTCTGGAAGTAATTTTTATATATGCATTTAATTGGCAACTATACAGAGACCTTTAGGTTGACTCGTTAATAGGAAATTTAACAGTACAAGGAAATTTTCCTGGACACTGCTGTTGGATACTGTTAAATTGATAGAGTGGCCTTATGAATGGTTTGGGAGAACATGAAGGAATTAGCACATCTCAGGGACTATTTCCAAGGGCAGTTTTAGTGCAGCCACCCTGTTTCATGGAATAAGAAAGATTAATTGAATGGAAAAGAACCTGTGCTCTGCTTACAGACCTCTGGGCTGGAAAATACTCTAAAACACACCAGATCAGGCTTTTGTAGAAGACAGATGTTTACACCCAGAGTTGTGATCCTGAAGAGTATTGCCTGGATTCTCCCTAATTCTTTTTCTACCTAAACTCCTCTGGTGTTGCCTTTCTTGGTACTTAAGCTGATTCCCAAGCTTGAGATTTGTATCTTTGCGTATGGTAAGAATCACTGTGAATATTATAAGGCTTATCACAAATTTGGGATGTTCAGTTCTAATTTTCTCCATATTTTTCCCAAGTGGACTTTATGTCTTGTTTAAGAAATGTCACAGTACATTTCTTTCTGTCAAACTTAATATCTGGGCACAAAAAGCATTTAATCCCTTGCTTCTGCTACCCGCTCATTCCTCATTCCCTCAAAAAGAAGATAAAAAGGAAGGAAATTACTAGAATATTTAGGTGTTGCCTTCTTTTTGTTCTCCTGTGGAAGAAATGGAGGCCGTAAGTCCTGACACAACTTACAAAGTTGTAATAAAGCTTATAATACTGTCTTATTCATCACAGAATTATTCCTTTCTTACTGCCTCACTCCAGGAGGATTGAGAAATGTTGGTATTAATCAGCCTAATGCTCTTGAGGGGAAAATGTTTAGGCAAGTTGGACAACATCAAAAAGTTTGCTGCTTGCTTTAATACAATGGTCCTGTTTGCTTTATGTGAACAGAAACTGTCTCAAGTCAGCATGTTTGACATTCAGCAGCCCAGAGCTTGAGAACCAGAAGTGCTGTGAAGAAAACACTCTGCTTTAGCTGGTTTTTACTCAATGAATTTTTTATTTTAAATCTAAATTTTTCATAATTCACTCTCCCTGTGCACTGTGTATGGATTCCTGATATACCCAGTTTTTCAGTTCCTCCTCAAGGATATCAGTCCTAAAGGTCCAACATCCCCAAATCCTGATTATAGTCTAGGTGCATGTGAAAGGATTCTTGCAAGTGGTCCATGACACGAAGTAGTTAGTATTGGTGCTTAACTCAAATTTTATTTATTTCCTCAAGTCTGTTGCTTTTTCTTTATAAACATACTAAGCTATTTCACAGGAGTTTTATTATTTACTGTTTATTAATCCCTTTCTATATTCTGGTTTTATGCTTACTCAAGTGCACTGAAACTGCAGGTGCCTCCAGAATTACACGTCTAAAATAAATGACATCCCATTTCTTCCTTCAATTTCTATTATGAAATGCAATATAACTTGTGTATTGTTGAATATAATATTGCACGTGTTCTTTAAAACTGGTAGGCAGTGTCAGATGTGGTCTTTCTTTAATCAGATCCTGCATATGGTTTATTAAATTGTGAAAGGTCATCTGCTCAAGTGGATAAAAAGGTAGTTGGTATTTTGAAAGTAATTATTGTCACATCCTGTAATTGCAAGGGATAGAGAGAATGGTTAAAGCAAATGTTTGCATTACCTGTTGACCATGATAGAATACAGCTAAAAGGAACATTGCCATCAGGAGTAAAGATGCCTCCTTTGTACCCAGGAAGTCTGTGCTGGAAAAAAAAAATCCAAAGTAAAATAGAGTTATTGATTTGTCAGTGCTGTAATTGTTCAGAATTTTCATTTCATAAGTCACTGATAATTTTTGTTGTTCTTTAAAAAAATCCCCTGTATTTGAAAATTTAATTTAGCTGTAATTAGTTCAAGAGAACAGGAGTGTAACTGGAGTGCTCACTGTTTGGAGACGCATGCCTTAAATAACTAAACTGTAGCCTACAGGAGGTACACAGAAGGTGATGAGCTTTCTCTTTCAAACGTGATGTGCAAGCTGTGTGTCAGTCAGTCTCTCCCTGGGAACCATGAACATCACAGCCCCTGTGGAGTGCAGGAGGTAGGATCTTGGCAGGGAAAGGTTGAGGCTGGAGCTGGGAAAGGGAAACTTCCAGATTGTGAAACTAAAAGCCCAGGAAATGAGCCTAGAGATAAAAGATGAACCCCAAGGCAGGAGATGAAATTAAACATTGTGAGAAAGATGACAGGAAGGAAGTGTGGCTTAAAAGGGAATCAAAACATTTGGAAACAGTAGTTAGGACTGGTTTTACTGAGCCACGAAGAGGAGAGCAGAGAAGAGCTGTCTGCCTGTGACAGGGGAAGTAAAGGAAACCTTTGCAGACTGTGGGGAAGCAAAGAAGATGTGCCAGGAAGGTACTGGCTGTATGAAATCTGTATGAAGTCACTTAGGTGCTCTGTGTGGAGCATGAAGAAAGTGTGAAAAAATAAGGTGAAAGAGGTGAAAGGGGTTCAAAGCAGTAACAGGGGCTTCCAAATAAATATGGAGAGAAATTACAGATTAAAAAAAATGAAGAAAATATCTCTGTATGTAAATTTTTTTTAAAATAGCATGTTTCCCATGGGAAGAGATATAAATGAAGAGGATTGGAAAATGGTAGAGCCAACCTTATAGTAAAAATAAGGATAAAGAAATAAATTTGGAGGAAAATTGAACATGGATACTTGGCAATTACTTTGTTGAAGAGAGTTGAGAAAAAATGAGGAAATTGTTAAGAAGTGCTTAAAGCCCAAATATTTGAAATAAGTTAATAAATAAGTAAATGAGAACCAGAAGTTGGAAGACACTTTGGGACACTCTTTAGTCTACCTTGAGATTTAAGAACAAAGCAAACTCCAGACACTGAATCCATTTTCCATAGTAATTTTGAAAAAAAGTATCAGGTGATATTTGTCAGAGAAGGACTCCTATGACAGAGAAATAAAAGAGAGAAAGAGCAGAACTTGATGGAGACTAAACCAAAAGGAAACTTTCTTGCTAGAGAGCTAATTGAACTGACTTTATGGTCCCAATGAAGAATTTACTGTGAGGAAATGTGCTGCTGAGTCATCAGTATAGAGCAAAAGACAAGCAGGAAACATCCTTGCCATCTGCAAATATGTTGGAATTCAAATGTTTCCCATTTTGAAGTTGCCTGAAATACAACCTCAAAAAGAATACATTCCAAAAAGATCCCTTGTACAGTGGCTAAAGGCAACAGCCTTAAAGGTCTTAGTTATGAACTTTCCTGTTATGGCATGTTGTGGTGATGTAGCTTTAGCCACAACAGCTAAATGAGTTTTGGAGGGAGTTGCAATCCCCTTTATTCAACTGATTGGTATAGATTAAAAAAAAAAAGTTTCTGGGCACACAGCCTTGAACCTCATGCTCCCTAATGTCAGAGCTGAAGTTCACATCCTTGACTTGAGAGTGGAGCATCTCAGCTGATTTCCCTGTAGCCTGGGCTGTTGGCTACTCCAGAGGATATTCCTGTCTCTTTCTTGCTCTTCTATGTAACAGTCACTGGAGAGTTTCGCTGACACAGAGAATAGAGACTACTCTGAATTCTCCTAGATTTTCACACAAAAATGTGTTCCTGATTAAGGACAATTATCATGATTTCTACTTCTAGTAACTTAGCCAAAATATTGCTTGTTGCCATTTGTCATAATTAGCTGGAGTCTGCTGTGAATATGTAATATCTCTGTAGAAGGATAACTAGCATTAGAAAAAGGAACTGCAACACCAAATTTTTAGTACCTCGCTACTGTCAGAAGCTAGTAGGGAAAGATATGCATGCAGAACCTTACTCTGTGTAAAGATGTGGCTGTTGTGAGAACTAATTGCACAAATCCATGCTTTTCTGCCGTTCTGAGGATCTTCGTCTGGCATGCACTTACAAGCACAAGCAACTGCAATACTAAACTGGTCAAGTATCAAAGACTGAAGAAGTGTCTCTGAATGAGCTAAATCACTGCTGCTCTAGATTCAGTTATTGCAACACTTATTGTGTTGCACCTCTAACTCTGCAAATTATTGTGTCTCTTCTGTTCTCCTCTTCAACTCCTCTTGCTGGGAAGGAAGCCTGGAAGGAGGAGTCTGTCCTTCGAACACTCTCCTACAAAACAGAATCATCCCTGTGTTCCTTATATCTTTCACAACTGCACATTATAGATTGGATTTTATTCAATTAAACCCCTGCCCCCTAAAAAATCAATTGTTCACTCCTGTTTGCTTAAATTGAAGTGAAAGTTTTTATCAGTATCTCTGGAGCTTTCAAGAGTAGAAGCAACCAATGTGTATGCACTGCAATATGTATTTTTAATCAGCGTTGATAGACTATAGGAAACATAAAAGACAAACCCTGTTCAATATTTAAATGTCCTCATGAAATGAACATTTTAATAAAAAGGCTTGAGAAAGAATCACATTATAAATCATTTTGAATTAGTCATTTCCTCTTGCGACCATCACTCCATATTTAATATGGGGCTACCCAGTACATGTATACTCTGGCAAGACTTGAGCCATTGCCTTGTGAAAAAGCAGTTCCTAAAGGGAGCTGTGAACACTTACTCTCCATTGTGGTTAAAGTTGTCATATTGCAGAAAAAGGGAGGCATAAATGGTCTCAGTCAGCAGAGAATAGATCGCAATCATGATGAGAAGCACTGCCAGCTTCAGGACAGAGTTGAGACGGAGAAAGACTGCACAAGTCACCATTGCCAGCACACCAGTGAAGACAAAATACTGAACAGAAAACAACACTGTTTACTTTTGGTGATCAGTGACTATATATTTTCATAAGTACCTACATAAATAATTAAGTGGTATGAAGTATAGAGAAATTGCTTTGTATTTCATTGCTCAGCTAGGTACTCTCAGGGTCCAGGGCACTTTGAAAATAAGGGTTTTGCTAAAATAGAATGTGAAATTACAAATTCTCTATTTTGCATGGCACCTCCATGTCAACAGAAATCCTTCTCTGTGCCTTTATGGCATTTTCATTTAATTATGGGGGAAATGGCATTCTCCATAATTAAAAGAGGAAAAGGACAGATGCTGCATGTAGTAGTTTCCTAATGAAAAGTCAACAGAGAGAAAGAAATTCATATTCCTCTGTATTCTGACTGTATTCTGAACTTCCACAAGACCCACATTAATCAGGATGGGAGAATCATATTCCTGCTTTAATTCTTTTCCCATGCTTCTTGAAGAGTACAAAAAGCCACAGATTTGGGTTTTTTTTGGTTTTGTTTTTTGTTTTGGTTTTTTTTGTTGTTGTCGTTGTTGGGTTTTTTGTGGTTTTTTTTTTGTTTGTTTGTTTGTTTTTGTTTTTGTTTTTGTTTTTTTTTAAATATTAAATATTGCATGTTTAGCTTGGTTATTTTACTCTCTTAAAATGCCTGGAAGTTTTACTCATATCTCATTTTCTAATCTCTTAATTGTCTCATTCTTTCTCAATGATTAGTCATCTGTCAAATGCAATCCATGCAGCTGATACTGGATAAAGAGAGACAATCATGGTCATGAGCTGTTCAGATTTAAAATAGCAACATCACCACCCACAGTCCAAATGTAGTTTAAATTACCTCCTATCACACAGCTTTAGGAGAGATAGTATTCATTTTTCTGAGTACAGTTTTTCTTTAGTACAGTTCCTCTGTAGGAAAGTCTGCATCCCTGCTGTTTAGAGCATACTGCTGGCAGTATCATGACACTGCCATATGACTTTCTAAGTAACATACTTCTCTTATCTACACATGACTAATCCATTCATTTTGTTGCCTGCTTGCTCATCTTAGAGATGATTACTTTTTTTTTGCTCCTAAAGCAAACTTAAATAACCGCAGCAGACTGACTGTTGGGTTTGCCATGTAAGAAATGTTGCTCTCCATTAGATTCATACCACTTTGGTACTGTGTTTTATTGCAATTGAATTGCTGAATGTATTTCCAGCATAAAGGTTTTGTTTGAAGTTCAAAGGTTCAATCTTGGTTGTAATGCCCCATTAGATCATAAGATTAACTCCTTCTGTAACCAGCCTCTGCTTTTGCTATCAGCATATGAATAGATGGAAATGTTCAGCTTGAGGCCCCTGACTCCACCAGCAGTACACATCACCCATTCCAGATAAGGGTTGCCATATAACCTTTGTGGATCCATGCCTCAGATTCAAAGGTATCCTCAGAAATACCTCAGGACAGGAACAGATGTCCGTAAAAGAAGCAGATGAATTGAACGTCTGGTTCTTCAGGGCTATTGGTTTGTCAAAATCACACCATAGCTGTGAAGAAAGAAAACAAAATCAGGGCTATAACGTGCACTGGTGACTAATTGCTTGTGTGGCTGGCTGGGTTCAGGGATGGAACTGGCTGACCTGCTGCTCTTCATGCCAGCTCCCTGACTGGCACCAAGGACTGACTAAATGGACAATAAGAAGACATACTGTGGCAGTGAAATGGAGGGGGGGAGCTATTCATGCTGCAGACATTCGGTATCTGAATAGCATCCCTATTGCTCTCTTGCAAAGTGGAAAGATAAGCTCCACTGGGAGTTTCAGAGAACTGATGTTGGACTCTTAAGAATTACTCTCTCAAAATACTTAGACTTTGCCATAAACTACAGTGAAATTATTTAATTGGGAGCATAAAATCAAATTGCATGAGTGCCCTTGTCTGCAAGCAGTTTTCTTCTGCTATATTGCTATGTTATCCTTCTGGATGTGGGACATCTATCTTTCATTTCTATGGCATGATGCAGAATCTGTTGTACCAAAACATAATGTGGTCCCAGAACAGCAACTGAGATGCTTAGAATGGAAGGGAATGAAATCATTCATGATTCAATGGTTTGATAATACAATACTGCCTTTTGCTGTTATGACCTACATTCATTTTAATGGTACTTCCAATGCAGTGTATTAAACATAAACAAAATATCAGTGTTGAGCTGCAACGCAGTACAGTCTTAGAACACAGGAAAAAAATCATTAATCGTGTCATATTTTGACTGTTAAAGCAGATGGAGTCTCCTGTTACATATATTAATCCAATCTGGATGTTTATACTAGGTCATTTCATCAACCTGGTATGTACAAGCTAGTTCACTGGTCTTTTTTTTCCAACACAACTAGAGAATTTGCTTAATGAGGGTCAATTTCTTATAATTAAATTCTAACTAATTTTGAACTTGGAACTATTTTGTTTGTTCTTTCAGCAGTTCAGTCACCTCTGCAATACAGTATTATTACCTAGGCTGGCTGTGCAATCTTCCGTGACACTGGATAGTTAATGGTACCTTCTGACACTTTATGAGGTGTACAGCACCTCTCTGCAGGGCAGAGTATCATCAGAACCACTACAGGTGTTTTTTTAAAAACCTTTCTTGGTCAGAAACTTTATTTCAATTTTGTAACAATAAGAATGCACTTGATGTAAAGAACTGCAAGACTCATTGCTCCCCTGGTAAAACCAAAGCCTTATGGTTCCCACTAGAAAGCTTCTGAGTCTTTGACCCCTCCAACCAGCTGCAATTGAATTCAGTGGACACAGGCAGCTGCAAGGCTGAGGTGCATTACCTGTTCTTAAATACATGCATGTCCCTCCAGAAAAAAAGACGTTATTATAGCAGAATTTTGACTTATTAAACTAATGAGGTTATAAGAATGTTGTGATTTCCTGTGGAGGTCAGGACTCAGTGGTTCAAGTCATTGACGGTCTAAATATATGACAATAAATGTAACTGTTTACTGCTTTATAGAAACCCACTGGTATGGCAGTAAAAACTATTACTTTTCTTTTGACTCTTTTTGGGTTAGGCATCCCAGAAGATTGCACAATCTTAAAAAAACCCCACAAATCAAGGGAAAATCTTGTTATCACGTATCCATAGCATATTGGTCTGTTAGAGATGACCTTGTTTCAACACTAAGATTAATTCTACCAAAACCTTTCCTGGAAAATATGTGTTAAAATATGATTTAAAAACCTCTAAATTCTATAACACTCCTTTACTGTAATGTACCACCGTCCTTGTCTACAGGAAGTTTTCAGCCCCACTGAACTTCCTGTCTTTACCGTATTTATATTTTCTCTGTAAGGACAGAAATCAGTGGCTGCATTCTTCTCTCTCTGACTAACTCTCCTATCAGTGACTGCATGGCATCACTAAAGAACACAGACAGCTACTGAGTCCTCACATATTGGCCACCTGAATTAAATTGTGGAAAAATAACAACACTAGAGCATAATAAAATCTCATGTCTGTTAGCAAAAGCCAAGGCAAACCCCTGAAATATCAGACCTCATCATACTTACTCCAATGATATAATAATAATTATTTTTAATTATGTTAGGATAATTATTGTTGCTGTTGTGTTGTCCGAGTTGCTACTGTTATTACTGTCACTAAATGCATTCCTGGTCTCATTTAGAAGGAATGAAATACTTATAAAGAATAATGTTCAGATGAAAAAGCACTGCTACATCCATAACCAGAAGATGCCCAACAAGAGGAAAGAGTGATGAAAATGTTACTTTTAATCCATCAGTGAGACATTTACCATGTTCTTGCCTCAGAGATCAGCACCTACCAGGTTGTCTGACATTATAATCTGCCTAATTTATGCAAAGATCTCTCTTGTTGCTGAATACATCAGGATAATCAGGGCTCTATTGGAGTTTTTTAAATTATTATTTTAGTAATTGTTTTAATTTTTCTTTTAGTAATCTAATTAATGGGAGAACTGTGAGATAATCTGAAAAATTCTGAGAAGAGGAATTTACTAACCATAAGCATTACTTGACAGTCTTTAAAAAGTGTAACAGAATGCCAGAAAATTGCAAATGGTTCACAAGGGTGGATAGAAAGTAGAAAAAAGGGTTTAAAAATAGATGATCCTCATGAGGGAGAAATAATTAAATATTTCAGAAATACATAGGTTAAGCAATGGATTGAATTTCCTGAAGCTGTGATACTTTGCCATTTTTTTTATTATCTAAATCATAGCTGGCTTATAGACACATTGGTTAACAAGTCCTGTAGCAAGCTTAATAATTCATAAATCATCTTTTCCTGTATAATATTCCTTGGTCCCCTGTAAGCTTACAATATTGATGATGGCTCCAAGAAAATTAATCAGAATGGATGCAAATATAATGACATTCCTTGCCAGGTAGGTCTCATTAATCCAGCAGCAAGTTTTCCGGAGCATTAAGGGTAAACATTTGTAATCCTCTGCTGTAGTGATCAGCACAAGAGCGGAGTGCAGCATTATCAGAATAGAAAACTGAATGACCATGGGTATCACCCTAGGAAAAAAAAAGAATCCAGCATTAAACCTCAACACAATGCTACTGCTAATAAAAATAAATGTGTAAACAGGTAAGACTAGGAAATATCAGTTGTCATAAATCTGAGACAATTAGTCTCAGAAAAAAACCCAGAGAGAACAAACTTTTGTTCATGTTGCCTTTACTTCACATGGTTTCTTGCTGAGAAACTGTTGTTGGACAAACAAACCAGGGAAATAAATCATTGCCAGTGCCTATATGTGTCTATTTAGAGTCCAAATGTCAGGAATGTTCTTTCTTTGGTACACAGTTGTCTCTTAAGTTTTTTTCAGAGCAGTTCTATTGAGCCTGTAGGATCCTGATGCCACATTTGTATGATCTGGTTCCACTCAGACTAGTTTGGGGGTAGTTTAGTATAGTATTGTTTTCTATGCATCACATCACAGGTCTCTTAAGCTCATACTGTACTGAGGGTCATATTCTCTAAAGTGAGTACAGTAATGCAGCCTGTTTTCTGGAGGAAGTCAGGATATAATAATTGCAGAAATGCAAGATTCTTCTAATTTTAATTAATAATGGGTCAACTGCAGATAAGAATCTCATTGGTTTCCAAAAAAAGCAAAACAACTCATCTACTGTTTTCATGGTAGCCTTTCAAAATACAAAGCATATGAAAAAGTATTCTATAATCCAAGTGTTTAAATAAAACCTGTTGTTTGGCATACCTTATAAACTTTGTTCTTGTATATGTGATCTTTAATCAAGAATTGATAAGTGCATACGCAAAATAGTTCAATGTCTTTGAACGTACCATTAAACCCAATAATATCTTCCAGCCTAACTGTCATTTTATTTTTCTAAATTTATTCCTTTTTCTTGCCTAAATATGGGACCTGAAGTCAATCAAGTATCCTATGTGGTTGGAAAATGCAGTAAATTGTTTTACTTTGCTGAGTAGAAAGCACTCAGCACTTCACAAGTTTCTGTGTCCCATTTGTGCCAGTCACTGTCTTTCTTTGTCTCTTTTCCCAAAGATCAAATCCATGCAAAATAAAAGTAACTCCACTGCTCCTACAAACCTCTCCCCTCCTCACTCCACTATTCCTGGCGTTTTTGCTATAAGGAGAATGATTAACCTTGAGGCTTTGAATTAAGTAATTAAAATTTCTAGTAACCTAATTGTATATGTGCCAGTACTCTACAGTGATTTAATCACAATGTCTCACAGAAAAAAGTCTTCGAAAGTGGACTATCAGGGTGCTCCAGAGAGACTTCTGCACTTCCAGGCTGTACTCTCTCATTAATACTTCTGTAAACGTGTTTTGTCTTACTGAAAACGTGAAGTTTTAGATTTTGCTACAGATCACCTATTCCTCTTCTCTTTGAGTAGGGTGTAAAGCTATTTGTACACTTGTGCCCTACAGTAAGACAAATTTAGGAGTATAAAGTGGAAATAGAAGTGAAAACATCAACACAGTTCTTTTGTCATTTTTCAGTAGGTCAGTCAGGTCCACTCCCCAAAACTGAATAGACTTTATCTCAAAATACCTGAAACTCTCCTCAATGTCAGGATATTCAAATTTGGGGTTAGAAGAGAAAATTCTAAACTCATACAGATCAGAATTCAGATCTGTGGTTTGAGCCTTTTAACTTCAGCTTTCACTCTATAAAGTCTCACCATAGTGTAATAGATATGTGGCCAAGAAGAAAAGGAAACCAGACTGATTTAATGGCAGGAGAGGATACATGGACAAAGCAGGACAAGTTTGAGAATAAATCTGTGTCAGAACTGGCATTTCTTAGCTCTGGCCATGTTTGCAACTAATGATTAGAGTACAAAATATTTGCACTAAGGAGACACCAAAGTTGCACTGGGTATTTTATGTGAAAACTGTGATTACATCTTCCTCACAGTACTGATGTTAGTAGAAAATAACTTGAGAAAACAGGCAAAATTAAAATTTTTATATTCAAAAGCAACTTTTTTTTTAAAAAAAGTAGACATAAGTCAGTGCATATATGGGGGAATGTTGGTCATGTTGGGAGGCATATTTGTCAAAATGAGATTTAAGTGCAGAACTGTACTCCTGTATATGTTAGCCTGCTTAATTTTGAGCATTAGCTTTAAAAGAATGTTCTGATTTTTAATGTCCTAATTCAGCTGTTATTATAGAAATTCAGGTACATTTAATCTGTTGGTCTTAAAGACAATATTTGCTTAAAAATGATTCCTTTCTGATAGTCCAGACAATGCCTCCTTTAAAGTGTCAGGGTGGAATAATATGCAATTTGCTCCAAATGTTTTTGTCTATCGCCTACTAAAATTAATCAAGCTAACACAGAACTATGATTAAAGTATAAGATTTTGTAAACAAAATGCAAGACTCAAAATAATTTACAGTAATGCAGCTATGGCTTATATGTATAGCTACTCTCAAAACATCAGAACAAATGAGATTTGTAATGTAGGAGTCCAGAAAAGAAAATATGTTAAAAAGATAACAGATAGAAAACAAGTCTATTGCTAACAGAGAGTTTTTCATTTGGAAAATGCCTGAACTGCCATAAGTAAGATATATATGGATAAAAATATATTTTTTCATAGTAGTAAACTATATTTTAAACATATTGAAATAAAATGTGAAAAATATCAGTATGGAACTTCTGTTCCCAGATTAATTGAAATTACATGAATTACACATTAACTTTCTTTGAGAGCTTTCACGTGGTAATATTAGCTTTGACGCTGTTCTGATGATGTACCATTGGTATGAAAAGTTTTCTTCACTTGGGTCAGCATTTCACTCCAACAAGATTTGTCAAAGTTTTATGTGTGATTTGAATACGGGACACTCCAGTTGCTCCCTAAAATGTCCCATGCTCTCCAGCAGCTTACCCGGAAGTAAAGTTTGCTTTTGAGAGAAGGAACAACAGATGCAGCAAAACCAAACTGTATTATAAAAGAAAGAGTGAAGAATGAAGAAACAAAGTTTGGAGCAGGAGAAACAGATTTCATCACATGCAACTAAAAGTTTTGCGGGAAGATTCTCAGGACTTGCTGAAAGTTCCAAAGTTACCAAAAAGAGACACAATGCAATGATGTCTTGAGAGCAGCTTCTGACTATGAAAATACACAGGAATCATATAGAATGGTTTGGGTTGGAAGGGACCTTCAAGATCATTTAGTTCCAACTCCCCTGCTGTGGTCAAGGACCACTAGACCAGGTTGCTCAAAGCTCCATCCAGCCTGGCCTTGAACATGTATAAGGATGGGAGATCCACAACCTCTCTGGGAAACCTGTTCCCATGCCTCATCACCCTCACAGTAAAGAATTTATTCCTAATATCCAATCTAATTCTGCCTTCTTTCAGTTTGAAGCCGTCCCCCCTTGTCCTATCACTACATGCCCTTGTAAAAAGTCCCTTTCTTATGAGCAGTGGAAGGTCCTGAAGGGCCTCCCTGGAATCTTCTCCAGGCTGAACAACCCCAACTGTCTCAGCCTGTCTTAATAGGGAGGTGCTACAGCCCTCTGAAAGATGAGGGAATGATAGCCAATAAATCCAGAGAAAAGTTGGACAATATGTTCACGGAGAACTAGTCAAGGGAGTCAAGAGAGCTCAACAAGAGAGCCGTGTAGTTTAGATTACAATTCACCTCAGTGCACAGCAGTCTCTTAGGTTTATGCAGATAGAAGACATCTTGACACTGTTTGACCCATTCTCCAGTGGCTATTCTTTGAACCACAGACAGTGGTCTTGATTCACAGACAGTGATGTGAGATCAATTCCTTCAGTCTCCCACAGTACAGTAGCATTTTGCAACAGCCTTCCTGCTTTACAAAGCCAGATGACTGAGAACTGATTTGGAACTGATAGTTTCTAACTATATCTGAGATATATATAGTCTATATATGCAGATGTAGCTTACCAGTTCTGCTGACCTAGCCTGACCGAGCTCTAAATGAAACCAAATTAAGGCCTTGAAAAAGATTAGGATCAAGCCTCAAGAGGTCAGACCTGAGGACACTAAACTTGAGTTCTTCTCTTAGATTGTCCAACTCTATATGTGAGAGCCATACTTTTGAATTAAGGTACTATAAAGGGATCATCTACAGACCTAAATCTGGGATATAAATCTGAAATTCAGTGTAAATACCTCAGTTGCTTGAGAAACTGTGGTCTTTTATTTGTTCACAATAAATAGATAGGCAACAAGAATTCTTCCACTGTAGCTGTTCAATGGAAGATTAATGTTTTTGTCTCTTGTTTAAGCCTGCTCGATGTAAAGACAAAACTGAAGTTGGTGCACTGTGACCTCCTAGATGACCAATCCAGTATCTGTGCAAAGATATTGGCAGTATGCTGATAGGATCAAGTACTGTAGAACATATAGACAAGATTAGAGGAATTGGAACAAAAAACCATAATACTCTTCTGTCTGTGAACTTCTATCAGAACTAGGACACCTGGGTTGGATTCCCCCTTCATTCAAGATGAGATTCAAGACCAAATGGTTTTCTTTTTAGGGGTTCCCTTATTGCCCGGATAAGTGAAGTTTGAAATGAGCTTTTGCCTTCCCTCTTCATGTACAGTCTTAAATCAAGACTTGAACTAGAAGAAAAAAATATGTAAAGCAGACGATGCAGGTGTTTAAATGAACAACAGTTTGAAGTGTGTTTTTCCTCCCCTCACAAGAATAACCCAGTAAAAAACTGACAGAAATAAGAGTAGTTCAGCAGTCTACTCTAGTATGATCTATGGCCCTTATGAGCATATAAAAAGTTCATTGCAGGAAATGAATGAAACTCCCAGGCCTCTAAGATGGAGCAGATGAATCACTGCAAGGTTGGCAATTTAACATAATGGTTTTTAGAGGATAATTAGAGTAGAAATATGGCATTAATTTATCTCACTTAGAGTAATTTACCCAACTCAATATTTCAAAGAATGAAAACTGTTGTAAAGATTTTTAAATTCAGTGATGTGTCTGCCCTGTCAGCGAAAAAGTACAAATGGATCAAATGTTTATCCTTAGAGAGACAGATGTAAGCTGAGATAAAATTCTGAAACTCCCATACAGAGTAGATTTCCTTCTGTTGAAATGTGATTCCCTTCTTTAACACACAGACTAAGACAAGCTACCTGGGAAACTCCCTGAAGAACTTTAGTAAGATATGTTTTATGATGATTTAAATAATGTTTTCTTTCACCAAATTTTCAGAAATCACCAAAAGACTCAGCTCAAAGAAATATTCTCACATCTACTTAAGCAAATACAAAATTTCATCCTTGTTCAACAGAAATCTGAAGCATTCACTGAAGAACTCTTACATGTGAATTATAGTTAGTTGTTTCATAGAAATTATTTCCATGCTACTTTACTTCACTGATATCTAGCAGAGGTATAACATATGATCATGCAGTTATCTGAAAGACTCTCTGAATCCAAATCTTGTCTTACTTTCTGCTAGTTGGTTCATTTGTTCATACCTTGAATTGTTTTTAGAACTGGAACTGAGGAAATTTGAACTTCCAGATTATTTTCTCATTCAATATGTTTAAGCATATTGAAACCTTCTCATTCAAAACTCCTATCCTGCTATTTTAGGGCTGCTCATCTGTTGACAGGCATGCTTTTTAAAAAATTAAACATACTTTTTGAAGCAGAGTATCAGAATTTGAAAAATCAAAAGCAAAATTTGCCTTCTTAAGCCTTGTCAGTGATCTTCAGCTCCTGGCAGAACATAAGGACTGCCATAAAACACCCATAGGGCTCCAAAATTTCTTTCACAAAAGGGAGAGTGGTAAATATCCTTTCCCTAAATATCTTCCCTGGTTCCAGCAATCAACCTGTAAGGGCATCGTTGAGGCCAAGGCCATACTTTTGTTTGTAAACCTCTGCTGATCTTTTCTGGTAGGAATTTATCTAATCTTCCTTTCAACCTAGTTGCATTTACAGCCTGTTTAACATTTAGTGACATAAAGGTCCACAGAAAAAAGACTACTGGCAAGATAGGAAACCAGGCAATGTGACTGTGTGACTCCTTCCCCCCTAATTCCAATGGCACCAGACACACAAAAGCACCAGAATTAACAGAGATGAACCTGTCCAGTTATAAAAAAATGTATTTTGATTGATATAGCAGCAGAAATCTTTTTGGAAATCAGATTAATCAGATCCATAAATCTTCTTGTACCTATTGAAGAAAAAATTAACAAACAAATAAACTAACAAGCAAAAACAGCTACCAGAAGTAAAGAATTTTGAATGTGTACTGGAAGAACTTTAAAAAAGCAGGCAAACTTACTAGTATCAGAGCAACATAGCACATAAGGAACAACAGAAGATCAGGGTGTTTTCTCTAGCTGAGAATTACAAAACACATGGGACACCACTGCTATAGAGTGTAGTTGTCTGCCTGCACCTAACCACCACTTTGGTGTTCTTAGGCATAAACCCGGTGAGTCAGGTCTTCCAGAGATGATTCCAGAAATCTTGCTGCAATACTGTATCACAATAAATGTCTTATTTCTTAATACAAATATTTTTAAAGTTACTCTGTGGTCAGTGGTAAGTTAAGGTTCATCTGAGTGTTGGAAACCACCTGAGAATTATGTTCATCTGGGCATTTCCATTTTAGCACTTGCTCTATCAAAGACCAAATGGGACCAGAGACTTGTTTATAGTGGCAGTCCTGTTCTAGAAAACTGACCTCAGTCAGTGCAAAACTGACCTCAAAAGTGCACACACTTTTGTCACTATTAAATAGTAGACAAAAGTGCCAATTGATGGGTTTGACTCTGAAATGAGGACACAGGGGTTTCATCTATGCCACATTTTCATCACCTTGATAGGAAACTGTTGCTTTGGTGAGCCCCAGAGAAAAGAACAAGTGAAAACAGATCTACTAGATCACCTGCTTGCTTCTTAATAGCACAAGATTGCCTTCCCTCAGCTGGGTAATACACTTTATCAGCAACAAAGAGTACGATTTTCTTACATAGCATGTATGAAACAAAATCAAAAGAATCACTGATACCCAAGGTGGTTACCGGCCACATAGCTAAGAGGCACTGTTATAAGTCTGGATCCTGTTTCACCAGGACACACCGTGACAAATTTTTGTAACTCAAAGTTCCCACTTATCTCAGTGGTCATTCTACTTGAAAAGACAATAACATAATAACAGTAGATGCTGCTGTCTTACTTGAAAACGTGTAGCTGCAGAAAATGTGACACAAAAGTCGTTAATATTGCAAAAAAGTATTACCAAACACTTTTGGGGAACAAGTAGATTTTATTGGTTCATTGCACATCTAGCCTAGGAATGCTATCTTGCTGTCTCCCCAAGAGTGCCTAAAGATATATAGAGATATATTTCTGTATTTACCTGGAAGAAGGAAGTAAGCTTTGGATAGCCGTGATAAATACAAGAACAATAAATGCACACACCAAGTTTGATTTGAATACTTCATCCCGCATTTGAGAATACTAGAATAAAAAAAAAAAACAAAACACAGAAGAGTAAATTAGCTGTTAACCCATGCAGCAGTTTCAAAAAGACTGATGTTTATAGGAGGTTCTGAGAAAAGTGCCACAAAAAGCTAACAAATCAATAAACCTGAATTTGTTTTTTAAAATTAAACACAACAAATAAATTATTAATAAGCTGGCAAAATATTTTAACCAAGAGGGTTAAACTCTGTAATTTGCAAAACAAACTTTTTCTACTTCAAAATTATTCACTTTATAAAGCCTCAGGAAGATATTAGGAGCTTGTGCTGCTGAACAGAATACTAAATACTTAATATTTATTCACTTAATAAAATACTTAATAACAAGTTTTTTTCACCTGAAGACAAACACTGAAGTCATCTGTGACTCTGCATGCATGATGGCACAGAGGTGTCTCCATGCTGGCTAAATTGAAGCCACTCTTTTTTTTTTTTACTTCTCTTTTTTTAAGAAAAGTACAGTTTGGACATTCTGTGGCTATTTGGGATGTGGGTCATGATCTCTACATCCTAACTTATTCAGGGGCTGTGCAGAAATTGGCAATATGGTCATTCTTCAAGGAGAAAATGAAGATAATATTATGTAAAAGACTACTTGAAATGCATTATTATTAAAATTTATTGAAAAAATATTTTTCTCCATCATATTAAAACACTGGAAATGGTGTTCCTTTTTATGGGAATTACCAAGAAAAGGAGTAACAGATACAACCACAAACCACAAAACACAGTTAAAGTGGAAATGTTAACCGAGTCATCAGCTGGTACTTATCATTGCTAATTCAGTTAAACTCCTTAAAAGTTGTTTACAGCAGATGAAGAATAGTTCATAGACCTGTTTTTGTATTTCTCTTTATCCTATATGGATACCACTAAATTTTCTTCACCTTATAAGAAATCCCACAGAGGCTTGCCCCGGTAATTTTTCTTCCTCTGAACAATAACTCCATTTTATTTAAACTCTTGCAGTTTTGAAGGGTCTAAGAGTTACTTGGACAGAACAAAAGGAAATCAGAGTCAGAGATATCATATACCAGAATCTTTCCTCAGCAATTTGGAAATAGGGTAAACTGCTGTTATAAATACCTAGAAAGCATTATAAGTGATAAAAAGCAAAACCGGTTAAGAAATATGTCAATGACAAACACTGAGAGAGTTCAGCTATTTTATAGCTACTTTGCTCTTGAAGAAAGATCCTATCTAGACCTCAGCTATATTCCCTACCTGGACCTTTGGTAGGGACTTCATTTCAGCTGTGAACATCTGGTCAAAGGAGTCTCAAACTCCCAAAATGGGAAAAAGGATTTTCTCTTTCCTACCCCCATTTGTTATGAGTAAGATAGGGGGTTTATTTGTTGGTGTCTCTCATTTTGACTCCTCCTCTCCTGTGATTATACCTTGTCTCTGCTGTTGGCAGTATCACTTTGACATTATTTTTGATAGTGCTCACAGTCACCTCCACTTCACTTTGCTGCAGGAAGCACAGAGGCACTGGCCCTGATTTCATGTGCAAGAAAACAGAACTGCGTCAGTCTGCGTAAATAATAGACCAGGGCTTTTTTTGATTAGAGAAAAAAAAGGTGTGTTCCTTAAAATATAACATGAAATCCCAGCTGTTCCATAGGGAAATTATAGCAAACTAAATGAATGAAACACAAACATAGAATGACCTGCTGCGTTGAGCGTTATGTCAAAAGGATGGATGCTGTGTTCTAATCAGTAAGAATATTGTGTTGAGGAATTGTTGGCATCCCTAGGCAGCACTGACATAAATGATAAACATAGCAGTTCTGTAGCAGTCTACCCCTTAATGACTTGGATAAGTAACTGGAGGACTGACTAAGCCTCAAGGCCCTTCAAAAGGCATAGGAGGCATGTAGCTAACCAGAGCCATGTAGAGTGGTAGGAAGAATCATGTTGTGACCTTATCTGTAATGAAAACCTTCACTGCAACATCCCACAGACCTACCTGCACTGGAGTGACTTGCTCATGGCATAGTGAAGGCACACCCTGCTTCCCATGGGGCTTGAGCCATTCACCTGCACTGTTGGGAGGGAACTGTTTACCTTCTGGTTTGCCCAGTCAGCTGTCTGAAACTGAGTTTGTGTGAGAAAGGCCGTTTCCTCTGCTGATTAATACTGCTTATTCTCCACCCCTCCTCTTTTCCCACAGTTCTTTGAAAGGGGAGTACTAGTAATACAAGAGGCTTTACATATTCACCTAGAGAAAATGTGCACTGGGGAGTAAGGTTTTTGGGCTTATCCTCAGTGATGCTTTTGACTCAGATAGGACCTTATGAATGAAATGGGAGACCATGTTTTTTTCATCTTCAGAGCAATGATGAAAAAGCTTCTGCAATACAGGTGAGGGACAGAATAAGATGTATCAAGAAGTCCAAGGCAGATGAAGAAATGAACTCCTGAGAAGACTAAAGGGTAGACACAGGTCTAGTTGCTGACCAATAATAGAAAAGTTGCTGAACCGGCATGGAGTTTGCCCAGTGTTTCTTGCAGAACTCCTTGCAACTGGAAGTTTTTGGGTTGAAGGAAGGAGCTGATGCCCCATGTCTGCTGGGATACAGCATGCAGAAGTAGCAAAATTGTTCCTTAACTAATTTAATTTTTTATTTGTCTTACTCACCAGAAATTCTGAAACAGAGAAACCCAGATGTTTAATTCTAATATTTGAACTAAGAAAACCTGTACTATGAAATTCAAAGTCCTTTTGATATTTTCAGCGTGCTCACCTCTCAGAAAATATGTAGATGATTCACCTCTAAGACCAGTCTGATTTATAATCTAGATACAAATATGCAGGAAGACTTAGAATATCTTTATATTTAATCCAATCTTTACACTGGAAACTTTCTTTAACAAAACCCTACCAGCATGTAAATTCCCTGCCCTGTATCTCTGCTTTATCCTATAAGAAAGGACATGGTATGGGTATTTCCAAGTCACTGATATTAAGGTAGATCATCATGTTGATATCTTTTAATTATTGGAATCATTTGAAGTAGTAGCATATTTTCCTTATGAGCCATTACATATTTGGAAACTCTTAGTATATTTACGTGCTACCATCAGAAGCACTCTCCTATGATGAATTGCTCTATCAGCCCACATGCTATTTGTGAAAAGAACCTCTAGCAAAACTGAGAGTATATTGTCTCTAAATGACATAAAAGTGATAATGAGTGAAATAAAGGTTAGTAATGACTAGTCTATTTGAGTGAAGGATCTATAAAGTATACCAGGTGGGGATCCTGCACAACTCCTATGAAAAATAGAGAATTACGGAATTCACGTGGAAATGCACATACTGCCTCAAGCAGATAATTCATTCACTAATGCAACCTCTACTGCTTGCTGTGGAATACAGATTTATTCTATCACTGAGAGGGACATAGAGCAATGAGATAACAGAGGACTGGTTAAGCCATTATAGTGGCTTAAACTGCTGTGATGTACCAGTCATTTAAATCAGTGCAAACCAGGATCTGTGATCCATGGTAGTTTTGGGCATGCCAATTCCAGAATTATTTTGGGATTTTTTTCTAACTTTTTGAAATCTCGAAGGAAGCAAAACAGAAATTTCATTGCTAGTGTAAACATGATGTCTGCAATTGTTTGATAGTGAAAAAATCCCAAACCAAACTGAACTGTTTAAACAGAAGTCCAGTATGACTTTTCAGATCTATTCATGTCACCCTATGATCCCACACGATGGTAGTCGTGTTACTAATTCAGGAGGAAGAAGTATAGTTTATTGTTCATAAGGTTACTCATTTCTCTGTCATTTGAGGTGCAGAACACTAACATAATTCTCATTGAACAAGGTTAACACTTCTTGATCAGGATGTCAGCCATGGGCACTGGTTCTTCTGCCTACTGTAAACTGTAAAGTCTGGGGCAAGAGGTACTTACAGATAACAGAAATAAGTATTAGGCAAATGCCAGCTCTACCTGAAAGTGTGATGGCTAAATGAGAGGGCACAACAGTCTACTTGGGGGAAGTTACTTTACTCCAGAGCTCCCTCTGACTTCAACCTGTCACTGTGCTGAACAGAAGGTGAGTGGCAGCGAATGGGAACAGCAGTGGGAGATGGGAGGGCAATAGACACACACTGTCTGCCCTATCAGCCACTCTGCAGGGAACAGCTCAAGATGTTGGTGTAGAAGGTCATGTAAGCAGTTGCAAAATGTTAATGGCTAGAAAAAAAAAAAAAAACAAAACATAATTCCAGACTGAAATGTTAGGGGTGGGGAGAGCAGAGGAAAAAGACTGCTGGAAGAGCTTTACAAGGTTCCAATTTAAACCTGAGTTTGGTTTGTTTTCTAAACAAGCAGGAAGACAGGAGAAAGTGGTAGTGATATGAGATACCATGGGGGAAATAGCTACTTTCTGTAGAAAAATGATTCAAATATTACTTTTTTCGTGTCTGCCTGTAGACTATGGTTAAACACTAAGGTTATGAGGACAAACCTGTAATTACTGCACAGGCAAATGAGGAGGAAAGGGACATTTCCCATGCGGTCCCACAAGACATTGCTCCTGCCTACAACAAAGAGGACACTATAATTCATCTTTCCTTAATCCACATCATCCCTTTGTATCTGTTGCATTCCCCATCATTGTCTGAGCATACTAATGATGTCCCAGCATCCTGAACAGAAGCAAGGAGGTTGCTGGCCAGCAGCTATCCAACTGTTCGAGGTTAGATAGAGCAAATGTATCAGAGCAAATAAAGCAGCAGTGATATTTTTTAAAACTTTACTTCTGTGTGTAATGTGAAAAAACAGCCTAATTTAGAGAATAGAAAGAGGATTCAGTCAACTTTACTGGAAAGATTTTGTGTTTTTATTACCTGCGTTTACTGGTGGGGATTAACACCTAAGGAAATATTGAACAAAAGCATCACTTTCCAAACACTGCAGCACAGTTTTTCATTGGAAATGTCATACTGGGAAGAAAATGTATCAAACCTACTAAAAATGTTAACTTTTAAATAGACCTTTTGTCATCCAGATGCAATTAAAACTTTATAAATATTTTAAATCTGACCTGTGTAATGAGATGGATTAGAGCATGGTTCTGTTTTTTTTCTCCTTAAATTACATTTAAATTGAATTCTACACTTCTCTTATAGATGTGTTTTGTGTTTTGGTGGGTTTTTTTGTTTGGTTGGTTTTTTTCTTTTTTTTTCTTTGTTGTGGCTGATAATTGATAATTGATATCAGCACTCTTGGATTTCCCTTCCTCTGTGTCCCTGTCAGCTTTACATGAAAACTTTACTGAAAGAAATGTCTTCATATCTGAAGAAATGTCTTCATACTGAAAGAAATGTCTTCATATCTTCTGTTTCAGTAGATAATTATTAGTGGATAATTTGGCTTTGGCTATTCTACCTGTGCCTCAGTGTCATAAATATCCTTATGGGGAAATGGAATACTTTATTTTTTTTTAACAAACATTTCTTTTTCCTTCTACAGGATTGCTTATGCAATAAGGGCTTAGATATACTTCAAGGTCTCACCAATGGGACTTCTCGAGGACTAATCTACCATAAGTCAAGTGAAAAAGTCTGTTTTCCAGTGGAGGTTAAAGCGATGATGGAGAAGTGAGCCTCCATGTTTCCAATTCCCCATTATTTTTATTTCTTTTCAGTCAAGTGCACATCATACTGCAGACCTGCTGTTGCTGCACTGTAGTAGCATACAAGTCAATAAAATTATTTGAGATCTGTGCAACCTCACTCACCCTGTGCCATCAGCTTTCAAGGAACATTCTCCCATTGCCTTATCTTTTTAAACTTATAACTTACATCTGGATGTAGACTGAAATAGAAACTAGTGAGATCATATTGCTGTTGAGAAGCAGCAAAGACATAAACAATATTGACCGCTTAGAAGCAAATTTTAAAAAAGGATGTTTAAAACAAAGAGTTGAAGAATTAGTATTGACTTGAAAAAAACAAAGCAGCTGTCTAGAGGATATCAGAGGGATTCTATGACTAAATGAAATGAAAATATCTATATAGATATAGATATATTTTTTAATGGAAGTGTCAGTTTATTAACATGCTTAATCACTGTTAGTGACAAAGTAACCTGTCATCTGACAGAAAACTGCTTATACTCGACAGCAAGTGGAACACGGGAAACGGATGTTGCTTTCAGAAGGCAAGTTTGCTCAGTAGACTTATTTTCCAACAGTGAAATGCAGTCATTGCAGCATTATAACACCTGTATCATGACACCACGTATTATGAACTCTAGCTCAATCCCAGCTTCTGAGAACTGAAACAAAATGAAAAAGAAAACCAAAACAAGAAAACAAACAATGCAAGCCAGAACCTACAGCTTCTCTGCTTCAGTGAACATTTATTACAGTTTGAGTTGTGAATAATGCAGCTACCAAGACCCAGCTACCTTATGCTCCAGGCTGGAGTCTTTAAACATCAGTGAAAAAGGCTTGATATGCTCTCTTCTCAATTTATCGCCACTCCGTAAGTCGATGGTGTGCTCTATTCGCTTGTTAATTTCCTCAGGCCCAGACTGGACATGCAAAGCTTGTGCAAGATGGTTTGGAAGCAGATTTATTGAATTTCTTGTTAGGGCAGCCAGAGTCTAGGGGAAAGCACATGCAAACAGAATAAACCTGCTGGTCCCCTTGGGTTAAAAATGCAATGTTTTAGATCATGTTGCATTGCAAACCATTACAGCATTCCATGCAATTCATTCAATGAAATCTACAGAAGTGTAAAATAATAAGTCTGTTCCACTAAACACATACAGTACATTAAGGGGATTACTTTGATGCCTTCTTTAATACAGACTAGGAGGTTTGCTGCTGCACTGAGCACTAGGACTATGTTCCCCTTTCCAAATACAGCTATTTCAATATTAGAGCATGCATGAGGGGAGCAATTTTAGTAAATAGGAATGGAAAATACAGAAAACAAAAGTCAGAAAACAAAAGTCACAAAACAGGATTAATGAGGTTTTTCTTATCTTAGAGTTGCTGTATGTGTGTAGTTAAGGAACAGATCAGTTAGTCAGGAGCGAAGAAGGTGACATTTCTGATTACTTCAGTGTGAGTTTTCAAATAGTATGTTCTTCTTCACTACTGGTATATGTCAGCAAATCTAGATTGCAGTTAGGCTATATGATTTAATTTAACTGTAATTCACATTATTATTTTAAATATTGTCTCAAATGCATTATTTCTTTGGTACTTCATTGACTAATCAAAAGAAAAAAAAAGAAAATACTTTTGCATAGCTTTGCAAAGGAATTCTAACAGAGATAGTATGAAGGGTGCTTCACCTTCAGCAAAGAGTTAGAGTTTGTTTTCATAAAGAGAATAACTCATTCCTGTTTTCATGGTATCACTTCATGACACAAACCACTGTGAAGCAGCTCTGTCCCACTTGAATAGGAAAATAAATTCTACCAGTGTGATACTCCCAATGGTTAGGAAATGTTAATGAATGGAAAGGATATAAAACTTCATACATGATAGCATAAGACATTTCAGAATTAATATGGATAAGAAATACACTTTTACTTGAGAAAATTTATTCCATAGGTCCTTACTATAAAGACCTTCAGCTGTACCTCCTATTGGGCATTGTTGAAGCAGTTTAGGATGTATTGTCACTAGATAAACCAGTAAAGCAAATTCTTTTGGATCATACAAATGCTAGAGGGAGATTACCGTTGTTCATATTCAAACCATCCTCCCCAGATACATTCTGATGAATCTTGGAGAGTATATTTAAACACAGGAAGGGTCTCAGGTACCCACTGCCAAACCCAAAGTGGCAACTATCCTTATAGTCCTAAAATCAAGTCCATGGACTCCATAGTCACAGGTAGTCACAGATAGTATCTCATATTCCATCTCTTCATCAGTAGCTTAAGACCCCAAAGTAAGGCAGAAAAGAGCATCAGGATTTAAATATTCTCTCTGTTTAAGTGAAAAACAATTTTTCTGTTTGCTTAGTAAATGACTTAAATTGTGAAGGTTTGGCAAACCACTCTACTCAAATCTTCCCTTCTTCTGTCTAGCAAATCAGTATCATCAACATTTGGAGAAAAAATCAGTACCAAGGAAACTTTTCTCATACTGAAGTTTCAGATATGCCTGACTCCATATCTTAACCTTGGAGAAAACAATCCATTGAGTCAAATGGATAAATACTACATTATTACACACTACACACTGCTTTAGTTTAGGTTCTCCTATCTCTTTTAAAATGAGCTAAAAGTTCTTATTAATTTTTAGTGATTGAAATGGCACAAGTGGGCCTGAAGTCCCTGTTAAAGGAGGAGATCACATCAGATGTTGTTGTGTACATTGATTCCTCAGAATTAGCTCATAGTTCTACTTCTCCACTGGAAACGAGGATGGAGAAGGTCCCTAATGTTTTAGCTGGGCATCGTGTTTTACTTACATGAGAAAAATAATCTCAGTTCATCCTAGTAAACAACTACATTTTGCTTCAAATTATATTTTAAGATTTGATTGATAGGAAGACTTTTCTTCAGATTGTATGAAGTGTTTTAGAATTCATGGTAGATGAACATGACATCACTACTGTGTCTATGGTGCCTGTGGTATTAGTGCAAAAATAGATTCTGAAGTTGCATTTATTTTCAGAAGATAACAAGGAAGTTCATATTTGTGTTTCATGGAGTTTTCTATTCCTCGCACCCATACACCTACTTAAGAAAATTGCTTCCCTGTAATTAGGAATAACAACAATGAAAAATACCATACAAATTATTGTCTCAAGAATATGTTCTAAATGCATTTTTTCTCTGTACACCCCTCTTTGCTGTGCATCTTTTAAGACTGTGTCATGTCAACATAAAGAAATATTGGTTGTTCCTATTACCTCTCCTAAGCTTTTGTGAACAGCTGTATAGAAGATACAGTTGTGAATTCCACAATGGGCTTTTGAAGTTTCCTGATGCTGACAATAACCATTCATCATGCAGGAACAAACACAAGGTTGTATTAGGGAAAAGCCTAGCCAAGCTTGCATCTGAGACTGAAAGAGGATGAATGAAAGCAAACAAATAATAAAACTCCAACAGTAGACATATTTTATAGAGACTTTAAAGTGTCAGCTTAGGTTAGATTTTACTTCCTTCCTGCAAAGTTTTCCTGCAACAAGTCCAAGCATCCTGCTCTCAACAAGAAGGGAAATTTTTAATCAGTATCATTTAGAAAACTCTAGGAAGGTTTCATATTATTCTTTTTTTTCATACTGCAAACACCAGGTTTTGGAGGGAAATAAGAAAATAAAAGGTCACATCTAAAAGACAGGATGCAGGTAGGATTTAATTCAAAAGGAAGACACCTAAATGAAGGTGTCTAAACTGTCTAAACTTCTATTACTGCCAATATACACTCCAGATGCTGTGGTCAGCTGAGATGCCCTGGGATACCCTGGACAACAGTCAAGAGCCAGGAGATGTAGCACAAGACTTAGGAACACAATGTGCTATTGGTGGGGACCAGCTGGGGTGCTCTGGGGTGTCTCAAGCTACAAAAGGCAGCCACAGTCCAGAAGCTGAATCAAGCTCTTACTCAGCATGTCTCAACACAGGTAATCAGCACTACCTGGGACATCAGAGTCTCTTACCTGGCCTTCTAACTGGTAGTCCAGATGATTATGGGTCTTTTATAGGCTCCTTTTCATACAGATCATTTTAGGCTGCCTAGAGCACCACGAGTGGCATGAAATGCTTATTTTTAGGAGCTGAGCTGTGTGAGGGATCAACCCCTGGGACAGTCAGTAGGCACACAAATCCAGGTCCTTTGTTCGCAATGCCACCCTTTTGTTTAGACTTGCCTGCCATTTTGGCAGTCTTTTAGTATAATTTTTGTGACAACTGTTAAGATTCACTGCAACCACTAGTAAAATACGCTTATAGAAGACATTCTATGTATGGATTTTTTTCCTAATTCACATCATTAAAGGCCCAGCAGGTGCCTCCAGCACCACTCACACTGATCGTATTATGCTTTCAACTACTCTTTTTGTAAGGCACACAGAAGAAATCCAACTTTATCAACAATTAATTCATTTTAGAGGAGGCCTTCACTCTCTTGACATAAAATAACTTCTGTCCAACTTTCTTATTTTAAGAAAGATGCCCAGACTCTTGGATGGAAAAATCCATCCATATTGGTCATGTCTGAATTTTAGAGGAGACACTTGCACCCTTGGTTTATCTCACCATTAGCACCAGAGCACCTCACCAGGGCACAGGGTGCTAAACGTGCTGTGGACAGATGTAGTTTTTGTTAATATCTGTGACTGCCTACATAAAAAGTGGTTATTCTGTCCCTTACTCATATCAACACATCTTCAATGTTCCCTTCTCCAATATCAACACTGACTTAGGCTGCTCATAGAAAATGAGTTTGAGGTAATGAGCATGGATT
The DNA here is from genome assembly GCF_003945595.2 of Pipra filicauda. Taxonomy (NCBI): domain Eukaryota; kingdom Metazoa; phylum Chordata; class Aves; order Passeriformes; family Pipridae; genus Pipra; species Pipra filicauda. Next base: position 65,720 of record NW_024104360.1, read on the forward strand.
GGGATGAATTTGAGTTTGGTATGAGAACTCAACAAAGACTTTGCCTTTTCACATGCTTCCTAACATAACTACAGCTAAAAGTAATATACATGTAATCAGCGTTGCTCAAAATTTGTTGTAACTTACATGGGGTAAAGAAATAATTTAAATGCTATTGGCAAATATTCAAACACACAGAAGTGATTCATTGTTGGGTTGCTGCTACTAGGATTCTCAAAGCCTGCTGCTGACAGTGACCTTTAAGCTGCATAATTAATGTTATTAAAGGCTTATTCTGTCCAAGACTGACATACCTCTGGAAAAAGCTACTATATCCTAGTATAATTTAAATCTATCATCTGAATTTTGAGCTGAAATACATTATTTATGAGCAGTACTCTCTATTTTCTCAGCTGTAAATTGAAAATTACATAACAATTGAATCATACATGGAATAGCAGATTTTTAAAATCTTATCTCCACCAAAAAGCTTATTGTAAAACTGTATTATAAAAAATTACATCTATTTCCAACACAAAACCAAGTTCTTAAAAAACAGTGAGAAACTGCTCTAAAAATGGGTTGTTTATTGCCATGAGACAAAAATATGCTTTAAAGCAACTGTTTAGCTATGCCTATTTCAATTATTTTTGTGGCCTTTTTACTAGTATGGTGCAGGAGTTGTTCAATAATTCAATAAAAAAACACAAGTACTTTCTTTCATTCCTTGTCTTTGTTAGCATCAAGGTCATGTTTAGATGAGAAAACGATCAATGAAATGATAGCCTACACCACATAGATTTTTTTGAACTACAGAAATTGGAATATCTTAAAGGGAAAGAAGAAGAAATAGAGAGAGATCAGGAGATATTCACAGCAACATGCACCCATACCTCTATTACTAATGAAAGGAGAATATAGAGACAGGTAACAAGATACAGAGAATACTAAATGGCAGCATACATGCAGATACACAGATGTACAGAACATATATAAAACAGGTGTTTTATATAAACTATGCCATGCTCAATTTCAGTTTGAAGAGACGAAGACACTGCCATGGGCTGATTGATTGTGAAATTTTATCACTTCTGAGCACATTTGTAAGAAGCAGAAGACAGTTGACAAAGCAAGACCTCCACACAACAATGCTTGAGGTTCAACAGACAGTTCAGACAAGTAGGAATAAGGTTATGCAATAGAAGAAAGAATGTATCATGTCATTACAGGTCTCTCAAAGAAAATGGAAGAAAGCTTCAGCTGGCCTTGCTTCATAAAGAGTTATCGATCTTTCAAGTGCAGTGAAAAAGAGTGGAGTCTGGGGGCATTTTAACCTTTTCATCTTTAATTCTTCTAACCAAGCAGATTTCATAAAATGATTTTTATTAGTGCACAAGAATTTCTGGTTGCCAGGGTGCTAGCAATTAGCCACACAGTGTTTTTGGAAAAGATCTGATCAGGAGCAGTTACTATTATCTCATATTTCTATTGAGCTACACATGACGTTAGAGACTAATTCATCTGTTAGTGAACCTTAACTATGTCTTAGAGTATGAGGTTTTAATGTTTTTTTGTGAAAAAAGTGGAAAAACACACACCTGTTTTCACAAGATGCTTTTTAAAGGTAGATCTTTTTCTTTCCCTCATATATTAATAGCTTATACTATGCTTTTGGCAAAGCATCGTTTCCCTCATCCCTTTACTTGAGAACAGTGCAGTGAAACCATGCAATGAGATATACACTTTGACTAGAATGTCCCAGCTAGTTTAGTAACATTAGCTTTGTTTTTAATTTACTTTTTCATGGACTGGTTCGTTTCCCTCATCCCTTTACTTGAGAACAGTGCAGTGAAACCATGCAATGAGATATACACTTTGACTAGAATGTCCCAGCTAGTTTAGTAACATTAGCTTTGTTTTTAATTTACTTTTTCATGGACTTTTTCATGGACTGTTTAAAATTAAATACTGTGTGGTATTTAATTTTAGTTGGAAAAGAAAAACAAACCCAAAACCTCTGGTCCACTGGCATTTCCCCAGTTCAGAACAATTGAATTGCCTTGAAACAATTTGTTTAATCCTCTGCTTTTACAGTACGTGTTAGAATAAAAGTTAAAGATGAATTTGTCTCCTCTGAGGCCTCCATTATTAAAGTGCACTCAAACATGCATTCATACTTGATGACATTAAAGGGAGTTTGACTTACGTTTTGTTTTCCCACTATGTTATCAAATGGAAGTTCAGGGCTCCAGGATCCTTCGGTAAACGTAGCTCCACTGTTTCTCCTGTCGGAGGAGCTGACAGCCTCTTTCACAATATCTTCAGGCAAAGTCAATAGACTCTCCTCAGGTTGTTTAATTAAATAAGTCTCAATGTTATGCTTCCTCAAGAATTCATTACGCTCTTTGCCATGCCCTTCTTCAACTTTATAATCCCCATTCAGGCAGTCCAGAGTGGCTTTGGAGATGTGAATTCTCCTGCATAAGTGAAATAAGGAGTAGCAAATACTGATTGTGCTCTAGTATACACAGGTAAGAAGGAGTTTTTGAACTCTGCGCAGTGTTTAACATCATGGATAAATAGAAGGGATTCTATTGTATACCGTATTTTCTATGCAGAAAATTAAAATAATGTGTTCAAAACCAGGAACTTCATTTGGGGGCAAGTACTCTGAAGACATGTTCACATCAATAGGATCTCATAAATGGACAAAGTCCTGTCACAGGAAAAAGCCCTTTGACATTCACACTTGACACCTTTACTTACAGTAATTCTTTAAAGGGAGACCTTCCTGAGTAAAATGGTATTCAGAGTAAACAAAAATTGGCACTTCATATGGTGCAAGAAAAATATATGGTATGCATTAGACCAATTTATGTGACGCTCTTTAATTTCCTTCTGTTACCTGAGGTAGCTTAGACATTGAAATTAGTGATGTGATTGCACCTGCGGTAAATTAGGGAAATAGGGAAATTATACAAAGGAAAGTGTGGTAATAATTTCTGTTAAGAGATTAAGCAATGAACTCAAAAAGCTTTGGCAAAAGTGAAGTTGAATTTAAGAGCTCAGATTTTGCAACAACATGGTAGGAATTTGGATGTCTTCCAACTAAATCTGGTGGAGGCTTTCTTGTTTCTATTTTTGAGAAATCTTCAAGTTCATACATGTAGGATAAATTGTAGACACCTCTAAAGCACATGAACATGGACAGCCATGCTATACTTCACAATGCTGCATCATAAATGCAGTAAGAGTTGCCCATTAGACATTTATCTAACTCAAGCAAATAGTTGCAGTGACCTTTAAACTGGCTCATTCTTTAAACTTTGTGTGCATGGTACTTTCTGAAATACAGACTTGCATATAGATTCCTAAAATTCAGAGTCAGCTAAAATTCTTGATCGCTCCTTTATGACACACACTGAGGTGCTTTTCTGAGGCACCAGACTTTCGTTTATCTCCTGTGAAGGAAATGGTGTTAGCATGCCCCTTGGTAACTTCCTTCTGGAACTTAAAGGATGCTATTACAGGGTTAATTTCATATTGATGGAGTAAAAGACTATAGTCTATAAGTGCATGTATGATGTGCATGTATTTTCAGAAAATAAAGTGCTGATTGTCTTTAAGCAGTGTGAAGCTGCCAGCAGTGTTTATGTGGAGAATTAAATATCAGTATCTAGTTAAAAGATCAAAACTTTGTATCCCAGCCAATTTTTAACCTGTCTCAGCTTCCCTTATTTTTCCCAGGTCTTGTACATCTTTCTCTCTCTGAAATCATGCTGTTATAATGACCACAGAGATAAGTAGTATTTTGTAGTCAAATATCAGTAAAACTACAATAAAACCAACTAAAAATGTTTCTCAAATACAAGCAACTTTTGGCCTGGACTTTAAAGGCAGGGTATAACACCTCTCAGAAAGACAAAACATTTCCTAACTCTTAGAAATCCAAATAGATTAAATTGATTTAACTAAAGTACTAACATAAAATTAAAGAAAAAACAAAACAAAACAACAAAAAAAGAAAATGATACATTAGTTGCCAAGGTGACTATCTTTGTGCTTAATTTCAACTAATATAATTTGGGAGGGTTATATTATACAGCCCTGAAATATGGATTTTTTAATGGAAATGATAACAGCTTTAAACAGAGTGTGGAGATAGGTATTGATGCAATATACTTAAATGGACCAAATATTAATAAATAGTTGGTAGATTAAAAAAGTATTTTCTGGTTTCACCTTTTGCACTGCTTGCTTAAAAAACTTAAAATGTGTAACGGACAGACATCTTTCTAATTTTAGACAAATACAGTACACAGGGAACCTGAGTATTGAAGTCAAAGATTATAGACTGTCCTACTGTGGAAAGCATATCAGGCCCAAAGTGTTTCAATGATGTCATTGAAACATCCTGGAAAATTATTTATTAGGTTTTATGTAACTCAATACCATAGATGAATATCTTCATACATCAGGTAAAGACTATCAGAAGACAGGATCCTGGTAGAAAAATGTCACTGAAATAACACTGTAGGATCTTATATGGTTTCCTTCTCAGGTGCTGTGGACACTTTTTTTTCCTCTCCGAAAAACAGAAATGACTGCTTTTTTTCAGTGCTCATAATTGCCTTCTCCCGTGGTAGCTGAGCTGCTGGCTTATGCTGCTTCATCAGGGGCAATCTCTCCCCACATCACCCATGCCCAGGAGGTCTCAGGGTGACATGCAGCCATTGAGGGAAAGAGCTGAGCCCCTTCTTTTATGCTCCCAGACTCAGTGGAAGTATCTTCCCCATCCTGAGCTGCCTCCCTCGACTATACCCTCAGGAAAGGGCTGTGGTTCATCTTTGCTCTTGTTTCACACTGTGGGAGCAGGACCGGTCATAACCCCGGGAAGTGTTTCTGGTGAAGCAGCTCTGGGAATGGGAATGACCTTGGTATTATGACAAGCAGGGGGATTTGAATGCAGGCAGCAGAAAGAAGTAAAGAGAGGCTGAAATGAACTTAAGTGCTCTATTAAATCTGCTCTGTGCACTAGGAAACTCTGATGTAAACCACTATTCTAAGGGACTTCGTGGATTGCTGTCACATACAGGCTTTGTTGTGCTGACACACTGATACCCAGGAGTGGAAATCACTCTGCTCTGATAGACTGAAACCCAACCAGGCATCTTATCTACAGCAAGGTTGTGCATTTTCTGGGTTATTCATTAATAGCCATACAACTTGCACACGTTAACAGCAACAGACTATGCTTTTCACAGGTGCGGATAGTGAAACTTAGATGATTTGTCTGCTCATGTTAACAAAGCAGCACCTTAGTCATCTAGGGCTACCAAGTGGGATAAGCAGCAGGCAATGAAATTTTTTTGGGAAATTTTATGCACCAGTGGCATATGCAGAGTACAGAAGTTGTTCTCAGAACATGTAGTGTTTCATTTTCTGCTGATTCCAAGAATATATATTAATGTAAAGGTTTACTATATAGAACTGTGGAAGGGGCCTGCATTTGCAAAATATGAAGCAAATTTCCTTCCAACTTCCTGGGAACATGACAGCTTTGACAGATCCTGATGTGTTGTGTAGGGAGTAGAGCACATGACTCAGTTTTGATGACTTAAAATCTCTGTCATTCAAGGTGACAGCATCGCTTAGACTTTTTCCACATAAAGCTGTTTGCTGCTATTACTTCTAAATTCCATGGCTAAAAATTGAATTGTATAGGTGATATTTTTCTACATCTTTCATCAATGGAAAGTGGAACTGAAAACGAACAGAAGATTTCTGCAATCACTACTATTGCTTCAGATTTAGGATTTGCACCTTCCAAACTTGTGTGATATATAGACCATGTCAGGCAGAAATACATTCAACTTCCAGGTGAATCATCAGCATCAGACACTCAGACACAGAAAAACCAGGCAGCTCAATGGAAAACCATACATTTTCATATAAAGACAGATTGAGAAAAATGTCTCAAAACATCTACTAAAGCATCAAATTATTTAAAAGACTACCTGGAGAGCCTGCTGTTCATAATAAGTTGTTACTAGCATATTGACCTATGAACACATAATTCTTCACACACTTTGTGCATTATGAGATAAAAGAAATTATAGCCTTGTGCCTCATAATAGCATTTGAATGCAAAGGATGAGAGAATGAATCCTGGAAAACCTCATGGTCAACTCCTAAGTGGGAAATTTGGGCTACCTCTGAGTATTATATGGGTTGAAAACAAAAATTGATCTTTTTAAGAAAATCAAGGTTGACAAAGAAAAATAAATATTTTTGTCCTGTCTTTCCAAATGCCTCTGCAAGCTGACCATTTCTACCTTTTTTGATTATAGGTCATAGCTGATGAAATAACGTAAGACAGTTAATCTGTTGGCAAGGTTAACGGTGTAATGTGTTGGCAATGTTTTCTGACTGTGGGAAATACACCTTGTCTTACCCAGGAATTCCACCTGACTCGAGTTTGTTTGCGATATCCACGTCCCATGACCAGACATCAAACTGCCACTTCCGCAGGCCCAGCACTCCACACAGAACCGATCCCGAGTGTATCCCTATTCTCATGTCAATGTCATGCTTCGTTCTCGACCTTACATATCTGTTTAACAAAACACAAAAAGAAAGAAAAAAGACCATATGAGAGTATATGCCACAGTTTTCCATATCTTTTAGAAAAGGGTATGATGTAAAATTATATCAATTTGTTGTAAAGTGCAGCCTAGCCAGTAAAATGAAGAGATAACTTTCTAGGTAGCAAAGTACAGGCAGTGATAAAATGGTTCTAAAAGCCAGTTTATCATTAAGTACTTAATGGCATGAATGGCTCAGTGGCACACTTATTATCCTGGTCAGATAGAAAGAGAAAGATAGGGAGAGAAAAAGATGCCTGAGTGAAAGTATTTTGTTGGATTTATTTAATCCTTTAGCTTGGAATTATAAAAGACAGTTCAGGAACAGTATGAAAACTATTTTCATGAAATCTGTGTATGTTTTTATTACCTACTGTAGTTTTTTAATTATTTTCAAACTTTCAAAAATATTATTTTATTGATTGGAATTTTCCAGAGTTACTTTTTGTACAAAGTTTAATTATTTTTAGTAGATTTGACCAGAATACCGTTTGCTCTGTTGTGATAACAGTGTAAGTTTAAAATCAATTTCTTCCATTCTGTGTGATGGCAAAGACCATTTCACCTCTCAAAAGTAAACACACGTGGGCATATTTGTTAACAGTCTCAGAAGAGGGACTTTGTCACAGCACTGTTTTCAACTAATATGTCTGTTGACTATAAAGGGAATGTTACTGTGTTAAAATAGTATCTTCCTCTTCTGATATGAGATCACAGATATTGTACACAGCCACAGGCACTTTAATTGGTGTCTTAGACCCAGGAATAATTCTTCCAAATCAGTACTGAGATATATCAGCACATCAGTGACAGACACCATCAGGTTAATGTTTGGGCTCGACACCAATGGTTGGGCTCTTTGGAGGCAGCCTCTTCTCCCAGGGAACTAGCGAAGGGGAAATGGCCTCAAGATGTGCCAGGGAAAGTTCAGGTTGCGTATTGGGAAAAAATTCTTCTCTGAAAGAGGGTTCAGCATTGGAACAAGCTTCTCAGGGAAGTGGTGGAATAATGATCCCTGGAAGTGTTCAAAGAACGAGTAGGCATTTTGTAATAGGGTTTAGTGTGCATGGTGGTATTGGGTTGAAGGTTAGACTAGATGATCCCAGAGGTCTTTTCCAACCTTAGTGATTCTGTGATTCTATCACCTTGGGAAGTTCACAACTAAAATAATTGAGCTGTGTCCACTGGGATGACAAAAATACCACTTTTCCAATTCTGTCTGTGTGACAATAATTATTTGCACCAGAAATAGTGTTAGAGCTCGTGTTCATTAATATTTGAAGAGTGTGCTGAGGATAATAAAATCATGCTGCCACTGTTGCTCTACAAACAAAGCTGCTGTTTCTCTGTAGAGACTCTCAGTTCTGTGGTCACTGAAGTCAACAAAAGCACAGCAAGATCACACCACAGAGCAGACAAAGAATAAATAGCTCTATTTCACAACTCTGAAGCTAACTGCCACTGCCTCAGATACCTCAGTCATGACCTTGATAGATTTTCTCTAGAGGAGAAAAGGGTAAATTGCTTACTGCATTCAATATTTGGCCTTTCATTGTTGCAAAGGAGCATCAGTTCAGTTTGTAAGGGGAAAAAAAAACAAAAAAGAGAGTTCTAAAATGGAGAGAAAAAAGTTGTATAAAACTGTGAAGAATTGAAAATAAGAAATTCATCTTTATTTCCCTTTCCTGAATATTATGAAAGCTTGGAGAAAGGCATGTATATGATAAGTCCCAGGGCATTTGTTTGCCTACAACACGATCCATTCCAACAACACTTCCATAGGAAGTCCACGTATTTCAGATATCTAAAAGAAGATTTTAAAAAGTTGACCATAAAATAATAAAAAAGAAGCTTTGAGATGGAATTTATCTGTGTTCTAATACTTCGAGTTCATAATATTCATTTACAAATTTCTTTATTGCTTTGCAAGCTAGAGGGCTTGAAATATCAAAATGAAACAAACAAACACCTGTCTCTGGAAGATGGGATGTGGAACAACTCCTCCACACTGAAACACTTTAAGTGTTGTAAGAACAGCTAAGAGAAGTGAGACCACTGTGATTTGTAATCTGTTTTGAAGAATTTTTATATTGTACAAAAATACCTAAACTAACACTCATAACTGTCAGAGGAATTATCACACAACTCCCTACATGATTATTTCCCCAGCCTGCCTTTTTCTTTTGTTAAGACTAAGATAATTATTTCTTGTTTTATGTCTGATTTCCTTATCTTGAAATAAAAGCTAACTGTATCTATGGGAATTGAGCGAGAAGCTTTTCATTGAAAAATGCACTCAGTAAGAGGACCTTACATTTAATAAAATGTTTTAATAGCATATATTTATGTAATCTTTCCCTATGCATATAGACACACACTCTATTTTACCAATTTATGTTTTAAGTAATAAAGCATTTAATTGCAAAAAACATTAGTATTTAACATTGGACAAATACTAGCACTGGGCAATCATCAATGGTATGGAATTTAGCAAGTCCAAATGCCTGACGGAGTAACACTGGGCGCGAATGTAAACTGAGGGAGCAGTGACTGGAGATCAGCCCTGCAGAAAGGGATCTGGGCAGCAGCTCAACAGGAGCCAGCAGTGTGCCCTGGCAGCCCAGAGGGCAAACCCCATCCTGGGTGCATCAAACGCAGCATGACCAGCTGGACAAAAGAGAGGATTATTCCACTGTGTTCAGTGTTGGTGTGGCCTCACCTGGAGCCCTCTGTGCAGTGCTGGGACCCACCTGTTAAGAAGGATGTGACTGCCCTTGAATGCATCCCAAGGAGCACAACAAAGTTGGTCACAGGGCTGGAAGGGACATCCTGTGAGGAGCACTTGAGGGCTCTGGGCTTGTCTAGTTTGGAGAACAGGACCCTGAGGGGGGACCTCATTGCTCTCTACAGCTTTCTGAGGAGGGGAAGGGGAAAGGGAGGTGCTGAATGTTTCTCACTAGAATCCAATGATAGAATACAGGGGAATGGTCCAAAGCTGCATCAGTGGAGGTTCAGCCTGGACATTAGGAAACATTTCTTTACCAAGATGATGGTCAAACTGTGAAATAGGCTTAGAGAGGTGTTAATGTCCCAAGCTTATCAGTGTTTAAGAGACATCAATCAAGGTCCTATCCCCCTTGCCTTATCTCTTGTCTTTCACAGTTTCACAGCAACTCTTTCTGTGTGCTGCTCAGGTGATATTAGATCTCAGCTCTTCATCAGCTGACTGTGGATTTGGCTCCCTGCCTCCAGTCTTTGGCTGAGGGACATTCTGTTTCTCTGCTGCAGTGCTGGTGAGGCTGCAGGGCCCTGTCTTTGGATCCTCCTCTGACTCGTCCTGCACAGCAATGTGCTCTCATGTTGATAGATGGAAAACTAATTGCATGAGGGGACCTGCCTGCATGGAGCCAAAGGCAGTCTGAGATATATTTAAAAAGCCTTGTCCAGGATTGAATCAAAGCACAAGACTGATCTAGTATGGCTCATATTACTTTATTATTTGCAACGTAAGAAAGAGCAGAGCTGTTGAAAAACTGTTTAACAGTTAACCTTTTGTTGTAAGGTATTAAACTGAATAAAGAATAAGTGGTTGTAGTTTAAATGTGAGGGGATTAATATGTAAAAAGCCATGGAATGATAAGTATTCTTTTTCTTTAAAATTCAGAGTGGTATGGGATAAAACAGATTTCTGAATTATGTAAAGAAGGGGACTTCATCATGGTCAGATCCAACTCCCTAATAGCCAGACTACCACCTAGTTTAGGAGATCTCGTTTATTATAACTATAGGAAAAAAAGCACTTAAAACCTTTGAGACAATAAAACTTGGATCACCTTCATCAATAGTGGTAGCTCTAATTCATTCAGAAAAAGCTTCTCATAAATAATAGCATGTACTAGGTACTGAAAAAATGAACAGAGTTCATTTTGCATAAGCTCGGGTGTTCCACATCTTTTAGTTCTCTCTCTTAAATTTATTCAACTGTCAACAAAACTTCTAATTAAAAAAAATGTATTTGTTTCAACTACTTTACAGCTCTCTGCAAATACTTTGACAAAGTGCATGCATGAGGATGCATTATTGATGATCTATAAAGCAGCCCTGTTTAGTTCACAAGTGGTTTGACATCTTATCCAGGATGAGGTAACCGTGACTGATGCTATTCATGCCATTCATCTAATTTTAGTCCAGAAAGTGATAAAAAAAAGTAATTAATTTTAATTGGATCTTGGCATTTCCTTCTGGTCATCATTCAATCCATCAAATATTCTTTCAATCAAATACCTATCATTCTTTGATAGGTATTTGATTTTTGTGCTGTTAATCAGAGATTTTTCTAATGTAAAAGGTGAGCCGAAAGCCAGAAATCTGATTTTCAGCCTTTTCTGTAGCTGTCAAAAATCTGAATGCCCTGGAATTCACACTTTGCAGGTTCAGAAAATGATGCACTGGCTATGTTTGTGCTGACCAGTCTAACTGTGCAAGATTCTGTCTATGCTTCGAGATACTTAAATCAGCCCCAGAATGTTTCTTTCCTGGTCAACAAACTCTCTCACAACCCGTTTCCAGATTCAACACTTTGCACGTGATGAAGACCATTTCCAGTAGATAGTTTGGATGCAACTGCCTGGTTTTGGAAGCAAAAAGATTTCAGAAAAATGGAGTTGGCCAGTCTGTTCCACTTTTTCTTAGTCACAGCAAACGTTCCCTGGGGTTGTTTAATTTACCCATCAAGTCATAGTTGCTATTATCCTCATGCAGATGTAATAGGAAGGTCTATGTATTCTGCTTGAAATAAATAAGGGTCTTAGCTGACCCTGCTTTGAGCAGAAGGGTGAACTCCTGATGCCCTCTTGTCATGGTTTGAGAGCCCCAAAATCCAATTCCCTAGTCCAAACCCCCTCTCACATCTCAACCTAGTGTGAGATGGTTTTTCCAGACACCACACGAGACTCAAAATGGGGGAAAGGGATTATATATTACAATGACTGTACAAATAAATACTACAATACATTATATACAATCTTAGCTATCTCTACCATGACATAAAAGTATTTACAATGGATCAAATCTCTTCTCCCCTCCAGATAAAAGTCCAGGAGGGAAGAAGGAAAAGATCTTTTCCACTTTCAGAGCAGCATTCTCTTCAGAGTAGCAGTCTATCTCTCTCTCTTCCCTGCAGCAGCTGTAGCTGGATCTCTGCCAGTACACATGAGGGGGGTATCCAAGCCCTCTCAGCCACTTGTCTCCAAGCGAGGGTCTTCTCTTCCGTGGGCTGTGTTCACCCGGACAAAGGTCACTTCACCACGGTCATATCACGAAGCTCAGGGGTCTTCGTGACGGTCCGTATCTTCAGGGGATTCAAGCCCCTTTGCAGAGCTCTGTGCTCTGTCTCAAGTGAGGGGGGGGGGGCAAGGTCACCCCCTCTGCATTCCTTTGGAGCTTTTCAGCTCTTTTCTGCAGTGCTGTAGCATTCTAAGACTCTTTCAAGTTAGAGTCCATCCTCCTCCTCTCTCTTGGAGGTCTCAGAGGGAGTTGGGGTCTTTTGGTTCAGTTCTTACCCCAACTTTGTCTCTGTCTGAGCTAGTTCTCTCTCTCTGCTGCTGGCTCTCGTCTCTCAAACAGCTCTGTGTCTCTCTGCTCAGCTGCATGCTTGTTTCTGCTGCTTCTCCAGTTCAGTTCTTATCTGTTGGCTTTCAGCCGTAGCCTCTGTTCACTGCTGTCTCTGCCGCTGCTCCTGCTGCCCACTCAAGGTGGAGAAAACTCCTTCAGCTTTCTAGCTACAGGCACTTAACCCAGTCTAACACTGTTCCAAGTCCCTGTAGCCCTCAGCCAGGGCTGGGGGGGGAGGGCCCAGAGGTCCCAAGGGGCTCCAAGACCCTTCCTCGTGGCTCTACAACATGGCTACTTCTTCAACAACAACTACAACTACCTTCTCTTCCGTTCTGCTTGTGATATGTTTATATTTTGCAGAAGTGCTCATTGGGTAAAACCTCAAGGGTTACCACCCCCTGGGGTTTTACCATTTTATAACTTCAGGGGGAAAACTGTTTTCCCCCACCACACCTCTCCAAACCGAACTGTCCTGTGATCATAAGGTTCAGTTACATCGAGAACTTTTTGGTTTGACTCAACAGAATTGTGGAATTTTCCTAAATGAACTAAAATGCTTTTTGGTGCTGACATGAGAGGATAGTAGGTGAACTGAGTTAAATAACTTTCTCAGTAGGACTCTGGGAACTTTGTCATGCTTGTGAAGGAGATATCCATTATTTTAAAAAAACTACATAGCAGGATGCACTGAACTACTGAACACTTTAAAGAATACAGCTCAGGTAATATGATTTATGGGATGCAACACTTTGTAGGGGAACTTTAGACAGGTTGAATTTACAATTTAAGGGAGATACTATCCCAAGAAGCCAGTTTGAAATAGCTCCAGGGTGAGTTTAACTTGGAATTAAAGCTGGAATCCAGTGTCAGCAGAAACTACTATCTAGAGAAGTTTCATATCATCAGATTTATCACTAATATAACTGACTTGCTCTGAGTTCAGACAGATGCTATAGCAACATGGGCAGAGTTAAAGTACTGCTACATTCCTGCTTCTTATGTCAGTCTGCTCTGAGAGGCAGAAAAATAGTATATTACAAGAGACCACACACAGTATTATTAGAATTTTTCTTTTTCATTTGTAAACTATGTTATAAAATATATATACTTCTATGTTATTTTGCAAATATAGCTTTGATGGTATTTGGTGGCACATTCAAAGGAAAGCGATCCCAGAAGTACATAAACCTATTCATCTCTACCTGGTTCAGTTCACATAGGCATCCAACAGAAAAAACAGGGAAAGACAAACTGTCCTCATGCTCTTTTCATTCAGTCAGTGCCTGAAACAGACACGTGGAGGTGACAATATGATCAAGTCTGGTGTGAAACCAATTCAATCTGAGAACTGTCTGAAAAGTACAGGCTGAACTTGCGAATATCTTGCAATGTCCCTTTCCACCACTACACAGAAATGAAGGTAAGCATTAGGTTTTGGTTTTGTGAAGACTTATTCTCTCTTCTGGGAGAGAATGTTGTTGTGTCATGGCAGAGCCTTGTACATTATAGAAGAAATAATCTGTGGAAGGAATCCAGAACTGGATCAATTGTATCATTATATAATTATATAATTAAATAATGATTTACTAATAATGGAATATGAAAACAATTTCTGGCTATTTTACTGCCTGAGTAACTCTTTTAACAATCATTGATTACTTCATGATTTTTGTTAATACTCAACAGATGAAGTTAAAAGCAGCTTTTTCATACTAAGGGGCAGGAAACCTGCAGGTCAGTCAGTGAGATCATCTGAAATAATTGTGGTTTCTTGAGGTATTTTTGGTTGTGGGTTTTGGTTTGATTTTTTTTTTCTAGTTTTCCTTTATTTCCCTCTCTCATGAATACATCTTAATATTAGTAGTTAATTACAGACTTTTAATGAAGACAAGCTGTTATCTAATTTCTGGAGTTTAGCTTATATTGCATGCTGGGACTATTTATTCTGTCATAATAATTACTCTTTGAGCTGGTATTTTAGTGGGAAATAATCCAACAAATGAAACCACTCAGGACTCCTTGATTTACCAATCAAATATACCAGCACAAAGGTTTGTTTGAATTTCCACTGTTATAGGTATTGTGCGATTTCCCTTTTTATACTGTGAGGGCAAGTCCTTGAGGAGTTGAGCCTCACAGAACATACCTCCCTCTTCTCCTCCCAGTCACAGAGATTTTAGGAATAAGGACATTTGAGAAGGTGGTGTTATCTCTGACACCCACTTAGCTTGGGTTATAACTGTGAAAATGAAACATTATCATCTGATGACTAAGCATTCCACTAGTATCTCATTTCTATCAGCTGTCAGTACAGACAGGCATTAATACAATAAAATTAAACACAAGGAGAGTTGTGCTGCATGTGAAAAGGTACTAACTAGAACCAGGTAAACAAATGAACCCCTCATGAAGAGCTTATTATTCTTATTTTAATTTGCATTTCCAGTTGAAGCTAATAGGAATTTAGAGGATGTTGGGTTTTGCAAGACAGATGGAGTTAGGATTTTTGCTCATGCTCAAATGTAATGGAGCAAAACTGCCTTACTTTGGAGTAAATATCAGATTTCATGGAACCTTCCCATGGTTGAAAGTTGTCTTTCAATTGTTCTCAACCATTAAGGGAGCAAAGTACAAGAAGACAGATTAGAATAACAATAATAGCTTTTCTTTTGTAAGATTTTTAACAAGGCACGGTGATGCAAAAAAATAATTACAGAGAAAATCATAACCTTTCTTGGATTATTCTGTTGAGTTCTGAACAGTTCATTTTCAAAGAGAGAAGTGGAGCTGCAAGACTCAAGTCTAGATCCTCAGTATATGAGCATAAAATCAAGATGTAGACTCTCAATTAACAATAAATTAACAATTTAGATATATGGGTGCAAGCTGAATGAAAACACTCAGAAGTCCCTTGTGAGACAACCCGTCCATGTAGATTTATTTTACATGTTGTGTAATGAATGGATTTGACATTCTTGTTCTAATCCCTTTGACCATGAAGTCATCAAGGAGACTGGAAGGAATATTTGGCAATGATACCCTGAGGTCATAGGTTTTTTGGGCACTGCCTCACCAGAAGTGTTAGTACTGATCACTACAATGTTACCGACTACCTGTTGTCAGTGGAGAGAAATGTTTGTATAAGTTCAGTGTAGCTGTTGAATCTGAAGGGTGGTTTCTCATAATTTGAATCGTCTCCCTATTATTTTAGACATACAAAATATTTATTTTGTAAAAAGTTCAGGTGAAGATAAAAAATTTTATAATCATCAAAATGTCGTTTCCAGCAGGTTTTAAATATGATAAAATTCCATAGGGACGAATATCATAAAAGCTCAGTTTTCTAAAGAGGATTTTTTTCATCTTAACGAAGAAAGACATTTACTTCTTTAATTCTAAATAATAGACTGTAGATAATTCTAAATTCTCTCAGAAACGTGGACTTAAGTATTTCTAATATTCCATGGCAGGACTGGTCCTCCCTGTCAACTATATAAGCACACATTAGGATCAGTAACATAGGACTCCTATACTCTGAACTCCTATACTCTGACTCCTATACTTTCCCCAGAAAAGCCTGGGGAAAGAATCATGCTCATTGAATAGACAGAAATTCAGATACAGAGATTATCAAACAAATTGAAGGAGATCTGAATCGAATTAGTCTGGGATGGACGACCCAAGCCCCAATGGACTTTGGTTTCATGGCTCCGACTGACTATAGCTGTCATTTAAGATGCTAAAAATAGACCATCATTTCTACTGGATTACTACCTTCACGACCTGATTCATGAAAGGGCACAAGGTGTTATAGACTTCATTTCACATGTGTAAGGAGATTCAGAGAAATTTAATGTCTTAGAAGGAAAAGGACTTACAATGGGTTGGTTGCGGGTGGTATTACCAAACAAATACAAAAGTTTTGATATGTGTCTCCAAGAAATTTTAACAATGCTGGTACATTTTTTCTCATCACTATGTTCTCTAATTTGTTTCACTTTCACTGTGGGGATTCCAGAAGCAAAATATTGATTACTTTGTGCAATATTTAGTCTGCGATAATTGAATCCAGCCTTCTTAGATATCATTGTTGCATAACCATTATTCAATTAGATTTTTCCATTAATTAATTTTTGTAAAATTCTTTCTCTATTAAGAGTTCAGTAATGTAGCTGCAGTATGCATTAACTGTCTGATGTATGTCATAAGACAGACTCAGATTAAAGGGGCAAAGCAGTCTGGAAAAGAAGCAGATAAAGAGATTGGACAGCAATATGCCCACAGAAAAAAGCGAATACTTGTGTTAGGTTACACTTTTTTATAAAAAAACAGCGAATGAAAAATTATTTGGATATGAGAAACTCAAGAACTTTGACATGTTATACCAATAAAAAATTACAAGGATTAAAAAGATGGAGAAAACCTTTCTCGGAGCATTAGATGTCAGCCACTGTCATGGTAACTCAGTGGACAAGCTCTACACATGGACTACTGAAACATGGTTATTATTAAGTATAATTGCATCAAAATACAATAATCTATCAGCAACATAATTATATTTACATGATGAGAACACATCCCTTAATTAAAACACTTCCAGTGCTTGTGGATTTAAGCACCAACCTAATTTAACAGGTAAAATTTGCTCATCTGGCAAATCTCAGTGCTTATGAGTTTGTCTATGAGTTAGTTTCCAGGCTAAAGGATAGCCACAGCGGTCTATTTTGTTTTTATATTGTTGTTTAATTTTATTAAAGGGATTATAGGAAGCAATTCCTCCTCCTCAAACTCCTCTTGATAAAGACAACAGTACAAAATGAGAACTGTGAAACCTCTCACTTGCAATGCACACACAGCTATTTTGTTACATCTCTAAAGCAGCACAGGTTAATAAAACAATTCAGTAACTGTTCCCATGCACTACACAGGTCAAAAAAGTCCTGCCCTTTTCACAGTGACAATCCTAATCCTGATCCAACATAAGAATTACTTGTCTAGTAATAGCATTCTCAGGGAAGAAGTTCAGGACACTGGCAGAAACAATGAATTGGGAAGAATGGGGAAAAAAAGCATTACCTGATAGTTTTGATCATGCTGAGCCCCATTTCAACACAGCAGTGTGCATGGTCCTGGCGAGGTTCTGGCAGCCCTGACACACAGTAGTAACAGTCCCCCAGAATCTTTATTCTGAGACAATGATGTTCCTAAGCATAAATGTATGAAAGAGATAGAAAATATTCGTGGTTATTTTTTTATAATTTTAATGTGAATATAAAAGTGGTAGAAAAATTACTGTATTAAAATAAAACAAAAACAAAAACAAAAACAAAACAAACAAACAACCCCCTCCAAAAAAACAACAATAACAAAAAAAAAAGACAAAAACCACCCCAAAACCAACCAAACAAAAAGAAACCAACTTATTTCTGTATGTTTCCTGTTCGTCACTAATACAAGTATGATTTATGTAATTTTTGAAATAAAGTATCTTTCCATTTTCAGCACAAAAAGATATAGTGCTTTTTCTTCTATGCTAATCCAAGTTGCCCTTGCTGGTAAGGAGAAAGGTTTCATCAGAGCTAGGTGGAAGCTAGGCCAAGGATTCAGAAACACCAGCTGAGATAATGAATAACCCATTTTAGACTATATTCCTCCAGGGCATCTTTTCTGCCCCCTGTTTACACTAGAAATAAATGAAAAACCTCTTTCCTCCCACTGATAATCCCTGCCCAGTTAATGTTTCCACTGTCACACTCAAGCATTCCCAACAGCTATAGGAGCTTATCAAGTATCTGCATGTCAAGGATCTCAAAAAAGGTGTCTTGCATTAGGTTCATGCTGTGGAGAAAGGATGTTTCTTTGGCATACAGCTAGAGACATCCTTTACCCTAGGAGCAAATTGTGAATTTAATTTCTAAAACAGCAAAATTTGGCCTATGTGTTTCAGCTTTTCTCTTCTCTCTGGCAACCTGTGGTGGAGACTGCAGTAATCAAAGGAGTGGGGATACATTAAGCACACTGGTAAAAAAAATTTTAAGTAGGATATAGGAGCATATGTGAATGCTGGCTCTGCCCCAGGAATTGACTATTGTCCAAATGAATGGGACTACAGGCCCCATTCAAAGTTTTCCCATTCTAGGGAGAATGAAGCTTTGTAGTTAACCTCAGACAAGTCTTTAGCAATCCTGGAGTGGCACAGGGAACCTACACACTTGTACCCAAAGCTTTTTCCGAAGTCAGCTGAAGCCTTAAGCATTCCAGTGAGAGTAAAATCTGCTCTGGGCACAGGGCCAAAGTAAGCTGATTCACCCTGAAATCTCCTTAAACCATCAGTAGGAGCTGACTGTGTTTGAAGCTTTGGTTAAGTCTGCAGCTAATACCAATGCTGTCTTGCAGAGTGCAATGCTCTGCTATCCAAGTTTCACACAAAATTCCAGACTGAATTCATAAGTAGCTCTCCTTTTTCCTTGCCCCCTTCTCTTCAGCCCATCTGCAGACCCACACAAGTGAACACTGGGCATTCTTCATATGGCTGCAACTGAAACTGTACATCCTAAAATCCACCAAAACAATAGGGGTTTTTGCACATTTCCTCCTCAATGGAAAAAAAAAATAAAATAGAGAGTTTCACCTTTTTTTTTTTTTTGCTATAGACTGAAATTATGAAACATAAAGGTTAATTGGGTAGGGTTCAATGGCATAAATCAGTTGTCAAACTGTTAATGGGCTTCCTTAAGCTTCAGTTTGTGTTCCCTGGTTAGCCAAAATGCAAAGAGATAAAGACATTATAAACCACAGATTCTAAAGTTCTTTGGCTTTTCTAATAGTGTAATTCACGTGATTTATATTCTAAGTTATTCTTGCTTTTACATATACAAAGTAAAAAGATCATTTATAATGTCATATTGGCTTGACTGAGGTGGAATAAAGTAAAAAGCAGCACTTTCACTCTGCTCAGTCACTGCATATACATTACAAATAATATCTTCATAGTAGAATAGAGGATAAAAAAGGGAAAACCAGTCAATTTCTAGGAAAGAAAGAAAGAATGGAAGAAAGGAAGAAAGAAAGATATATCTCAAGTATTATCATATTTCAGTTTTTTTAATTACATTTTTGCATGCAACATTTATCATGCACCTGTAGAACCTGCTTATCTGAGGATGTGGGAAGCACCTATTAAGTGAGAATCTAATTCAGCACAGTTAAAAAACATAGTCTACAACAGAAAAAAACCCTCAGTTGTTTGGTTCTTAATGCCTTGCCTAAACTGGCTGAAGTGTTGATCCCAGTAAAGACAGGTGAAACTTCTGTCACCTTGCTGTATGTCTGAAATTCAGAACAAAGTAGACAATTCCAGAGATGTGCTTTTTACAAGAATAAGAAATAAGAATCTGAAGCATGACAAGACGTGCTTATTAGGGTCTGCGGTACGCAAGTGCGAGTGTGTGTGTGACACAGGAGATCTGTTCAGCTGCACGTGACTGTTTTTTCTTGTCATGATATGTCACCTCACTCATTTGCCAGAGCTCAGGAAGTTGTCTATGGAGTGAGATATCCTAACGGAGATGACTGTATGTAGGTGTCCATATGCCAGTCAGCAGTCAAGCTTGCCGCTACCATCAGAGGAGAGCCAGGCAATGCAGTCAGGGGAGCCTGGGGACCGATTCAGCTCACAGCTAAAGCAGTTGTCTGGGCTTCAGTTCAGTTGTGTGTTCCTAAACTTGCAGTGTATCGGTGAGACACTTGGGTATGTGAAAGACCCACACAGGACCAACAAACATGACATAAGATTTACATCCTACTGGACCAGTGCAGGGGTCAGGCAAGGTGTGTCTATTAACACAAGAAGCCACAAGGAGCTTTTAAATTATTCTTTGTCTTCTTCTTTTTTCCTCTTAGTCAAATTATTATGACACTTAAATGTGAACTGTGTTATGGTCTGACTAAATTGCTCTCATGCTTTTTATTCTTCCCTTATTATTCCCATTATAGTTGTTTCAGAAGTAAACTCTAGACTTTTTATCACTGCAAATATTGCACCTAGAGCAAGATAATTCAAAAACTGACAGGAAGGACAGGGGGATAATGGCATCTACCTTTGGCAGAGGACTTCATAGTCTCCTGAGATTCCCTCCAATAACTCAGTAGTCTAATCACATCTACAATTTAGACTGGAGGCTTAGTTGGAGTGGTTGTACTAATGCATTAAGGTTAGATTCATGGCTAATGTGGGTAGCCATGCTGTAGTTTTAAATAGGAGACAGTTTTGTAAGGGCCTACCGACTTTTCAGGGGTATAAAATGATAATAGTAGAAATCAAGATTTTTGTCATGCTGTAGAGCTCAAGCCCACTTCCTAAAATCATCTCACTGCAGTGGTATCTTAGAGTGTAAAGTTGAAATTAAAAGAAAATTAATAAAAAATCCAAGCGTATGAAGAAACTGTAAAATGAATAAATTATTTAAATAAGAGAAAATGGGCCCACAGGAACATTGATACAGGTAATATTTTTCAATACAGTGTTAAAACACTGTTGTGAGTCTATCATCATCTTCTCTTTAATTTATTCTATTCCTGTTTCCCTTTTCATAAGCAATTCCAGCCTCTGTCCTTGGGCATGTAAATGACAACTGATATTATACAGACATTCACAGGAGTATCCATCAGCCTCACACCCCTTCCCATACTCATTCATTAATAGCAATTACTGAAGGTATCAATTAAATTCTCAGCTTGTCACAAATAGGGGCTCTTTCCCCCCCTTACTTGCAGCTTTTCATTTGCTGCAAGTGAAAGATTAAGGGGCCTGATTCTGCCAAGATTAATTCCAATCAGAATTTTTGCCTGGGGAATATTGAGCAGACTCAAACACTCGACTATTTTTAATAATATTTCTAGATTAATTCAGTGGCAATTGATAAGAAATCTTTTTCCAATTCACCATAATCCAGAGCAAAAGAAAATATGCATATTTTTCATAAATAATTATCTCGTATGTGGTGAATGATTTATGTTTGAGCTTATTAAATACACCCCTAGTGACTGGAAAGGAAGCCAAGTAAATTGGCATAAGGTGGAGCTGCAGAAATGAGTTGCTCAAATATCGAGTTACTGAAAGACACAGTCAGAGACTTCATTAATATTTCTTGTTTCCTTGGGCTAAATTTCTGACAAGGGGAAAAAAGTTATTGTGTTTTATAAGTTACGCCATTTTTTAAATTCTGCCCCTGGTGAATTAATCACTTCATCTACTTTTGAAGGGAACACTATAGGCTAGTGAACAACCCACAGAAAAGTCCAATTTTCTTTCAATTTTTATAATTTTAAGCTAAATATTTAGAACACTGTAGATAAGAAATCGCTGAGGCTGAACTACAGAACAAAGCGATGATACACATAAGTCTTCTTTTAAAAGGCAACCAGAATGGGAGGAGGCAGGGGCTTGGCCTTTGTCTACAATATCTCAGTTCCTGTAACATTTGCCAAAGGTAGAGGAAACCTGGATAAAGGGCTTTTCTCAGCATGAATGGGGCCAAGGCCAAAGCTCTTAATCAGCAGTCTCGTTTAGGGTGGGTAGGAGAGAGAAGTCCATCCAAATTCCTTCTATTTCAGCTCTGTCACTTTGGAAAACAGAGCTGGGACCTTGAGAGAGCCAGATGGAGGGGAGTTCACAAGCCTGGTGATGTAGGCAAAAATGAGGACCAGGTCTGGGACCCAGTTGCAAGGATTGTTTCTGTTTCTCATACACATAAAGGGAAAAATGTGGCAATCTCTGCCTGAACCAGGAAATACTTAAGTATGATATGGCCCTCTATTACAAACTTTGTACATATTTTAACAAATCATGTAAGGAATTTTTTTTTTCTTTAGAATAACCTATGGTGAGGTGGTTAAGACTTCTCCAGGCTGACAAAAAATATGGGTTTGGGGTCTCTCATGCTGCAGAAGGAATTGAGGCATGTTCCTGTGTGAGGTTTATAATATATTATATCAACATTTCTGTTCCTTGCCATACTGTAGAAGAAAAACAGCTGTGACTGTTGTGTCTGGTGAGAAATTTGCCTTGCCAGCTAATGTTAATTAGGAGATTATGCCACGATTTCAGATGTGAAAATTCCTGTCAGAAAGATTCAAGGTGTTTCTTTCTAGATAAGGCAGGAGCAATTCTTCAGGGAAATTCTGCCCCTTAGGAGTTTCTAAAACTTTAGCTACTTCAGGTATGTGGGACACTGGTCAACAACATCTGAACAAGCATGTGCCCAGGTGGCCAAGAAGGCCAATGGTGTCCTGGCCTGTATCAGGAATAATGTGGCCAGCAGGACCAGGGCAGTGATTGTCCCTCTGCACTCAGTACTGGTGAGGCCACACCTCAAATCCTGTGTTCAGTTTTGGCCCCCTCATGAAAAGAAAGATACTGAGGTTCTGAAGTGTGTCCAGAGAGGTGTTTAGCCTGGAGGAATGGAGGTTGAGAGGAAACCTTACTGTTCTTTACAACAGTCTGAAAGGAGGTTGCAGCCAGGTGGAGCTCGGTCTTTTCTCCCAAGTAACAAATGATAGGACAAGAGGAAATGGCCTCAAGTTGCACCAGGGGAGATTTAGATTGGCTATTAGAGAAAATTTCTTCATCAAAGTGTTGTCAAGCACTGGCACAGGCTGCCCAGGGAAGTGATTGAGTCATCAACCCTGGAGGTATTTTAAAGACATGTGAGTGTGGTGCTAAGGGACATGGTTTCGTAGTGGCCCTGGAAGTGTTAAGTGGTTGAATTCAGTAATCTTGGAGGTCTTTTCTAACCTATGATCCCATGATAAAGGGTGAGGTGGACAATTTCTGAGAATATACTCGTGAAGCCTAAGTTTCGTTCAAATCCTAATTTAGTCACAAAGTCAGGCTTTTGGTTTTTTGGTTTTTCTTTTTTTTTTTTTTTAGGTTTGGATTTGCATAAGTCTTAGTTTCTGAATTACTGAGAAATTTTAAAACTTAAATTTTCATCTGAATTTTTTTTCGTAAAAAGCCCACATACTATCACTTATAAAGTGTTTTGTGGTCTGGGGTTTTATTTGACTATTCAGGTGTTTTGATGGGCTCTTTGCCATCTGAAATACTACTACTTTAGTGAGAACATTGTTTAATGGGGTTAATTATTCATTGGTTAATACCAATTGTCTAATGACAATTAATTATTGACACTGGTTAGGAGGAAAAACATCCTATGATTAAGCACTGTGAAAAGAGTATTCACTCCCTCCCTTTACCATAATAGAATTCTATATATATGATGTCCATATAAGGAACTAACTATCACATATGCACGCTCATACTCCAGTGTCACTCTGCTTCTTGATACAGCAACACAAATATATCATCATGACCAGTCTTTGCGAACGAAGATTTGGGAAAGGTCATTAACCCTTCGAGCCTGTGCAGTGGATTTTTTAGGTGAGACACAGTGTGCACTGAACTGAGCCCACCCTTTAATCCTGAGGTTCATCTGCCGGGGCCGAGCGAGCTTGGACAGTGGCAGCGAGGTCCTCAGGACGTAGGTTTGTTTAGAGTGACCTTCTCTTAGATGGATGGCCTTACAGGGCTGACGAGCTCCATCTGCCCGGAGGAGTTCCCTGACCGGGAATCACACCCGGGCTGCTGCGGTGAGAGCGCCACATCCTAACCACTAGACCACCAGGGGTCCTCAACACAAATATATACATGTGAAGAAATTTGCAGCCTTTTTTTACTAGCATATATGTTTAAACAGACAGGGTGTTTTTTAGGGAGTCTCTGGACTCCTGCAGATTATATGCTTGAAGGTAATATCACCAAAGAACAAATCACTGCCAGCTCAGAGCTGAAATGTGGCCTGGAACAGTAAAGCACTTCAAGAGGAGTATCTTTGTCATGGAAACAAAAGAGCCGCCAGTTGTCCCTTCCTGATACCAGCAGGTGCAGATATTGTACTGGGGCTATAGGCTGATGCATTGTTGTGGAGTTAGGTTGGTTGTAGTTAGGTTGGTTTTCACCCCTGGAAACACTAGTCACAAGTAAAATTGGTAACACACTATTGGATGAATTTTTGGCAGCTTCTCTGTAACATCACAGGAGAAGATATAATCAAGGTTACAGAAAAAGGACACCTCTCTTAGAAAAAAATCCAAACAAAACAAAACCATCACTTCTTTAATAAACTCATTTATTTAGGGTTTTAGTCTTTCCTCTTTGTCATATCTGAAACTGAATCTACACACAGTATAGATGCATTTAGAAATATGACAATTTAAAACATAATATTGGCTGACATCTAGCACTGCAGAGAAGGCAGAGGAAAAACAAACATCAAAAAACCCTATTATTTCATCAAAGCAGGACCTTTTTCAGGATTAAGTGTCTTACTGAATGTCATCTTGTTTCCCTTCTCTCCTCAAAATTTCTGCCTAAGGAAAGTATTAATATTAATTAAGTTTCTGTTTAGCCCTTTCAGTAGATGAATATATAAGGAAATGTTTTCTTCAGTTCTGTTTTATGCCAACTTATTTCTCTTCCTATCTAAATGTCACTTTTCTCGTTAATAACTATAAATCTTTTACAAATATCATAGTGTGATTAGAAAGAGGAAGTAGATGTACATAACGTATTATTGCATTTCTTTCTTATATGAAATATTGAACTTTTATTCAAAGTGTTCTGTGGTAATGATACAGATATTACAGATTTTTATTAATTATATGCATTGACATATGCCATAATACTTGATGTAACCTAGAGAAGATTAAAAAAAAATCTCAGAGCTCTCATTCCTTCTGCATTGCTTAATAAGGCTTAATAAGAGAGACAAGAAACTAAGCCAAATTACATTCATCACCAAGCTGTGAAATAGTGTCTTCTTTAATATTATATGATTTGTATAAGACATTAGAGAAGATCCAACAACCCTTTATATGGTATTCTAAAATAATACTTTTATTTAGAAGTAAATAGAGATTTATAAGGATTTTCCTTAAAATCTAAAGAAACTGCCTCAAGCCTTCAGCAACTGACCTCTTTACTTTGATGGTAATTCTTAGCAAAACCCAAGAGTCTGAGTAACAGTGTCTATTTGAAAGAGTTTTCATAACTCTAGTTAAGCTGATTAAGAAGCAGTTAAGTGACAGATCTGAAACCTAGATGTGAATGTGTAATCCTCCTTACAGGAAGATCCTTCTTGGAAGGTCTTGAAAGGACCACTTTCCAAAAAGTCTGTCAAGGATTTACAGGCAAGTAAGAAACCTTTGCTAGTAACATTTGCAAAAGGAATAAGACAAATAAAATGAACGATTACAATGCAGACATCAGGGTCACAACATGACAGCAAAGACATAAACCCCCAAAATAATATTTTTCAGTACAAAAGTGTTATTACTGTATGCTCAGAAACATGATATTTGGACAATGATCAGAGAAAAAGAGAATAGGAGGAATGGTGTTAATCTGTCTCCATCATGCTAGTAGAGGTTAGTCCAGAACACTTTTTTCAGTGCCTTAAAAGGGATTCAGGAAAAGTGGAGGTGTTCCAGAAAAGCAGTTCCCAAAACTATTTGAAGTAATAAATCTTATGGAGTAAAAAACCTCACAATGAGCTTGGTCTGTTTCTTTTATCAAAAGGAAATGTGAGAGGCATCTTGATCAAAGCATGCAAATGTATTCCCAGAGAAAGTCAGTAGCTACAAGATTGTTCTTTTGTCTGAGAATAATGGGTCATAGTAAGAATCAATGGATGTAATTCAAAGTCAGAAAAAAATCAAACAGGAAACAAGCCATGCTGAATTAACAGTGTGAGTCTTAAGGCACTGGAAGAGACTATCAAGACACACAAGTATTTCTCCATCTTCTAGTACCTTCAGATGAAGACCAGGAATTTTTCCAAAAGATACACCTTTACCAGGTGTGAAAGCTTCATACGATATCAGTTGGGTAGGTTGATATGTCTGTGTAATTCATAAGTCCTTAAAATCTGGGACAAGAACCAGTCAGCATCCATTTCCAAAAAAGGCAAAGGTTAAGTTCAATATAAGTTTTAGACACTTTTATTTTAGGCAGTTGGCCCCCTCCATAGGAGTCCAGTGAAGAGTCTTGGTTTCCTATAAAGTGAAGAGGGAGAATTCATCTCCTTGGGTTGCTCAGAAACACCGAAAACCTCTCTAGGGAACCAAGAGAGGCTCCTCTCTGTTGAGCATCACTTTTGTCAGGATATCAGACAGTTGTCATGACATCCAGGTCTCAGAAGTCAAATAAAAGGAACACAATCAAAATGCCTTTCTTTTTTCTAAATTTTAATTAGTCCTGGTCAGATCATTCTAATCTCTGTTGTCAAATCTGTTCAATTTTTGCGGTGATTCTTGCCTGTGTCTTCCACTTTTTCAGAGGATTGTTCTAGACTGGTGGATTAATCTAATCAAGGATGTGTAGAAGAAAAAAGCAAATTCCCAAACTATGAAAGAAAATGCATGAAGGAGCCTAGACTCTTGAATTTAGGGACTGGGACTTCCCATATAATTAAAAATACCAAGTGGCAAGTGAGGGAAGATTCTCTGGATTAGACTTTTAGATGTAAATGCCTTCCTTATTCTTAAATCCTTTATTGGATCTAGTCTTTCTATACATAATCTCTATTAGTTAAATATAGATTATGGAATGATTACAAAATATGGTTAATGATCATGAATGCCAGCCAAAACTGCATTGTGAAGTAAGGTGATAAAACATTTTATGTACACATTCTT
Source organism: Pipra filicauda (assembly GCF_003945595.2). Classification (NCBI taxonomy): domain Eukaryota; kingdom Metazoa; phylum Chordata; class Aves; order Passeriformes; family Pipridae; genus Pipra; species Pipra filicauda. The sequence continues at coordinate 92,710 of NW_024104360.1, forward strand.
CCTAAAATATTTCTGTGACATACATTCATTTAATTTGGTGTACAATATATTTCTTCAGTTAAGGTAGGTATTTTTGTGAAGCCATACAAAAGCAGACATTACTCCTATGAGGTTTCAAAAGATAAGACTGAGGTAATTCTTTCACCGTGCTTGGTTTTCAGTGTAGATCAAAATTGATGAGAGACTTTTGTTTGCAAAGCAAATATTATAAGTTGCATTTACCAACTTGCCAGTACCCAGGCAATGGGTTATGGCATCACTCTGTACATAAGAAAATACTTTGCTATTTGATATAAAAATAGGTGACTCTAAAGAACTCTGAAAAATTATGGAAGTCTTGCCTTCTTTGATTTTAATTTGTAAGCTAAGAGAAAACTCCAAGGTTCTCACTGATGCCCATGCAATTCATGTACAAATATCCCATAACCCTGAACTAGAAATATATAAAAATCAGCGAGGGGTGTAGATCTGTACATTAGACCAAGTCACCGTGGGCTACCTTGATAGTAAATAGATAACATGGTCTATGATGTTCAGAATGAAGTTCACGTTTTCCCACAGTAGGTGGGAACATCTGGTTGGATAAATTATAGGATAAACTCTATTGAATGTACCTCATTGCTTCCACTTGATAGCCTTATTAGTCAGCTCAGATGTTGAAACCTAAAGATAGTCTCATTAAATGAAATTTTGACCAAAGAAACTTGAAAAAGAATAAAAGATGCTAGCCTAGCAAAACTGAGCATGTGATCTGCTTGTATTTTTGTGCTCTGTTTTTTTTCCTGGTCAGTGCTAATTAAGTAGCGACTAATATACCTGATGTAATAATTTCCTCTGCTGTGTTTAATTAATTTCATTGTTGAGTTAGACAGAATCCAACCTAAAGATTGTAAACCCTGCTAGTAACTAACCATTACAATGATTGTGGGGAGTGATTACATGACCTTAACCTTCCTCAGTCCTCAGATGAAAAGACAAAATGAAACTATGGTCTAAAAAAAAAAAAAAAAAGACAAAAAAAATTTTCCAGCAAGGACCAGAAGTATAGTTTCCTTAGATATTGTGATAGATGATCTGCTTTTGTACCATTCTTGGTCCAGCACCACAGAAGCACAAGTTCTGCTAACTACCTCAGTTTTCACTTGCTATCAGAACTCATAACTTTTGATGAAATTTCTCAGTGTCTTCCAACCTCAATGGTTGTACAAAATCCCTATGGGGAAAATCTCCATGATTATTGTTCAAAGTGATCAGAGGGTATTTCCCAAAGCTCCCAAATACAGAACTAATTTTGTCTTTTTCCAAATACACTGTGTTTAACTCACGTGTGCTAGTCGATCAAATCTGGCAAAGAGTTCATTCAGCATTCGGACCAGCTCCTGGGCTGACAGAGTTGTGGAAAGGTTGGTGAACCCTTTGACATCTGCAAAAAGAATGCTAAAAAAAAGAAAAAATGTTAATATTGCAGTCTATTTCCTTTGATTTCTGAATGTCCTAAGTTACCTCCTAGTAATTTACTGTAGAAGGCTCATTTTACTAGTTTTGAAGTCATGCTACTTTTGCTCTAGACTTCTGGAGATTCAGGAGTAGTGAATATAAATATTGAAGGGATTAAACAAATACTACTAAGCAAGAGTTTTGCCCAAAATGGAATTCATAAAATTCTAAATTTTAAAAAAATTCAAGAATATATATTTAAGCTTTAGTAAGTACAGCCGTCCCGTTTTATTAATGAGAAGCCTGAGGCATGGTGCACCCTTAATATAGAGGGCTGTATAAAACAGATAGACTTGATACTCACAGGTCTATTAGTATCTGACAGTGTTCTTTGAGGGTGGGTTTATGTATAGATGGTTTTTTACAGCAGGTTTGATTTCAGCAATTTCATTTTACTGTGATTTTCAGGCTTTTTTTAATCTGTGTACTGTATAAGACTCAAATCCTAAGACTACAGACAGATTAATGACAGTCTTGATATATACCAGGCTCAGGTCAGTTTTATTGCATCAATTTTAGACATTTGACAGAAGTTCCTGAGTCAGAAGTATAGTGTTCTCTTTTTAGGGTATGAATCTTTAATTGGATAATTCCTTTTTCATTTTATTTACTTTACAGGGAGCCCAGTGAGATCACACTTTGATGTTGGGTGTATCAAATTGTGTGCCTGAAGTTGTGGTGGAATCTAAGATAACAAGCTAGTTGAAAACAGAGTTTTATCCTATATTTTAACATCCAGTGAATTTTCTAGTCTTTCAGCTGTTCACTGTGCCTACAATGACCACATGTGAATATAGAGAAACACACGCACACACAAAGTCTGTGATGTGCAGGTTGTCACCCAGGCCAAAGCACGTAATAGCTCAGTACTTATTAGATGAAAAAAGTGTTGTCGATTTTAAAAAGTAGTAATGTTCAAAAAGTCACATATCTTTCTGGTACAAACTGGTAATAAACGAATCTTGTTAGCACTTGAAAGTCAACTAACAACTGGTGTTACAATTTGAGTAGCTGAAGATTTTGTTTCACTTTAGCTGAAAGCTTGTGTTGAACAAGATACAATTTGTGTGAGAATTACTAATGTACACAATAATAAATACAGTAATGATCAGGTTGAATACTGATAGTACAAATCATCTTCAAATGTATGGGCTGGTAAGGATTTGGGTGATGATTAAACAAGAGGCTCACAAAGTTGGTAAGATTTTTACCAGTGAGAAAAAGTAAAATTAAAAGGTAAAGTACCAAGCGCTCTGAAGAGGAATGGATAGTAATAATAGCCAGCATTTATAAAAATAAGATTTTTAAACTGCTATTTTCTACATTTTTAATTATCAAGACAACAAAAGTTTCTAACTGGATACTAATTTTAAGGAATCATATAGCGTTGGTTTAGGTAGTATTCAGTGCTTAACATTTAGGAAAAAAATAAGGTTAAACCTAGTTTTAAAAAGATCTAGTTTCTGGCAGTGTGCATAGAAGCCAACCAGTACCTATACTGTAAAGCCTGCAGAATCTTAATTTTAAATCTCTTTCAAGCATAAAATATGTTTCGACTTTTTATCTCTCACTGTAACCCTTTTCTATTCAAAAAAAGGGCTATCTTCTCCCTATTTTTATTCTTCTACAGCAATATTTACCTTGGTAATGAAAAAAGTTAATGGAAGACATTTTAATTTAGTGCAACTCAAACCTTTTTTGAGGGTCCTTGATACTTTCAAGCAGATTTAATAGAATAAAATAATATATCTGAGCTACTGCATGGCCACAGAAGAAGTAGATAATCAATTTACTCTTTTGCAGAAGTAGAAATTACATTTATTGAACTTGTCCTGGCAAAGTTATATTTGGGTTTCATCAAAAGGCAAAGTACATTCTTTCCTAGCAAATTATCTCCCAACATATCCAAGAATGTTATTTTTCACTTCCTTCAGTGATAATTTCAATGTTGCTCACTCTATCATTTGCCTCTGTGGTTTGGGACAAACCTATGAAACATGTTAGCAAAGTATTCTAGTGTTCAGGAACCACAGTAGAATCAAGATTCTGTACTGTCATAATTATTCTGGTGTAAATGTACAATTAGGGCTTATTACCCTGAGTAGCAGCTCATAGGTAGGATAACTATCACCTTCTTGCTAACTAACTCCAGGAAAGGCAAAATTTAGAGAGCAGAATAAAGAAAGAGGATTAAAAAAATAATAATAAGATTGATTAAATGAAAACGACTACTAAACAGAGGAGCCATATAACAAGGAATCATCTTTAAGAGCATCTTACAAGTCTCCATCTCATGTTTCAGTATGTGAGGTGAACCAATAGGTTGTGGCAAAATATGTGTCCACATGTAAGCAGGAATCCACTTTCTGTGCAATCCTGAACAGCAAGGGTAAAAAAGTGAAGAAAAAAAAAAAGACACAAATGGTCCACGCTCAGAGTTCAGTTCAAACGGATCTTTCTATGGCATTGGCATCCATCCATCCTGATGAGTAAAATAAGGCATCAAAATGCTTCTCTGCTCAGGGATTAAACAAGCGTACACTAATTTTCTAATTTATTAATTAATAAAGCAACAGAAAGGAAACTCTCAAACAAGAGTCATTTAGCAGCATCTGAGACCTTAAACACTAAAGACAGGTTGCTCCACCCACCTGACATTCTCATAGCGATGAATGTAGATCTTATGAAACTGGTGTTGCAAATGTTCATCCTCTACATTGGTCATATCATTTATCATTTCCAGGACTACAAACCGTGGTAAGACAGAGAGCACCAGCCGTTCCTAAAACAAAGAGGAAAGCAAAGGGTCAGTATCAGTCTGAACTGGTACTTCACAGTACCCTGTTTTGAGCTGGATAGTTGGTTATTTAGGGTGTTACCCTCTTCTCTAAAAATTCTTTCTCAGACCTTGTGATAGTTTACCTTACCAACCAACCAATCTAGTCCAGAGTCTAGCATGTCTCTGGACTGACTGGTTTAGATAAAGAAGAATGCAAATGAGTTCAACTGAAGCCATTCAAACTGGCCATCTCTGCTAGGGAGACTGGAGAACATATTCAGCATTTCTGATGAGTTTTGTCTGTGTCTCAGGAACACTCAGGAAGAGTAACATTTGAGACAAGTTGAAGTGATACGTGATTATATACATGCACATGTTTACTTATAATGTATATCTTTAATGTATATTAGTAGAGTATCCATGTATATTAGTTTATTATTAGTGTGCACAGTACATCTGTGCATATTAATGTACATGTACTTCTAATATTAGTGTATAAGGAGATACATACCTATAAACACAAGTGCTGTTTTCCAACCCCTGTCATATTATAGCTAACCATAGAACTTCCACAGAATTTCAAAGAATATTCTGAATTGGAAGGGACCCACAAAGATCATCCAACTCTTAGGTGAACGGCCCGTATAGGGATTTAATCCGTGACCTTGATGTACCATGCTCTAACCAACCATATGTAAGCACAGCCAGGAAAGCCCTCAGAAGATAATCAGTCTTTCATGAAAACCCTAGATCACTGCCTGAGAGATTTTAGAATGTCCCTGTTTCAGTAGCTCATCAGTTTGACGGCATCGACAGATTTTGCAAGTATCCAACCCAAATCTGTTTCTCTGCAAATTAAGCTTTCTTTTAATCCTTTCGAAGTGGCTATGGATAATTATTGATTGCTGCCTTCTCTGTAATAATCTTTTTGTACTAAAATATTGTGATTATGTCCCCTTACCCTCAGTCTCTTTTTTTATTCTTTTAATTAGCCAGATTTGTCCAGTATTGGAACATATCACCCCAAATTACTCCGAGGCAAAGCTAACAGTTTTTTGCTGAACTGGTTCTTTTGCTTTACAGAATTGCAAATAGTGAAATCTTAGTGAACTAAAGAAGAGAACATAAGTTCTGTAAGCTACTTATCATCAAATTTCAGGCGACATTTCGATGAATAGGATATTTCTAGGGAAAGCCAGACATGAACCTCTAAATCAGACACATATGGAAACTGCAGATGACACAGATGAGTAAAGTTCTCCCAGGTAATGCCAACAGAGGAAATACAGTGCAGTGTGAATATCTTCCTGTGTTTTCAAAGCAGTTTAGTAATACTACTGTGGAGAATGGACTTATAGGGAAGGGCATGAAGCTGTGCCAGGGGAGGTTTAGGTTGGATATTAGGAAAACATTTTTCAGCCAGAGAGTAGTTGGACACTGCAATAGGCTCCCCAAGGAAGTGGTCACAGCACCAAGACTGACAGAGTTCAAGATGTGTTTGGACAACACTCTACCCTCCCCTCCTCTTCTCTCCTCTCCCCTTCTCTCTTCTCCTTGCTGTCAGAGAAACTGATGTTGAGTTTTTTGTGGGGCAACTTGATACTAAGAGGATATAAAATAACCTCATCTTATCCAGGCTGTGGATTATGTCCCTTCTTGAGGGTAAAAAGTTGGTCAGAGAGAACAAGACAGATCAAAGAGGGATGAGGGGTGGAATGAGAGAGATATGCAAAACAATCATGAAAATAATGATTTTTATGCCAGCAGGATTCAGTGTCATGGATGAAATGTAGCCATATATGAAACATCTGAAAAAAATGAAGGAATGTCTCTCTAGGATTTATAGGAGGTGATATCATTCCTAACTCACAATTTTTACAGTGTAGCTCATGAAGAATTTTCACTCTGAGTGGTCTTAGTAGTTAGTAAACAATCCTCAGCTACAATGGAAACACATTGTGGATAAACACCTCCATTTGTCTAGATGGCAGCCCCAGCTGAGGTGAACTGTGCATTTGCTTAAGAAGAGAAAACACATGCTGCTAATTGCTTAACTGGAGCAGAGGTGTATTAAGCTTCATTCTGAGATGGTGGCTTTCTCCTGTGCTCCTGCCTGCATAACATTCTAACACAGAAGATGAGAAATCTGACAATCTACTGATCTCTAATACACTTGTTCTAGAAACCTTTACTAAATTAAGTATTGTCTTTGGGAGGGAGAGACAAAAAATAATGTGAGGCAGCAATGGCTGACGCAGAGCAGATGGTGAGCTATAACACAGGGAGCTCATCCTTTATTCTACTAAAAAGCCCAACTCAGACTTTCCTTTTTGTCATACAAGGTGGTGTTAATTTTAGCATATCTGCATTGTCTTGACTTTCTTCCACCCTTTCCACCCGGGAATTCCTCTATCCTATACTCTTCTGATGTGTAAACACTGGATGTGATGCTTGCGATAGCAAGAAGAAAACCAGTCCCTCAGGAGGTCCTTTATACTCCTGCAAAAGCAAGTTTTCACAGAAACATCTCGCCCTGAGGTAGCTTCACTCATAAGCAAATGTCCCATGGCATCTGAAGATAACATGTTTGGGAAGAGCTGCTGATTGATATTCTATGAACCAGAAATATTTTTTATATTTTTTGTCCTTAAGCCTCCTATAAGAGAAGGCACTTAGGCTATATATTCTCTTATTCCTTCACTATTAAGATACATAGCTCAATATGACCATATAATAAATCCACCCTCTGAACAAATCAGATCAGTCTTTCAGGGAGTTGTATGATTAAAGTGTTTGATGACTTCTTGTGAAGATATATACAGAATAATATAAATTTTTTTCACTGTAAAAAGCAATATGTTATTTCCTACCTTATCCATGTAAGAAGACAAATAGGAAAACAAATTCAAAATGAAAAGGAGATAAAAGAAAGCAAACAGAAATCCTGGTTATTACTGAACTCTTTATGAAATCTACGATAAGAGAACATAAAAAAGGTAATTTCTTCATAGATATATGGCTTAAATAGAGAATGTTCTTTTTTTTTCCTAGTAGGAAAAACTTCTGTTCCTTATTTGCATTCACTTAAGAAGGTATTAAGCAATGCCTCTAGAACGTTTATTTAAAATAAAACATAGTTGGCTTGACACATGTTCACTAAGCCAAGAGAATATGCCCAGCACATTTGATAGCCTAACCTTCATGCTACTCATTAAGGTAAGTTAAACGTTCTTGTCTGCACATAAGATCTGGCAATGACCCATAAAACTGAGGTTAATTAGTATGCCCCTGCAGCAGCACTCCTCCATCAGCGCTGCAACATGTGAGGAGCCTTCCTTGGATCACAAGTGAAGGTGCATACACAGCTCATGTCACTATTCTGCATTATCTGTGTCATGCTGTGGAGGAGCACTACAAGAAAAATAACATTTAATTGTGTATGTGTGAGTGTGTCTATATATATTTTTATATGGCACTTCAGCCACCAATCAATTCTTTGGTACTGAAACATTCAAAGGACAGAAAATTTTTCCCTTTGTGGGCATCAGCAGTCTCTTGCTGCCCCAAGCTGCTCTTACACCACATCACACTGACAAGGATGGTGATGCTGAACCAGGGCCCTTCCTCAAATTGGAAGCTGAGAGATGGACTCTAGTGTGGATCACTTCCATCCTTTCTTTTCCTACAGCTGATGCTAGTGTTCTGTGGACCAAGATATGCCCCTCTTCACAGGCCTTTCATATCACTTTGCTTCAATCCAGCAGTCAAAAAATATTTTTGGTTACTAAAGAATGAGAGTCAGGTCACTGTTCCCTTTATATAACAATCCTTGCCACATAACTCCCCTTTAAACTCATTAAATATTATTGTTCCCATTTCACAGAGTTAGATACTGTGGCACGGAAGAACAGCACAATTGAGTGGGGGTCATGTGTAAAAGAGTAGTAGCAAATCCCAGAGAAAAAAAAACCTGCAATTTTTTTTTATAGTCTTCTGTATCTTACTATTTGCACGATCAAAGAGTCCTCACATTTCTAGTCAATCTCTCCTGGAAGGCATTGTCAGAGCTGGAGGGAAAAGCATGAGAAAAAATATCTTCTCTATTTCAGAGAAGAATAAAGAAGTGTCATGAACTCCAGGGTGAGAGAAACTACGTTACCCAGTTCTATTGAAAGCTTGCTAGTTGAGCAATGGGCTAAGTGGTTCAAGGGTGAACAGCAGTAGCAGTAAGTAGTTTCAAAAGAAATGGAGATATATTTGTTCAAGAGAAAAGCAGAGAAGAAAGAAGATAGCAACAAAGGGATGTCAGAAAAGAGCTGGTGAACTATTATCCTAATAACCATTTATGACATGAATCAGCCCTAGTCTTTAAGATGGAGCAGTCAGAGTTTAGAGTAAATAAACAAAAAAAGAACCTTTAACCTGAAGAATAACCAAGGTAAAGAATAAAGACCAGTAGAAATCGCTATATGTAACAAATTGATGGTAGGATTCAAGTCTGAATTCAGACACCTGATTTTTGGTGACTACAATGTAGGTATGCCCAAAGTTCCATTTTATTCCATGAATCTGGAGAGATACTCAACAGATCATATGTAGATGACTCCTTTGGTGTCACTACAGGTCTCTCTGGGTTCTGTTGTCTGCATTGACTAGATCTCAGCTGATGGTAGTAGGACCTCATAGGTGTAAAGAGTGTGTAGTCACCTAGTTTAGGAGGTGTCTAAATATGGAGCTGACTCCTACCCAATCTACCCCTCCAGGAAAATTTAGGAACAGTGAGACAAATCCTGAAGTGATAAAGTAAATGAATTTCATGAGTCACACACATCTATATAAAGTCCCACAACTGTAATATAACATTGATACTGTCTTTAAGGCTCATTTTTTGTTTTATACATCTGCAATAGTCATTCTTTGTTGAACATCTTCGCTGCGGTCTGCAGGCACCAATCCCTTGTGTCACTTGCACTGAAATCAGGGGGTATCAACAGTGCTTTGCAACCCACAAACATAGGAAGGCACACTCATGGAGAAGTGGGACATGTCCCTGACAAATAAATACTGACCCTTGCAACAGTTTTTGAGAAGAGGCAATTAGCCAGTGCGCCAGGTCTCCATCTTGTGAATAAAAACTGGAGACCTTTCCACTGGGGCTGATCAGAGAGAACAAAACACCAACAAGCACAAAATATCAACAAGCAATTTGGGATCTGCAGGAGATTGCTAAGAGGAAGGTCAAACTCCCAGAGGTTTGCCTACAGGGTCTGCTATCAGCATAAGCTCCCTGCACCAGCTGCCCTGAGATGGTATAGATTTTCCTTTGTTTTAAAACATCTTTGTTGGGGTTGGCTTTGCCAAGGGATGAAAAGCCCCTCCTGATTGATAGGTCAGTTTAGGTTCTGTTCTTCTTCTTCTACACATACCATCAAATGGGTGAACCCACATATATGTTTCTGGGAGGATATCTTTGGGTTGGGAAACAAGTAGGTAATGGCTGTTCCCCAGACACTAGTCTAAAACTGGAGCGGGCACACCTCAGAAATATTTAACTTGACAGAGGCTCTAGAGAAACTGTTCCACATTTTCATCTTGATTTTTAAGAATGATTGTTCCAGAACCATCAAGCTTGTCTTTAACAACATTTACAATTAATACCATAGAGATTTTGTTGTCCTAAACACTGAACTTAATAGCATATGAAGCGGACCATTGATAGCAGTGGTTTTTAGCCTTTCTGGAGCACATGAGCTTTTATTACATTTAAAGGAAGTAGATAAAAATGGTATTGTTTTCTACTGAAAACATGGCAATGTTTGGGATAGATGTAATTATTGTAAATGCCACTCAAGAAAATGGGAATTAGCACTTCTCATTATGATGAACAGCTTTAAAGAGAAATTCCTTTGTTCTTACTTAGTGCACAATGGACAGCCTATTTGCAGCTGTTCTTTTTTGTTTGTTACCTAGACAATGGGAATTAATTAAAAAATATGGAGCCTAACTTCAATATATAATACATTCAGACTTGTGGGGTTATGAGGCTGCCTGTTAGCTTTTACTGCTGCAATGTGAGATATGAGCCGTATCAACTTTGTTTTATTTTAATTCAGGCAATTACCATTCCAAGTCATCCCATCCTTGGCTGCATGTTCCATTTAGGCAGCTGCTGTTTCCAAGGAGAAACAGGGCCAGATCACACAGGAGTTCTTGGACTCTCCTTTTGTTTAGCTATTGGCCGTGAAACATAGCTAGAGCCTCATCCAAACTGATAACCCAGTGTTTATGAGAGTCAGGACTTTTTATAATCAATTATTAACTTGAAAGTGTTGCAGAGCTCATGGTAATGCAAGAAGGAAAAAACTTTTTCCACACACTTCTAGGAAGGACATGTTATCCAATTGTTTCCTCAATACTACTGTCCAGAACAGCAGATGCTGAAGGGAAGAACTGCAAGGTACTGCTGATCTTTTGCTTTGGTTGGATGGTGAACGGTTTGAAAATTCAAGTACCCAAAGGCACTTTACAAAGTCCTGACAGGGCTTGATTACTAACAGTCTATTTCCAGGTGTAAAAGGAGGTGCCTATTTTATCAGCCAGTTGGCTCTGTAAGGATATCACAGTCTTAGTGCCTGCTTGCCCTGAAACCCCTGAAAAGTAGAAGGCTGATTCCAGGGCTACCAGTTTGGCTTTTTTCCCAGTATCATTTTGACTTCATAAACGCTTAGCTGATCCTGTAACATGCTGGGAAAGTGGTGGAACAACCCTCCCTGTCATTTTTTTTTTTTGGCATGATATTGGTTACTGATGCTGTGTGTATATTTTAACTTAAAAAAATTCATTCCTCTAGAAAATATTTACAAAGAAATATTTACAAAAATAATCTAAAAAGTAGATCAGTTGATCATGATGCTAACTGTAGCCAGTGACTGCACTATATGGAACAGGTGCAATGAATTAGCTCATCATAAGGCCACATGAGCAGCACTGGGATGGCAGCACATGAGTAGGTGGGAGGATATGCCTGAGATAAGAGCTGCAAGATGCTTGTGTTCCTTAACAGCAGTGTCCAGATGTTTGCTCTGCTAGGCTACATCATGAGACAATCTCCTGACAGTACTTTGTTATTTGAGCTGTCTTAAACTTAGGCAATAAGAACTACAGGTATCAAGTACTCTGAAATTAAGTGTCTGTATTGAGTACATGAAATTGTTAATAATTCCACATCCTCTGGATCCTAACACGATTTTTTACCTCTTGAACGAAGAGCATGTTAGACTTACATTTCATTGTGAAACCCAACTATCCCACAAAGACCTGTGGTAAAAAGCAGGAATTACAAAACAATTTGTATTGCCACCCTGTCTTGTAGACATGACTATTTATCATAGAATCATGTAATGGTTTGAGTTGAAAGGGATCTTAAAGATCATCTTAAAGACTGGATGATCTCTAAGTGGAATGAACACCTTCCACTAGACTAGGTTGTTCAAAGACCCATCCAACTTGACATTGAACACTTCCTGAGATGGGGCATCTGCAACTTCTCTGGCCGACCTATTCCAGTGCTTCACCAACATCACAGTAATGAATTTATTCCTAATACCTAATCTCATCCAGTTTGAAGATTTGACTCTCTCTGTCAGTTTGAAGCCATTCTTCTTGTCCTATCACTACATGCCCTTGTCAAAAGTCCCTCTCCATCTCTCTTGTAGCCCTTTTAGGTACTGGAAGGTGCTGTAAGGTCTCCCTGGAGTGTTTTCTTCCCCAGGTTAAACAGTCTGAAGTGTCTCAGCCTGTCTTCATAGCAGAGGTGACCCAGCCCTCTGATCATCGTCATGATTCTCCTCTAGACTTGCTTGAAGAGGTCCATGTCCTGCTTATGCTGAGGACTCCTGAGCTGAATGCTTACAAGTGATACTCTCCAGCCCCACATTAATCAATTAGACATATCTAATACACAGAAAGGAAAATTTTATAGTTTTGTAATTTTGTTTCTTCCAAATATCATGATGAGTTTTTTGTTATTTATGCTTTATTAAACAATTTTAGAGGAGACAAATATCTGGAAGAAAAGGATTTATATGGAAATAAGACATATATATCGATAAAAAGCTTTGTACTGTCTTCTAGAGTATTGGCTTCCATAAATTTCAGCTAGTTTTCACGGGAAGGCCAGGGTCATAGCTAAAGAACAGGAAAAAGATAGAAAAAACTGCTGGGGACTGATTCCATAATGGCATAATCTTAAGTTTTTCCTTGTTTTACTGGAATAGAAAATGAGCACAAAACAGCTCCTACAATTCAAATTTCTTCTAAAATATCAGAATGGCCCCATCTGACTTTAATGCCTGTTGTGCTGTGTTTGTGTACACTTTCACTTCTCTAGAACTGCCTTGACTTTTCTACTGTTAAATCTTCGTCTAATTATTCTTCACTCTTTTTATTTTCAATTCATTTAGATATCTCTTCTTCCATTTTGTGACCCTTTTTTTTTCTGTTTCAAAAACTACTATACAACTTCAGCAAAATACACATTTCTCAAGTTATTGCAGCTAATGACATGGAAAATGTCAGAAAGAAAGCTCTCATGCCATTTATTGTTCAGCTTTATATCACTAAATCACTGCAGAACAACAATATGAAAAAGAGCTACACGGTCATTTATTCCTGTCAAAACAAGACATATGCATTTTCAGAGACTTACAAAACTCCAGTACTAAACAGCACAAGCTGGATAAAACTTCCTTTCTGTAGGTGGGAGCGATAGTCACTTTCTGAAAATCAAACCCCCTTTAATAAGCTTGTAGATGTGCACTTGAATACTGATTATATGAAAGACCATCAGCCTGTTTATAAATGTTAAGAAAACTATTTTATCTTACTTTAAATTATCTCATAAATGGCATCAGGAACTTGACTCTGTCTACCTTGGAATTGCTACTGTTTATGGTTAGACAATTTAAAACCATTATCTGGATGGTTTTAGAGTCTCTCTAATAATTACACATCTTGTAAGGATATTAATTTGAGTCCTCCTACAGTCCTTTCAGGGCACTAAGGAAAGTTCCTTAGCACCCTAAGAGTTCTGATCCTGAACTAGAAAAAAAGATGGTCTTAAAGTGAGTAAGTGTATTCAGAACTCACTAACCTGATGAATTTGGAGCCTGCAGTTCTTTATTAAGCAGAGATGACTGTAGGGCAGCCCAGCTGGCAGAAGTGTCTTATCACTGTTGGGGCTGAAACTATTTCAGTCCCCTTACTCATTTCACCTTTGTCCATTTCCCTGACCCATCAGCAAGGGTCAATAGTTGGTGACATATGTGATAATGGCTTTTTTTTTATTAGAGACCCCCCTCTGCAGCAAGGAGCTGAAAACACAGAAGGCACAGGCCACCAAAACCCAGTCAGTCCCATTCACTATCAACCAGCATGGCGTTTGAACAGACTGGTTTAGAAATCAAAGTATCACACGCATTTTCAAAAAGGAGTTTTATCCTTAGTTAATCCAAAATCCATCTACTAGGAAGGGGAAACAAAGGTTTCCTTCTCACCAATTTCTTCCAGGAAAAGCTCCCATGCCTGAAGATCTGACACTCTAGGATTATTTTTCCCTGCATAAATTGCAGCTCAAGGTCTGATTCCCATCTCTCTAGCATCGGCTGTAAATCTCATTATTCTGATTCAGTCCCTGTGACTTCTCCAGATTTGCAAGGAGTGGGAGAGAAGGCAGTGGATAATTTTTATCTTGATTTTACCTTAAATTTCTACTTGAAAACAAAATATGAGGGATATGCTCTGAGACAAGAAACATCAGCTGCAAATGTAAAGGAACAACATCTAAAATCTGACATTAAAAATGTTTTGGTTTTTACTTAAATGGTTTAAGAAATGGGCTGTTTGGAGACAAGGAGGTGCAGCAATTGTACATACTGGCACCTACAAAAGCATAAGTACATGTATATATTGCTTCCCCTCACCAATAAAGAGGAAAAGTCTGTTAATGGACTTAGACAATAATATGGATATGGATTGTGAAGAACAACATAAACTTTGCATATTCCTTCACTTGTATTAAGCAGTGTGTTGTACTTTGATCCTCTTAAGCGCTGAAGGAGCAACATCAAGAAAAAATTTCTATGGGGATCATGGTTCTTTAGCAACAGGCACTAAGATGAAAGAAAGTCTGGATAACTGCAAAATTTCAGACATTCAACAGATTCATTCCTATAAAGAAAAAAAAGCTGAATAAAATGCAATATCTAACCATAGGCTTACACAGATTTTTTTGGTGAGTTTATTTTTTGCCCTTTAAAAATAGAGGCTCAGTTATTCTGATAAATATGAAGCATTTTAAATTACTTTTACAAAGAACAAACATGTACTCTCTAAAATTCATATTATTTTTTTATTTTTTAAACTAAACCTGAACTTTACCCTCATACCAATTTAGAGGGATATTCTTACCACCAGTAATATATATATTTATATATATATTTATATATATTTATATATTTATATATTTATATATATATTTAAAAGACTTTATGGTGTTTAGCCCTCTTAAAGTGTCCCTTCCAATCCCAGTCCAATCTGCTCTTATTTTAGAGGTTGCAAAGTACTGGTGGTTGATTAAATTCTAGATTTGTGAGAGCTTGATAAACCCTACATAACATGTAAGCTGCTTTACCAAAAAAAAAAAAACACCAACAAAAAGCCAAAACCAAACCAGAGTTCATCAATCTGCAGAGATCTTCTTAAAGCCCTTAAAATAACAGAGATTGTTTCAGGGGAAAGTGTGAAAAAAAAAAGTCCTCTGGAAGTAAAGGTAGAAGGAAATAAATGGTCAAACAGAACAGCTTTCTAATGGAAAAAGAGATTAAGACAGGATTACAGTTTTTCCGAAGATAACATGCAGGAGAGACTAAATATGCCAACATCAGATTGTTCTGAAGACTAAGGGCTGTCTTCTCATTTTACAACTCTCATACTCACTAGAAAAATAGAATGTGTGCTCATACCTAGAAAACAAAACAACCCCCTTCTCATCGGGCAAATGATTTTTTCAAGTGTTGAGCTCTAATTCTTTATGGAAATCGAATGAAACAATATCCAAACTATTTCAACTTTCAAAAGGAGTTTTAACTGGATTTTTGGAATACCACAGGAGAAAGAAATTAGTAAACCACTGGCAGGACTTGCAGGGAGGAATTGTCTGCTGGGGTATTGTCTTAGAGGACTCTTCTCATTAGACCATTTAATGTAGAAAAGTTTTTTCTTCTTGCTCCACACTGATCTGACCAAACCCATAATTAATACTTGTAGATGCCCATCTTCATCCAACCTTGATAGGGAGCATCCCCAGAAGCCCATTGGGTCAGGTATGATACCAGCCTGGACCTTCTCACCTGAGTACTCCTTGCAAGACTGGAGACAGACAGTGCTTGTCCCCCACCATCTTTCTTTGCTCCTTCCTCCTTCCTCTAGCATTCATCTTCATTTCCTCTGCCAGTATGTTAGATGTGTAAGAATATTTTCATAAGGCTTAAGGAAGCCATTAAGAAGGAGCTTTATTTCCATATAAGAGGACCTTTTCTTGGTAAAACTTGAGATTGTGTCTGCAGAGAAAAGAGTCTGCTTGCTAAAGGCTGTGTTGGAGAGGGATTTAAACAATACAGCTAAAAATACTAATGCATCGTGGCGATAGTACCTTTTAGCACTAGATAACTCCACTGAAACTGCACAAAATTACTCTTAAAATAGAATAATTTTCTTTATTTGGTTTTTCAGGACTTGAAAACCAAAGAATTTCTTTCTGGTTTGAGTTTACTCCCTCCCAATACCTTAGCACAGCAGGGCAGTGCAGCTTTGCTGGTGTGCTCTGTACACCAGGTAGGGTTTTCTTTTCATGAAAGTTGCATAACCTGCTACACTGAGAACAAGAATGAACACCTCTCCAGAGGATGAATATAAACATCAAACAGATATGGACTGATTTCTCCTCTCATCTCAAACAACTGCAAAAATCCTTCTTTCATAAGATGCTATTAGGTGCTCTAAATTTACCAGAAATAATGCAAATAAAATGTTCCAGAGAGGCTATATGTTGAGTTTTTCTGAACATTAATTCAGAGCACAGGTTATTCATGTTACTACTATACAGTTGAACAACTTTATTTAGCTTGAAAGCAACCTCCCATCCATATTGCTTTATCCAGGCTTTATTAGTCTTGGAGAGGCCTTGGACTGAGAGTAGAAGTGTGGCCATGACAAAGAAGTTTCTTAATTATGAGTAAAATGACTTTGAATAGCTGTCCTGCAATGTTGCAGTCTTATTACAAGATAAAGGGTAAGGGCTGGACTGATTTTCATAGCCTTCCAGCTTTAATAAATTTAGCCATTTAATTTCTGTGATTTTCCCTGTCTAGTCCTTTTAAGCCTCCATTTCCAGCTTCAGTTAGTCAAATATTAACCTCCTTGCACAATAATAGTTTTCAGATATGTATAGCCTGGCATATGTATATGTGGGGGAGGAAAAAGCAGTCTTACAGTTATCTGAGAGACTCTTTATAATTAAATGGTAGTATTTCAGGGTTTAAAATGTTAAACAAATTTCAAGTAGAGATTGGAGAAAGAGCAGGTTAGGACATCAGGCATATATTATAAATGTAATTCTTCATAAAGTCATCAACATTCAATATGTGTCTGGATTTAACATGTCATGGATTAAACATTTAAAACGTAGGAATTTTGTATCAGGAGAAATAGAAATGAAAAAGAAATTTAGTGCAGGTTCCTGCTCTTCATTAAAGCAATTTCACAGTATTCTCGCAATGAGGGAACTTATATGTGCATTGTTTTTGAAAAGTTTTCAGTAGCTAATTACAAAAGTGAGTTAGTTTCTATTTTTGTTGCCCAGATATGATGAAAGCAGACTTACCTGCTGTGTCCTTGAGTAAAATCAAGGAAAAAAGAAAGACATTGTCTTTGAAGTGGTTATTAACAAAGTATAGCACTGGTTGTCAACATTTTTGAAGTACACAGATATCAAATGAAAATATTGACCCAAAATTTCAAACAGGTAGTGGAGTTATGATATTATTGGAATAAATTGGACTTATGAAAACTGATAACCTCATGTTTGTTTTTTATTTATAATTGCAATGTGTAGAATACAAAATTGGAAGACTTTATGGCTGCTGTATTTGGTTGGTTGATACAAATACAACTCAAGCACAAGCAGCTAACTACAATCATCAGAAAATATTTAAAGTCATTATTTTATCAATAACTGCTAAACTGAGACTTTTTTTACAACACATTTGTGCTATCTTCTGCAGCTTGCTTCTCTGATATTTCTATCTTTTTATTATACAGTCTTTCTGGTACTCATCAGCAGTCGGGTCTCCTTTTAGTATGTCAAGCTCTGAAATGTTTTAGATCTTCACCAAGATTCTAATTGTGTAATGAAAATTGGGAAATAAGTAGACACAGATGTTCCCTCGATTTCACAGAGTGCTGGAATTTCCACATGGTGTCACACAGATAATACCATACAGTTAAGTGCATAAACATCATTAACAATGACTGCTGGAGTAATTCTCCTTTGTAGCCACACTACAGTTCACTTTAATAATAGAGTAATTAGAGTTAGAAATTTCATTGTAATTGAAAATGCTAATATGTACTTTTAGCAACCCCAGGTGCTTAAAAACAAAAGAATAACAATAAAAAAAATCAGATCCTTGATAATCTGAAAATACGACTGAAAGTCCTGACTTTCTGAAATACTTGTGAAAATTTTATTTTAAAGTCTTGTTGAAAGCAAATGGTGATGGGGGAGGAAGGAAGTAAAAATATGTAGGAATTTTATTGTATAGACTTTTGGAAACATGAACACTGGAAACTGAGTCACCTAAAAACTGGAGACACGTTTCCCAGTGGCCAGGGAAGGACCAGCCAGGCAACGTAAAGTCTTTTCCATCATCCAGGTCGGTACTTCATCCTCTTCCTTCTCATGTAAAAAGTGAATAAATTGAAGTAGGCATAAAAGCTGAACTTGCACTTGAAGATATTTTCTGTGGATAGTGAGCCAATGGAGCTAATTCATTTTTACAGAGACCATAGGCCCAGACATTTCTGAACAACAAAATGGCTTTGACTGTCAAACTGGGAAACTTTACAGCAATAATGAAATAGAGCAAGGAATTCTTGAACCCTGAAAACCCCATAAAAGGGAGAGACTGCTGGAAAATAATGACACCTGGAAAACACACTATCACATCTAACTGTCCAAATTTCAGGTCAGAGTAGTATGAAGAACAACAAAAAAGTTTTTTCATCCCTAGTGGAATTTTCATTGTTTCACCTTCTATTTTCATTGCACTTTATGCAATGATGGCAAGTGAATGAATGAAACTGCTTTCACTGAAAAAAACCTTAGCTCATCTGTATGAAATGTATCTGAAAATACAGAACAATCTCTTGTTTTTCACCACAAAACAGAAGCTGATATAGTAGAAAATATATTTGTATTCCAGAAAATCTACAAGTGCTCATTAGAGGGTTCTCAAAAAACACAGAAATCTTTACTTATCAGTATTATTGTTTCCTTTTACAGCTCTGTCTTTCTGATGGTACCTCTTGCTTGTCTCTAAAACATACAGTATAAAATGTTTGGCTTACAGTCGGGTGACTTTCTATGACTGACTCTTTTAGGCATTGTACAATACTGCATGATAGCAGTAGCATTTATAGTTATTAGAATGACAGATGATTAGAGATTATAAATCTAAGGGTTATTGAGAAATTGGAAGGTTATTTTGAGAGGGCAGAAACTGGATTTCTTAGTTTTAATAATGCACAGTAATGAATAGAAATATGTCTGAAGCATTTATATAACTTCCATGATTATATAAAATTGGAGCCTTATTCAGCAATTGCTTGTGGATGAGCATACCGCTCCTTGTTGTAGTTTTAAGCTCACGTTGTTTTTTTCTTACTTTAATTTTACTTGTCTTTTGATTTAAACAAGGTAAAGACAAAACTGGACTCTAAAGGGACCTATCTGTCAAGCTGTCATAGTTCATATGAGGTGCCATA
This sequence comes from Pipra filicauda, assembly GCF_003945595.2. Lineage (NCBI taxonomy): Eukaryota > Metazoa > Chordata > Aves > Passeriformes > Pipridae > Pipra > Pipra filicauda. The sequence continues at coordinate 112,088 of NW_024104360.1, forward strand.
TATATGACATATTAATACAATTACCCATTGTAATTATCTATTATTTTTGGTTTTAGAAGCAGAAGCTGTGTGGGGATGAAAGAAGCCTCTAGAGATTTAAATTAAGTAATCCATTACTATAGAATGTAGCAGTGCCACCACCAAAAGCCACAAAATACTTCACCATCCTGTAAGAAATCTTTAGTTTAGACAGTTTATGGGAAGTGAAGGGGAAAGCAACTGAAGTGGAACAGAATTTGGAATTTCTGGAATTATTGTCTGGAAGAATTACAGAAATAATGATTATTCTATTTTCTCTGCATATTTTTAGTTCCTCAACCATATTTTTAGAAATTTTCAGAAGCCACAACTATTGTCCTGCACACTCTTTTTCCACCTTTTTCCCCCCTTCATATATTAGAGTTATTTTCTAGAAAGGGGTAGAATTAATTTAGTCTACTTGACCAGGATTTAATCCTTGCTTTTTAAGAGGTGATAAGCATTAACAAGTAATAAGGTTTTTACATTCATGTGAACCACCGATTCCATGTATTATGACATATATGTCTTCAAGAGAGAAAAATACTAGCAGTCACTGAATTACTGCCTGTGTACTGATCAAGTGAGCATAAGCAAGCTGCTAAAAAAAGTGGTCACCTAAAATGTGACCTTGCCAGTCTTCTTAAGGTAAATATGCTTAAAAAATCACTTCAGCGAGATGTTACTGCAGAAGCAAAGGGAAAAAATAGAAGACTGAGGGAAACAGGTTCTCCATTCCCCAACATGTTCCAGTATTGGAATATTTTGTTAATATTGTTATAATTTATTGTTAATAATATATACATGGGTGTGCATAATAACACAGTTTCAAAGTTCCAAAAAAAATTAATGAAAAATATTTCAAAATGTTTTGTACCTAAATTTTTGGTTTCATTTACTATTAGATTGAGTTTTAGAAGAGATCTTTCATTTGATGTCCTGTTGTCCATATTTTTCTCCTGTGGGCATTTTCCTTGGCCCAAGTACAATTTCCCTTATACATTTCCAGTCATATGATGCTTGTGACACACTACTTTGTTTGGTTATAGGTGAGTCTTGGCTTTGGTGAGGTAAGTGTCCAGGAAGTTCTGCCCTCAGGGAACATTACAGCCCCAAAGCCTTGCAAGGCACTGGGCCAAGACAAAATGCACAGTTCAACATTGACTGATTAAAAGCAAATATTTCAGATCCAACCACTACTTTCCCCCTCTCGAAAAAAAAAATCTTCCCACCAAATGGAAACAATCTGTCTTCATTTTCCTAATAGAAAGTACAAGTTCAGCAAAATTAAATTTCCCAAAATCTTTGTCTGTGTACAAACTTCATTTCCCATGAGAGGATAAAATAAATCTAATGGAAAATCCTCAGTATAATGTGGAACAAGGAAACAAGGTAATCTTTTGTTAGTGTTTTATAAAGTTTTTTATGATGAACTCTAGAAAACTATGGTAAAAATAAAGATTACAAAATAATAGTTTATGAAAGATTAGACAAGAATATAAAAGAAAAAAACCTCACCCTGAAAGAATCCAAAAGGCATAAAAATGTGATTCTACAGTTCAAATGAAAACAGTGCATCCTAGATAACATCCCTCTAAGCCTTTTCAGTCAGCAATGGCTACAGAGATATACTGGCAGAAGTACCTGGCGTTACTCAGCACAGTTATATATTCATACTGAGTCATTAGTCAATAAAGTCTAGAATAGGACATCTTCCTAGAACTCTGTATAAGAGTATGACTTTCAATGGGCAAATTAAATAAATTTGGGAATCAATATACATATTTATACAAAAAAGGCAAAATGAATAGCTACATTCATTTGAGAATGAATTAGCAGCATAACATATATATATTTATATATACAGGTTGTATTTTGATCTTAATACAAGATTTTAAACAACAGGGGAACCTTCTGATATTTCAGTGGGAATGCAAAATACATATAACATGCTACGTCATTGCTGCTCCCTTGGTAGAAAATAATAAGTAGCAAACTTCTTTTTATCCAATACCTCTTATTTTGGATTAGAAAAGATGATGTATCTAAGGACAACCATACCTGTTCAGATCAGAAGTTTGCTTGACCCAGTACGCTATTGCACACATCATATCTTTTCAGAGGGAGTTTGAGAACAAAGAAAGCATATAGTGATGCTTCAGCTGCAAAAAGCCCTCTGTGAGCCAGAGGTGATGCTTCAGTATTTTCTCTGCCTTGACTCGGTTCACTTCCAGGAACTTGGTTTTCACAGACTCACGGAATCACAGAACGGGTAAGGCTGGAAGGGACCACAGTGGGTCATCTGGTCCAACCTCCCTGCCCAAGCAGGGTCATCTTAGAGCACGTGGCACAGGATTACATCCAGATGGTTCTTGAATATCCTTCACTTGACTAATACAAGTTTTACTATCCTAAACACTCTGAAACACAAAGTTCCCCAGCTTAGCCCCTCTTGTGTAAAGAACTGTTTTTTTTAACACCTGCCAGTTGCTGTTTCATTTGATGGCCTCTTCTATGGGAAAGGACAATGAAGAGCCACTCTCTATTCATGCTGATTCCCAGTGAAAATCTTTAGGATGTCATATCAACTCGCAAGCAATACATACCAGCAAAATAACAGCATAAAACTCATTTAACCTGCATAGATCAAGTGGCATCACATTGGAGTCAGCAAGGCCCAGACAAAAGCCCGGTCTTGTACAATTATCAATACCAGTTAATACAAAAATCGGATTGTTTCTCCAATACCTGTCGCTGGTTTTCTGTCTCTAGTCTCAGTCTGGCCTCTACACATCTTCTGGTCTCCAGGAAGGCTTGACGTTGTGCTCTGTCTGACAAGTAGCTAATGAAGATTCCTGCAGTGTTCATACACATAAATAACACTGCCTGAGCTGCTATCTGCAATGAACAACAAATAAGATTTGATTAGACGGGAGAAGCAAAAATATCTGTTTAAAAAAAAAGAAAGAGACAGAGAGAATGACTTCTCTGTAGGCTGCAAAAATAGCAGTTAGGAAAGTTTACGTAAAAGAATCTCTTAGATCTTAAGTAGAGGCATCAAACTTGCAAAATTATATCTGCCTTGAGGATGAGATATGCAGCATTTGGGGGATTAAACTCTAGTTGAACCACAAATGATATTTCCAAAAACTGACTCACAGAGCTCTAACCAGGACTGATTACAAACATAATTAACAATTTGTTTTTGCACTGCCTGTCCTGCAAGAGCAACTTTGTGATTTGTTCCATGGCTTAGTTTGGGAAGCAAGCCATATTAAGGAAAACAAAGAATGTCAGTTAACTAAGAATTAGTATCAGTGATACTAGCTATTGTGTTATTATTGACCAAATTATGTAAATTCATTTTCAGCTGATGCCAAAGCACGAATTTCCACAATGTGAATTCTGAACCATTCTACAGGGGAAGCTGAAAGGATAACCAAATTCTTGCCTAGCCAGTGCCTGTGTACACAGACTTTTTCTTTGCTGAAGTCTACATAAGAGCTGAACTCATTTTCCTCGTTGAAAATATTTCCTTGTGCGTCACAGCTTCTTCCTTTTCCATGTGAACTCAAAAGAGCCAAATGGGAGTGGATCCTTGGACAGTGTAAATTTCAGTGGCTTATTTGTCTTTCACAGATATCTCTCTGTGCTCTGCATGTTTGGGAGGGCACATCAACACCATTGAAGTGAGGATTGTTTGGGAGAGTAAGAAACTGGCAATATTTGACTGCACTAGAGACAGGACAGACATGGAATCTCAGCACTTTATCCAACATCTCATCCTTGTTATTGGTTGAGATTTCAAAGGCACCCAGGCTCTGATAGCTTTGGTTGACATCTACAGGATCATAACAACACCAGAACTACCACACCAAGACAGATCAGGTGTTCATCATTCAGAATACTGCCTCTGGTAAACACAGAGTGCTCAAGCAAACACAGAGTGAAAACACAGAGTGCTCAGGTAAGAGCACAAGGATAAAACAGCAGATAATATGTACAAGAGTACAGCAAGTATTAAGCGATGTTTTGTTAAAACAGGCTTGAACACTCCAGCAATCTGTGATTGCAGAACATTTTGGGCTAGACATCGCATTTTCTTAACATTATCTAATAATCAGTCTTCCTAAAATCCAAGTGTTGTTTTTCCTAAGAGAAGACTCTCTAATCTCATTGTGATGCTTTGACTCAGATCTGCAATCCCCACAGTCACGTGGGTTTGAAAGTGAGATCTGATATGAAACCAAATGCATCTAGAAGAAACTTCAACTTTATATATTGCCATATTTCTGAAACTGGAGTATTGTTCTACTATAGTACAGGGAATTAATTTGCAGTTGATAAGCTATGATCAAATAATAATGCATATCCTGACTTCAGATGAAGTTTTGTTTAACTTCATCCAGTAATAGATGTCTAGGTTAGGCTTGTGAGAAGTAGGGAATGATTAGCATGATCCTTGCACCTTCCTGGCCTCCAGGATCCTGCAGTTTACAGCTAGATGTGGTATACCCAGTGCTGCACAACTTTTCTGATGCCTTTCTCAAGTTAATTGTACTTTTGGTCCCTATGACACTCAATAACAAAGATTTTTACAATTTATTTAGGGACTTTATGATAAAAATGTTTCCTTTTTTTTTTTTGCTTTAATTCACAGCTTTATAATTTCTTTGAGTGCTGCATTATGCTTATAAACAGTGACTAATCATTTCCAATTCATTTGCCTCTCACCATTCTTGATTTTACTGTCTTAAAATATAACCCCTTACTTTTACTATTTGAAAGGGAGGAATTTGAGACTCTTTAGTCACTCTGTGTTTATCACTATTCCACCTCTGTGCTTACTGCTTTTCCCCTGATATCTACCTTACCCTGTTTTACTGGAGACAGGTTGCCCTGGACTGGCCAGCTTCCCCCAGGCATTCTCTGCATTTGCTCCAAAATAAATCAGAGAATGAATTAATTCAGCTATGACATAAATCCTTTCTGGTGCAGGCTACTGGGAGGCGTATGATGAGCTGACATGAGATTAGTACTAGTTCAGAATTGCATTGTTCAGCAGGACAACTGAAATCAGCTGTAGGTGGCTGGAGGAGTCAGCCTTTCACGCCTTTTTGACTGACTTTTAACTTCGACATGAACTGATAATTGGTGTTCACACACACTAGGAAAGCTAGATTAGAGGATGAAAAAAAAAATCCCTTCAGAATATCTGAAATGTGCATTTCCACAGTGAAAGTGTCGAGGTGCTCTCCTTTGCTCACAAATTCAGTTGCAATTTCGTTGTGAGGCCATTTCAGTCACCCATCTCTGCTAACACTCAGGACTACTGCTGCTCACTTCAGCAGATCTCCTTAGAGCAAATGCATTAGAATTTGGCCTTCAATTAGATTTCATGAGCACATAATTTGATTTGGACAAAGGGAATAATGGAAAATATGTTACAGGTAAAACAACAGCTTATGCAGAGGCAGAATCTGCTTTTCTTACACCTACTAGTCCTATTGAAAGCAATCCAAAGAGTAAAGCACTATAAGTTGCAAGGCATACTAATTTTTAATTAGTAGCTCATTTTAATAAAAGAATAAAAAAGACATATGAGACTTGAATCCTTCATTGCCACTCCTTTTTCCTAGGGCTTACTAGGGTTAATTCCAGAATTCTTAGATTATTTTCTACAACCTACAAGCCAGGGTAGACTGATTTTAGAGGATGTACATATCTTTTTGACTCACCTGAAATAATCAATGCTCACGTAGTAGGGCAGTTAGGGTACAATGCGAAAAGAAGAAAATATTTTCACAACGTTTGTAAGTCTATTTGTACCTTGCAGAGCACTCCTGTAAGCAATAGTAGTAGACACATCAAGTGATCCTAAAAAGCCATGAATGATACATTTTGATGTTAAATAGGGCTCTGAGGAGGTCTGCTTCTTGAATATTTATTAAATGCTAAGAAGACACCCATCACCAACTGCCTTGGAATATCTGTGTAACACAATCACCACTATTTCTACTGAACCTGCAGTTGCACATAATCACATAATAGGATGAACAGAGCTAAAGGAAGTAACTTGACAAGATCATTGAGTTACTTAGAATCATAGAATCACAAAATTATCAAGGTTGGAAGAGCCCTTCAAGAATCTCAGCCCCATAATCACCCCTAAAACATCCCCAAATGCCACAACCAGATGCCTCTTGGCCACTTCCAGAGACAGTGACTCCACCACTGCCTTGAACAACTTATTCCAATGCCTAACTGCTTTCTCAGGGAAATTTTTTTTCCTGATATCTAATCTAAACCTTCCCTGGTGCAAGTTAAGGCCATGTCCTCTTCTCCTTTCACTTGAGACATGGCAGAAGAGACTGATCTCCACCTCTCTACAACCTCCTTTCAGGTAGTTGTGGAAAGCAATGAGGTCCCTCCTGAGCCTTCTCTTCTCCAGACTAAACAACCCTAATTCCCACAGCTGGAAACTGTAGGAAAACTCATAGGACAAGTTTTCTAGACCTTTTACCAGCTTTGTTGCCCTCCTTTGGAAACACTCCAGCACCTCAACATCCTTTATGAAGTGAGAGGCCCAAGAAGAAGCAAACATTGAAATTCTTACTCCAAAACTCCGCTTTTAATTTCTCATAGGAGGAGAATAAGAAGTTAGTTCACTTATTAAATAAATTTACATTTATAAAGTGTCCTCCATTCAGGTACCCCAGAGCCCTTTGCAAAATCAGTATGGAAACTAGCTATGTTTCCATGTTATGGAAATATTATGAAAGGAGAGGATGCGAATCAGACAAATAAGCTTAGTTTAAATTTGACAACACATGTTGATTCAAATAATTTCATGTGTATCTGCTACTCATTGTATTAGAAGGGCTTTGCCAAGACAACTGAAACCAAGTTAACATTTTGAGTTGATTTGGGAACCACCAGATTTCAAAGGAACAATTAAAAGTTACTGGACACAGCTGGTCAGGAAGAAGTTATAATCAAAGCAGATACAGTATAGTAATGCAAGAGAACAGGAAAAGGAAAATTCATTGAAAATATGATAAGGTAGCTCCCAAGCCTGTTGTGAAGTGGTAGGTAGTCAGTCACAGACAGCTTTTAAAGACAAAATTGGATGTAGTTCAGGAAACAAGAAGTTCAGAAGAGCACAGGTGAGTTACCGGACTAGACATAACAGCAATTTGTGGGCATTTCTGCTATTCAGAGCACCTAATTGAGTTGGCTTTCATTTGGAATTTACACAGAATCCTGTGAGTTTATGAGTGACTGGGGACAAGTTAAAGAAGTGTTTGCAAATACCAGAATTTTCAAAACTTCAAAATTCATAACTGAACTCTGTTTTAGTTTTGCCATGAGTTTTTGTTTTGAAATGTGCAACTGTCCATCAGGAAATATAGAATCATAAGGCCAGCCACTAATAGACATTTATGGAGTGTGTAGAGATTGACTGAGTTCAGCAATTCCAAAGAGCCCATAACCTAAGGAAAAGTGAATATTATGAACATTCAACAAACCCAATGGATTGGAAATATGTTGATTGATAGCTGGCCCTAAAAGACAGCAATTGCCACAGGCAGTCTTCATCATGAAGTTGAGCCAACAGCAGCATACATCCACATGGAAAGCACAGTGGAGGCAGCGGAGAAAAGGCTGATAAAGTTTAGAAACAATTCTGAAATCCAGAAGGACACTGAACTTGTGTGTTATTACCTCAAGTGCAGAAAGACACCTTAGTGAGCTCTGCAGAAATAAACTTATTATTAACCTCTTCAGTAGGTAATTTTGTTCTGCTGCACAGAAGCAGAGTAGTGCTGGGGCTGATGTCACCAAAACACATGTGAGAAGCAAAGAAATGGTTTTCAATGTATTGTCTAGCTGGACAGTCTTTGGGTCTATCAATCCTAAAGAGTACGAATTTCATTAGTTCCTGAAATGAGCCGGTGGGAAATTATTTAATTATTTTCCTATTTTGTTTTCTAATTTTGGATTGGCTTCAAAACAGTGTAGAGCAGTTCTTGTCTGCTTTGGGAAAGCTGGAAAAGTAAAAACTGTTGTGCTTCTTTAAGAACGTTTTCAGCATGTGCCACATAAAACAACTGGTTGCTATAGTAATTATTATTGGATAATTAAGACTGAAGAAGCATTTTGATTCATTATTACTTGTTTAACTAAAAATAGAAGCTCACCAAAAGGTTGTGTTTTTTATAATTAAAATGTCTCAGAAAACCCATTGTCCTCTCTCCCTCCTCCATCACCCTCTTGCTTGTGTTTAATCAAGGGAAAATAACATGCTGGTATAAGAACTGATCACCAGGAATGAACTGAGGGTTGCATGAGAAGACCAAAATGCTCTACTTTGTCTAGAATAGGAACATCTGGCAGCACAGACTTTACCATTCTCTCACTGCTGGGATGCAGCAAGCCTCCATTTCCCACTGAGAGCATGGTTTTATGAATCAAAGCTCTTGGCAGAGAAACTGGTAAGTACCTGTTTCTCTGCACTGCCTCTTGCCCACCTTGATCCCTCAGTACAGCTTCCCCTTTGTTGTGCCAGATCAATTATTTGTGGGACCATACTGTGAATTATATCAGGGAACTTAGCCAACTTGAAAAACAAACATTTGGCGCTGGCAGTGATTTTCGTATCTAGAGCAGTCGTCTGATTAAGTTCACAGCACAGCCTCCACGGGAAGAGGAAGCACGTGAACATTCATAGCTGGCATTGCTGCCAACTCATTAAACTGAAATCATTGCTGCCTTATTGTTAAATCACCTTGTAATCATGTTTTTATTCTCCAGGTTCACTCCTTCTGACTTCTCTTGTGTCTGACTGCTAAATGCCAATGGCCATGGTAGGAGGGTATTTGGTTTGTTTTAGTTTGTGGGTGCTTCTCCATCAGCTTTTATTGGAAACCAATCTGGCCTGCAAAGGTGCCCAAACTGATTCCGTGGCTTTCCAGAAAGCTCCTCTGTCCCTGATCCTCTATATTTTCCAGTGCATAAGTACAACAGCTGTTTAACTCCTACTTACAGCTGGAGTGAGTGCTACTCTTTTATCTGATCTACATATACACACTTCACTGAAAGACAGAAATACACCATACCCCTGAGAAGACAGAGATGGAGAATAGCATAATGTTTATTCATAGTAAATTTAGTCAAGCCCAGGCTATGATGGTTAAGAGCAGTGCTTTACCCCACCCACCCTTGATTTGCTAAATGTGAAAGGAGCCATTTGTACCAGTGTCACCATCTGATTTTGTGTTTAGAACTGTTTTGTGGTTCAGCTGTGCACAGCTCCCATGGGAACATTGGCTGGTTCTTCAAAAACTCAGATGTTATTTATGCCTCTAGGAGAGCTGAGACCTTTTGAGAAGACTGATCTTGCTGCTTTTAGAGAGGTCTTCACTATGTACTTAGGGACACAGTCTGGCCTTTAAGGTGTATGAAACCTGCATACTGCAAGCCAGGTTGCCCTATCAAAACACAAGGTGTACCAAAAGAAATTATTAGATTACTTTCAGTGAGAGCTAGTGGTTTCACACACAATTTTCTCCATCCAATTGCAGAATATCCTAACATGCCTACTGCTCCTGTGCTGCTTATTATTTAGAAAACAAACACCATTTTCATTCTGAACAATGACATGTTTTCATAAAATCAATTGTTCTAGTTCAAGACATAGTTTGAAAATATGCATCTTTAATATTCAGAACAGGAGTCCAATTTTCTATTAGAAAAAGAGCTATTTCTTTCTTCTTCTCACTGAATCTATTAGAAATGCAGACAATCAAATGTCTGATTAAGTTACTTATAGGTAGCTCAAATCATACAAATTTGGTAAGTCAGCTACCAACTATGGCAAGACTTTTGCAAGATGGTGTGGTACAAGAGATCTTTCAAGAAAATCATATCATCATATCATATCATATCATATCCGACACATAGGGCTGACACAGCTGGAGTGATGCACAGAGGCAGTCAAGGAAATACGTAACCCTGCTAGTGCCATTGAGCAGCCCCAGATTTTCAGCCCATGTCCTCTAACTCCCTTCAAGTTTGTCTACAACTTAGAGTTCAGGAATAATTTTAATTAAAAAAAAGTTATTCTGGACCTTTGGATAACCTTTTTTAGGTGTTTTGTTTGGGTTTTTTATAGATGTTAAAGTGAATAGACATGACGGGGAAAATGTCAGTGGCAGGGTCATAACCCATGCATACAGGAGAAGGGACAGGGATGGGTAAATGATCTTCACTTTTTAGTAACTGTTCTCCATGGCTAAGGGTACTTTGCTGAACTATCTGATTCTCATCTAGGAAATGATCCTGAACTATGCAATGAAATCTAGTGATCATGTTCCCTGTTCACTGAGCAGCACATCCCTCCTTTGTTACCATTTTACACACAGGGTGCTATTACCTGCAGATACCTGAAATGTTGCCATTTACAGAGAACAATCTTCTGACATGAATAACCCTCTTCATTCAGTGTTTTCTGTGTGTTAGGTACCTTCTCCCTCTACTCAGAGATAGCTGTAGTGCAGGATAATTACGATAAGAAATCTAAAGCCAGACCTTCCAGATGTCATCATTTTATTGTCCAAAAACATCACCTCATTTAGTGTGTTTATAAGTAAGCATAAAAGGCTCAGACAGGAATCTGTTTTCTCCAAACATATATATAACTTCGAAACTACAGCACGTGTTCTACAGAAAGATTTTAAATTACCTGTGCTGTCTAACCAGGAGTAGATCCTGTAACAACACACAAAAACCAGCAAAAAACAATGCACAGCACAAATGTCTTCACAGCAGAGAACACACTGGAAGCAGCCTGTGGCAGTCAGGGAAAGTTAGGAAATGAAGTGATAGTATTTCCCAGCTCGCTGCTCAAAAGGAAGCGTAAAGCAGCTGTGGTTTCCCTTTCTGCACTTTCATATTTCAGACTCATGAAGCTCTGTCTGACTTTAAAATTTTCCCTTCACTTTTCTGTTGCTGATGATACTAAACTGGGGAGGAGCTGTTGACTCCCTCAAAGAAGAGGAGAAACCTGGACAAGTTACAGAGAAACCTGGGCAATCACCAACCGTATGAAGTTTAAGAAAGACAAGTGGCCAGATTCTGCATCTGGGAGAGGGCTGTAGAAAGAGAGCTGGGGCTCCTGGCTGATGGCAAGTTGAATATGAGTCAGCAGTGCCCTGGAAGCCAGGAGGGCCAACTGTGTCCTGGGGGGGCATCCAGCAAAGCATCGTCAGCTGGGCAAGGGAGGGGATTGTCCTGCTCTGTTCTACACTAGTGCAGCCTCTCCTTGAGACCTGTTTGCTGTTTTGGGAGCCAAAATATAAGAAAGATATAGTATGGCCAGTCTTTGCGAGTGAAGATTTGGGAAAGGTCTTTACCCTTCGAGCCTGCGCAGTGGATTTTTTAGGTGAGACACAGTGTGCGCTGAACTGAGCCCACCCTTTAATCCTAACGTTCATCTGCCAGGGCTGAGCGAGCTTGGACAGTGGCAGTGAGGTCCTCAGGATGTAGGTTTGTTTAGAGTGACCTTCTCTTAAATGGATGGCCTTACAGGGCTGACGAGCTCCATCTGCCCAGGGGAGTTTCCCTGACGGGGAATTGAACCCGGGCTGCAGCAGTGAGTGCTGCATCCTAACCACTAGACCACCAGGGGTTCCCTTAAGAAAGATATAATTCTATTAGAAAAGGTCCAAAGGAGGGCTACAAAGATGGTAAAGGGCCTAGAGAAAAACCCATAGCTGCTGAGGGCACTCGAGGAGACAGGGGAGACCTCATCATAGTCTACAGCTTCCTCATGAGGGGAAGAGGAGGGGAAGGCACTGATCTCTTCTCTCTTGGTGACCAGTGAGAGAACCGAGGGAATGGCCTGGAGTTGTGTCAGGGGAGGTTTAAGTTGGATATTATAGGAAAAGGTTCTTCCCCCAGAGGGTGGTTGGGCACTGGAACAGCCTCCCCAGGGCAGTGGTCACAGCACCAAGCCTGAGAGAGTTCAAAGAGCATTTGGACAATACACTCAGGCACATGGTGTGACTCTTGGGAATCATCCTGTGAAGGGCCAGGAGTTGGGCCTCGATAATCCTTGTGGGTCCCTTCCAACTCAGAATAGTCTATGATTTAGTGGTTCTGTGCAGAATTTGACCTCCTTTACAAGATTAATATTTATTGTTCAAAACAAATACCAAAGTAATTATGTTCAATAGAAGCCACATTCCATTTAAAACCACTATAGAAATTAATTATTTAGAATAAAAGTTACAACATCTAACCAAAGATTTAAAAGAAATTAATCTGAAATGGGGAAGTACACCCGCAACATCCCTGAATATTAAGAATCAAAAGTAATGCTTGTGGGTTTTTTTGAAGCAATCCTTACCCAATGTTAATTTTTGCCCTTGCATTACATGCATGGATATCTTAATTGTAAATAACTGCCTCCCAATAGAGATATACCGGTATTTGGGGACCAGGCATTAGAAATCATCTCAGTGACAAAAAATTCCAGCTGACACATGGTCTATAAAAGTCTGAGAGCATCACTGAGCTTTAGGATGAGCCTGGTCAACCAAAAATAGAATGTCTAAAGTGAAAGTCACTTCTGGAAATTTTCCTCAAATTATCACAATAGTTCTACCTAAGTTAATACAAGATAGCCAAAGCAGAACACCACCTAATAGTTCCCTTAATAGGTTATGTAGCTGATTAGGAGTAACGATAGAAAAAGAAAAAAAGAACCTTCATCATAGTTGTTTTGCAGCACTGAAAAGAGTTTAACCACATTTTAAGGAAAACAAAATTATGTAGTGTGCATTTCTGCTAAGTGGGTTTGGGATGGTGTTCTGCACAGCTGTTTTTATTCCTCTGAATAATGGCCCTTATCCAAAGATGTCAAAATTGAGTGAACAATAATTATGTTTGTAGGGCTGACAGCTGTTCATCTTTTCTGACATACCTTAATGCTGTTTTCATCTGCTCAAATGTATTCATATCCCAGAAATTAGCTGCAGGCCATATTCCCTGTCTGTTCCCAATGGAACTGGCAATCGTCATGATTTGTGTGCAGGTGACCCTGCTTCGGTGCATTTTACAAAGCTCTAACAACAGACTGCACAAGAGAAGTTTTTCATTTTTCTTCCTAGCTATGTGAGTCCAGATCTTGTGGTCATAGGAGGAAGAGAGAAGCAAGATTCTGCAAACATTTTTCCCTTTTGGTATTGCAATGGAAAAAAGAAAGTAACAGCAGAACAAAATGATCTTTACAGAATCAGAGAATCACAGAATATGCTGACTTGGAAGGGACCCACAAGGATCATCAAGTCCAACTCCTGGCCCTGCACAGGACCCAAGAGTCACACCATGTGTGTGAGAGTATTGTCCAAAGGCTCCTTGAACTCTATCAGGCTTGGTGCTGTGACCATTGTCCTGGGGAGGCTGTTCCAGTGCCCAACCACCCTCTGGGGGAAGAACCTTTTCCTATAATATCCAACTTAAACCTCCCTTGACACAAATTCAAGCCATTCTCTCGGGTCCTGTCACTGGTCATCAGAGAGGAGAGATCAGTGCCTGCCCCTTCTCTGCCCCTCACCAGGAAGTTGTAACTGCAATGAGGTCTCCCCTCAGTCTCCTCTTCTCCAGGTCAAACAGACCAAGTGCCCTCAGCAGCTCCTCATACAGCTTCCCCTCAAGGCCCTTCACCACCTTCATTACCCTCTACTCTTGGACTCTTAACAAGAAATAGACAACCTTACAAAAGCCACTCCAGTCCGTGTGAGAGTGAGAATAATACTTATTAAAAAGTTAATAGGCTTAACTGAAATAATACTGAAAATACTGGTAATAAAAAAAATGCTTGAGGGATATCAAAGTGTTGAATGTCCTTTTCCAAACAACCCTTGTCCTTCAAAGTCTGTTTCTACTCTGATGGGAAGCTCTACTAATCAGCTCTGTGTGTTAATCAGTGATACCTGCTGACAAACAAACCACCCCCCCGCAGCTGTTCTTTTTTTAAACTATTCACCCCTCCTGCCCAAAAAAAAAAAAAAGCCAAAACAATGCTGGAAACAAAAGCTCTTTACATGTTATTATCAGCATTTTTAACAGCAGACCAATGACAAGACTAACTTTCCCCACAGTTGCACCTATAAGTGGATGCCATTTTGCACAGGTGTAACTGGTAACAGAGTTTGCCCATTGAATCTACATCTGATTGATGCCTGAGACAAGAATAAGTTTAGAGTCCCTAGAAGTGGCTTAAGGTTTGCTAGCCCAGAAAAAAATACAGAAAATATCTTCTCTCTCATTATGGTTGTTCTGTTTCCATTTAAAATTAGTTTTTGAAAAGTGACCTGAAAACTCCAGTAAAAATGTATATTCTCTGTGTTTATTTTCTCCTTTGGTATCTTGATTTGTTGCTGATTGTGGTGATCTTCTGAAAACCACGAAAAAGTAGAACTCAACAACTCCAATTTTAGATTCCTTTCCTAGTAAAACCTTCAAATATCCCTTGAAAAATACCCAAAGGCTCATTTTCTCAGCTATCCCTGATGCTAATGTTGGGCTGTAAACATGAAACCTGTCCTTACTTTGGAAAAATCTTGGGGACAATAAAGGCAGTAGGTTATAGTCTGACTTCAGTGTACACAGAATTTCAGGTATCCTTAACCACACTGAGAAACAGGACTGATATGATTTTGAGGGACTGCAGGAAATGGAGAGCCCATGAAGATATGGATGAACTTGCAAGGAAAACTTTAGAATGGTTGGGGTTTGGGTAATAGGGCCCAGGAGCCTTTGTCCTCCAAAAGGTGAGCTGAACACAGCTTAGGCACAGCAGAAGACATGAATCACTCAGGATTAAACAGGAATTTTATTAATATCTAACATTACTTATATTTTCTTTAAGTCTGCTTTGTCTTAATTTTTTTAAACTATCAGGAGATATCCTGGAAGAAAATAGGGAAGGGACATGGGAGCAGATGGAAATGTACCAGACAAAAGCCATGAGAAGTTACAACATTCCAGACCAGCTGGATTAAAACTTTATCTCAGAGACTTAGGCAAGGACAAACATTTTCCTTTGTGAAACCTGTGGGTGTTGTTTTGCTATTAGTCATGGTGAATGCCTCAGTGTGGTGAGCTAGAAGAAGTCAAACTGACATCAAAAGTACAGAGTACTGTGGGAAATAGTTGATTCAGTCCTTTGGCTGGCAGAATACACCCCAGATAAATAATGAAGGATTAGGCTTCTCCTGACACTTTGCTAGCAGAAGAGACATATAGCTCAGGATTCATTCTGCACCAACACTGGTGTGACCTAGGACTAATTCCTTTGAAGGCAGTGGCTTACTCTGGTTTAAAACAAGGATGGGATTAATATCAAACCCTGATATTTACCATTGGCCAAATTTTCCTTGCCTGAGAATACAACCATGCCTTTGTTTTCCCTGATTGTGTAAGCATGAGAAACAGAAACTGGTCTGTTCATGGAATATTAAATAAATGACACAAGACAAAACTGCTATCTCGGATGTTGAGTAATGAATCCTGCTGATACCAGGGAGAGCTGCAGGAGACTATTAAATCTTGATGGACATAAACTAACAAGAGAAGCCCCCCAGACGGTTTACATCACAACAGCTCTGTACAGTTCATTGAGGGTTTGATCCAATGCACAGCCATAATGATGTCCACATTTTTGCAGTTTTGCGTAAAGGAGCCACTCTGGAGCAAGGTCAGTCTTAACCTGCTCACACAGAGGGTCATTGTCTTCAAAAGGAAATTTTCATGGACAAAGCAGTGTTTGGTTTTAGTGAGCATTGATCCAATATTTAAATCAATATAGCTGCTGTCAGGATATGTAAACATTGCTTTCTTAGGAGCACTCAGCAGACCAGTGCTTGAAAAGAAATTGTGTGTGGCCTTGGACATGCTGGCATATGAATACCAAGGCTGATGACAAGGTGTTTTGCGGCACAAAAACCATTCCAGAATTTCAGCCAAGAATTAGCTGACAAAGTGGATTTCTTACTGGAATTTCAGGCAGTGGAGAGAACATTACTTCTGAGCTTAAAAAAAGAAAGCAAAAGACAATCAGTTTTATAAACTGATCCTTCAATTGGTTAACATTTTTTGAAAGCCAAACAGCTCTAATAGTTAAATCTATGAAGAAGTGTAAGGAGAAGGGTCACATTTAATGACAGGCTGAGACACTTCCTAGTGTTTAACACTCAATCCAGAGCCCACTCTGTTTGATGGAGATATACCTCCTGGCTCTGATGGCTTTTTAAGCAGTTGCCTCCAACAATTTTGATTTGTTAGATATCAGAACACAAGTGAAACAAAGCATTTCAGATATCCTAGAGAATCACTTATGTCTCCTTGATAACAATTTTAAATTTTTTTTACTCTACAAGGATGAAATCAGTTCCTACAGTGTAAGTTCTGTCACTCAACCAGTCAGCATCGATCAGATACACCCTTTCCAGGGTACATACAAATGTTCCAAACTGAAAATAAATTATATTTTCTTTTCTTAAAGAAAAATAAGGCCCCAGCCAAGTCCCATTTTTCAAGTTATTTTCTTTTTGTTTGGATAGTGTGGTGCTGAAATTGATTAAAACCATGTCTGTAAACAGCACTATGAACACAGTAGTTGTTGATATTAAGCCGACATCTCATGGTTGACACCATACAGTAACCACGTGTGTAACCTATATTAAATTCTGGGTGAAACCAAGAATAAGTTCAAATTACTTCTTAACATTACCATCCTCATGAACATCCACATCCGTTTATTAAAGTCAGCACAATTACTCATTATGTGAGCATAAACCTAACATTTTTGTGCCATAAATTCACAATGTATCAGTATCATAAATAACCTTTAACATTCATTCTGGCCTTCTTTCTTACCTTCTGACATATTCCTATGTAGTATTTACACAAAGAGTTTATAAAAAAGAGAAAGCCTCTAAATCATGCCAATTATTTTTAAGGAGAAAAGTACTACTAAAAAAAGTAGAACAGGGAGACTTAAATACCTCACAGGATGATACTAGAAAAAAATAAATACTGGCGAACAATGTATAGAGACAAGCACCACGAATCTGGAGAACTAGTACAGTTTTATGGAGTGCTAGCTTTAAAAAAAATAATGTGTGTGTGTCTGTGTCTGTGTCTGTGTGTTAAAATTTTCAGTTCTTCGTGGATTATATAAAAAACACCACAACCCTCACATTTTTTCTATTTCCCTAGTAAGCAGTGAAGAGGTGCAACTACCGTGTTTCTGAGGAGCTCAGATTTTTAGGAGAGCAAATGCCTTTCTTGGATCGGTACCTCACTGGTGGCACCAAGAAGGCAAAATGTGGCTACTTAGAGATATTTCAGATTCAGAACACATCTACAGCATGTGAGCAGCACATGGTAGCCCTCAGCTTCCAATTTCCACTGAGTTCAACTGAAATGGAAGAGTCATGGCCACTCAGAGCTGCAAAATCCCTCCTCTGGGAGATTACAGCTCCTGCTGACTTCAGTATTCAATAAAAACTCTGGATCACAAGACATCACTGATCAGCAGGACTTGAAGTTGTGAGAGGTGGTAGCTCAGGAGCCAGTCCAGTCCAGGGCTTGCAGGAACACAGCAATACCACTGGATTTGGATGGGATGATCCAGACATTCCTGGAAAAAAATGTATCCTAATCCATAAACTGTCAATATGCACATCTTCAAAATTATTATAATGATAAAAAAACCCAGGATGGTCTACATCTACCTACCACCTAACTTTCACTAAGAAGAACAAGAGTACTTGTATTTCACCTGTGTGTTTTATACCATCCTTTACCTTGAAAAAAAAATCCATCATGAATTTGGAAAGTATTCACGTTTCAGATACTCTTGTATCTGGCAGGAGTAGAAATAGTTGTCTAAAAATATGTCATTAAAGTAATCTGTACAGTTTCCCTGAATGGCTGCTACTGATTTTCTAGTCTGTAAATGAAAGTATTTTGCTGAAAGACTGAATTGCCCTTCAAAACATGAGAAACATGATTAAAATATCCTGGTAAGGTCAGAGCTTATTGCCCTTGAAGAGAACATTAACCACCAGGTTCCCTCATTTACAATTGTGCTCTGTTAAGGGCTTTTTCTTTATTGAAGAAAGAAGGAAATATTTTGTGTCTGTTCTAAGGTAAAAGCCAATTCCCTACTTTCCATCAGAGTGGGATGCTCAGCCCTAGGGAAGCTGCTACTCCAATGACAGAAAACATCCATTGGACCCACTACGGGTGTTACACAAGAAGAAACTTTGCAAGAGAGGAGCTATCCCATGAGCCTTCACATTTAGGGTGGATGCAGATGCAAAGTTAAAACCAGAACTCTTCCATCTCTTAATGATGATCCAGCTACTCAGCAAGCATGAACAAATCAATACATTTACTTATGTATTTCTGTATTGTTTCTATTATTTTCATGTGCACCATATCTCTAAGAATAGTTCTAAAGTCAGCTGCAGTCCCAAAGATTTCAGAGACACATCTTTTAATGTACACAGGTATTTACATATTTTCTTAGAGCAGAAACAACCAAGAAAATTCTTATTCTTTGTAATTAGGTGGCATATGCACTACAAATTAATATAACAAACAAAATCTATAATAACAATGCTCCTCTGAATAAATTTATATTATATACATATGAAAATAAAAAAAATCAGACCATGTTTATGACATAAGAGGAGGAAGACTGGAGGTCAAAAAAAATGAGCAAATGATGACCTGAAAAATACTTTTCACTGGGCAAAAATGGCCCAAACTTACTCAATAGATTCCCTCTTTTCTGCTTCTTCATCTCCAAAAGGACTTTATTGACAACACAGTCCTTTCACCGGTTGTTGGAAGAGACAATAAGATTCTGTCATTTTCTTATGCCATCACTAATATTATTGGTTAATGGTTTATCCAACATATCCTTAATAAACCACAACTATAAACACCTGAAGCTGTAGCATTTCAGGCTATATACATGAAACTAGTTCAGATTAATCCATCAGCTTCAGTGCAACAATCATTATAAATACAAAATTATTTTCTTCTTTGGAAACTGGGGATCGGAACACTTGGCATCGTAGCCAGAATGAGGAGCCAGTATAATTTAATTGTAGAAAATAGGGCATGAGAGGACCTTGATATGTCACTTAACCTATGTTGTAGGTCCTGGATGTTGCCTAAATCACTCCTAAAAAAATGCCTCTCTAAACTACTTAATCATACCTTAGGGTAAAACCTTCCAAAGAAAAATGAGGTTATTGAAGTTAGAGTTATTAAATTGTTGTTTCAAGGTTTCTCCTACTATTTGATGTAACTATTCCTTATAATAATTTAACACATCATCTCATGGTAGTTATAGATGAAACAAGAGAACAATTGATTTCTTCCTCTCTGTAGTAACTCCTTCCTTATTTGAAGGCTGTCACAGCTGTTTCTTCAGCTTCCTTTTCTCTAGAACAACCTCTGTCTTACAGAAGTAGTGAAAATGTGCAGGATCCACTGAGACTGAAAACAATATGTTTAAAGATCATCAGCGCTTAGTTGGGAGAAGATTAGTACATGGGGTTTTTTTGAAGAAGGATAGTGTCAGTTGCTCAAGATGTTGTTCTAGCATTGGTAGGCAAACTGCCTAAAAGTAAACCCACACCAGCTTTCTTTGGCAGGTAAGACTGCTGAGAAACCCAGAGAGAGACCACAGTACACACACAAGTATATCAGATATCTCCAAACACTTATGGAGCCATCTGACCATCTGAAATTGAATAATTGGTAGAGGAGATCTTTTTGCTGGTGGAAAGAAAGGACACATATTACTGATATTCTTCAGCCTCTCCCACTTGTAATATTGCACAGATCACAGAGATCTAGAAGGTGGAGGCAGAATTGTTTGCCAAAGGAAACACAGAGTGTGCATGTGCCTGACGTTTGCCATAAGCTTGTGCTCTGAGAGTGCCTGATGTCACCAGATGGGAAAAGCGAGGTTGCTGCTTTGAATTTTGGACCCTATAATGGTGATGAACCCATAGAACAACTCTCATGAAGAAGTGATGTGCCGGGTCAGGTGGACTTGTAGTGGACTTGGTTGGCTTTATGGTTATACTTGACCTAAAGTGTCCTTGCTAATCTAAACGGTTGTATGATTCTACGATACAGGCCTGCAGCTAAGTCCCTCCCAGGACCTGAGGCCAGAATGAACTGAAGTGTGTGCATAGGCATGACATACATATGAAACCAAGTCTCACATTGTGATCACAGGAGCTGTTTCTTGCACATGACCACGTGATCATCTTCAGGCTGGATTTGGAAATGTTAGTTCTGCCCTCCAGATCCTCAGCATCTTCGTATCTGCATACTTGAAACAATACATGTACTGCTGTCGCAGAATCACAGAATAAAGGAGTTTGGAAAGGACTTCTGGAGATCATATATTCAAATCTCCTTCCTCAAAGTAGGATCACCCAAAACAAGTTGCTCAGGGTCTTATCCAGTCAGATTTTTCCCAGAGGAAGACTTTACAGCATCTCTAGGCAACCTGTTGTAGTGCTCCTTCACCCTTACAGTAAAAAAGGTATTTTTATGTTTAAGTGGAACTTACTGTGTTTCAGTTCATGTCCATTGACACTCATCCTGTCCCTGGGCACTAATGAGAAGAGTTTGCCTCTGTCTTCTTTACTACCCTCAGCAATGTATTTATGTATAATTATCAGACTACAACCCCACACACTCCCCCATACCTTCTCATCTCCAGCCTGAACAGTCCCAGCTCTCTCAGCCTTTCCTTATTTGGCAGCCCTTCATAGACCTTCTCTGGACTAACTCCAGTATGTCCATGTCTCTCCTGTACTGAGTAGTCCAGCACTGGCCATGGCACTCCAGATGTGTTTCACTAGGACTCATGGCTGGGCTTCACGAATGAAGATTTGGGAAGGCTCTATCCACATTTGTTGCATGCACGTTGGTGACTTATGAGGCCAATATGAGACAGACATATCTGATTGCAAAAGGCACAGTAGAAAGACTCCTTAGATGGTATATTCTGCAGAACATGGTTCTTTCTGCGTTGTCTTTTCTCCTCGAGGGTGATCCTGCGTGTGTTCTCAAAGGAGACAGCTGCGTTATAGATGGTGTGTCTCCAGGCCTCCCGATTTGAGGCCAGAGTAGACCAGTTATGGTGATCAATATGGCCAAGGCTGAGATGATGTTTCAGGGAGTCCTTGTATCTTTTCTTCGGGGCTTCTTTCTTGCGGCAACCAGTGGCAAGTTCACCGTAAAGCAAGATCTTAGGGAGGTGGTGGTCCTTCATCCTGGAGACGTGCCCTGCCCAGCACAGCTGTGTTCTCATCAACATGGCTTTTATACTTGTGACTGCTGCTTGCTCTAGAACAGATGTATTGGTCACATAATCTGACCAGTGGATGTTTAAGATTGTTCGGAGGCAGCGTTGATGGAACCATTCTAGGAGACGCAGGTGGTGGCGGTAGATGACCCATGATTCGGAACCATATAAGAGTAGACAGCACTGTGGCTCTGTAAACACTGATCTTGGTACTTTTCTTCAAGTGTTTATTACGCCATACTCTTTTGTGGAGTTTTCCAAAAGCACTATATGCCTTTGCTAACCTGTTGACTATCTCTCCATCAATCTTACCATCTGAGGAGATGAGGCTGCCTAGGTAATTAAACTGTTGGACTGATTTGAGTTCTGATTGGTCAATGGTGATGTGGGGATGATGGGGGACTTCCTGAGGTGCAGGTTGATGGAGAACCTCTGTCTTCTTTAAGCTGACTTCCAGACCAAAGAGCTCAGCAGCATCTGCAAAGCAGGATGTTAAACGCTGCAGAGCTGCTTCTGTGTGGGCAACAAGGGCGGCGTCATCAGCATAAAGCAGCTCCCGGACAAGATGGTTTAAGGTCTTGGTGTGGGCCTTCAGTCGCCTTAGGTTGAATAGGCTTCCATCAGTACGGTATCGAATGTAGATGCCGTCCTGATCATCGAGATCTGATTGACGGGAAGGAGATCATCGAGATCATCGAGATTATCGAGATCTGATTGACGGGAAGGAGAGCAGGGCACTCCTGTATGAAGTATCACAGGTGTGCAGTGCACCTGCAGATACATGGTAACATAGTGGAGGAAGGTTTTGGTCAGGAAGAATAGTGGGGTTCCTCTAGAGTGACTGGGGTCCCAGCCAAGCTGGAGCCTCGATAAACACCACAGCCTTGGATGTGTACAAGGGCCAGAACGGTGGGTCAGTTTGTTTGTTTGTCTGTTTGTCTTTGGCTCACCTGCTGCTATTACTCAGGCTTGGCATGTTCCGGATATGTTTGCTTTGCTCTGTTACGTTCACTAGGACTAAACAGGAAGGAAATATTGCCTTCCTCAGCCCGATGAGAATGTTTGCCTGAGGCTGTTGGCCTTCCCACTGCTGGTTCATGGTCAATTTGGTGACCCCCAGGTCCCCAAGGGCCTCCTCTGCAGAGCTGCTTTCCAGATGGTCATCTGCCCATCTGTACTGGTGCAGGGGGTTATTCCCTTCAAGGTACAGAATGTTGCATTCCCCTTTTGCTGAACAGAGCCAGGGAAGGGTCTGGAGCACAAGTCTTATGAGGAGAGGCTGAGGGGATGGGGGTGTTTAACCTAGAGAAGAAGAAGGCTCAGGGTAGGCTTTGTAACTCTCTGCAACTACTTGAAAGGAGGCTGTAACCAGGTGGGTGTTGGTCTTTTCTCCTATGTAGGAAGTGACAAGAGGAAATGACCTAAAATTCTGCCAGAGGAGATTTCGATTATATATAAGGAAAGATTTCTTTACTGAAAGGGTGATCAGGCATTGAAACAGGGAAGTGGTGGAGTCACCATCCCTGGAACTGTTGAAAAGGCATGTGGATGTGGCATTTGGGGTCATGGTTCAGTGATGAAAACAGTGGTGCTGGGTTAAGAGTTGGACAGATGATCTTAGAAGTCTTTTCCAACCTTAACAACACTATGATTCTACATGGATTCTACAGGAACATGGTGTTCCTGTTAGCCCATTTCCCCAGCCCACCAAGGCCCCTCTGAATGGCAGCACAGTTATCCAGGGCACCACTCACTCCTCCCAGTTTTGTTTTGTATGCGCATAAGATTATTGAGTTTGCTGGGAGACAGTGAGCCCCATAAAATACTCTTAAAACCACTACAGTGATTTAAGGAGTCCCTTAGCTTGCAGATTGTTGAAAATCTCTCTTGCTACCTTGCTGAACTTTTAAGTTCCTAGATGACTTTGAAAAATGGGCGTTAGGCCAGATGACTATCCTGGGAATAATTTCTAATACTACGTATCCTTCCATGATTTGGAGACCACAGGTTTCATACAAAGTCTGTGAGAAAATTTACGGGGTTTCTCTGTGTATGTGTTTATGATTTGGATTTTTAATTATTTCCTTATTTGTAGGATGCTCTAGCATTTTCTCTTTTCTTGTCTGAGACTCCTTGAATTGCCATTATATGATAAAGGACACTAAGCTTTGACTAAACACCTTTCAAAGTTCTCTTAAAATCTGCAATGGCTGAATCCATATTGCTGTTAGCCAGTATATGACAGTTTGATTTCCAGGTTATACTTTAAGTTTTTAATGATAGTAATTAGAAAAAACATCTCTTAATGGTGTGTGTATTTTCCATTTTTTAATTACACCTCTAAACCCTCTTTAGATATACACAAACTTTAGGAACATAGTAAATATTATTTTGACTTGCAAATGCAATTACTGAATCTGAAAGCAAGTTACAAAAAAAGGAATAAAGCATGAAATTTCACAGCATTGCTTTTGCAGAGTGTTTGTATCAATATAATACAAATATATGTAAATCTGTTAATTGGTTTGAAACTTTAGAAATTTAAATATGGGATATTATTTGATTTTGTTACCTACATTTGTTGTTTTCATATTGAAAAAAAATCAACTAGGTCAAAGTTAAATCACAGAAGCTTTGTGTTGCAGAAGAAAACCACAAGTGACCTCAAATAGTCTTCCTTCTTATATGTAATCAGAAGGGTTCTTTAATAAATGCACTTGGTTAGACCATTTGTAAAATTAATAAGGAAGGCGGCAGGTTCTGGTAGAAAACTGGCCATCAAAAGTTCTGTTAACTGCTTGAAGAGGAAAGGAACAGCCACCTTAGCAATCTTTGTACTAAGTTTATAATTCCCAGGTCATCAAACAACTTAAACTTATACCCATCTTTATGCACATGAGAGTTTTTCTTGAGTTTGAAATAACTGGCATAATATTAAGAGATGGATTCTTTTACACTCCCTCTCCAAAGTAATATTACCTCTGAGACTTCTATCCATAAAGCTTTTGGATTTTATTGTTTTGATCGTTGATGGGATTGGAATGGAATACTAGATATTTTACTATGTGGTAATAGCAAAGAAGAGTGGCTGTCATCAGAAAATGTACATAACTAAGCCTTAAGAATAACTAGACGCAAGTAAATTTTTGCAGGAAAAAGAGTGGTAAGTCATTGGAAAAGTGATTTCTAAGCATGAAGAGCTATTAAGATTACAAGAAGATTATTGGAGGCCCTATCATCCTGTACTATCACATAGAAAATGAGAACACTTCATGTATACTTCTGTAATTTCTTACAGCCTCTCAGGTGACTAATGGAACGCAGCAGACAAAAGCAATTACATTAGCACAAATGAAATACATATAATAAATTCTTCTCTTCCTATTATTGTCAACAAGCTGCTATTACTCTCAGGATTGGGGAGAACACGGAAACTGTCATAGCGTCAGTCAGAGTGGCATTTGGTTACATTTTGGAAATGTCAACAAATTTTTACAGTAATGTCCTTGGGCAACATTCATATGACTCAAGATCTGCCTAAGTCTCAAAGAGGAATTTTCACTGGCTACTCTCAAGGATGTTCAGATCTTGGAGAAATCTGCTGTAAATCTCTCCAACCATTTTGGGGTATACTCTCACTTAATGCTTCAAGAATTAGTTACTATATAGAATAATAGAATAGCTTAGATTGGAAAACATCTCTAAGATCATCAAGTCCAACCTATAACTCAGCACAGCCAAGTCCACCACTAAATCAGTCACTAAGTGACACATCTACATGTCTTTTAAATCCCTCCACAGATGGTGACTCAACCACTTCACTGGAAAGCCTGTTCCACTGCTTCAGTCCTTTTGATGAAGAAATTTTACCTAATATCTAATCTAAACCTCCCCTGGAGAAACTTAAGGCCATTTCCTCTTGTCCTATCTCTTGTCACCTGAGAGAAGAGAGTGAACCCCACCTGGCTACAACCTCCTTTCAGGGAGTTGTAGAGAGCAATGTCTCCCCTGAGTCTCCTTTTCTCCAGGCTAAACACCCCCAGTTCCCTCAGCTGCTCCTCATGACACTTGTGCTTCAGACCTTTCCTCATCTCTGCTGCCCTTCTCTGGAGCTGCTCCAGCCCCTCAATGTCTTTCTTGTCATGAGGGACCCAAAACTAAATGCAGGATTCAAGGTGCAGCCTCACCAGTGCTGAGTACATGGGGACAGTCACTGCCCTCTGGTCTCGCTGGTCACACTATAGCTGATACACCCGGGATATCATTGGCCTTTTTGGCCACCTGGGCACGCACTGGCTCATGTTCAGGTGGCTCTCAACCAGCATCCACAAGTCCTTTTCCACTTATGTGACATCTACTTTAACATCTCAGCACAGATAGAGTCACTGACGATCAGGTTGAAGCAGAATAGAATAGAATAGAATAGAATAGAATAGAATAGAATAGAATAGAATAGAATATTTGACTTGAATGGGACCTACAACAGCCATCTTGTCCAACTGCCGAACCACTTCAGGGGCCATCAAAAGTTAAAGCCTGTTGTTAAGGACGTCGTTCAAATGCCTCTTAAACACCAACAGTCTTGGAGTGCTGACCAGTTCTCTAGGAAGCCTGCTCTAGTGTTTGAACACCCTTTTCAGTAAAGAAATGCTTCCTAATGTCCATTTTGAGCCTCCCCCAATGCAGCTTTGAACCACTCCAACATGTGCTATCACTGGATACGAGGGAGAAGAGCTCAGCATCTCCCTTTCCTCTTCCCCTCCTCAGAAAGCTGCAGAGAGCAGTGAGGTTACCCCTCAGCCTCCTCTTCTCCAACCTAGACAACACCAGAGTCCTTAACTGCTCCTGTAGGACATACCTGCCAAGTCTAAAAAGAATTATGTCAAACTGGATCTTTTAAGAAAGAATTAAGTTATATGCATGCATTTCCACTGCATTTAATGTATTCATTTTTAACAAAAATCTATATGGCTGACAGAAGCCAATGCCCTATTCCTCTTTTGATGCATCATAGAAGACGTCTGACATATTTTACAAGAAAAATCTCAAAGCAATATTAGCCACATATTGCAGCAATTGAAAAAGGCAAATTTTCTAATTAAATGAAGCTCAGAAAGGTAAAATGATATGTGTGGGTCAGCACAAACCAATGATAAATTTAGTGATGGAATGGACATGGTACTGATTCCCAGTCCCTAACTGAAATCTGTGGTGAGTATCATTCCCTCCACTAAGTGAACATGCATATCTGCACATTAAATTAGACTCATACTGAGCACATGTGGGATGATTTCTGTGTCAATTATAACTCTATCTAGTATGTTTATGAAGATTATTAATACTAATAAGTGTTAGAGTAACTTTCATGTACGACAGAGTCATAAGCTAAAAGAATGTGAATATCTAGATCTTGTACAGTTATTTGAATAACTGCCTTGAGATCTAAGTAATTTCTTTACCTTGTTCCAGAATTATAAACCACCTGGTATACAGTGTAATATAATTTAGATCTTCTGTGCTTATTCATTTTTTCCTTGCCGTTATTACTATTTCTTCTTTGCATTTTGTTGATAGTTATGGATTGATGGATGAGTCTTCTGCTGTACTAGACCCAAAATAAGGAGCACAGAATATTTAGCTGCATTTCTGAGTAGCTCTGAGGTAAATGAAGCAGGTGAGTTTGAACAAAGGAGAAATAATAAAGCGCCTGGAGATCGGATCCTTCCAAAGAGATAAACTGATTTTCCTAATTAAGATGCTGACACTGTTGAATGTTTCCATTGATTTCAGTAAAGGATTTCTGCATTTTATTTTTAAGGGAATGTACTGTTAAGACAAAGGAAATTAAAGATACAAGAAAATACAAAACTGTAAAGTGGTGATTAAATCAAAATTGAAAAATAAAATTGATGTAAAAGAATTAAAGAAAATCACTCAAATAGTATTTCATTTATACATTCTGTTTTCTAGATTAAAAATAAATACACCATATAAAATCATAACACCAACAGTAGCCTGCTTGGGAAAAGTACAATTATTTGTTGGGGTCGTTACACTGATATGCTTCAGCTGCTTCTCAGGCTGCAGCAATGGTTAATTAATGAACTCAGCAGCCTTCCTCTCTCCTCTAGGGCTAACTGTGTGAAGCCTTGCAGCAGAAGCTGGCAAATGAAATAGCAGCACTTCTTAAAATAGTTGCTAATAAATACAACTCGCACAATGAGATATTACTCTATCAGCCAATGGCTGCCTGGCTTTTGCAGTTCGCCTCTGCACAATTCCTGATGTTTTTTGTTCTAGATTAGGCAGCACCACACTGGTATCTCTGTCAGCAGATCTGGGTGTTTAGAGAGATAAACATGACAGAGCTCATTCCAAAAGATTCCCGGAGGAGCTGAATGTCCACTTTTGTGTTCTCTTTCAGAAGAAATGTGGATTCAGAACAATACTTTCCCTAAAGAGAGTCCCGAGAAGTCGTCTTCTCGGTTCACCTAAAAATCCTCAAATCTATGGGATTCTCTATATTACACTCTCTGGGTTTTAAACCAGGTCCCTAAATCAAGCTGCTGGGAGTCTGTGAGTAAGGCAGGCCTTAATAATACCCCTTAGTAAAATCTTTAGTTCCAAGAAATGCCAAGTACTCAGGACTTTTTATGCTTGATCTCTTTTGACCAGACAGGTCTCTTTTATCCCTGGTTTGAATGAGTGAGGCTGTAACAAAATGCTCAAGATTCACTGCAGCACTAAAACAGTGATTTGCATTCACCTCCTTCCTTGGACCAGATTGAAACTCTCCAGTCCTTTCTGCACTGGAGATAGGTACAAGCTGCACTGCACCAAGAACAAAGCAAGTGAAACAGAGTTTGTCTCGGAAGGGAGGACAAGATGAACAAAAAAAAGGCTCAGAAGCCATGAAGCAAATCCTTGTGTACCTCATGTCCAGACACATGACTACTAGAATGTAAACCAGAAGCCTATGTTGAATGCCACTATGCTCTTACAGATCCTTATACAATATGCAAAAAGACTCTAATGTCTCAGATTGAATATAAAATAAATAGTGTGATGAATGAGAGGAGAGACAACTATAATGGAACTATGAAAGACAGGGACTATGTCTTAAACCTCATTTTTCCCTACGATTTAGAGAATCACAGTGATGTTTTCCCATAAATATTTGGGTTCAAGAGTCATCATGTCAAAGAGTGGGGACCAGACTATACAGTATGATGGTTCGGACATATGCTCGAGGGAATGATTGAGTAACATTATAAAATGTTCATCAAGGACACCTCCAGACATGAATTCCATAATCACTTGGTTACAGTCAGGATTATTATATTTTTCTTTCCCATGCTGAATCTTAACCTTTTATATTCCCAGAAGAGCAGTTGTGCTAGAAATCGGGGAAGGTTTGCTTTGGAAACTTTCTGGGGAGGTAAAAGAGGCAAATTTCAATCGGAAAAAAGGATTTAAACCTTGGTCTGCCACATCTCAGGAACAATTGCACCACCACATTTGCTACACAGAGGAAGAGCACAATAACAGTCTTTACTGACTGACACTGGGCTGTGTGCGTAGTACAACTGCAAAACGTGTTCCAAGTAAAACAGCGCTTGGATTCTGGGTAGGCTGCCTGGTAACTTTAACATGGAGTCATTGAGACACTTCACGAGATGCACAGAAACAGAAGCACAGCTAAGTGCAAGAAGATTACATTTAGAGAAATGTGACCATATACTCATAGACTTGTAGAATACCAGGTTGGAAGGGACCTCAAGCATCAGCTGGCCCAGACTTTCTCGACAAAAGCAGTCTAAACAAGATGGCCCACCACCCTGTCCAGATGAATCTTAAGTGTCCAATGTAGGTGAATCCAGCACTTCCCTGAGGAGATTATTCTCATTGCAAAAATTTTTCATGTAGTGCCCAATCAGAATCTCCCCAGCATTTACTTGTACCCATTACCCCTTGTTGTTTTCATGTAACTCCTAAAAAGACATTCTGATCTTCTTTGTTGCCATCCTTTAAACACTGGAGCACGGTGAGAATGTCTATCCTAAGCCTTCTTTTCTCACGGCTGAACAAGCCCAGTTCTCTCAGCCTTTCCCCATATGTCAGGCTTCACCCTCCTTTGGTCACCTTTGTGGCCCCTCTTCAGACTCTCTCCAGCCAGTTTACATCTTTACTGGGGACCAAACCTGAACACAGTATTCCAGATGTGGCCTGGAAAGAGCTGAGTAGACTGGGATAATGACTTCTTGGTCTCTGCTGGGAATGTCCTGGTCAGTGCAGCCCAGCATCCTGTTGGCTTTCTCTGCCCCAGCTGCACACTGCTCACTCATACAGAGCTGCTTGTCTAGCAGGACCTCTGGGTCCCTTTCCACAGATTTACTCCCCAGCTAGGCAGTTCCCAGCCTGTGCAGCAATCCTGGATTATGTTTTCCCAGATGAAAGATTTTACACTTGTCCTTGTTGAAACTCATAAGGATCTTGTTAGCCCAGTCTTCCAGCCAACACAGGTCTTCCCACAGAGTGGTTTTCCCTTCCAAAGTGTTGACTTCCCTCCTCATTTGGTGACCATGGACAAACTTTGACCCCATATTCCAGATCACTTGTGAAGATATTAAGCACCATTGGGCTCAATATCAATCCCTTGGGGGCCCCACTTGTGATAGATTGTCACTTGGAAAAGGAGCCATTTGCCACCGCCTGCTGGGTTTCACTTTCAGCCTGTTCCCCACCCAGTGCACTGAGCACTTGTCTGGACCAGAACACATCATGTTGATATGTTAACCAGGGGCCTCCAGGGATGGAGTGCCAGGCAGGAGCTGAGTAAGGATTTCCAGGTTTGGAGTTTCCATCAACCCAAAAATTAATTTAAAAACATTATTCCTTTCTGTTTACTAAATTTCACCTTTTGCATGAAACACTCTAGTTTATCTCATGCATAGTCAGATATTCCAGAAATAAGGAAAATGTAAGGAGGAATCCTACTTGCCACCTTCTCTGCCCTCTGGAAAGAGATGAATCCCTTGAATAGTTCTAATTTTCCCTTCTTCTCTTTCCTGTTCCAATGACATCACTGAAAGTGTTGAGAAGTGCAGTAAGAGGCTACACTGGAGATGTTTATCCCCTTCAGTCTTCTGTACAGACTCATAAGGATCATTCAAATAAGATCTGCTGTTAATTGTCAGCTCTAAGTATGCTGGTGTGTGATTATTTTGCATTAGATGTTGCTGTTTTGGAGCGTATGCCTCTTCCTAGGCCATGAGAAACAACAAACAAGCAATAAACAAAACCTTAAAAGCAACCCAGAAGTGTTCTGACAGCAGAAAAAAATGTCACATCAAATCTAGCAAAGTGACTTGCACTGAGAAGAACCACATTAACTGTTGTAGGGTGAAACCAGCTGGTAAAAGCAGGTTTCATTCATGGTTTTACCTGAGTTCCTCCATTTTGGAGGCAATTAAACATCAAATTGTAAATATACTTAGTCCATTTGTCCTACTTAGCACAACAATGAAGCATTGGCTTCAGAGAAAAGTGTATTCAATTCTAATGTAATTATGCTGTGACCTACTGATACTGGTCAGGTGATATTACAGGATATAAAAGGAAAGCAGTTCGTAATCTAGTCTAAAATCATACAGTCAGGTTGGCCACGACAGACTATGGCAGAAAAATTAATAACAAATAATGCTACAAAAGTAACCATGAGAATAAAGGTGGAATGTTTTGATTCTAATTTTCAATGAGTAGCTAACTTTGAAATGTCCTTATATTTCACAGATTTAATAGATTTTCCACAAGCATTTGGTAGAAATTTTGAAGAGATGAGTGTGTTTTGTATATACACGTATACTGATATCTATGATCAGAATTTGAAAACATGTAGCTGGAATATGAATGCAAAAGCTGTCAGTTGCCATTGTAATATTATACAGATTTATCTCTGTAGGGCTCCTTGTGACTTCATGAATTCTGTCTTTCCTCTATTAATAATGCTGAGAGAGGGGTTGGGGAAAAAATAAGCAAGAAAAAAATCGCCATATTAATCCACAGAACTGCCTAGGCTTGGAAAGACAGATGGAAACAGAGAGAAAAGAATGAGTTTATCCAGTCATAACACTACCCACTTCAAGGTTATTTCTAAATGTGTTTTTAAATTTTTATTTAATATGTGTAATTTAGGACTTAGTCCTTCAAGATATCCCTTATGCAGATGATTTACTCACAGGACTAGGCTTGCTGACTCTGGTGGAATTTTCTCATGTGAGTGAAGATTGTAAAGGCAGAGGATTAAAATCCAGAGTGTGTATGTAGCTTACATAATTTCAAGTCTGTCAAAATTCATATCTATATTATCATCTGCCCATGTTACATAACAGGAAGGAGCTCTGAGTTGTTTGTTCTTCCCCATATGCCTGAAACACATGTATAGTCTTAGAAATTTTGGATTGTATAAATTATTACCAAGGAAAAAGTAAGAATGAATGAAATACAAATAAAACTTTCATTTTGGGTCATATCAGAGGCAAGCACCACCCCCAGGATGGTGTCTGACAAGGCACACATAACAAGCACTGCACTTGTTTACCAGTAAGATCTTGCATTATCATTTGCTTCCTGCCACAATCTTTAGTCAAGTCAGCACCAGTGCTGCCTTTACCTAAGTCATGATATCAGTTCCTTTTTCATGTTTCACACACGCCTGAGCAACAGCACATTCCTCAGCATTTCAGGCTGGGATCAGCTGGGTTTAAGGGTGGTTGTATCTCCCCAGAAGCACTCAGCACTTGGCAGGATTGAAACTAGAGAGTCTACATTTGTTTTGGTTACTTTAACAAAATCTTATTTCAAGGCAGTCTTTCTCCTTCATCTTTATCTAGAATGTTGGTTCAAATTTATTTTGAGATGCAAGGAAAGAAAAATCAGGTGATGTCTTAAATTTTACTGCAAGGAAAAAAAGGTGAACAGTGAGCATTATTTTTATTCATGATAATGAATGCTTTGTTAACTACAAGAAACAGCAAAATCAGGCACTAGTATTGTATGCTTCTGTTCAGCATCACTAATGGTTTGAACTCCTGGTGAACACACTTATCAATGAAAACTAATATTAATTAAGAGGTTAAGGGAAAACAGGTCAAAGCAATTGATTTTCCTCCTGTGTAAACTGTTGCAACTTTAAGATCTTAGACTTATAGTTGACTTATAACTGTGTGACTGAGAAGAGAATCAGAACCATTTTGCCCATGGATACTACTGGGTACAATACTAAACTGACTCCAGGGTAGACAATTCTTTCTGTCCAGAATTGAATTCAGTATTTTCCCTGCATGAAATCTTTATCTTAGAAAAATCAGTGGAAAACCCATTATATGTACCATGATCAGAGTTTTACTTTCTGTTTTTTCTTTCATTGCATACTTAAATTTCTGGTTTTGGTCCAGTGTAAGCATCTGCCTGCATCCTGAGGCACAGCAAGATGTTCACAGACATTACTACTAATCAAATAGTTCATTTAGCCTTGTAAGGCTTCTTTGAAGGACAGATGCAGCATTTTACCTGGGAAAATAAGCCCTATTAGAAAAGAGAGTGTTTTGCCTGCAGGGTGAAGAAATCTGCATTGGCCAAAAAATTTCCTACATAAACTTGATGACACAGCCATTTAAATTCTCTCTGTTCTCTTGAGAAGTAACAGTTATATGCCCCTCATCAGCCGTAAAAGCCCTCATTCACTAACACTTGAAAGGGCTAGGCAATTCTCTGCAAAAAGTAAAAAAAAATGGTGCAACACCAAAAAGTGACAAAGTAAGGCTGCGCCTCCCCCCGGGCACCAGCTGCGGCTTCCCGGAGCCCCCGGGATGAGCCCTGGACCACCCCGCGAAGAGGATGGGGAGTCGCGGGAGACGGGTTGGGGGTCGCGGACAGGGTCCGTCCCTCCGGGGCCGCTGGAGGGAGCCCCCGGGCCGCGCAGCGGCGGCTTCAGCACCGCGCGGGGGGACAGCGCCCGTGGAGCCGCGCTCCGCAACCCGCGCATCCCACCGCGCTCCCCGAGGCATCCGGCTGCAGAGAGCCAGCCCCGGCGCGGGGAAGGATCCGGCCTCTCCCGTAGGGACTGGAGGCAAAACGGTCGAAGCAGCGCATAATCGGGCGACGTTAAGCGGTCCCTGGGCAGGCGAGAGCCAGTGTAAATAAGCACCGACGTGTGACAAGCTGCACGGATCCTGTTAAGGGATTTATATATGTAGTTCATGAAGGCAATCATCTGGCTGACAATCTCTCATTGTGCACCGCTCAAAGGCAGTTCATTCACACAACTGTCTGCAAAATGAAGATATTAGTATCTCTCCTGGGAAACGTCTGTGGCAAATGCATGTGTGCGTGCGCGTGTGCGTGGACCGGCTAAACAGCTGCGATACTGGTGGGTAATGAGATAGCAGCGCATTACTCATTGCTCCAAGAGAGGACATGGAAGTAAATTAAGAAATCAGCATAACTCACACAGCTATTGACCCATCAGTAATAGCACCAGCAGTGCATGGGAGTAGGACACGGTGCGCGGCTGCAGTTCATTCATCGGCATGTTACCAAGAGCTGGGGAACAACTCTGCACAGCCTAATTGTCTTACATCCACAGGGTTTAGCCAGGCACAGCACACCAGGGCAGCTTCTCCTGAAACAGGATGAGCCCAATCACTGGGAAGTGAGTCAGACAGCCCACAGCTAACAAGTGCATGGAGTAAGGGAATGGGCAGGGTGTGCAGGGGTTTGGGGATTGCCAAAGTCTAAGGAATGTAGATGTGTCCTAAGAACCACAATCATCAAAACTTCCAGGTGCAAGATCGGTCACTTCCCAGCTGCACATCCCAGCACTCGTGTAAACAATATCCCACCAACAACACATTCCTCTGTACTCTCCCTCCTTTGGGGATTATCTGCCAGCACCTCCACCCCCTTCTCTCCAGAGCCAAATGGAGATGATAATCTGCTGTGAAATATTGGTAGCACAGAGCTGTGACAGTCTGGGAAGGGAGGGGGAAAGGGAGCTGCTAGAATCTCCAGGATTAAGTTGTCCTAGTTAGCCAGTGTTTTCTTGCCTTGCAGGGATATTGGGAATTTGGTGCACTCTCACTTTCTGTGGAAGAAGCCATCTGAGTGTTAAGTCAGGTTAGACCTGGTTTTAACCCTGTAGACCCTGTCTTGCCCAGTGCCTCTCAGCGGTTTGCACCACACACCACTCCACCATGTAACCAGTACTCTGTCCTAGACCTCACTTGTAAGAATGCAGCACAACAACATTGTGCTGACTACCAGCAGAAAAGGTTTCTCAGTGTCCTCCAAAGACAGCCTAGGATCTCACATCAAATATCCCCAGGGGAGCTTTGCCCTGGTTTCACTGAGGTTTCACTGGTTTCTCCTTGCAAAGGAGCTTTGCTCCTGTTTTCTCATAACTCAGATCAAGCTGCCCTTCACATATAAGTATACCAATTCCCCCAGCTGATTCAGAGTTAAAAAGCATGAGCAAGAAAGATGGGCACAGTGTGAAAGTTTGGCTAAGACAAGAGTCATCTCAAGCCCCAAACCACTGCTGGAAGTCAGAGAGGGGAATGATAAATGACCCATCCTCCCCACTTGCCCAAGGAGCTTCTCCCTTCAAAAGTTATTTCAAGGGACAGCAGTGTAGTGAATGTACAAGGAGAGGGGACAGAGTGGTTAGGAATTGTCCCTACTCCCAGTTTGAGGTAAAACACTGGGATGAGAAAAGGGTGGCAGAGGAGAGGGAGACAGAAAGCTTTCATTTTGCCTATGATCTCCCCCCTGGGTAATGAACTTCTGAGCACCTGATTGTAAGGGAGAGGATCTTTTGGGACACTTACACCTCTTCTTACTCAGGGTGATGGAGAAAGAGGACAGTTCCCACCCTCTCCTCACCACAGTACCTGGTTGAGGGAAGTCACGGCGAATCTGGGGATTACCAGCTGCATGACGAGTTGCAGGACAGAGGTGACCAGCCCAGCCAGGATGGCCCAGGTGAGTGGTAGCGGGAGCATGCTGTAGGTCGCAAAAAGCGTGAAAAGCACATAGCCAATGCCGTCCCCAAGGAGGCCACAGCCCAGGCCTGCCGCCAGGATCTGTGTGGCCATGGCCACCCAGGTGACAACACCACTGTACTGCAGGTAGGTGTACGAGGTCGTGTCCTTCCTGACCACCACTAAGGCACAGATCACCACCTCGATGCCAGTGAAGAAGCCCAAGAGGATGCCCTTAATAGGGTCCATGGGAGCAGAGGCCAGGGTCAAGTGGAGGAACAGTAGGGTCAGCTTGGTCAGCACGTCCAGGATGTTCATGACCACCTCAGATTTGCGCCGCTGGCCCAAGAAGTAGCGCTGGTAAAGGCGCTCCAAGTCCCGGGACTTGAAGGAGTTGCGGAGAGTGGGGAAGATCACCCCGCGATATGTATAGCCCCAGTTGAGGAAGAAGTCGGAGTTGCTGGGGGCACAGTCCAGGGGCAGAAAGCCCAGGTCCCCGCTACTGCTCGTGCGCTCCGGGAAGACTTTGGTGCCTCCGTTGTTGTGGCGGTCGCTGCCCAAACTCCGTCCGGCCGACTGCCGCCGGAGGTGGTGGTGGTGGTGCGGCGGGTGGGGGTGGTGGTTGGGACAGCAGGTCTCCTCTGAGCTGAAGCCCTTGCCCCCCCCGCTGCTGCTGCCGCCGCTGCTGCTGCTGTGCTCCTGGATGAAGCGCTGCTCGGTAATGTGGCGCACGGCCGTCTGCCACAGCAGGCGCTGGGGTCTGCCGCTGCCGGGGGGGGTCCTGTTGATGGTGTAAAGTTCATCGCTGTCGCTCAGGCACCGCACCTCCGAGAGCTCCATGGCGGTGACTGGCGGGGGGCAGAGCACCGGTGCGCGGGGCGGGGGGGCGGGGGGCACACACCGTCTTTGGGGAGGGGAGCAGGGGGAGGGATAGAACCACGGGAGAGGAGGGAGGGGATGGCGGAGGGCGGGCGGCGGCGACGGCGGGGTGGCGGTGCGGGGATCACATTTATAGGCAGGTCCCCGTGTCTGGCGGCGCGGCTTGGCGGCGGGGCTGGTTGGCCGCCGGGGTCCGGGGGGCGGCTGCGCCGGCTCAGCGCAGGCGGCCCGAGCCCCGCTCCCGCTCCCCCGGCGTCCCGCGGAGCCGCATCCCGCGGAGCCCGGCGGCAGAACAGCCCCGGAGCCCCGGCGGGCTGGGAGCGAGCCCTTCTCGGGGCGGTGCGCTGGGAGGGAGCCGAGCCGCGGGTCCGGAAAGGAGGAGGAGGAGGGAGGAGCGGAGCATCTACGGGCGCAGCCCCGCTGCCCGGTGGGAGATCCTTGGCCCCATCCGGAGGCCGGAGGCACGGAGGGGTGGGGGCAGCCGCCTTGCGGAGCCGTTCACTGCGGGCAGCGCCTCTCTCCGGGGATCCCGGGGCTCCGCTCCGAGGTCTGGTGCCCGGGAGCTGCTGTAATTCCTGCGACTGCGGTCAGCGGCAGCGCTGCGAGCTCGGGCAGGAAGGGAGAAGCAGCCAGGTCGCGGGCATCCTCGGTCACAGCTCCGGAACCGCCGGCCGGGGGCTGCCCGCCCGCATTCCCTCGACAGCGGGGCATGTCCCGCAGAGAGCGCCGCCCGGGATCACGGGGAGCCTCTGCCATCCATCGCAGGCTCTCGGCTTGCTTGGTAACGAGAAAAAAGGAGGGGGGAAAAAAGGAGTAAATAAAAAATCACATCAGAAACCAAACCTAAAAAAAAAAAGAAAGAAACGACAGAGAGGGGAACGAAAATCCCGCCCTAAACTCAGAGCTCTGGGAAGCCCGATGGGAGGATCTCAACTTCTCTGCGGGTCGGGGCAGGGAGTGCTCCGGCTCTGGGGCTTCCCTGGCGGCAGAGAAGAGGAGGAGGAGCAGGAGGAAGGGACGAGGGCAAGGCGTGGGGAGCGCGGTGCCTGCGGGGAGCCGGCGGCGGTGCTGCCCCGGGAGCTGCCGGGACCAGCGCAGCGGAGCCGCCGCCGCCGCCGGAGTGGAGCTGCGGGCGGGCGGCCCGGGAGGAGGCAGAGCCCGGCGCGGTCAGCTGATGCCCAGCACGTCGGCGGGGCTGCCCTCATCCCCCCCGCCTCGGCCCGGTTAAAGCAGCCGCAGCCGCAGCCGCGGCGCCGGGAGGGGGTCAACGGACGGGGGCTACCACAGAGCAGGTCCTCTAGTCCCAGGAGACTCCTCCGAGGGTCACTCGGGTTTCTCTGAGCTGCACTTCTCTGGGTGTCCCTGGACTGTCCCGCAGTGCCTGACAGGTGCATCCACCCAGAACGCTCAGTGGGAGCTGATGCTGCAGCCGGGCATCCCTCTGATCCGGCACAAGGGAGAATCTCAGGCCTTGCTTGGAGCGAGCGCTCCTGCCCTGGGGTGGGGGAGCCCTGGGAACCCCTCCACCTCTGCCTGTGACAGTTCAGGCCCTCTCAGAAAGGTGTGCTGTCACTGCCAGGATTGTGACTCTGGTCACCTTGTGTTAAGTGAGTGTGTGTTTGATGGCTCCTATCCTGACAGCACTTACATTAAAGACACTGGAGAAATAATAGAAACTGTCCCACGCACAAAGCCTGGAGTTAAAACCACTCCTCACTTTGCACTTTGGCAGATGAAATTGTCCCTGCTCCTCTCCTTATGGATTCTCTTTGTACCAGCAAACCTGGAGTGTTGTGCACAGCCTGGAGAAGAGCAGGTCTTTACCCTTCCTATCCCTCGTCTGTCCATAGTAAACCTTGTTAAAGGGTCTGAACCGTGTCCTGGAGGAAAGGCAGTTAGACTATGGCAAATTAAGGGAGAGGTGTTTTCTTTGTGTTTAAAAAGACAAGAGTGATGCCTGCTGTATTCCTTGAGATAAATGTACAGCTTCCTTCTGTCAGCACTGAGGATGTGTGTGGACAGAGGCACTGCCTGGAAAGGAGCTGTGCTACCCTACAAGGAGCTCTGGCTTCTGTTGGGAGTTGGGGAGCTTGAACAAGGCATGTGGTGCTTGACTTCCAGTGGGCCTGAGCCTCCATGAACACCCTTCCAGCTGTCATTACTTAGTTCACCTTTTATTATTATTTTTGTAAGGAAGACATGGAGCTTTAGGAAGGATTTCACTCTTTGTTTCTGTATTTGCACTACAATAGATTTGGGAATTCCAGCCAAGTCTGTGTCCCATGTGTGAGGCAAGTTTTGTACAGATATAAGCAGAGGAAATTCTTGTTCACAAGAGCCCAGATAAGGAAAGAGTGATGTTTTTGTGAACAGGGATGGGTCTTTCCTGTGTTTCAGCATGACTCTGCTAACCTGGAAAGGGTTAAGACTAGTTTCACCATAATAATAGAGGCATATATCCTTACTCCTAGATAAATCCCATGGAAATTGCAACATTACTTCAAGATGAAACTGTTACTGTAAGTGGGGAAGTCTTATATAATAACTTATATATTTCTTTTATAAAAGGAATTGTAATTGTTAGTGATATTATCCCAGAGCACTGAAAGAAATCAGATTGCTCAACACAAATCATGCTAAATCAAAGGAAAAGGAAACAAATTTACAATGCAGCTTAAGGAGACATCAGTTCAAAAGAGATAAGATGAAACCAAGATAGGGAGCTCTCAGTTCTCTAATGTTGCTGTAATCACTGAATCACAGGACTGGAAGAGTCCTTGGTCTTATGGCAGAATAAGATCTACCCTCACCGTTGTTCCTGCAATAGAGGCTCTGTACATCTCCAAGCAGTCTATTTTTATGCTTCTCCATCCTTATCATTTTCATATCTAACCTGAACTTTCCTTGCAGCATTCACTAAGCAAATCACATTCACCAAGCACATCACTTCTTGTCCTGTCCACCACAAAACAAGGAGGCCAGATTGTCCTGGCAGTAGTCTATACATATTTAATGAATGTCTCTTCCATCCATTTGCTCTTCCTCTTCTCATTTCTTAGGCTAAATAACCTAAATAACCTAATTTCTGTCATTTTCCTCCCCATGGGTCACATTTTCTAGGTCTCTTTTCTGTTTGTTCTGGATTATGTACACTTTTTTCGTGATTTTATTTTCTTTCTTTTCCCTCTGTGAGATGCATACAGCTTGGCTTCGTTCTACAGTGGAAAGTTATCTTATGTCTAAGACTATACTTTGTGATCTGTACTCCTATTTATACATCCTGTGAGATATCTGTCATCCTCACACTTACCCAGAACTGATGACCTAATGAAACTTTGCTGTCCTCAAGGCTTGGGCAGGTGTCACTTGCTCCATATGTGCATAACAGCCTACATGAAGCATCTTGCATTTGCCCTCGCTGGAATGTATTGTACTTTTTCCACCCTGTATGCCCAATTTGAAATAGAACATGTTGAGTACTAAACCTGTCCTCCTCCATGCCAGCAGCCCTCCCCAGCTCTGTGCCATCTGTGTGTTTGGTGAGCCTACTCTCTCTTCAGTGGTGATGGCAAAGCAGTGCAGTGCCTTTAGGTAACAGTCGATGTGCTCATTTTTTGCCTGTATTTCTGAATCAGCCTCAGAAGTACTGGGCATCTTTGTGGAGGGTTACCAAGAGGGGACAAGGTCTTTCTGAGCACAGGGACCCACTACTGCAACGCTCTTGGCTCTGCAGAGTTAGGAGGATGCCTGACCATTCTGGGGAGTAGGAAAGGGGTGAGCCTGCCACAGCCCTGGCTGCCACTGAAGGGTGGATGAGCTCTAAGTCCCAATAGGGTTCAGTTGGCACTAGATTAGAACTGAGCATTATTCAGTCTTTGTTGCTATTTGATTTTTTTTCTTTTTTTAAAAAGAGCTAAATGACTTGGCAGTGCCACAAAATCACTAAAAGCCATTTAAAAATAATACTGTCGCTAGAAGGCTTTTGAAGGATGAAATCAGGCAGAATTCGTTCCTCTTCTGTCACCTGAAAGTTTATGTCACCCTCCTCTCCTTCTTCCCCCTCTCTACCCACAGCAGTAGCATTTCTGTACAGTTTAATGTTATGATATTTAATCATGCAAATAATGATCTCATTCAATTTAGTAGGACTATTTATGTCCTCAGGATTGTGAACCTGGCACTGTGCTCTGCAAAGCACTCCAGGGTTCTCCAATAAACATGGCTTCAATATCCAACACACTATTAAGGAACACTTGTGTTATTATACATCCTATTTATTTAAGTATAGACTCAAAAAAACAATTTAAGAAAGGAAAAGTGAACAATTGACATATAGCCTCTGTATCTCTTCATGTACACATGAAACATGAAACTTCAGTAATGATGGAAATGACAGAACATAAGCAAATTGGCCTAGATTGTCTCCTTACCTGTTTGGTGGTTTATGGGGTTTTTTTCCCAATAATTCCCTCTTTTTTTTTTTTCTCTTATGCTTGGCAACAACTTAGACATTCTAATATGTAAAAAAAAAAAAAACACAAAAAAAACAAAAAAAAACAAAAACAAAAAAACAACAAAAAAACCAAAAAAAAAACCAAACCAAACCAACGAACAAAAAACCACCAAAAAAAAAAAAAAAAACCCACAAAAAAACCCCAAATGACTTCTGCTATTGATTAAGTCTTCTTTTAAAAAAATCTGTCTATCACTTTTCTTAAATGAACGTGTATCTCAATACAGTATCTGTCTCAATACAATGTTGAAGAAAACACAGGGCATATGGGAATGAATTGAAAATTGTAACATTGGATAGTAAAAGCATTCAGACTGATTAATGAAAGCCATGGTAGAAGAAAAACCAGGTTTCATGGACTGAAAGATCAGAGAGAAAGAGGATGAGGACACATAGCTTAAGAGATGATGGAAACAATCAACTTTTCCTGGGGTTTGCAGATGATTTCTCTCAGTACAGTAAAAATAACAATGACATATTTTAAAGTTTGCAGGCAATGAAGCTAAATTATTACATTCCTCAGCAATACTACAAGGTCTGGGGAAATAAAAAAAAAGAACAAAAAAAACCAAAGAATTTTTAAAAATCAGGTCAGTTATAGTATAAAAAGGTAGTAAGAAATGTCAATTTTAATGTTGATACTTTAAAAGAAGATTTTTACTTTGCTTTTTCTTCTTTTTTTTTTTTTTTAAGGGTTTGTTTTTTGTTTTTTCAGTATGGATGCTATTGCTTCTCCATGTTATGAAGTTAATGTTCCCTCACATGAAAATAAATGACATATCTCTCCCTCCCTTCACAGACACACATATCCACATAAATGGGTCAGAAGATGGTGTAAGCATGTGGATTTTATGAAGGAAAATAAGGGGTTGGAGAAGAATATGCACCTTTTAAATAAACATGGTTGGAGCTGTGTTTTTCTCCTCTCTCTTCCAGGTCCACTCCTTCCTCACTCACCCAACTGTTGCTCTAGTTTTGAAACCAGATTAGCGTCTGTGACCACTGCAAGTCTTTTATTTGTGACTCTGTGGGCATTAGTGGTGAACGGGAATGGCTGTTTAGCACTGAAAAAAAAAATGGTCTGTCTATACAAGTGATATGGTTTGAAGCTGGCTCCCTACCAAGTCTCCAAACCTTACCACCAGAAGTCCCCCGTCCCCCCCCAAACCTCAGGGAGAAGAGGGAGAAAAAAGAACTAAGAAAACCCGAAACGAGAGAGAGACAACCAAAGTGAGATATATAAATATATTTACACTTATATATATATAATTAAAATATACAATTTCAAAAGGGAAAGGGAAGGGGGAAGGGAAAAAAGGAACAAAACTAAAATGATATATATATATATATATATCCCAATTAGTGACACAATATCTAACAACTAAAAGAGTTAGCAAAGAAATATCTCACTACTCTCCTGGGACAACCGAGAGTCGCTCTGGAACGATCGCCGGCAACCTCCGTCTCCCAAGGTCGGCAAGGCCTTCCCAGGCCTCGCTCCCCAACACGGCAGACTCAACAGCAGGGAACCTGCACCTCCAAGCCGCCAGAAGGAAAGAGAACAAAGGCCTTCCCTCCTTTCTTCTTATAGTCTGGCTTACGTAAAAATTGTAGGGAATACCGGGTAAATCTGGGCCCTTCCTTGGTTACAAACTGGTCACCAAGGAAGGCCTAGCCCAAACCACCACAACAAGCAATTGTTTCTGTTTTCCTGAAAACTAACCTTCAGAAGGCATTAACATGATGGAAATTTTCAGCTCTTAGAAAAAAACTACATTTTTATGACAGTGAATTTAAGATTTGGTTTTTGTTTTGGTTTTTTTGAGCTTTTTTTCAGAATCAAACATGAAACATGGTAGAGTCCTTAAAGTAAACAAGATTGATTATGAAAGACTGTTCTTTTTCATTTGGAAAGGAGGGCTTTTATCTGAATTCAGAATCAAATGCATTTTCAATAATTTGAAAAAAAACTTCCCAAAACAGAACTGCTGTTCTTCACATTGCTCCCAGAAGTTTCCCTCCACCTGTTT
Organism: Pipra filicauda; assembly: GCF_003945595.2. Lineage (NCBI taxonomy): Eukaryota > Metazoa > Chordata > Aves > Passeriformes > Pipridae > Pipra > Pipra filicauda. The sequence goes on from NW_024104360.1 coordinate 154,982, forward strand.
ACCCTTTCCCAACCAGATTTAAGAGATCAGCTGTTTCTTTGGTCATCTCTCTCCTCTATGCACACCATCACTCTCCTGTAATGCTGCTAATCCCTGGAGCACCTGCATTGCTGAATGAATCACATTTTTACAAAGCAGTAGATGCTTCTGGATACTTTATGGGATTCCATTGAAGGAAATATTTTTTTTTTAATACAAAAGACCTTTGACTTACGTGTTAATTGCAACAGAAGTTAAAAGGAAATTAATATTAAATTCACCTCTAAAGTGAAATCTTTATAATCCACATCAGACAAACCATTTACAAACATTTTATTCTTGATTTGTTATCTGAAGCAGCAAGTAGTGAGAGTGATAGGTGAAGCTACAACTGCAATTAACACTAGAAAGGAGACTTGAATTTGAGATGTTCAAAAGCAACTAAAAACATAAAAAACCACACATAAGGCTATTTGTATAACTTTTTCACTTGGAATAATAATTCTTAGCTCAATGTAGAGGTTTTGACAAGTGGATTTCAAAGTGTTTTTCTTTTTACAGGATGGAGATGTTTCCTGTGGATGTATACGATAAATTAATTAGGCTGCAAATAGGGAAATGTTATATTGTATGAGATTTTAAATCCATTCAAATCAGCATCCTGCAGTTACTTCAGTATAAGACATAACCTAAGAGGAAATCCCCCTGTCTGCCAGATCAAAGGGGGGAAAGTTTGTTAAGATTGTGTATGCATGTGCTAATGTATGTGTATTAAACTTTGGAGCAGGAACAAAACCGAGAAACCCTCATATTTCCAGGGGAAAGGAAATTCCTTTTTGTTTTTCTTCTCCATTTTCTGCCTAGGGAGGAAGAATTCAGTTCAATTTTCAAATAAAATATGAATCCAACTATTTGGCTCTTGAGAACTCCTTTCTTTGCATGCCCTTTTCATGAACCAGGGAAGCTGGAAGCCCTGAGACTGTGGCCTGGGCTTCCAGGCCTGTTGGGGTTCAAGGATGATAAAGCTACAAAAGTGCTGGGTGTCTGGGCCAAGAAAGACTTTCACCACATCATCTTAGATTCAGAGGCCCTAAGCTGAGCTCTCAAGCAGCTCTTTAATGATCTGACAGGGTACCAGGCACGTTTTGGAGAGCACCTGTCTTATGCTTTTGAAATGTTGCTTCATCAGATACCTTCTGTGTATGAATGTGTAGGACTTCATTTTGCTGGCCTGCAGATAAGAACTGAGGGTTTAACTCAGCTGGATTCCTAGACATTGCTTTTCCCCACCAACAAAACTCTTGCCCTTCACTCCCTTATCTTCTTTATGAAGGTTTCTTGCATTAGAATACGGAGAGTATGCAAAATAACCCTTTAAGTGACTTGCTGTGTGACAGAGAGAGCACCGATGCCTGGTGTGCTGGTATTAACAGTGACTTATTTCAAACTGAGCTCCCATCATAACTGGAGCATGTTAATCTGTTCATTGCCAGTCAAGCTGGGATGGTAGGTGTTCTTAGACAAAATGTTTAGGAGGAATCGTTGACTCATGGCAATCTTTAGTCATTCTCTGAAATGATACTATTAATGTGTATGGGCTCAGCAGAGCACTTGTTTCTCCATTCTATTATCTTGTTTTTACATTCAGTAACATCTTCCTTGGCATAGGGGGAGGATAATAGATTCATGTTTGAGCAGTTTATTAGATATTGCATTTCTTTAAATCACCAAAACCTGTCATTTTCTAGTGTTGCAAGATTTGCTGTGGAAGATTAAATCTGGTTTCCTTTTGATAGCAATGGCAGGTTTTTGGTGCTACAGATGAAGATTTAAGACTGGTCTGTAGGTGGTCTATCCTACACATGAGATTACTTTGATCTTCTCTTACATGAATAGAAAAGGCAATGGCAGTCCTGAAGCTTGCATTTACTCCGTTTTCAACGTTGTGAGGTTACTTGGAGCCAAGGAGAACATCATCTCTTTGCCGCGTAATACAAAACATCCAAAAGCATTTTCCAGGAAACAGTCACAGAGAATGCCCACGACACCTATAGGCCTCTAAATCCAAGTTAAACAGTTCTGTATGAGAATCAACTACAGTTAATGTTATTGTGATTAATATTATTTACAATGGCACCATGAATAATTTCACAAGAGACAGTTGCATCTAATCTCAGTTGTATGGGGAAGAACACAAAATTTTTTTTTCTGGAATCATAATGGGAGATAAAATATCTTAAATTCCAGCACTATGTAAGAAGGAAACTCTACACTGCACTACTCTCTGCTCTAAGTTTTTTGGCAACTCTTTAATCAAGAATTTCCAGTGGATGTTTTCAGCATACAGCAGCTCAGACATTTTGTTTCAGCAGTAAAAGAATGCTGTGGTTGGTACTTCTGCCTGTTGATCCCAAGTGTTACTCCGATACAGCTCACATCACAAAATATGAGAGATGCCTCTGAAATGAAAGCCCAGTGTTTTTGATTTCTCTAAGATTTTGCATATGATATTTTCTTTGAATTCAAGTTGTTATTACAACCCCATTGCATAACTCTCTCTACAACCCCATTGCATAACTCTCTCTACAAATGTATAGTAAAAAAATATTTCTGGTTCCACAGGATTTGCAGCCCAGGATGGAATGTAGCACTTAGATATGGTGAAGAATCATCCAGAATTAGAGATAACAAGAGAAGCACGTGTGGGATCAGTCATGACCACTGTGGTGAACAATGGCCTTTACATAACAGTTGGTTTCTTCTGAGACTCCTGAAGAAATTATGGCAGGGAAATATTTAAATATTTAGGGGGAAATACAGTAGCTTTCATCATTTTTACAGAAGCTGACAGAATCTTAGCAGGAGCCTGGAAAAGTGATGAAGCTTTAGTGTCACAGATTCAGAATAGAAAACAAAGGTCTTCTCAGGATTTGAACTGAGAGTTGTCCAAAACCAGTAAATGTACTTCTGATTATTCAGCTTCTATATTTTGGCCATCTAAATTGAGAAAGTCCTCGCAAACAACCTGGTGGACCATTTTAACTGTGTGTTTTTAGATCATTGACTTTTTTTAACTGCAGTAGCACTGCATTATTTACACTTTAAAATACCTACCAGAGCTAAAAGCCTGTATGACAGAATAAGTGCTGTACTTATTAAGCACCAGGACAAACAGTAGCAAGCCATAGTTGAAGGGCGCAACTGGATTTAAAAACAATATTGTCTAATTCAAGATATTGTCAAGAAAAACAAAGAAAAGAACAGAAGATGCAATTCACTAGGGGCAAGTGCAAAGTACTGTATATGAGCAGAAATAATCAGTTATACTAGCACATGATGGGGAACAGCTGCTTAAATAGCAGTTCTGCAAGAAATGATCTGGGGGCTATTGAAATTGAGCCAACAATGTCATGTTATTGCAGGAAAAACAAACATTGTGGTGCATAAGCAGAAAGGTAGTCCTTTAAGGCTTGTGGAACAGCTTTTTCCACTCTGTTCAATACTGGTAAGGTCACAGCTGAGTACAAGTGAGTGTCAGAGACTCTCCAGGGAATGGGCACAGGCCACACTCCCCTGGTGGGGTTGTGCAGCCCCATCCCAGGTCATCAGACAGTTCTGTGGGGACAGAGATTGGGCTGATGCTGGGACATCAGCCTGCGGAGCTGGGGACTGTCATCCTACGGCATTGCTGGGGTGGGCTGAGATGGAGTCCTGGGCCATGGGCAGGGGTTGGGAGGGCCCTGGGAGAAGTGCGTGAGGACCAGTAAAGAGCTGTTGATGCCCTCACTGGCTGGGGACCAATTTTGAGAAGTGCATATCAAGAAATACTGGACCTTCCAGAAACAGTTAAAAAAAGCATGGTCTGAGATGCAGAGGATGTATCCATCAGGAAAGTTTGAAAGGAGCACTTATTTGGTTGTGTTCAGGTGCTGCCTTCAAATGTCATCTCCTAAAAACCTTAAGGAACAGCATTATAAGAATAGTAAAGGAAGTAAAGCAACACAAAACAAGTATTAGTGTTTTATAACTGTACAGGATATTGCTATTTAGGTATTTCTCTCTGACCGGTACTTATTTCACTACACAAAGAAGGCATTCAAACTGAGTTAGTGATTTTCTGAGGAGCGTGGTGGATATTACTTAGATGTGATGACACTTGTCATCACCATATGTAAACTTTATTTAAAATGTATTCTTGACTCATATTCACATTTGCATTTCAAAACTTCATTTACTCCGTGTTAATTTAAATTGTACATATAGCACTATGGGAGGAGGACAAGTTAAGAATTTCTTTTTAAAGAAACGTCAGCTTCTAGCAGCTCAATTTTAACAATTTCTGCAGCACAGGGAGGAATTATTTTTTATCCTTGATGGGCTCTTCACTGTTGAAATATAGCTATTCATCTTTCTTTATTTCAGTAGCTCGGAGTCCTAGATGCTTGTACATTTGCTCTCATAATGCTTTGTATTTTTGCAGACCTCAGTATTTTGTATGAACTGAACATACAAGGCCACGTTCTCATCTTATTGAGACTCTCTTGACTCAGCAGAGAGGCTGGCAGAAGTGCAACCACTTCTCTCCAGTTCTGTTTGGCAGACCAAACATAGTCACCCATTCCTGTCCGGAAGGAGTCTAAAACCCAGCAGGTAGGATTCAACCTTCAGGGTGCACTGTGTGTCTTTGTCTTGATGCATTTTATTTTTTGCCTTCTAGCAGAATGAATGGACCATTCAGCTGGACCTCTCTTTGCTGCCTCTCATTTGCTGTAGTGGTTCCTCAGGAGCAGCAGAACAAAGGCTGCTGGATGGCAGCTGTTGTGAACTCATTTGTTCCCAAGTCAGCTCCACTGACACCAGTTCTGGTCTTCTCAGTATGGAAAGGCTTCCAAGAGTCGTACTTTGCTGTACTCTCCTGAGAAGCACTGTTTTCACCCCAAGAGTCAATCTATTCCACCTTGCCAGCTTGTCTCCCAATTTATATTTGTATAGCCATGGGGTATCATTGTTATGCTGAACTGCAGGTACCTGAAACTATGAAATTCTGACACTTACACAGAGTGGTTACTGCCATTACTGACACTTTATGCTCTGAAATTCATTTACTTGGACACTATGGAATGGTGCCATGCAGGCAGTGCCCATAACCAAACAAAAGGACACTTCAAAGACAGAAGAGCTTTTGCTGCCTTTTCGCACAATAAGAAACAGAGTCAATTTTCCCACGTATTCTAAACTGTGAAATCAGCAAATGCCTGTGACTTGTGCATCTGTGTTTCATCCTGGCTCCTCACTACACACTAGCTGAGGACACCTAGGGAATGAGCCATTAGGGTAAATCTTAATCTAGGATTAAGAATAATAATTAAGAATAGAACTTCTATTTTGCCTCCTTCTTCTTAATGTAGAATGACATTTCCCACAGAAAAAGTATCCAAGGAGTTGCATTCCCAGTAAACTTCTATTTCACCCCAGGATCATGTGGTGGATGTCACTTTCCTTTGGCATGGCATTTCAGAAGCTGATGCTGTGGTAGGACCAAAACATACAGGGGAATTCTTACTCCAAGGGCCTCCTGAGTCATTTAATGATTCCAGTGTGAGTCCAGAAAAGGAGAGAAAGAGAATAGCAGTGATAGGACCTGGGAAGATGGAGGCACTGCTGGTTTGGGAAGATCTTTGCCTCTTTGGAGGAGTCAGTATTAAGAGTTTCTCAAGAGAAGGAGGTCAGCATATGCACTTGTCCCATATTAAATGAAGAAAGAAGCCCAAAGGAAAAACTCTAGACTTTACTGTCCTTTTTCTAGGAGAGGAATTTGAAGAAGATGTGGTTCAAACCACTGAAAGAAGTAGATCATAAGTGGGGAAATATCAGGGAAATATATGGCAGGCATGGCCCAAAACAGGAACTGGAGATAGCACCAAAGAACCTTGCCGGTGTTTCGCTCAGTGCCAGTCACAGCAGTCAGGCATGTTTGACCAAAGATTTATTTTTTTTTCCCACCAAGAAAAGGTTTGTTGGAATTTTTTGTCAGAACAAGAAAGCCTTTCAAAGACATTCCTAGTAAGGGTCTAGTGGTTCAGTTACTCAACTGAAATAAAGGAAATTAATCTCCTAACTCCTATTTTATCTGATGCAGATATCTGAAGCTACACCTTCAGATGTACTGTGGGCCCCTCATCACACAGGTGCTGGGACAATCTTTGTCTGACCCACTGAGTGTGGAACCATTCGTTAAAACCATTTATACGAAATATCTGTTCAAAAAGGAGCCTGAAAAAGACCCAACCAGGGTGACTCTACTCTTTCCCAGCTACCTGTGACTGTGCCTCACATTGGAGTATTAAGCATCAGGAGTTGTAGGTGAATATCTCAGTCATTCACTCTGTCCCTTGGAATGCAGGCTTTATTCACCTATGTTCTTGATTCACATCATACCAATAGTCAGGATTACCAAGACTATTATAGTAATGTCTTATTGGAAACCACTTTCCTTTCCGAGTCCTTTGGATGTGAGAAAACCTGCTGGGCACCCTCACAAATTTTCCATTTGTATTAGAGTAGCTGCCTCAGAAAAACAGAATGACCTTTATGTTTTTTCCCCCTAAAAGTACAGTGCAGCCCGATGAACGCTGGATGGGTTGGAGATAGAAGAATTTATATGGTTCATGCCATTAAACTTGGTAAAAACAAAAGGTATTATATATGCCAGTAATGTCTTTACTAAAATATAGCTTTGACATCAGAGGTGTTTGCTGTCCCCGAAAAAATAGAAAGGCTGGATCTGTACTGTACTAGGCCTTTGATTTCACTGGAATGACAAGGGTGAAATGCAAATGCAAAATTCTAATGCAGAATAATAATGACTTTAGTTGGCTGAGCAGTAAATATGTAGAATGATCTAGGCTGAAAACAAGTGGATTCAGCAGAGCTGTGGAATCCTAAAAACACCAGAGGCAGAGATTCTAGTCAGTAGATTAGAAAAAGAAAATGTAATTATCTATGTCACTGCTAAATTGTCCCATTCATTTGAGGAGGGATGTTTCTTAGGATCTGAACTGCCAAGGCAGAGGACACACTCAAGAGACCCTTCAGCTAAACGAAACCTGAACCTACATAGCTCCTCCACAGCTTGAGGTGAAAGCTGCACTTAAGTGCTGGGAAGTGGGCTGTGAGGATTAACTGAGTGTCCAGGGAGAATGGAGTGAGTTTCTTGCATTTCTGCCTCATACTTTTAAGGAAGAAAAGGGTGATGTTTTTCTATTCAGAGAAATGAGACTGTCAACAAGGTAAGAGACCCCTTTGTGTTAAGAGGAACCATTAGAGGAGGAAGGTTGTCTGCTCTTACAAAGGTCTGGGAGCACAGAAGAAGGAGTGAGGTGTCTGGGTGAAGAAGTGCTATATAAAGAAGGCAGGAGCAATAGGATGTCTTGGTTGAATACTCTGGGATATATAGCTAGGAGAAATTTTTTCCAAGGAATGCATTCCTGTTCTTCTCTCTCCTGGGATTTGGCAGAGTTTCTTAGACCTGTGTCTGGGAAGGGGCTATTTGGTCAGAAATATCCTTTACTTGTCTCTGCCTCTTTCCAGGTGTCTTGCTGATGGCAGTTTGTGTGTGGTGACATGCTGGCCTGTCATCCACTATGGTGATAACATCATCAGGGACTCCCCACACAAAGCTTCCAACTCTCTTTGCAAGGCTGGAGCAATCCAAGGAATTGGAATCTATGATCCCTGTCCTCTACCCCAATCAAACCATCTTGTGGGCAGGGACAGAGGAACCCAGACAAAACCATGAGTGGTTCAGTAACCACAAAGGTTACTACTGTATAGGATTAAAGATGCCATGATGATTGAATTGTAAGTGGCAGAAACACTATCTCAGCCCAGATTATCCAAATATTTCTCTGCAGCTGCTCGTTGAAAGTTTCTCTCCTTTAGTCAATAACGATGTGCAGCCTGAGCTCACAGGGATAAGCCCAGTTATCAGCCTCCATGACTAAACTGGGAAATACAGTCCTACAAGCATATCTGAGTGAACCTCGAACTGGCAGAGAGATGGGCTGAATATGTTTTCAGACTTTTACCAATTCTGGTATCAGCTCTTGCAGTGCCTTTAACAGGTCTATTTTGACTGAGATCTAGAGACATTTCTGACTCAGCTCCAATCAAAAAATCATCCGTGCTCTTTATTTCCTCTCTTTAAATAAAAGAGTTTCTGCTTCCAGAACAAAATCAATCCCACATGCATCCTCCTGAAGACAATGAAACTTAGCATGTATTGTTCTACAGCTTCATTCCTGACTGTCTATCAGATTTTCAAGTCAGAGGTAAGACTGAAGGGAAAGTTTTGTTATTCAGTAACCTCCTCCATATCTGTGCTTACACCTGATTTACTTGTTCTGTTTTGTCCAGTTTTTAATGTCTAAAATGAAGTGCTGCCTACCATGGACATGTTTCTCTCCAGCTAACAGACATTACCATGAGACTATTTCTTAGAGGCCAATCTACAGATATTTTTGCTCTGTGTCAGTCTATACCTTCTATTTCTCTTCCTCCACTGTAAAATAGCTCTTTTTCTTCCATCTCCAGAACAAAATAACATATACTCTTGTCTGCTGTGTATTTACCAATCTTTCATCAAGTGATACACAACCTCTTCAGTTTTGTTGTTTGTTTGTTTTATATAGTACAATCCCCTATGGTTTTGTTTCTTTATCTTGTTTCGGTAGGCACATTCCCTGGCTTTGAGCCCCACATATTCTTCAAGATCTTAAAATCTTAAAATCTTTGTTAAATAACAAATCTCTTGAGCATTAGAATACACAGGATAGATTTGGCCCCTGACAGGGTACCATTTAGAGACAGACTCTGTCTTTTCAGCAGTCTCCTCAATATGCAGCAGAGCAGGTGGAAGGAGTTTCAAGTTTGGGAAAAGAAAAGCTTATGTAGGGACATTAAATTTGTAATTCTCTTGTCTCCCAAACAGAGATTTTTGTGGATAACTATACCTCTAATATAATTGCCAAGGATAAGGATGAAAGCTGAATATGTCTGATTAAAATCTATAATGTTTTGAACTCTAGGTTGCCTCTCAAGCACATTGGCAGCATCTAGAAAGATAAGAAATCAATAATTTAAGGAAGTACTTTATCAAAAATTTATTATATTTTTATTACATTGTTGTGGGTATATTTTTGTGTTTCTGATTAAATCAGGTCACAAGAGGTACAGAAGTAATTGAGCAGGACAGGTCACTTCTTCAGGACAACTCCATGAACTCCTGTAACTGAGGCAATGTGCATTTCCAAAATGTAAAGTTTTACTAGCCATTGAGGGTGTTCAGGTTCAGATGCCTTTTCTGTTTTGCATATAATTTAAAACTTGTACGTCCCTGAGGATGGCAGGAAGCCTATCAAAGGCTTAGTACCGTACAGCCCCTGTTAACCACTAGTGCTGTACTTCGTACTCTCTCAGACTCCTACCATATGTGGAAGTTATTATGCCAATTTTCTCATACTTTTATTGTCTAATTTAAGATTTAACAAATGCTAGAACAAAGCATGTTATTTATTTTCTTTCCCTATGGGCAGTGGTTTCATGATTTTGGAAATCTCGGCTCAGGTATGTCAAGAAAACTGATGATGAATCCCCACAGTTGTGTATGTTAATAACAGCTCAACTTTCCATGTCCCCTCCTGCCAGGTAGTCTTCTGAAGCCTTTCTTTATTCCAATATTGGAATACTTAGGTTAACCTTGACATGTTGTTTTGTTATGGAAAAGTTTTTTCTCCCTTCATGTCATGCAAACAGCAGAATAGCACATGCCAGCACTGAGTAGTTATAAAGATATGCTGGCCCACAGGTGCTAAATCATTTTCTTCCTTCAGATATGTTGTTCCTGGCTTTCTGTAGTCTCAGACAGATTGAATATTTTCTGTTGAAGGAACTGGGAGTCATCCTTATGCAGACAATGCCATCTCTAATAGGACAGAGTGCCACAGGGTCTTGTCACGGTGGACAGAGTTGGATGCTGGTAACAGAGTCTGTTGGCAGTCCAAGACATGGCAAATGATGAACCAAAGCCAGGGTCCCTGAAAGGGTTTCAGTTATGAGCAGAAGGAGATGGAGCAAGGGATGGGACTGGAGATTGGGTTGCAACAAGATTTGGGTTCTCATTTCATCCAGTAGAGAGCCCTAAAGCCAGGGAAAATCCAACCACCGAACTCAGAGAAGGACAGTGATTTTATAGAGACATGGACAGTGAGTGGGAAAGAAGACCATGTTTATCCTGAAAACTCTTTGATCCAATCCTCTCCATTCCTCCTCACTTATGTGCTCCAGCCTTATGCTTGTTTCCATGCTATAGTCCTAATCCTCATTTTCAGAAATAGCTTGTGTTATATTGGCACCTTCTTGACTATGGAAACTGAGATGCTGACAGATAAACTTGTCCAGAAAGGAGAGCAGTGCACTTAAACTATAATCATTATGAGTAACTACAGCAACTTTTTAGAAGGGAAGTGTTTTGATTTGTGCTCTGTTTTCAGTAAAAAGCCAGAATGTTCTGCAGAAATCAGACACTATAAAATATAATTTCCTTGGTAGTCCAAATTTGCTTCTACTAAGTTGTTTTGATGCAAATTTCTCAGCTGGTACCTGGAATAATCTTGTTTAAGACATGATTCTTTCAGAATTTTAACACCAGGAAAAGGTAAATATGGGATTAAAAAACTCTGTCTAATCCATGGTAGCACAATTATGACAAAGTTAAACACTTTTAAAAAAATGTAAAACCTTCAATTGGTCTGTCCCTGATGAAAGTTTGTTTAGAGCTTAACTAGTTTTGGGCTCTCTTTGTTAAAGTTCATTTGAAACACAGGGAAAAAGTACAAAGTTCTGTTAAGAACTGTGAAATTGTTATAAGATGCTCTTTTGAAGAGACAACTGTATTAGTGTAGCCTGTAATTTTAGAATCTCTTCTGAATAAACCTTGAAAGATGATCATATATGAAAAAAAAATCACCTGCAATAATAAATTGGAAGTATGTAAAGTAAGGGGAGCAAGGCTGGAAAATGTCAAAAAGCGGTTTCAAACACCTTAGAGCTCCGGAGAAGGGGTAAAAATTGATCACAGACTTTAGGGCTTGCTTTTGATGAAGCTCTTGTCCCAGCTCATCGTGTGTGATGCCACATGCTCAATGTACGTACAAACAAACTGCATGTGCACTAGACAGTCTGCAAGACGTACACTGGCACAGCCAACAAGGTTTCACCCAAATGTCTGCCAAAGGGCAGGGAAAAACCCTTGTAATTTCTGCCTTTGAACATCTAATAAGACATAGAAGCAGCTCTAGTACAGGTTTTAGATTGTTAGTTTTAATGGTCTCTTCAGTTAAGATCCCGCAGGATAAAAATAAGTCTGGAAGCATCTCAGATACCTAGGAAATGCAAGGCACAGCAGACTAATTGGACCAAAGCAGCTGCATGGCAGGACACAGCTGCTTTGATATGCGATTTCTCCTTCCCATCACGGGCCAGCCCCTGACATTCACAGTTTTCCCTCAGAACTGCTGGAACCAGAGCTGGCTGCTCCAATTCCCCTGCACAGCCAACATCTGCAGCAGAGCATGGATCCTAGGAACCCTTAGCATGAAAATGAGCTAATCTGGGAGTGGGGAGTTAGTGCTTCTTCATTATTTCTCCTGCCTTCACTCTTACCTATTTGTGGCAGAACTTGTAGGGGTTTTTTTCCCCTTTATTCTTAGAAAAGGACAGTAAAGTTTACTAGGTTTGTACATGTCAGTTTCTCTTTTTTCAGGATTTCTATTCTTAAACCTTCCAATTGTAGAATGAAAAAATTGTCAGGCTCCTACTCACCTTTCATTGATCAGAAGCAAATGTCAGGTTGTTCTGTATCACTAGTGTCTTAAAGCAGTTTGGAAGTTGGAAACATTGCAACAGAAGTTGTGACTTTTCTCTCAGAAGAGCTTAAAGCAAGTGCTAATGTGCTTGAACCAGATTTAATTCCTTATAGTTGAGCTGCTACCTAAAGCCACAAAAGTCAGTGAACAGATGAATCATAGAGTCATAGGATATCCTCAGCTGGAAGGGACCCATAAGGATGATTGAGTCCAACTCCTTACCCTGCACAGGACACCCCAATAATCACACCATGTGCCTGAGAGTATTGTTCAAATGCTTCTTGAACTCTATCAGGCTTGGTGCTGTGACCACTGTCCTGGGGAGCCTGTTCCAGTGCCCAACCACTCTCTGGGGGAAGAATCTTTTTCTAATACCCAATCTAGGCCTCACCTGACACAACTTCAGGCCATTCCCTCGGGTGCTGTCACTGGTCACCACAGAGAAGGGATCAGTGTCTACCCCTCCTCTTCCCCTCACAAGGAAGTTGTAACTGCAATGAGGTCTCCCCTCAGTCTCCTCTTCTCCAGGATGAACAAACCAAGTGACTTCAGCTGCTCCTTGTATGGCTTCCCCTCTAGATCCTTCCCCGTCTTTTTAGCCCTCCCGTGGATGTTCTCTAATAGCATTATATCTTTTTTTTATTGTGAGTTAGGCTTGTTGCTGATAAAATTTCCTCCTGTCTCCACAGGGGGAATGAACCTGCCTCTTTGCAATCCTTCAGATGACTTCTAGCCGTTTTGAAGACAAAAACTCTTCCATATGGCACTCTAATTGCACAATAAAAGTGATTTAATTGGAAATAATTACTTTGTTTTCAAAGTACCATAATTATTTCAACCCAGAGCCAGCTTTTGGAATAGTGTCTTGTAAAAGAGTTCACAGATGATGGAGCTATCTGGTTAATTTTTAACTATTAACTATATCCTTCAATTTACCTACTTGTCATTGTTTATAAAGCCACAAGGAACAAAGACAAAGGGTTGTGGTAAGAGAAACCAGAAATGAAACAAAGGCAGAGAAAAAATATCTTCAAAGAAAATATCAGAAGCCCTTGAAAGAACAAAGAAGGCTTAGGGGAAGTGCCTATTTATCCATCTGTAACCAAGGACACAGACATGTTTGGGTTTTTTACAATATTGGAGATCGAAGACCAAAAATTAAGGGAACTTTCACAAAACCATTTCTACATACAGTTTGGGGGGAAGCAGGAGCTGGCTTACAGGAGTAAGTGAGGCAGCAAAATAGATATTTGAGGAAGATATTTCAGAGTGAGAGCAAGAGAGGCAGAGGAAGATAAGGAAGCTCCAGGCAATGAACTTGACCGTTTGAGTCAACCAGGAGCATCCAAAACTTGTGAGAAGATTATGAGCTTTAGTTAGACTTGATGACGCTTTGCTCTTGGGCTAACTCTCTCCTCTGCTTGGGTAAATAAACAATCTTTCATTTTTACAAAGTTCACTTTCCTCAGCAACTGGTCAAAAGGCTCCCGGAGGAGTTTCTTGGAGTTGTAAGTGTGGCTGGGAGATTGAGACCAAAGTACCAAGCACATGTACCTTGACAGAAATGAAAGAAAGAGTGCTGATGGCCTGACATAAGTATTTAAAAGGGACTTAAGGGATGTGATGAAGAGTATGGTTTCCATCATGATGGAGATTTTTATTTTGGGATAGCTTTAGTGCAAGATTTATTCCAAAAACAGCCCTGGCAAACAGCTTGTGCTTTTTAGATCCAGTAATAAGATAGCCTAAAGTAAGTCATTCTACTGCTGAAATGCATATTAACACAACCTTTGTGATTACTTTAATAATCCAGGTGTGACTCCACATTAGCAGCTGTACTGCTGCACCTTTCACCCACAGATCAGTTTTTGATGATGTCTCTGCATTTCTGCTGTCACTCAGTACATACAAGCTATGCTTTAATACCACTTCAGAGGCGTGATCTCATGGATTCAATTATCCTGGTGTGATGTGAATTGTTAAGGTCATTTTGTTGTTAATTAGTTGGTTGTGCCACATTAAAAAAGTCCCCCTTAAGTCCTTTACATTACAAATTAATGTGAGCTGCTCCTCAGACCTAGCAGTTTGAAGTATCTCACCAGCAATCTAAATGATACTGATGTGCTGGGCTGAGAGTTATTCTCTGTATCACAGGAGGGAAACATTTCAATAATATTTCAGCTGTGTTTGGATGCCTGTTTGAAATACTCTCCCTGAAATACCAAATGAAATCCACATGCCATAAAGAGAATAAGTAGAAAAATGAAGATAATTTGACTATGTTTGAAGAACTCATGTGAGTCCACAGGCTTAGATAGATGACGAGAAGCAATGAAATGATTGCTTTTTAAAAACATGATGAGAGTCTGGGAAACCACCTGTAGGGAGCCTCTAAATGCTTGACCCCACTAAGCAACGGACCACATTGTTTTTAATAATCTTCCAATGTAAACTTGGGGAAGTTTATTCACAAATATCATTGTAATTTCCACGGGAAACTAATAATTGCTATTATAATCATGCCCAGCTGCAGCTGCCTGCAACTAAAAATGGAATGCTGAATATTTTTTTCCCCCTGTAGATTGTTTTGGTAATTAAGATTCTAATAATTGATGCATTATTGTGACAGTGAGAAGCATGAAAGCTTTGCAAAGCTCACCTTGTGGTCAAGCTCTTAATCTGAAAAAATTGGCTCAGAGCCTACTGATAAGCAGGATTATTCCCTGAGTCCTCCACTGGTCTCATTTTTCTTTTGACAGTTCTCTTAGGACCCCAGAGTGCTGATATAAATGGCTGCTACTATTGTCAAGCAGCATTTCAGACCTTCTCTCTGCACCCCATTTGCCTGATTTCTCTAATCAACCTCTCCTCATGAACCCTACTTGTTTTCCTGATCATTGGGAACTCTTTGTTCTTCAGTTAAGATATAAGGAATATGAGAACATAAAAGAAAAAAGAAAATTGCCATGAGTGTAATTAACCACTGGAAGAATGATTCACAGAGTTTTTGGAAGCTCCATCCTTTGGGATTTTCAGATCTTGACTGAACCCTAAATCAGGCTCCAAGCTACCTCACCCAAATTTGAAACTAGCTTTGATTTGAGCAGGGGGGTGGGATTAGGCATTATCAGGAGTCCTTTCTAGCCTAAGTTTTTCTATGGTGGTGTTTTTATCCTAGGGTATTTTTTCCATTTAGTACTGAAATGCATTCAGTCATTTAGTTTGAACCCTT
This sequence comes from Pipra filicauda, assembly GCF_003945595.2. Classification (NCBI taxonomy): domain Eukaryota; kingdom Metazoa; phylum Chordata; class Aves; order Passeriformes; family Pipridae; genus Pipra; species Pipra filicauda. The sequence continues at coordinate 170,117 of NW_024104360.1, forward strand.
CTAGATTTAAGCTATAGAAGTTAGGAAGTCCTGAACTGATTTCAAGAAGAAATTCAGGCCTCAAGCAGCTCTTTTGTACATTTAGATGTTGTCTTTTAAGACATATATCTCTGTACATATATACAAAATTTTTATAAAGGAAGTGGAAAATATTGCCAAACCAGATGGGGACATGTCTTAAACCCATATCATCAAGCTCTTGAACATGAACTGAGCTGCTCCTGCCTCAGCACAGCAAAAATTCAACTCCCTGTCCCTGGGAAAGGGAAAGAATTTTTCCTTTCCTCAGAAGCCACCAAAGGCCAGTGCTGTGTGAGGTTTTGTACATGCTCTCTTCCAGCAACAGTGAGTCACTCAGTTGAATCAGAGAAAGCTGACTGATAGAAAGAGGGGCTTTTCTGTCTAAAAGTGGAGGTGTCCAGGCACAGAAGCTGTTATATGCCCCAGAAATCCCCAAGTCCATGGACAAAAGCCTGCAGATTCTTGAACTCTACAAACAATTTTCCTATCAGCAAGTGCCTCAATGCAACTGAGACTCCCAGAACTGGATGTTCCTCCAGTATTGTTCCCTAGTGAACTGACTGTGGTGCCCATCGTGGTCCTCTTTGGCTCCCTTTATGTACAAGTTGAATGATTGAGAGTTTGGCACAGAACTTTGGAGGTTCAGGTTGCATTTTCTTCTCCACCTTGAAGGTTTTGAAGTTATTTGCCAGTCAGCTTTGCATTCTTTCCATCCTTCCGAAGAGGTAACCCTGGTCCTAAAAGAACCCCATAGAAATGAAGACATAATTGTTGTATTGTGGCTAAAGCACAAAACTGGAGAGGAGAAAAACTTGGTTCTGCTTCTAATTCCCAAAAACTACTTTTAAATGATGCAACTTTTGTTTCTGTAGTAACAATCATTAGGCAAAATACAGGAAAATCTTACTAGAGTAGTAGGAATACTGTGTAATTCAGAATGCAAATGAAACATGAGATTATACTTTGCAGTTCATAGCTGCTTGAAAGACATGAATTAAAAGCTATGTGAAGTCTAGAGATGAGACATTAAGATTCAGCATTAGCTCTTCCCAAGATTTTTATTAAAAAATTACTTGGAATAAATGAAGATCAGACAAATTAATTTACATATGAAATGAGGTCTGCTTGGAATGCTCTGATATTTCAGCCGCTGATGAGATTGTTCATTACAAAAGCAAAAAAAAAGCAACATTTTCAGAAAATAAAAAAAGTAGTATCTTTTTGTTATTTCAACTAATATTCTTGGAAAAAATAAACAAGTTCTAAAGCAAATAAACTTTCTGAAGAACTGTAGATAGTTATGGCTACAAGAACATTATTCAAAATAAAACAATAATAACGAGGCTTTAATTTTAATAGTCTGAAAAGGTCAACTGATAATCTTGGGGAAAAATAAATTAAAGAACTACAAAACTGGCTGTAATTGTCAATCTCAAAACAGTAATTTCATTTTTTTTTTTAAATGTCAGAGAAACTTGAGCTGTTTCAGAAATTAGAGGAGACTTTTTATGTTTGTTTTTTTTAAGGGATGACTCCATGGAACATTACTGAATAATCTTGAGAGCAAGTGCAAACAAATCCAGAAATATGAGTGTGAGATAGAGATACTAAATACAATGTGCGGAAAGAGATAGTATCTAGATATCTGAGTAACAGAGCAGGAAGTTGTTAACTTTCATCCTTATTTTACATGGGATAACAGGACTAAGAAAAGCCATTATTTTCAGAAACAATCAATCATTTCGGATGCATATATTTCAAGTGATTCTTAATTAAATGTTAAAGATCTACTTGATGTGAGTGCTTGAGTAGTCTTGGAATTTGATTTTGTATGTCTAAACTGTAGATCACCCACACCGTGGCATCATATATGATCAAAAAACTCCAACGTTTGACCTATGAGCTTTCTTAGTGTTCTTAAACATCCAGAATGTTCATGGCTACACTTCCACTGAACTCATTAGCAGTACTCATTTTGACTTACATTCATAGATTGACTTGCATATGGCATGGAGGCATGGTAGATTTAATTTGTATTTTTATAGTAATTCAGAAAAAAAATTGATTTCTCCAAATGTGTTCATTGTGTACAAAATGAACATACACATACCAAAACCACCGCCAACAACAACAAAAAAGGATGTATTGATTTCTTTTTCATTCATAGTTAGTTTACATTATCCATTCTAATGCAAGAGGTCCTTGAGATACCTGGTGCTCCTTCAATGATGAAGGATTGGTGATCCTATTTCCTAAAGAATAACCCAGAGCATTCTGTATTATTTTCCTTTCTAATTTAGGTATTCTATTGAGCATCAAGCTCTGTTTTACAGTGCAGACTTCCATTTGATTAAAAGCAAACAATTCTCTATGTCAGTGATTTCCTATGGTCATGCAAGCAGGTCTGTCAAACTGTGCCCCTTCCCCTTCCCTGACATGTTTACGTTGGCAAGGTCACAAAGAGAAACATAAATTGTTTGGTTTGAATAAAAACAATCAGAACATTTAAATCACAAGCAGATCATAACCCAGTGACATGGCAATGGAAATATCTCAAAGTGCTGCCCACATTTTTCAAATGAGATGCTGTTATAGTATTGATTTATGGGCAGCTAGATTTTAACAAAAGACAAGTTTGAAAATATCTGCATCTGGCACTGGTTAGGGGATGTCTGAAGGCAGATGGGGCTAATCCAAGCCCCAGTTACATCAGCTCTGGTAAAATACCTGTGTCTAAAGTCATCCTTTAGTACTCTGGCTGACTGGTAGAGAACAACCATGGTCTGTACTGTTAACTTTCCTTGCTCTCTAAAGGGTGGTTGTGTACAGACTAGTTACTGAGAGTTTCTGCCCTCTGCGGGGTCTTAGGGGAAGTGCTAGATGCCCCAGACCAAAATTATCCTGATCTTAAGAATATAGCAATACATACAGTCTGGGTCTGGTACCCACTGAATGTTCCCTTGTTGTCTTTGTTAGGAAAGTAGCTGTAGCCTACAAACATTTCTTGCTGTGTCCAACAAACTCCACCTTCCTTGACCCAGGTTCACTACAGCCGGTAGGTACTTAACTGAATGATTTAATGTAAGGCAGGAGTTCAGACGACTCCATTTTCCCTCAAGGAGAGAAATGGAATCCGTCATTTACAAGGTATATAGACAACACTGCTTTCATGGAGATTACTATCTCTCTTTCCAAAATAAATTGGAGATTTAGGCTGACAGCATCCTGATGTGGGTACTTCTTGCTGATGCCTGCAGTTACCCAGGATAAATCTGAGGCTTTTTGTTTCCATTGTTCCTCAAGGGAGTTGGGAAATGTACAGACTCCTTGAAGTTTAATACTCAGGAAATCATGCTCCAGTATGTTTTAAGTGTTCAAAAATAGTTCAGGTAGGATATGCTCAGTGGAGGTATTCACCATTCACCATTTTTACTATCAGACTCGGTTTTAAAGTATATATTTTTAACCTAATAATAAGACACAAACCCTGACACCATCCAGACCGGAGGCAAGATCAGTCTAATCTCAGACAAAGATAACTGAGTGTTTGTACAAACTGATGACTATGAACCAGAGTTTACTATCAACATTACATGAAACACATAAAAAAATGCTGAAAGCCAAGATTGACATTTACATGACTCTTGCTACAAAAAACTTGTAGTATGTCCCCGGATTTGTATTAGAGGCTATTTCCAACTTTATCCACTTTAGGGTGGATAATGCAGCAGTCTAATACAATTACAAATGCCTATTCTCTGTATGTCATCAGCAAAGGAGAATGGTTGAAAACCTTCACTTCACTGACCAAAAAATTGAGGAATATTGTAGTGCCACATTTCAGGCAAATAATTTTTTTCCTGTACTTCAAATGAACAAAAAGGAGCACAACTATAACGCATCACAAAGTTGAATCAAAGCTAGCAATAACCCCTTGATTTTGGTTTACTACCCCTTGCTTTAGCAATCATTTTGGTTCTTCTAGTTCAAGTGGCTCATGTGTTTCAGGACCAAAAAGTGTTGGAGAGAGGACACATCTGCCTGATAGTCTGACGGTAAAACACTAGTAATAATAACACCAATACAATCATTGCTCACACTGGAGTCCACTGCTTTATCTTCTAGATGGGTAAAGAGTCACAGGGTGAGTGCCTTTTCCAATGAGAAAACTGTCTGGACTGTCAGAGCCCACAGTTATCTATAAGAAGGGAAGAAGATTAAATCTCTTCAGTCCTCTGCTCCCAGAGTGACTTTGGTTTAGAGAAAAGGGCAGGAGGGAGCAGAACTAAGTGATACCTGATGCTTTGCCTTGGAGGAAAGAACTGGGGAGCAGGCGTGGGGCAAGCACTGGAGTAACCCACTCCTATTTTCGTGCTTTGTAGATTCCCTGAATGACGGGTTGTCCTTTTCTTGTCTTTCTGCCCGGCCTCCAGGAGTCAGGAGATAGACAGTGGGAAAATACAAGACTGATTTAAGCAACAAGGTATATAGAAACAGAAGGGGAAAGTAATAGCATTGAGATTTTCATTCTTCTTCTTAGAAATATACAGCACTTCTCTATTCAGAACTTCCCTTTTATTACAAAAATAAAAGAGACAAATAATGCTAAGAAATAAGGGTTCAGGAAATACAAGATATTTTGGCACTGCAAGAGAAAGACTGCAGTTGTTAATGTTATGCCCACATTGTAGGTGTGTTATTTGTCCTGTATGAGGATAAAGACCTGCATTTCAGCCACAGCTGCTAAGGCAGATACAAAGCCTATGAACTTGTACCTCTCTGATTTGTGGAGGCTAAGACCCTTGTTCTTCTGCAGTGAAATCTGGGGATGGAGTTCCCTGGTACTCATTAATCCTCCTATTGAATTTAAAGTCTTCTTGGATTTCAGACCTCAGTTTTCTGCAGTGAGCAATCAAAAAGCATATCCCCCTGCAAAGCCCTGCTGACATGCCTCTGGGTCTTCTGAACCCTCCAGACTGAGATTTTCCACTCACAGCATCCTTTTGCAATTTTTTGTGGGGTTTTTGGCAAATCTCTTCCTCTAATATTAAGACAAGATGAAAACTCCAAGCAACAACTCTGGTTACTGTGAAATTACTGGTACAAAGACAAGGTTTTATTCTATTACTATTTCCACTGTCTAGAAGAGAAATTGTTGCTAGAGGGAATCCAGCACTACCAGTACTTTCCAAACACATTGTGTGTAGAGATCACATCCATTTCATATCAGTGTCAAATCCAGTATTGCCCTTGTTTTATCTCTTTGGAGAGTTCGGAAAAAAACCCAACTTCGTATTCTCAAAGCCTTCCTTTCTCTCTCTTTCGTCTGGGACCTTCTTTGTGTCAGAACTTTTCTCATGTTTGAAACATACTCTCCATTGCTCTGGCTGACACGTTGCCTTAAAGCTCCCTGACAGTTGCTCTGCGTTTAGCTTTTTTATGCTATTTGCTTTTGGTAGATGATTTGCTGTTAGAAGGACCTGGGTTCTGGGCCATCCATTAAAATAACAAAACAATACAGAAGAAAACATTGCAAAAACAAACTTACAATGTACAAATAGCTGAACTTTTATTTCAGTTTCATTCTGTATCCCCCCCCATCTGCTAACTTAAGAGGAGAGACCTCTGACAGAACAAGTTTCCCTGTAGATACAGCTGTTTCCACAGCCCTGACAACCTCAGGAGGTCACCAAAGGACACATCCCAAAAAATGAACGATATACTGAAAAGAGCTGACGAAACATTTCATTTCTAGTGTCCTCACTCCTCCTGGGCCTGATTCTTTGCTGCTGACTGCAGTGAAATATGTGTCAGATTATTTGGCATTTACTGAGATGACCACTTGGCTTACTCTAAACACACCCCACACAAAGGACTGAGGCAGCTGGGAGTTCTGTCCCAAGTATGCTTCATTCCCTGTATTCCTGATGGGTACACATTCTGATTAAAAAAAACCAACAACAACAACAACAAAATGAAAAATAAAACCAAAACCAAAACCAACAAACAAACAAACAAACAAACAAACAAAAGCAGGAGAAAGGATAAAATTTACAACAACATGGAAGAGATTCTATCCTTGATTTGCTCATCAAGTCAACATATTAATAATCATTAAAAAGATTTCCTGGATACATTTTTTCCCCCCAGATAAAGGTAAGTCTATTGTGTCTTGAAATGCCACTGTCAAATGAAAAATATTAAATGCTATGAAATGTCCTGAGACCCAGAAGGAACAACAGTTTAATTTTTTCATTGATTTCCCCAGTTAAAGTTAATTGGCAGAATTTAGGTTAAATTTTCAAATAATTAAATAATTTGCACTCAGCCATGCTGTTAGTTGTTTGTTTGTTTGTTTGTGGTTTTGTTTGTGTTTTTGGTTGGTTAGTTGGTTTGCTTTTTGTTTGTTTGTTTGTTTTGGTTTTTGTTTTGTTTTTTTTCTGAAATAAGATTCCCAGCTATGCCCTTTTGACTGTCTCTGAGAAGAGGGAATATGATTTTCACCTCCATCATAGAACCAATGTGCTGATGGATGTGTTGACCTGCCACAGACCAGGAAAACTGAAAACTCACTGCTTTAGGGGTGTATCAAATGAAGTTTATTTAGATAGAGGCACCTGGGTCACCTTTCAAAGAGCAGTGGAGGCTGGACAGCCACTAGAGTTTTAACTCAGCTGTGCTGGTCCCAGGTTCAGCTGGCTTCCCTCTTGCTGTTGCTATGGGGGTAAGAATCTTGTGTTTTTAAGACCGCCTTGGGTGCTCCATGAGCAACTTTACGCTTTCAGTACATTACTGACATCCCTGGAAAGAGACTCTGGCCAGAGACGACACCTTTCTGTGTGCCAGCAAAAGGCCACACTCATCTGTCTTGCACTGTTCTATTCGAGGGCTAATTCCAGCTTCAGAACATTTTGTCGTTCTTTGATTTCATTCTTGATTGCAAAGCATACTTACACAAGGCCAGATCTTAGTGTCTGGAGTGTTTATCCACTCTCCTGAAGACCTAATTGCTCGTTAGTCACCTCCTAATTGATTGCTGTGGAATAGTGATTAGGAAGGTTCAGACAGAGGATAATGACTTCAGGTGGGATGTTCACTGGAAAGCTTCAGTAATATCAGCCATTCATGTAAATTACTCTCTTAATTAACAGGAGTCAGGTTAAGGACAGACTGGGTAAGGTGTAGTTTGGTGGGGTGATGGACTTTTTATTGATGGTGTGATCTGGATGACAACTCCAGGAACAATACAGACCCTTCAGTGACGCCTGTCTGTGTGTACAACTGCCTTCAACATCTCTTTCTAACTATGTTTTTAAACGCTGCCTGTACCACTGATTACATTTGCCTGTGGCCCTTGTCCAAGGCACAAAAACAAAGAAATATCCCTTGTTCCCCATGGAGTTTATGGGATTTCTGTGTTGAGTTACCAAGCCAAGAGGGGAAGAAAACTGCTGCTGACACCAGTACTGGGAGAGATGCCTTTTCAGCCAGAGACAGTTCAGACTGTTTGTCCTCTGCAAACAGAGGAGCTCCAGGCTGGAGTGAAGGGCCATGTGGACATGGCATTGATGCTTATGGGGAGCTCTGCCCTGGTGAGTTGTTCACTTTTCCTACTGCATCCCCATGGCTGGGCTTGGGGGCAGTAGGCAGGTGCCCTGAGGAGTGAGTCTGGTCCTGTCTCCACAGAACTGTCAGCATCCCTATTACCTATACCCTTCAGGGGAGAAAAATCAGGTGTGAAAGGGGAAAGGTGGGCCTGGGAACAAGGGGTGGTGGAAAGTGTTTTAATTTTACTTTTTTTCTCACTTTCTGAATCTGTTGATTTTGTTGACAATAAACTACATTACTTTTCCCCAGATCATCTGTGTTGCTCATGACAGTAAGTGGAAAGTGAATTTCCCTGTATAAATCTTAAACCATGAGCCTTTCCATTTAGTTTTGTCCCATGACCTGCTGAGGAAGGGGGCTGATGGAGCTGCTGGGTCAGTATTTGGCAGCTGGTCAAGGTCAACCCATCACAGTCACAGCCCCTGCCTTGTAACCTGAAGCTCACTGTGATTTGACATGAGACCCATTCTATATGAGCTCTTGTCTAACTCTTAGCCAGTTATCTATTCTAAATTCATAATATAGACATTATGTTGTACAGACAGAACCACGAGAAAACTCCCCCATTTGATTAAAATAATTAGTAAAACGGGGGGTGGGGGGGGAGTAAAATAAAATAACCTAGACAAGTTTGTGGATACACCAGCCCTTCTTCAGCTCAAGTGTCTGTGTGCCTATAAGCTTGTTCTCTTTTTGTAAAAGAACCTAATACTTGAATAAAAGGAAATCAAGATCTTCTAAAAAGCCTGACTCACTGTCTGAAATCATCATCTTGCCTCCTCCTTGCTTGTTGGAGACTGGTAACTATCTCTAGTGGGTGACCCAGGCCATCTTAAGAGTGAAGTATTGTTGTAGGGATCAATTGCTCTTTTGAATTATTTTTTTTCCTATCACTTCAGAGGAAAAGTTAGACAAACTTAAAAACTCTATTTAGCTTTGAGTTGGCTGAAGTTATGTGTGGTGTATCCTACCCTTAGCTCCTGCCATAATCAACAAGGATAACAAGGTAGATATTTTGGCTGGGATAGAGGGCAATAGTCACACCATCTGGCTATTTTAGGTACAATGCAGGGGACCAGTATGAGATGGTGCATACAGCTCAGCTGCCTACAAGGAGCACTTTCAAAGCCCTGAGTTACCTGTCAGCTACAGGGATCCACAGAAATATGCCCCATGGGGATCAGCACTCCTGGAAAAAATGTCCCTCTGCTGTGCACAGGGTCTGGGCACTGTATCTGGTTTTAAAATGGGACCTTCCTGCAGGACTCTGAAATCTTAAAGTGCCTTAAAGATGTTTGGAAGATTTGCAAAAAATTATCTATCCAGGTAAGACATTAAATCTCCCAGAAGGTAAAGGGGAAAGTCATTTGAATGCTTTAATAACTCTCCCTTGACACATCTTTATCTTGAGAGGTCTTGATACCACTGTAAATCTTGTCTGATAGGCTTACAGCCATACGGGGAGTTATGTGCCATAGTGCTTCACCAGTAGCTAAAATTAGAGTTTATCTTTATTTTCTCAGCCTTCTCTGAATTGCTGTTTGTCTAATCCATTTGAATTTGAAGAGAAATATGCCATTTGCTTTGTCCTTATTCTGGTTTTAGCACAGGAAGTGCTAAAAGTTGATACCTGCATAGCAAATGGCAAGCTGAGCCTTGGTGGCCAGGCAGTCCAAGCAGACTAAAAATGTATCCATTTTCTGCATCCAGGGGCAGGTAGGGCAGTAACAGTGATATCAGTCTCCCGGGCTGATGCCCATTTACAGATGAGAAAATCCAGGATAAATGAGCACATATGCTGTGGCCAATAGCCATTGTCTTGTTCCGAGACTGTGAATGTGCCAAGCCTATCAACAGCACCATTGAGAAGTTAATTCATGGCTACAGACAACAGATGCTGAGGTATCCTCCAGCCCCTGAAGCCTGCTTATTTCTCACCAAAGGTAGAGCCTGTGCTGTGCAAAAAGCGAGACTCCTGAGACAGAAGGTCTCAGCAGACATGACTTAAGCAAAAGCTCCTCGTCAGAGATCACTTGGCTTCTGAGAATGCAGAAGGTTTCTCTTTTTTTTTTTTTTTTTTTTTGTGAGCATCATTTTCACACCTGCTTGCTCAGAATCAGAAGGTATTTTGGTAGAATAATGAATATAGGTTCATGACAATCCATTAGGCTAAGTAGCAAGTCATTTTTCAAAGGCAGAAGAAGAGGTTTGGAGTAGGAGCACAAGGGAAGACATGGTCACCTCCAGGATGAGCACAGGTGGTCCATACAGCCACCATGGGAGACACAGGAGGTAGACCGGTCCTAGCAGTGACCAGTTTAACTTGGTCTCTGTATCTGAATCTCAGGGGTGGAAAGAATGACCTTTTCTTCTGGGCAAGATTGTTCCGGGTTCTTTGTGGCAGAGAGAAATAGAAACCTGCACTTCTTCCCTTACCCACACAGACTTGTACTTTCCCACAGGTTCCCACCTCCAGGTTCCTCCTCCAGGAAACTGCTGTACTGTGTGTTACAGGTCAGTGTAGTGTAAGGGAAGCACTGGGAGGAGACTGTCCTATGCCCACACTGCAAAAAGCACATCCCTGCTGCCCTGCTGAAGACTGTGGCTGTTTGTGCTGCCACCTCACCATGGACAGCTTTTAGACACCTTCTATTTTTGGCCCTGTGCTCCAGATGTTTCCCTTCCAGCCCCATTGCACCTTTAACCCAGTGCTGAGCTAAAGGATGAAAAAGGATTAGCAAGGTTTGCTGGTGAAGAGGGCTGTACTCTGATACCTGCACTTGATTTTCAAAAGGAATATGTAAGTGGTCAGTGACATTGCCTATGTTTCTTTGTAACAGCAATTTTCTTAGTCCTTATTTCTCCTCAGTTTGAATAACTTGGATTTGATATTTTCCCTTCAGTCTTTTTCTTCTGTGTACCAGCACTGAGTTCACAGCTTCTGTTTGTGTCACCATGGTCCATCACAGTAGGAAAGGCTGGTGAAGGGACTGGAGCATAAGTCCTATGGGGAGAGGCTGAGGGAGCTGGGGTTGTTTAGCCTGGAGAAGAGGAGGCTCAGAGGTGACCTCATCACCGTCTATAACTACCTGAAGGGAAGTTCTAGTCAGGTGGGGGTTGGTCTCTTCTCTCAGGCACTCAGCAATAGGACAAGGGGGCACGGGCTTAAGCTCCGCCAGGGGAAATTTAAGTTGGATATCAGGAGAAAAATTCTTTACAGAGAGAGTAATCAGGCATTGGAATGGGCTGCCCAGAGAGGTGGTGGATTCACCATCCCTGGAGATTTTTAAACGCAGATTGGACGTGGCACTGAGTGCCATGATCTAGTAAATGGACTGGATTTGGACCAAGGGTTGGACTCGATGATCTCGGAGGTCTTTTCCAACCCAATCGATTCTATGATTCTATGATTCTATTCTATGAAAGTGTGACCTGCGGGTTGGCCTTTGCTCACGTTTAAATATAAATGTATCTGACAAGTTTTTATTAAATTCACCCACACCTGTTCTTAAAAATGTCAATCAATATCAATACCTAATTAACTTTTAAATCATAGAATGGATTGGGTTGGGAAGGACATTAAAGATTATCTAGTTCTGGCATCCCTGCTATGGGCAGGGACACTTTCTTTCTCAGAGCTCCATCCAGCATGGCCTTGAACATTTTCAGGGATGAGGCATCTACAACTTCTCCAGGCAACCTGTTCCAGTGCCTCATCACCCTCACAGAAAAGAATTTCTTCCTATATCTAATCTAAAGCCAGTCTCTTTCAGTTTGAAGCCACTCCCCCTGTCCTGTCACTACACGCTTTTGTAAAGAGTCCCATCTCCATCTTTCTTGTAGGTTCCCTACAGATACCAGAAGACTCCGATTACGTCACCCTGAAGCCTTCCCTTTTCTAAGCTGAACAATCCGAATTCTCTTAATCTTTCTTCATGGAAGACTTTCTCCATCCCTTTAATCATCTTAGTGATGCCCTCTGGACTCGCTTCTCAACCTGAGGTGGTACCTTCCTAGCATCGAGTTATTGGTCCTGGGTGAACTTACTCAGATCCACAGCCATGAGTTTCATTTGTTTATACAGTTATTCACTTATTTATGAATCAAAAAGGAGAGCAGATGAGGCCTATGTCCTGCCTCCAGTTGGCAGAAGGCAGTTGAGTGCAGCTGAAATCAGTTCAGTTAATAGATAAAATAACAGCTGAGGACCAAGCAGGGTGAACCTCTGTGAGTGCTCACTGGAACAATGTTCTTTTGTCCCATTTCCAAATTTCTTTTTCGGTTTTATATTAAAGCAGCCAAACTTTTTTTGAGCAGTAGGATTAAGCGGGAGGTTAAGATATTAACCATCACAGCATTTTTCAGAATCACTGTACTTCTGCACTTCATTTGGGCTTTTCACTGATCTGAATTTGGAACTAATTGAGAACTAGTCAACAACAGATACTATGACTGGGTTTGTTGTGAGTACTTGTATCCTCAGGGCAAGAGAGTTCTGCTGCTGTCTGGAGATGTGGGAAGCCAAGTAAGGGGAGAAGCATTATCTGAAAATCAGGTAAAGCTGTAGTCTCTGAAGTTTGACCTATTCTGCTGGGAGAGGCTGTTGTTCATTCTCTTTTGGTAGAAATGGAAAGTAGGACTTCTAATGTCAAGGCTGATTAGGCAGCTGTGAGCAATCAAAGGAAGTGCTATTGTGTTTAAGATCCTGGGAATATAAATATGAAAAAAAGGTGAACAAAATCATCCTCAGCTGTAAGGAAGGCAGGTTACTCATGCTGGAGCTTAGCAATGTGCTAAATGCCAGGGAGGTATCAGCTGCTCTTCTCAGCTGATGAGGCTGGGGAGTGTTCAGCTGGCCATGACCCAGAGAGGGTCTCTCCTGGCCATAGCACAGGAGAAGCCTGCACAGATGGGTTCACACACACACTCTTTAATCCCTTATGTGGCATCAGATTTAGATCTCCCCATGACAGTATGCTAAGATTCCTTGCCTGCTCTTTATTAATCCTTGCTATTGGGGTTCCGGCTTCATTTCCTAATTACTAAAAACTGTTTTGCCCTAAAAGGATTCCCTCTATTCACAGATTTAGGAGTTTCCTTCGTTTGTAGCTCACAGTTTAGAAAATCCACTAATTATATTAATCTATACATATGAATGCTTTTTCTAGGAGGCGTAGCCACTGAATCCTTTGTCAATTATGTAAGAATTACCACCCTTGAGCTCTACTCTGTGGGGAGAAGATAGTGAAATTAAATTGTAGTTCCTATGCCCCATGCAGCAACGACTGTTTGATACATTAGCAATTCTGGGATGCAGTAAGGAATATTAAAACCTGCAAAACTTTCCCATGAAAGTTTTTTAAGGGTAGCTGTTGGCAGGATATCATAGAATTCTTTGGATAGGATATACTTTTCCTTTCATTATTAACAAGGTAAAAGCAGCATTGCCTCACTAAATTCTGGGGAGATCAACTTGATTTTTACATTTGAAAGAGAAAGGTGAAGCAAACTCATGAAGAAGCAAATATAAAACACCAAAGATAAAGCTAAAAATCAAAACGCCAGAAGTCTATTGTCTGACAGCCTCTGTAAGGTCAGAGAGGACAAAAATTCATAAATGCTTACTGAGCTTTTAATGGTTATTTTATAATTAACCACTCAGATGAGACTGTTAAATTCCAAACTGAACATGCATTATTATGATAGAAAATCAGAAAATGGGTAAAAAAGAAAAAAGATAAAATATAGCAATTGTCCTTTATATTTATGCCAACAAGGCTTTAAACAGAATCCTACTGGAGAGATAATTTTTCAGCAGAAAGATAAGATTTTACTGCTTCCAGGCATTTATTCTAACTCTGAGTACTCTCTTGCTCACACTGTTTTAAATCTATCTTCCAGTGCAGTAGAGTGGTTCACAGCTCTGGAGTTCAAGTGCCTCTCTGCAGTCATAAACTCCTCTTTCTGGAGGATACACCACAGTGCTGAGGAGCCCAGTGACCTCAGAGCAACGTAGGAGCCCTCATGAAGATTTATGTCTTAATCCTGATGCAGGAGTTTCAGTCTTGCACATCTGAAGGCCAGCTTGACACTGTGTGATATGAAGTGGTCATTCATAAGAGCAGAGGCAAAGGGTAGAACTCAAATACTACAATATGAAAGAAAGATTTTATGGAAAGAGGAGGGACCCACAAAAGACTTCTTTCTGGCTCTGTTGAAGATATTCTGCAGATCACAGGTCATCTCAGATGCCCAGATCTCAGACACCACTCTGCTATGCTGTGGGCAAGTATTTACAATTCAAGGGGACTGGCATAGCAAGCACTTAGCCCCAGTGTTGTTGTTGCAGATGGTCTTGACTCATCTGCCTTCTGACTATCAGTCCAATGTCTCCCTTGTCTGAGATTTTTAGATTATTTTCTTTGTTTCTCTGTTAAAAGTAATTTTGGTGGCAGCTGTGAGCACTCAGCTTTTGAGTAAATTAGATCCTGGGATCTGCTGTTTGGCACCTTCCCAGTAAAAGAGGAGCTCAGAGAACAATGACTTCTGAGGTGTTTCTTTCCAGCATCACATGAAATTTATAGCAGAGGGAAAGGGAAGATCCAGTTCTTCAGTTCAACCTGTCAGACTATTGAAACTGCCCAATAAATTCCTCTCCCATATGAGTTTGGCTTGATTCAAGGATAAGGAATGAAAATAATTCATGATCAGGTATTTAAATGCAGTATTGTAATGCTTATACACAAATTACCATTCCCAGGGCCATATTGACTGTGATGTTTCCTTATTTCTAAGTGCTTTACTTTGTAGCCTCAAGCGTTCATCAGTCTGCATTAGGGTTATTTCTGTACAGGCAAGGAAGGAAGCAAGTTATTCTAGTTTAATTGCTTCTGCCTTAAAGACTGATAAGTATAAACTATATCAAGGGCAAATTTATGTCTGCCAGAAGTCTATAGGTAGTTCAGGACATAGGATTTTTGGGCTTAGGACTCCAATGCTCCACATCATATATAGACATTAATGCCCAAAGAAAATGAACATCAGCTGTGCAGAAGGTTGCATTCAGATATAAGAAATTATTATGTTTTCATTCTTGATTTAGAAACATGAATTGTTAAAGGCTTTTGAGTCTAGTTTCCAGTTTTACTTTTTCTATCTGCTTGTCCCATCATCATGAGTTTCTTTTAATGCACAATGTTATGTACTTTTGAGAGGATGTTACTATATAAAAATGGATCTATAAAAATGTACATAGGGTTGCAACTCAATATAGGAAAGAGTAAAAATAGTACAGTTTCACCTTTCTGCAAGGCTAAATTTCAGGAAGTTTAAGATATATGATTTGACTGCAGTATTTTCTATAGAAAATGCCAATAAATACTACAACAGCTCTGTGAAAGCAACTCTTCATCTTGACTTGAAGAAAGACACAATTAAGCGATGTTTTCTTGATCGCTGGGGCATGATGCAAAAGAAGACACTGAGTAACTTTTAGAGCCAGCAACATGCCATATGTCAGTAGTTTTGCTTAGGCTGTCTCGAGTAGAGCCTCTCAGTGCCAGTGCACAGGGCAGATTCTCAGGTCAGCATTAGCTGAAAGCCCCTGCCCAAGTTCCTGAATATCCTGAAAGAGAGAGAGCTTGAACACTCACAGCTCTGCTACACTCATGGCCAATAATATGAATGAGAAATTACAGGTCATGACAGGTATATTTACCATGCTGAATCATATACCTCCTTTGTGAGAACAATCTCCTTATGGGAGATTTAGGTTTCTTCTTCTCACATGGTCTTGATTCTTTTCTACTTGTTTTCTTTTTTTTTTTGAGGAAGAGAAATGACGAAAGCAAAGCTTTCTCAAGCAGTTATTTATAGCAACAGACAGAGAAATGCCATTTGCAGGTTACTTAGAACAGTAGAGTAATAGAATAATTTAGGTTGGGGAGGACTGTATCCCATCCTCATATGTCTGGTGCTTTAGCATCCTGACCATCTTGATGGCCTTCTGCTCACCTTGGTGCTCTTTGTCAATATCTGGAGAGCCCAAACTGGACTTCCTTCCATTTAGTGCCATACACCAGCTTGCAGGAAACACATTCCATCTCCCCAGCTTGGTTCTTTTAGAGGATGTAAAACCACATTGAAACCAGTATTGTACCCTGGAAACACTACTTGTGACCAGAGGTTTGTATAACCTTCACTTGTTTTACTCAGGTGGTCATCCCCCAGTGTTGACATTCTATCTGGCATCACTGATAATCCAAGTTCCCTTTTCAAGGGTACAACTTACACTTTCCAAAGTGAAGTCACAGTCACCCCCTAGAGACTCCAGTGAGCTGATTGTCTGAATCCTTTACATTGTCATTATTGCATATTCTTTAATGAAAACTCTAATGAAATCTGTGAAATCTAATAGCTGTGTACAAAAAGGATGAAATTTCCAATCTGAGAGAAAGCGGCCTCATTTTAATCCTGGCAGCAAATATTAAAAATAGAATGAGATACAAAAGAAAAAGGTAAGAAACTGTGATTATATGTGTACTCAACAGAACTAGAATCCATATAATGTTTCTAACTACTTTTTGCTATACTTCAGTGAAGGGCACATGCAATTGGCAGTATACTTTGCAAAGTACTTGGCTAAAGCACATCTGTTATTTTTTCTACCAAAATGCTACTTGCAGAGTAAGAATTTAAACAATAACAAAAACAGAAGTAAAAAAATTGTAAATCAATGTTTATAGTGATTTACTGCAGACATAAACTCTGTCTTTGAAGAGATAAAATTAATTCAGTAGATCATTGACTTGTGTCAGAACCCTTAGAAAATAAAACTGTCCAGAGATGGTTTATTTTACTTTATTCAAAACCTGTTATTTGATATCATGTGACATCTTGGACTTAAGTCACGCACATTCATTCCCTGAACCTTCTCACGTCTCTACCTGCTGCTTACACCTTTCCTGCAGAGAGGAACTCTCCACTTCTATGTTTTAAATGAATTTTTCCATCACAGGCAATACTGTACAGCATTTGGATTTGTGTTCCAATGATTTAACAAGGACATGAACAATGGCCAGTGGCAGTGTGCGACCTAAGCAGACAAGATTGTCAGAACCAAATAAATGAGATTTTTAGTGGTTTGTTTGGGGTTTTTTCTAAATGACTATTTATTTTGCTACTGCAGGTAAGAAAATTGTAAGACGGGAAATGTACTTTGAAAAACAATTACTGCTGCAGGCAAGAAAATATCAATGCAGTGTGCATGTACTGCAGATTTCTTTCCCAAAGTCCTGTTCTGTTTCCAGTGTTAGTTTCATGCTCCTTCAGGTCAAACATTAGAAAAGAGAGAAAGAAAGAAAGAAAAAGGAAAAGTGTTTAAAAAATGGTGCAAACACAGAGATATCACCACTAAAATAAACCTCCATTCATATATTATTTAAAGTTCTACTTTACTATTTCAGAATACCTAAACCCAAATGGGTTCAAATATTTTTTAAATATCTGGATCAAATATCCCACAAAAACTTCAACTAGTAATTAAAAAAAAATAGGTAATATCTATAGAGGTAAAAATGAGGAAGACATGATCCTTGGTTTTAAATTTCCACCTCTGGAAACAGTCTCACCATCTAACTGTAGGCACCTGTACCTGAGTGCCCAAGTTAGAACTTCTTTCCCTGGATGTGAAAAGTTCTATAAAGATGAACAGACTCTGGTGCTTTTGGACAATGCACTTTGGACTTTATCTCTGCATGGCCTGTGGCAATAGATTGCTCTTCTCTCTTTGTGTATAGAGCCTGAAGGGGGATTTGCTTCCTAGTGTGGATCACTGAGTTTGATGTCTAGTGTGAGGTGGTGTGAATACGCTTATTTGTATGGATGGGTCTCAGCTGACCTACTGCAAACTTATACACATGACCTGATCATCTCTAGTGCTTCCACAGGCAATGAGAGAGGCATGGTACCACACACTTCACCCAAAAAAGAGGAATCTGAATGTGAACAGAGAAATTTTGCTCCAAAAGTACTCTCTCTCCACCGTCTAAACCAGGAATTTTAATTAATTTAAAATCAGAGACATATTTTTTTTATGGTGTGCACAGCTAAAGTTAAATGAAATGGAAGTCTATCCTACATATCCAGAATTAAACTCTCCACCTAGTCCTATCAAACTTTTGTTAGTTGGTTTTCAGGCAGGTTACAATGTAATCAGAAACATAATTCCCGAAAGAGTTATTTATTAGCTTCGATCTTTTCAATGTTGAGCAAAGTCTTTGCTAAACAGCATGGGTTAACCTTTTCTACTTCTATTATGAGAAAAAGGCTTAGAAATTGCAAATCTGTTAGTTCAGTGATCAATATATATTACTCTTGTTTTAGATAATTATATATAAGATCTGAAAATATTCGAGTTTAATTTCTAAAATAACTGAGAGCTTCATTGACTCACCCAAACAAAAAACTAAATAATGATTGAAATAATCCACAGATCCTGTTAAAGTAAAATTTTCAAATTTGGATACCTAAACAGAGGTATAACATCCATGTTCAGATAACTAAATGATTTATTATAGTGCTTAGCAAATTTGGCTTTTTAAACATGATCCAGCTGCCTAAGCACAGATATAGTGCCATTTGAGACATGCTCTAAGGACCTCAGAGTGACCCCAGCTCCTTTGCCACAAGGTTTATAAGAAATCCTGCTGTCCCAGTTGGACACTGGAAACCAATCACCCCAGTCCGGGGATGAGGAGCTGATCCTGGTCTATGGAGGCAACAGAGAACACTGTAGAGTTTTCTCCTAGGACCTGGAAATCGTGTCCGTCTCTGTAATGTCATTCTGTCAGCAACCAAATCAGAAAAGTTTAACCTCTGCTATTGGAATAATGCCCTTAATGGAGTAATGCCTTAATGTAAGGCACTTTGGAGCTCTGTGTGGCCTCTTATACTAATGGAGATTGCTGGTAACATTTAACATCTTCAGTAAAATACCCAATCTCAGTGGGATTGCAATTATGCATAAAGAGGCCAGAGAATGAACAAACACAGCACATTGAAGGCAAGAGAGATCAACTCAATTTTGTTAGAGGTAATGGGAAAAAAGGCCGCAGGTACAGCAATGCACTGGCCTTTGCTACCAGGAATAACTCACTCAGCTGTGTTCTCTCTCACCACACAGGGTACCTAGACCCTAAAGGTCCCAATATCTGTCAGTCAGAGCAGTGACTTTGCTAGTTCCCAGGGATATCCAGATTCTTAGAAAAAAATGCCGAATAAGGAGAAAGAATGCAAAGTGTTCTGGATACAGTTCACTTAAGTGTCCCTACAGGAGTCCTAGTGCAGGTGTGACACTCACATGTTCACAGCATGTAGGGTCTCACCTGTCCTCAGCATGTCAGACCCACTAGTCAAACTCTACAGCAAATTTCATCAACAAGAAAGAAGGGAACACTAATGCACAACCTGTCATTAGTCAGTCAAAGCCATGGCACTGAATGGCACCCTACCCCATTCTTCCCCTATGGATCCTGGTGTTTAGACTGTTCCTGCTGTCAAAATATTTATCAAAGTCCTTTCAAAATGCTAAGTGATAAGTCTTGATATGTATGTTGCCAGTGATACTTTCTTTACCAACTACACTAATGACATATAGAAAACTCCAAGGGATTAGGGTGATGTAACTTTCTTCTGCAAGGGTCAGGCTGCCTGGTTCCTCTCTTGAGAAACCCTCCAGGTATTTGTTATTCTGGCTGCAGTTGTTTACATGTGACATTTACTACCTTCTTCTGTTTTGGAAGGATGGGTATTTTGAAGACAGACTGCATATTTTTGTAGATTATTTTTCCATACTTACGCTCCCTTGAAATTCCCAGGTGTGTCTAATTTGAGTCTGATGAATTTTATCACTCTATAAGTTATTGTTTCTTTTCCTGACATTTCAATATCCAAAAATATTTCCTTTTCCATGCCAGGAAAAAATGGGTTCACGGTAATTATTCACCCAACAGTCTCCTTCATGAAACTTATACAAAAATCTGCTAAGCCTCTCATCAATATGTTTATATTCCTTCTTAGCCTCTGGTGATTCAGTGGAAATATTGATCTCTTTCAGTGATCCTGATTTTCATTTGTTTCATTTGTTTCATTTTCACACCATTAGCTATTTATTCTTTGAAATCCATCTTGACCTTCCTAATTTTCTTCTTACTTAACAGCTGTTTACTTATCTTCCTGTTTATTGGCTTCATTAGGGTCAGATAATAAAAGATTTTTGTTTGACTCATTTTGCTATTTGGAAGCTGCCATTTAATCATGTCAGATAATTTCTGGCCTCCCTTCTGCTCCTTCTTTCCCCTTTTGTTTGTGCCTCCTAGTTCAGTTCCAGACTCAATTTGTAGAATGTTTTTTATCATGACTGACTTTGCCAGTTGCTTTATTTTTAAATGTGGAATAATTAAACTAATTTCCCAGATTTTTCTTCATCTTCCTTCTGAAGTTTTGTGCCATATTGCTCCTTTTAGGACTCTTCCCATGTCCTTGAGTGGAAAGGAACTAAGCTGCATTGGCAGTTGGTTTAGAGGCTCAGGGCTCCCGACTCACAGTGTCTAAGAAAGGGATCCCCGTAAGAGGTTCCTCTCAGTTGCATAGCCTGCCTTTCTGAGGAAGGAAACCATCCAACCCCAAATTTGGAGGAGCTGAGAGAATGCCTAAGTTACAGTTGCTGCAGTTCACTCTCTGAGTTCTCAGTAAAAAATTAACTTTGCTGTTTTAAGCCACATCTTTTGACTACTGGACTATGAACTGGAATGATTTAGTAAACATTATTCTTATATAAAGACAAGGCAGAAAGGTAAGAGATAACATCTTAAATAAATTACTGGAGATCATCTCCCAGAGACCTCTCATACTGTCACTTCTTGAATTATTTTCCATACGCTGCCTCAAATGAAGACAAAAACCTGGAAGAGTGAGGATGACACAAGCAGATCTGCATATTCCACATCCCCTTCTGTCATCCACATTTTAAATAGACTATCTACCTGCTGCCCAAACAGTTTATAACTGTAATGTGGACATCATACACACTAAGATAGTTTGGACACAGTCTGTGCATTTCACTGAGCAAGTCTGTCTCTCCATTTTGAGCCACAGTTAGGTTTGGTGGAAACTAAAAGGTGCTATTTCCAATGATAAATTAAAAAAATAAGCTCTGACCTTATGGGTTACTAGAGCAAAAAACTGCTCACTAAGGGCTTTATAGATAATTTCAGTATGACAACATTGCTGCTTCCATCGACTGAATTCTTAAAACTATGCTGCTTCTTTCTTGTGCTTGAAAAAAGTTAATGGCCTTTTTCCTTTCTGTTTTGAAATAGGAAAATATGTGGTAATAGATTCTCCTAATGGTCATTCAAAATGACATGTTTGCTTACAGTAATTTGTGTAAATTGGAAATCCACTTTTCTGTCCAGGAAATGAAACCATTCCCAGGGTTGACACATGTTCTCAGACAGCTGAAATAAATGGACAGTTCCCGTTTCTTGGAACCATGCTGCAGGCTGCCTGCAAACTTAACTGTTATTACTTACAGGTAGTCAGTCAGTTGTGAACCAGTGTCACACAAGGTGAAGGCTTTGGAGTGTAGTAGCTGCATATGTGCCTGTGCCCTTAGGCAGCTGATGTGAATCACTGCAGAGAAGGTGAACAGTAAGGAAATGGAGCCACCTCCTGCCACTCAGGTATACAAGGAGCACATATGCAGGCTTGCCTCCATCACTGTGTGGTAATTTTATCTGGTGTATGCAGAACATTAGTTCATATCACTATTAGAAATTTTCTGATTCATCCATTCCTTCCTTTAATTTTATTTTTCAGTCTCATATAATTTATCTCTAAAGGTATGTTTCATTACTGTAAGTGAAAAATATTCTTCGTTGATAATGTCATATGTAGAAGATAAAAGTAAGTCATGCATGGAACTTTATTATTATAAACCAAATATGTGTCTAGAAAATTGTTCATTTTCAGCCCTTGGTTTCTCATTATTTTTACAGAGACTACGTGGAGAATTTTCAAATGCCAGTGGTAAATGTAATTTGCCAGATACTGCAAACAGTGAGGGTTTTTTTTTGGAAAAACATTAGTTCTATTTCATACAGTTTTATCTACACATAGCCAATGTATCATGAATTAAGCAACTTCTTAATATACTTTAAAATCCAATTCTTTTCTGAACAAGAATAATGAAAAGAAAGAGCTGTGAAATGTGTGCATTCAATATATTTTCAGTGACATCTGTGTAATAATTTTTATATTGCACAGCATTAGCTTTTTTATCCTGAATGACAGTCTTCCTGAATGTCAAAAAACCCCCAACCAGAAACAATTTTGTTGCATGCTTTATCTAATAATGACATATGAACATGATTATAATTTTATACTTTCTTTGAGGAAGCAACAATAATTCTGACTGAATATCTTCAGTATATTAAAAAAGCTATTATAAATTATGCATACTATAAACATAATTAAAACATTACCCAAAAGCTTTTTATCGTTACTTTCAGACTCATCTCTTTCCTCACAGTCCCTGCCCTTCCCTTACAATTTCATATCTGCACACATAACAAAGGTATTGATATACTTGCACTTTGCTTGGAATTCAGTAGCCATTCAGCACTGCCTCCATTCTCAAGGCTCTTAACTGTGTACTACAGATGATGTTGGCATTGATAGCTAAAATGAGGATATCTTGTTTCTCTGGTTTGTGTTTTTAAATAAGGTAGCAAAGACAGCATGCTTTGAAAGGTGTATGATAGCTCAGTGGTTCTGAACAGCGGTTCCAAGTCCACAAGGGCACAGAGTTCCGACCCACGGAGGTGCGAGCACACCACAGTGTGCTTTGTGCGGCTCCTCCTGGGGCCCACAGAAAACAGTGAGTTTGCTGGAAGCAATGGGGGGAGGTGGAGAGGTTTGATTAGCCCTGCTTTGCTCATGCAGAGGCACAAGGCTCAACACAGGAGCCTCTGGGTTAAAGTCCATGGCCTGTGCTAGGCTGATGTTCAGTGTAGCTCATTGAATGACCTTTTAAATGAGCAAAGGAGAGACAGGTAGCATTTCTATTCCTTGATACATAGACGGATAAAAGGCATTTGTGTGTATGAGTAAGAAATATATCCACCCTCTAAGAATTTATGCTCTCACACCTTGTGAACTGCTGCTTGCTATATTAGAAATTATATTTATTCTTTTCTTACATAGAGGAGCAGATAGGAAGCGGAAATGAGGGAGACCATCCTATGTGTCTGACCCAATAAAAATTACCCTATTTTCCTGCTGTAGTGTACAGATTCTGCCTTCCTGATCACTAACACTCATGAGAAAAGGACTCTCAGCCTGCTCTTTAGAAATCATTACAGATTGCAAAAAGAACACCACGGGCAGGTTCACCATGGTGTTCTAAATAGGATCATGGAAGAGGACAGACAATATCAAGAACATATGTCTCTACACATACCTCTGTCTGCAGCCAGGAAAATTTGTTGTGTCTTTAATTCGGAATTGTGGCACCTATTTAGGTCCATAAAAGGAACAAAAATAAGATCTGTCATTAAGAAACTAGTATCTTTTCTAGGGATACTTTTAGAGTGGCTCAAGACCTTACTTCTTTTTTTTTTTTTTTCCTTGTATTGGTGTTATGAAAACACTAATATTAATGCTACCAATAAAAAAAAGTAAAAAAAATTTGAAAGTGTATATTGGCCTTTGCCACATTTTATTTTCACTCAGCTTAATTTCCATGTGATTTTAAAAAGTACATAAGGAAAGTCTTTGTACTCTGAGCTGAATTGAAAAAAATGAGCTTTTTTAAAGGTATTCCACTTTTTCTGGTAGTTCACTTTTGCCAAGATTTTTTATAAGTGATGGAACCAGTGTCATGCATAGATTGCAGAGAGAATTAACTTTTATTTTAAAATTAAACCAAAACAAAACGTCAAAAAATACCCAAACAAACAAAAAACAAACCTTGCAATCACAATTCATGATCTATTTGTGCCGGGTCCTGCACTTTGGCCACAACAACCCCATGCAGAGCTACAGGCTGGGCACAGAGTGGCTGGAGAGCAGCCAGGCAGAAAGGGACCTGGGAGTTTGGATTGACAGGAAGATGAACAGGAGCCAGCAGTGTGCCCAGGCGGCCAAGAAGGCCAATGG
Source organism: Pipra filicauda (assembly GCF_003945595.2). Taxonomy (NCBI): domain Eukaryota; kingdom Metazoa; phylum Chordata; class Aves; order Passeriformes; family Pipridae; genus Pipra; species Pipra filicauda. Next base: position 193,964 of record NW_024104360.1, read on the forward strand.
CATCCTGGCCTGGATCAGGAACAGTGTGGCCAACAGGTCCAAGGAAGTGATTCTTCCCCTGTACTCAGCACTGGTGAGGCCACACCTGGAGTCCTGTGTCCAGTTCTGGGCCCCTCAGTTCAGGAAGGATATTGAGGTGCTGGAGCAGGTCCAGAGAAGAGTAACAAGGCTGGTGAAGGGATCTGAGCACAAGTTCTCTGAGGAGAGGCTGAGGGAGCTGGGGTTGTTTAGCCTGGAGAAGGGGAGGCTCAGGGGAGACCTCATCGCTCTCTACAACTCCCTGAAAGGAGGTTGTAGCCAGGTGGGGGTTGGTCTCTTCTCCCAGGCAGCTATCAGTAGGACAAGAGGGCATGGTCTTAAGCTGTGCCAGGGGATGTTTAGGTTAGATATTAGGAATAAATTCTTTCCATAGAGGTTAATCAGGCATTGGAATGGGCTGCCCAGGGAAGTGGTGGATTCTCCGTCCCTGGAGGTTTTTAAGATGAGGTTGGATGTGACACTCGGTGCCATGATCTACCAACCATGGCAGTGTTGGATCAAGGGTTGGACTTGATCTCAGAGGTCTCTTCCAACCCAGCTGATTCTATGACTCTATGATTTATTTAACCTTTCAGAAATTCCTTTTCTCCTTCAAAAATGCATTTTGTAAGAGAAATAGCGCAGCTATCATTTCAACATAAATAAAAATAAGAAAATAACAAAATAGTAAATCTCTGTACAACTAAGAAGTCCAGGACAATTTCAGTTTTTCTTTCCAACCCTTCAATAACAAGCTCAATAAAAATGTCTAATTTCCATCAGGTTAATATTTCAATTACTATTTAACATGACTGTTTTAATATTACCTACAAATTAGTGGAGACTTCACTAGTCATGACTGATTTGGTGGCATTCTACAGTGAGGTTACAGCACAGGTGGACGAGGGAAGAGTAAGTGATGTCATCTACCTTGATGACATCACTTGCTCTTCCCTCATCACATTTAACTTGATCCCACACAACATCATTGTCCAGAGAGATGGAGAGGGACTTTTTACAAGGATGTGTAACGAGTACTCACTACATGCTCACCTGAAGGTACTTCACCTCAAGTACTGTGTGTGGTTTTGGGAGCCACAGTGCAAGAAAGATATAAAGTTATTAGAGAATATCCAAAGGAGGGCTACGAGGATGGTGAAGAATCTAGAGGGGAAGTCACATGAGGAATGGCAGAGGTCACTTGGTTTGTGCAGCCTGGAGGAGGCTGAGGGGAGATCTCATTGCAGTTACAAACTCCTCATGAGGGGAAGAGGAAGGGCAGTCACTGATCTCTTCTCTCTGATGACCAGTGACAGGACCTGAGGGAATGGCCTGAAGTTGTGTCAGGGGAGGTTTAGGTGGGATATTAGGAAAAAGTTCTTCCCCCAGAGGGTGGTTGGGCACTGGAACAGGCTCCTCAGAGAAGTGGTTACAACAACAAGCCTGACAGAGTACAACAAGCACTTGGACAATTCTATCAGGCACACAGTGTGACTCTTGGAGGTGGTCCTGTGCAGGATGAGGAGTTGATTTCAATCATCCTTGTGGGTCCCTTCCAGCTCTGGATATACTATGATTCTATGATTCTATGATAGGAAAGGGGGGAATAGATTTAAAATGAAAGAGGACAGGTTTAGATTAGACATTAGAAAGAAATTCTTAATGTGAGAGTGGTGAGGTACAGGCACACTTGCCCAGAGAAGTTGTGGATGCTCTATCCCCGGAAGTGTTCCAGGCCAAGTTGGATGGAACTTTGAACAACCTGGTCTAGCAGAATGTTGTCCCTGCCCATGGTAGAGGGGTTGGAGTTAGATGATATTTAAGAACATTTCCAACACAAACAATTCTATGACCCTATAAAAGATGTTTACTTTATCCAATGTTTTCCTATACCTGCAAATGCTTCCACTCAATGCCTTTTCCATAGTAAATTTTCAACATTTGAACAAAAAAATGGAGAAGTCATCTAAATCCAAATGGGGTGAAGATGCATCAGCCAATTGTTCACCCAGTCAAAGCAGCACGGGCTCTCCATGTGCCCCCTACATGAGCAGTCACTCATGCAGGCCCTCAGCTCTCACTGATGCTCTCTTGCAACCATCAGATTGATTCCATGTGTGTTCAAATTTAAACACGTGCATCTGTGGAACTCCAGAATGCTCCAGATGTGGAAGCAATCACTCCAGTCACGTACTTTCAGACACTGGAGTTCACAGCAGTGTTTTGATATAATGTGTCAGAAAGATTGCAAAACAGTGAAAATAACTGCAGGAGCATACTGCTGCATATCTCTTACACTGCCATCCTGCAAAGAGACACACACATAAGGGACTTGAGCTTGTACCTAGTGCTGCTGGAATGAAAGAAAATTTACATATAAACTTCAGGTGTTTTGTGGAACTGGGCATGGAAAGCTGTTTCTGACTGCCAGTATTTTTTAGTTAACTAGCTTCTCACCTCCCTACCTTCCTTTCTTCTTTCTTCTTTCCTCCCTTCCTTTGCTTCCTTTCCTCCTTCCCTTCCTCCCTTCCTTCTTTCCATCCATCACTGTGTATTCTTGAAAAACACCCAGTACCACAATATTTATGAGGAGGTTGCTGATATAATGATAAGGAGAACATCTTGTAATCTAAGAAGAAAACAGAGATAACTTTGAAGATGAAATTATAACAGAGCGGTAGAGTAAATTGGCTGCTTATAAATCATGTCTCCAAACACATTACACTATAGTGATGGAAGGTGAACTAGGATTGCAACCACTCTAATTCACCCTTTCCTATTCCCAAGCCTGGGAATATTGTAAACACTAAAACTTTTCATGTTGAATTCAGAGATTTCTTTTCCAGGTTGTTCTGTGATGAAAATTCAGCTGATCCGAACTTGGATTAAAGAGGGGTTTAGTTTTGGTTGGAAATCTGGAGAAAAATATTTAAATTCAACTGAGTTTTGGTTTAATTGTTCTAAAGCCCTTCCAACCCTGAACTGAAGATGGGTGCTAAGAGGAAATAAAAGAACTTTAAGAAACACATACTGAATTTGAAGTGCAGTTTCCTGTCCATTTTGCTTTGGAAATGTCACAGCTTTATGTAATTTATTAGAAAACAGTAATTAGGAAGGGGAATCCAAGGTACAGCAAGTTACCCAAATAGCCCAAGGTCACATGAAACTGGTCAAAGAATTAAGCAAAACAATCAAATAAAAAAAGCAGTCCAGATCTTATCTCCTCATCCTCTGCTGTAGCAATAAGAAAGTGACACTGGACTCTAAATTTTCTCTTGTGTCTCTGCACTTTACAGCAAAGCACATTTAAACTTTAGTTATCATAGAATCATAGAACAGTTTGAGTTGGAAGGAAACTTAAGAGCTCACCAGGTCCAACCCTCCTGCAATGAATAGGGGCATCTTCAACTTGATCAGGTTGCTAGGAGCCCCATCCAACCTGACCTTGAATGTTTCCAGGGATGGGGCATTTACCACCTCCCTGGGTAACCTGTGCCAATGTTTCACCACCCTCATCCTAAAAATTTCTTCCTTATATGTAATCTAAATTGACCCTGCTTCAGTTTAAAATCCTTGTCCCTTACGCTATTGCAACAAGTCCTGCAAAACAGCTTGTCCCCACCTTTCTCACAGGCCTTGTTCAAGTACTGGAATGTTGCTGTGAAGTCATTTGCTGAAGTCAAAAGGCTTCTCCGGAGCCTTCTCTTCTTCAGGCTAAACAGCCTCAATTTGCTCAGCCTGCCTTCACAGGAGAGGTACTCCAGCCCTCTAATCATGATCTTTATGGGCTTCCTCTGGACTTACTCTAACAGGTCCATGTCTTTCCTGTGATGAGGACCCCAGAGCTGGACACAGTACTCCTGAAGGGGTCTCCTCCAGCTATTCTCCAGAACTTTATTTTATTGTATCTTTTTAAATGCTTATTAGCCTCTATGTCTGTTTGAAATTATTTATTTTTTTTTTACCATCCAAGAAGTCTTATTTGCATAGGGAGATCTGACAGCAGGAGGAACATTCCTTCAGAACAAAAGCGGAGCTCGACACGCTGGCGTGTCCTTTGCCGTGATTGGTGCGGCGGCCCTGTGTAGAAGTGTATTTGTGATGCAACCTTTCCTATTAGCAACTGACCTTTCTTCCTTATCAGTCCCTGTGCTTTTTGGCTTTTATACAAAATGTTGAAATGAAAAGAAGAATCCTCAAATGTCTTTTCTAGCAGAGAATCAAAAACTTCCTGAGGACTCTGTGATGATGAGGAAAAATTTAAAAATGTGTAACAGGAAAGAAAGTTGGTATAATATAAAGCATATTTCAGGAGAAAATACAGTGTGGGAAGAGTAGGAAAAATGATAAAGAGACGTGCACACAAAAAGAAGTTTTAACAAGAAAAATGAAATATTTGGAAAACAAAATAAAGAGAAGAAAAAACCCGAATTGTGAAAAATGGCATATATATAAAGTAGATAAGGTAGCTGAATTAAATTAAGATTTTACAATAAAAGAAACTTTCTTCTTGGCCAGAAAACTGCTTACAATTTATTGCAAGGTTACTCAGTGCAGGTGCTATTCTTTATCATGCATCTCACATGTCTTTGAAAGTCTGTCCTAGCAACACCAGGATGCTGAGATTAAACATTGAGTGAAATATTCTACAGTGTTTTCAGTCAAGAAGTCTGTCTTGTGGGCCAGACCATACCCACACTCAGTTTAATCAGGATTCATTGGAATTCATGATTCTGTCCTTTGAGGGAAAAAAAACAGTTCAAGAAGCTTGGCATAACAGTAGAGGTGTGATGTAGCAATACATTATAGTGCAGCCTCCTTGCAGTGATTTGCGTGAATAAAGTCTAATCCAGCAGACTGTCTAAAAACCTGCCAGCTGTCCTGCTTGTGGAACATAAGATTTGCCACCATGTCAGAAATAACATTTGTCAACTCATTTATCCACTCATGGACTAGGGCCAGAGTCAAATACTTCAGAGTAAGACGAAATAGCTCTCACAGGAGACAGCTATATGATGATCTGTCTGAGTAAGGCTCTTACCCTAAATCTTAACAGTTACTGTTTGTCTTGGGCTTTGTATCATGAGGATTCGTCAGTCTTTCCTCATCTTACCAATTTTCTTTACCTTAGCTTTCTGTGTCATATTATTTATAAGTGTATATGCTCCCTCTTTACCTCTGTCTACCTTCTTGGTCTCAAACGCTTCCAGTGGAAACATGTTCATGTTGAAATGGTGTGTTATGGGGGGGAAATATAAAGGTAAATAATTGTTTTGAGAGGCATTTGAGAATCTTCTGTTGATGTTCAAAATGTCACCTTTTCTCAGAGTCTAAAAAATGATGCTGTGGTTTGTTGTTTTGTGGAATGTCCTGTGCCCATGGCTGGCCTCTATAGAGGTGAGTGGGAGCATGACTCCATGTTGTATCTATCCTAAGCAGCTATTTTTCATAAAGACTACTGAAATTTAAGGTAGCAGCTAAACTTTGTAGCTTAGCAACTCCACTCATGCAAAGACCTGCATCGGCAGCTCCAAGCCAAATCTATCTTTCTATACAAACAGAAGCTCGAGGCTGTTTTACAGGGGGCTCATCATCTGAATGGCCAAGACAGAAGCAGAGCAGGTAGTGCAACAGATAAACATTATGATGTGAGAGAAGCTTGGCAAAACACCTTGTTTGCATCACAGATGACCTTTTATTTTATCATTTGACTGTCATTTTTAACATTTTACGGCAGAGTTTTGCTGGAGCAGCAGTAAGTGGACAAAAACATAAAAATGTGAATGTGTATAAAGGTTGAATGAAGGGAAAAGGTATGAGGTAAGCAATTGAACATGACTCTTGAGTGGGATGCAAACCAGATAACAGACAGAAAGTGGTGTCCACAGTTGAGCCATTGCTGAGCCACTGCATCCTTCACTCTCCTATTGTCCCTGGTTTATCCTAGTGACCTCTACGTTCCCCATCTTACCCAACTGGAACAGTAAGAGATCATATACTTCCACGTAAATTCTTGTTTTTCTCATTCTGGGAACAGGTGACTGTATACACAAAGAGAAAGAGGAGCGAATAACCAGGTTGGATCATGATTCCTTTTTCTCCTCTGTAGTCTGATTTTTTTCTGTAGTCTCTACTGTGTATGTGATGCTACAAGAAGTACTTTTATTAGTGTAAACTTTACACCTTTTCCCCAAGGAGCATAATGACCCGCTAATTTTAACATTAATCTCTCTCCAATGATGTGAACAAAACGTGGCATGATGGAGAGTTTTTTTTAACCTCCTAACTATGGCTTGGTGCCATAAACTCCTCTGATGTTCTCTGCAATGACAGCTGATTTCTGCTTTTCTCTCCCAAATGACTGCAGGCTTGTAGAAGAAATCACTGTTTTTTATTTTCCCCAAGAAAAACACAAAGGTTGATCCATGTGTTTAAATGTACAGAATTACCAATTACAAGTAATTTTTTTTTAATAAAGAAAATAGGCTTAATTTTCTTCTATAGCACATTAGTGCAATTCCTTAATTTCAGTGGTTTCATGCAAGTGCAACAGCATTGAAAATAAGATCCAGTATCTTTACCTTGGTGTAACAGCACACATGGGAATTATTTAAGCAAAGACTGATGATATGACTAATGTTCCATCCTGACAGCCTGCTCTGGTGCCTCCCTCGACTTCGCTTCCAGTCTTAGAGCTCATGAAGCACAAAGTATTCTAAACAATAAAGAGTTCCTGAAAATAAACTCAATCTCTGGGGAATATCCCTTCACCTTTCTGTACCTCTGTTTTCTTTCTGTCCCTTTGCTTGCTACAACATCAGCAGTTGGGGTTTTTTCGGGGGGGTGGTTGCTTGGTTGGTTGTGGTTTTTTTGCTGTTTCTTTTTTCTATTGTAAAAATAAAAATACAAAAAAATGTAGAAATTATAAATATTTCAGTTTGGAAATATTTCCAGGGTATTTCACAGGTAGAAGTTCACAGCACTGATATATTTGTATCCCCTTGGTGTACATTAACAGGCTGTTTTATGTCTTGACTGATGGGTCATATGGTCTTTACCAGTGTATTGTGGGTGTTCTCAGCTTCAGTGAATCACAGGAGATGTAATTTGTAAGAGAAAGGTAGATGATGCAGCTGGATCACAGTTACCATGAAGTACTCTGACAACATTCTGAATTACAGAATTTTCAATTATTGCATCTTTGGGGAATTTTTGTGCTTCAATGTCAAAGTTGCATTGGAAAATAGATATTACTTTCCCCTCCTAGAAAAGGCTTGTTGAAAATCTGATTTTCAATCAGCCCTTCCAACAAAACAGCTTAAATGCAACACTTTAGGCCGCCACTCCTTGCTATGCCTTTTCACAGTGCCTGGATCACCAATTTCAGCCACTGCTCTATAAATAACAGCCCTAATAAGAAAGACAGGCCCACAGAATTGCACTGCAAAATCTGGAGGCAGCCAGGCTTCCCGCCGTTTCTCTGTGGATAGAGGGATCCAGCTGCCTTGTCTACGCAAGCCCTAATCAGGAGACAGAGAAGTAATAAATTCAGTTGTATTTAACTCTCTAAACGTGTATGTTTTACAGAAGAGACTGAGACTCTAAAGCTCATTTCCTTATAGTCAGGTTAGTGGACTACTTTTTAAGAATTCAGGAGGAGCCAGGTATTTATATAAAACCTTCAGAATGCTTATTTGGCCTATCAAATTATTTTAGATACCAAAAGAGCCTGTCCATCCAGGTGAAACGTATTTTCTACAGTCAGGGAGCAAATCACAGACTCAGATCTGATCAGGAGCTTCTCTGATAACATTTGCCTCCCAGAGTTAGTCAGGTAAAGGCACAAATCATGTGTTCAATTTTCCTCACACTGCCCTATTTTGTCCATGTTTCATCCCCATTTCTCAGCATTTTTTGACCTTTCTACAAATCATTCTAATTTACTAAAATAATAAAATGAAATCTACTTCAGGCAATGTGCAGGAAGCCTTTCCTGCTCCCACAGAGACCATCAGTGCTATTCACAGGAATAAGAGAGTTTAGTACGTGTGTCTCTAAGATCATCACTTTTATTAATCCTCAATAATAAAATATAAAAATAAAATGTATTCTTTCATCGGTCATTTAAATGTCATGATCTATTGATTTAATAAAGAAAAGAAGAACCCAAAAGGCTTTATATTTGGACCAGTGTCAAAATGAGAACTTTCTTCCTCTTGTTAAAATTAAGTGGGTTTTTTTATTATTTTTTGAATGAACAGCTGCTGCATTTCTGTGCCATGCTGTCATTTGCATGAATGACTCTGAAATTGGGAAACCAAAACATTTGTAAGTTAAGGATCAGTTGCTATGACAAGACTAATGATTTCAATAATAGTACAAGTTCTACAAGGTCATGCCTGTGGCTCTGAAACCATGGAAAGATTTCAAAGATGGACATTACAAGTATAGGGCTGAAGCCACGGGCAGTCAGTGTATGTATTGAAGCAAGTGAGTAATCTGGTTGGATGAATGCTATAGCTAATTTCAGTGCTCATTTTCTGCCCTGAGATGAGGTTCAGTGTGTGGATGATGGGACAGACATCTTTGCCAGGAAAGCATCTATTTGGCAGTATTGGTCAAAAGCCGAAGTGCCAGTAGGAGGAATTCAAGCACATACAATGTTACTCCTTAATTTTGTATTTCCAAAAAAAACTTCTTATTACTCATTAGTTCACATCCTTTGTTCAGCTTTCTACTCGATAAAAGTAATCAGGTGGGTTGAAAAGATCTCACCGGTTTGGTTTTTTTTACACTTTCTATTTTCTCTGAACCATTATCTTGTCATTTCTCAGCTTTGTCAGAGTGTACTCCTCTGCAGACCTGTTTTGCCAGACCAGTCATTAAAAAGCAATAAATAAAAAACAACAAACAACTCAAACCACAAGCCAAGTATGAGCTTTTCTTAAAAGTGTTCTGGATACACCAGAACACTGATGTTATTGTGCATAGTCAAATCATGGTTCTAGTTTTTTTCTTTGCAATTTTAAAGGCATACTACATAGCTTACAATAAAAATCAAAGATGCACTTAGTATAAGGCTAAAAAGTATGAGTACAGTAATCATTGTTATTTCAGTCATAATTTTCATTTAGCTATCTTTGCACTAAAACTGGTGTGTCTAGGAAAAAAATGTTTCTTTCAAAAAGGCATCCAAACTTCAGTTGAAGATATCAGAACATGGTATCAGGGCTGGAAATGTACTACAAATGAAGAAGGTCTGATGGTGAAGAAAGATAAAAGTAACATTCCCAAACATCTGTTCTGGCCTACCTTTTATGCCATGTGTTAGATGACCAGCTGTAGTAGGTTTCTGTGGCTGGGTTTTGGTAGCAGGGGGGCTACAGGGGTGGCTTCTGTTAGAAGCTGCTGGAAGCTTCCCCTGTCCTGTAGAGCCAATGCCAGTTGGCTCCAGGACGGACTTCCTGCCACTGGCCAAGGCTGAGCCAATTAGAAACAATAGTAACACCTCTGTGATAACATATTTAACAACAGAAAGGTATTACACAGAAAGAATTCCAGCCAGGGAAGAGCAGAGTGAGAACATGGGAATAACAATGTAGACACCAAGGTCAGTGCAGAAGGAGGGGCAGGAGGTGCTCCAGGCACCGGAGCTGTGGCCCTGCAGCCCGTGGTGCAGACCATGGTGGGGCAGCTGTGCCTCTGCAGCCCATGGGGGACCATCGGGGTGCAGAGACCCACCTGCAGCCCATGGAGGAGCCCATGCTGGAGCAGGCAGATGCATGAAGGAGGCTGTGATCCCGTGGGAGGCCCAAGTTGGAGCAGGTCCTGCTGGAGAGGGAAGCCCACACTGGAGCAGATTTTTCCTGAATAGGACTTGTGGCCCCTGTGGGGAACCCACGTCGGTACATCTCATTCATTAAGGACTGCACCCCATGGAGGAGTGACCCACGGGACAGCAGTTTGGGAAGAACTGCTGACCAAGGGATGGACTCACATTGGAGAGGTCCATCAAGGACCTGTGGGAGGGACTCCATGGGAGCAGGTGAAGGATTCCTCTCTCTGAGCAGCAGCAGAAACAACAACTGACCACAACCCCCATTCCCCATCCCCCTGCACTGCTGGGGGGAGGAGGGAGAACACGGAAGGAAGGAGGGGGGGGGAGGGGGGGGGGAATTATTTTACTTCTCACTCTTTTGCTCTGATCCTGCCAGTAATAAATTTAAGTATATTCCCACTTTGAGTCTGTTTTACCTGTGAAGATAATCAGCAAGTGACACCTCCCAGCTCTTGTCACCACTCATGAATCCTTAGCTGTTTTTTTTTCTCTCCTTTGTCTGGCTGCAGAGGGGTGTGAGAGAGTGGCTTTAGTGGGTAACTGGGCTCTGGCCAGGGTCAACGCACTACACCAGCGTGAAAGTACAACTGAGAACAGAAAGAGGATTTCTTTTATTATTTGGTAACCTCGAACTCCCTCCCTTGTGCCACTTATAGGCTTTGAGATGATAACCCACTGCAGAATTTCACAGACATTAGTCTTAGCCTATACTTTCTCTGGATGGTGAGCACACAGGAGGTCAAAATGGGCTTTTTTGTCTGTGGTTCCCCACCACGCAGTTGGCAGGATTCTCTGCCCATCCTTCCAAGCTGAGATCCTTCTCAACCGGAAGGCTTCACTTCATTGCACTGCAAGGATCACAGGGCACTGGAGAGTGGACTGCCACAACTGACACCAGCTGGTCTGGCCAAGTTCATGGTAGCAGTGCCTTCCACAGCTGCTTCTCAGCTCATGCCATGCCAAGGAGCCTTTATGTGCCTGATGCTTTGAGACCAGTAGAGTTGCAAGGGAATACTTGGCAGTTCTTCCTGTCATAGCCTGTTATCTTGGCTCATGCTGCTGTGGCTTGTTCAGAGACTTCATATCTCGTTAGACCTTCTCAAGATTTTGCCTCAGCAGGTGTGTCTTGGAGGTAGGTGTAGAGTCATTACTGCCAGAGGCAAATCTGACCCCAGCTTTATTGCGCTCACATTTGCATGCTGCTTTCTGCACAATAATTGCAAAATGAAAGGGGAGCAGATGGCAACAAGATGGCTCCAGGAAAAGTCAGTGGAAATGCCTGCACCTTCTCACCAGCTGCAGTTCATTTACTCACCCACAGGAACCGTGTGGATACTAGTGCAGGAATCCCTTGCTGTTATTCTGTTCTGGGAAATCTTCATAGCTGTGCTCTGTAACTTGAAATTGTACATATGCAGGATTCAAGAAATAAAGCTTATTTTTATTTTATGTAATTCAGCATTTTCCTCTGCAGGCCCTTTGGCCTGGACCTGCAGGTTCTGGCATCTCATCTCTTTGAAATTCCATGTGCATAAATTATGACACTTCTAGTGGCACCTTTATCATTTCATAGGCAAGTCTACGTCTTGCTGACTTCACAACACTGTCAACCACTTTCCACTCTGGATTTTGTTATATCGAGAGAAACTCAGTACATATGTACTGTCACAATTACAGGAAATCAATGAGTTCATAACAATGTTGAATTCTTGAATGTGAAAGCATTTGAAGGTGAATCAGCATAAATAACTTATTTAGTTTTATTAACCCTACCATACCAATCAAGAATCACGAAGCAATAAGATCACTTTGAATGACTAGAAATGTGTAAGCGATGACAGAAGGTTGAATAAAACCGCACAAAAATCCCAAATCATCCTAATCAGGTATCTTCCATCCTAATCATGTCACTGTGGTACTCACTGGTGAATTGTTTTTTTTGAAGAGAAATCTCAAATATGGACTTCCAGATCTGTGTTTTAGTTTTAATGACATCAGAGGACAGAGACTATTAGGGAAAATGATCAGACTGAGAAAGCAGTGGTGCAGATGGACACTAGCGTAGACAGAAACAAGCAGAAGAATGGTGGTGTGGCTCAGAGCTCGCACATCGTTGCACAGATGTTATGATTTTATGATTCTATGATGTGCAAGTTGTAGTCCTACAGACAGTTTTAACTTATCATCCAACAGTAACCAAAGTGTGCAGTGTCTCCTTTAGCAGTTTTAAACTATTGGCTAATCAACCTAATTTTTTAAAATATGTGCCAAATTTCCAATTTCAATTTATGGGGCTGAAGCTTGTAGTCGTTAATTCTTGTTATGCTTTTCTCCACTAGATGAAAGAGCTCTATTTTCTCCTCATTAACACAAACATTTTGTAATCAATTAATCTCTCAGTCATCTTTTGAAAAGCAGAGCAGATTCAGTTCTTCAGGTCTCCCACAGGAAGGCATGTACTTCAGCCCTCTAATTATTTTTGTAACAACTTTTTGTATCTGTTCCAGTTTTTCCCAATCTAACAACCACATCTGGATACAGTGCTCCTCTCTTGGTTTCTCCTATGATGTGTACAAAAGTAACAAACAAATTAAATAACAAAATAAATTAAAAAGGATCTTTCTGTTCCTCTTCCATCACTGGCTGGTACAAATTCCTACTAATGCATATTATCTATGCAATCCAATTTGAAGTTCCCACTTGCTGACTTCTGCATGACAATGTCTAAATGGTTGTCAGAATCAGCGACTTTTCAGGATATAATTCTACCTTCCTGTAGTCTGGCTTCAATTCCTCTTCCTAGGTTGGCATTTGGATACAGTGAGATATCTTTTTGTCTGCTTGGATGAGTGTAGGTAAGGCAGAGATATAAATTGTTCCATGTGACAGCTTCAGCCTCACAATTATATATCATTCAAACAAGCTTTAGGGCCCCTGCAAACTACACTGTCATTTTAAAGAGGCAGTTAACAACTGCAAGAGGAATTATGCCGGAGTGAGTGGGAAGGGCAAGGAAATATCTTTCTCTCTTTCTGCTTCATCAGAGTGTGTATGTCTGTGCATGACTGAGAGCTGTGAAGGACTGAAGCATGGTGGTCATCTCCATAGGATATGACCATAGGATTCACCATAGTTGTCCTCATATTAACACCGACCTCCCTGCAGGAGCATTCTTCTGCCTCTCTCCCCCTCTCCAGAATTTTACCGTGCCTTGCAAATATCCAATTATTAGCAAGGAAATAAGGCACTGTGTTGGTCACAGGCAATAAATCAGTGTGTTTCACAGGAAAAAGAATAAAAAATCTGTACCCGAAACCAGGATTTTTTAATATAGAATAGGAAGAAAAAGTATTTGACAGATTCAGGTCTTGTAGTGACAGAAGAAGATATTCATTAGAAAGGTTATAAGACATCACTGGGATGAGAAAAAGTGTATTAAAACAATGGCTTTCTTCGATTCTATGCAAAATATGTAACCAAATAAGTAAGTAAAATGCAAAGGTCATTTATTTAATTTTCATGACCTTATTTTTTCACAGAAAAATCCTGGAGTTTGATGCTTTCTTCTCCTGCTGTCACAAATATATTCTAATGCCATTTTAGGTTTTACTGCAGTGCAGCATGAATTCTTCTGACTACGTTTGTTCAGCAACAAATACAAAACAGGCCAGACCTGCAGTAAAAACACTCTCACAACCACATTTGACTCTTGTATTTACAGCAGAATTTCATTCAAGGCAAGCAAGCTCACAAGACTGAATCTAATTTTCTTATATCACACAGAAGGCAAAATGCTTCAGTGTTCACATTTTGAGGAAAACAAATTTCAAAGATTTTCTAGCCCAGATCAACTCACATATTTAAATGGTACAATTGAATAATGGAATAATTAAGCCGCTTCAGATGCAAACAAGTATGCAATAAGCTTTGCAGAGGGTAGGCTCACACAAGTGCATCCACAAATACAAATTATTTTCTATGTAGACAAAACTTTGCTTCTATAGATTTATGGTAGATCTTAAATGTTTCTCTAAGGCTCTTTAATTTCAAGAGAGAGGGAAGAAATAAAGCAATAAAGTCTCTTCAGCACTCCTGTTTCATCTCTGCATGCACCTCCAAATCTTTGCTTTATGCCAGTAGTTAACTTGTGTCACTGACGTAAACTCCAGCTGGACACAAAGCACCAAGAGCCAAATAATTCTGTCTGTAAGACCTCCTAACCTCGCAAGATTGAAGCAGACAGTACAATGCTAATAGTTAACCTTGACTATGTAATATCCATAGGTAGCTGGGCTATAATGACTGCCACGATGATGTGGAAGTTAAAAATATAACATTAGGAGCTAATATGAAAAAGGGCTAAGAGCTTAATAATTTGGGCTTTTTTTCCACCTGTACTAGCTGGCATAATGAAAGATATAATGTCTTTCTGCAAGCCTTGTCTATCTTATATGGATCTTTAGATGAAAGAACAGCACAATCAATAAATACTTTCTAGTGAATTTGTTCCATCATTTGAACATTCCTTATTGCTGCCAGGTTTTCGTCTGTGTTTCATATGAGAGAACTACTCTTTGTTACACTCATTCCACAAAAGATATAGGATGCTTTTATAATGTGTTACTGACTGAAGGTTATATATTAAGGGTTCAAAAGTTGTTTACAAGACGTGTTTTGTGCGGATGAGAGAACTTGTCCAGAATTTCATAATCCAGCTAACAATCTCCTTGAAAGAACATCAAGTAAGGTTTAATGGTCTCTGCTAAGATTCTCTTTAATTTCTCCCGAATGTTTTGTTGTTATTATAAAGCAAAAATTGGATTTTGTTTGCATCCAGAAGATAAAGGAAATAAAAGTAAGAAAAAGGAATGCTAATCTCCATTTCTAATTCCCATTTCCTACTGTATTTCTTACATATGTGAAAGAACTCAAGCTATTGACTTGCACTTTTGAAGCAGGTCAATAAGAGAAATGTGGAAAAGCTGCTGTAGGAAGCAGGAGGTGAATGAGTAATGACAGACTTGATTTGTATCAATATCAGAGGCTGACCACCTTTCTGGAGAGCTGCCACAGGGGAGTTCAGCTGGGTCCTTGATCTCTGCAGAACTTATTGGGTGAATGGCCATGGTTTTGTAAAGCAGCCATAAAGAAAAATAGTCTGTACCTAAAGAGATGTGTTCATTCCCCAGATCAGGGCAATGAAATTAGGAAGATCTGCTTAGTTCTATTAGGAAACATTGCTCACTTTCCCTGTGAGTAAACCACAGGATGCTTTTTTGGTGCTAAATCAGTCAGACCATGTTCAAGGCACAAGCCATCCAGAAATAATGTTACCCTCCAGCAAGTAGCAACTAACACTGGAGAATAAATACCACAGATAAACTTGTATACCTACAGCTGTCAGGTGCTGTAAGGTCCCTGAAACGCTCAAAAGTGGCTAGTCAGATGATGTACCATGCATACCGCTTCCCTCAGTACTAGTGGTGATAATACCAATACTCCCACTTCTAGATTGAGTTCTCACCATGTTACACACTGCTTGTATCATTAGTGGCAGATCAGAAATCTCTTGCTGATTCCAGTTTGCTCATCTGTCTGCTTCCTTTCTAAGCACTGTATCATAATGTTTGAGTGTGATGTCTGCAGAAGATTGGAGGGCTGATTCAAGAAAATCCATTTTTTGCTTGAGCCATAATGATCGTACCGACACAAGTATCCTTCAAATTCAAGATGCCAAGTTATCCTTGTATTACGCCTTTGGACAATATCAACAAATGAAACACAAATAATCATACCTGTTATAGAGAGGTATTTGTGTCTAGAAGTGTGTAAGAGTTTGTGGATAGACTCTGACATTTGAAAAAGCAGTTGTTTTCTGTTTGTGAGAACACGTTCCACAGTACAGAAGAGGATATCATTCCCCTCCTGTTCGTCATCCAGAAAGTCTATTTAAGTTTAATTCACCCATTCAAAACTCTAGTAAACTTTGAAGGGAATTATTTTCAGACATTTTGACATGGTCCATTTTTCCTCATAAAGTTTATGGAATTTGTCCTAAATAAAAGAGTGCCTGCAGTAATCACTGCTTATCAGGGAGTCTGAAAGAAGGACTAACAGTCAGGTGAGAAAAAGCTCAGTGAAAATCATCTAGCAATCTCTTCTGAAATGCTTGTGTGCCTGACTATTTCTTGCCTAGCACCTACCTGCATGATTATTCTTCTCATTCTAGGAAAGAATGGAGAAAATTTTCTTAGAAAGGAAAAAGCATGGAAGATAATTCCCTCAAGAACAGAGCAGGATCACGCTTCGCCTTCTCTAATTTTTGAGTGTCATAGTGAGAGATTTGTTATGAAACAGCAGTAGCTTTTCTACAGAGTTGAAAAGGACAAAGAAAGCAGTTAAAAGCAGAGGCAGAGTCTTAATATTTTGATTAGGTTATATACTTTTCTCTCTATATGAATAATGAATCAAAACAGAAGCAAGAGGTAAGAAAGTTGGCAAGTCCCTTTAGTGATAACAGCAGCAGCTGGCTCACAACACTGAAGCCAAGTCATGGAGCACAACTTTCTCTGATGGACTATGTTTGTGAAAGGAAAGTTTCTTCTGAGCTGAACAAGAAAGGAAGAAAGGTTTGAAATTAACTGGAATAAGTTGTAAAAACAGAGGATAAGCCAAGCTTTAAAACACACCAACATCAAGGGAAAAATAATCTGAGCAATCCTCTCATCTGAGGTCAATTCTGAGAAATCTTCCTCATACTCTCCCACAGACCTTCATTGGTAACCGAGTTGACCCTTACTGCTGCTTACAGCCTGAGCTGGTGCAGGAGCCCTGGACACCCACATCAGCGAGTCTCATCCAGGGCAATCACAGGCAAATAGGTAACAGATGCTTTGCAAAGGACGGCCTACATGATTTAATGTGTTCTCTAGAGCGGTCTACAAGCCACACAACACTACCCATCCCTTTAAAGCAAATGTAAGACTTGAAAGAAAAGAAAAAAAGCCTTCAAAATGTTAAAGGGTGAAGAAGAGAGCTGCCAGAGGTCATGACTGCACATACACAGGTGTGATTCTGCTGAAAACAGTCTTCCCCATCTTTCTGTGTCACTACTAAATTTCTTTTGCCTCCTACCATTATATCCCTCCTTCAGACCATAAAAACATAGGAACAGATGTACTAGTTAAGAATCTTGCAGCCTGAAAATATTTTTATCTGAAGGAACTTCCTAAGACTGATGTGGTTTTCCATTTAGAAATACAAAAGGGACAATTCAGCCTTTGGAAAATTCTTTTTGTTTATTTTCAACCTGAATCCTTTTAATTTCATTTGAAATCAAATCAGAGAAGATTGAAAGACTTTACCTCTTTGTTGAACCATTCAAAAGATACACTTCAGTTCTGCAACTCTTATTTTTTAATGCAAACTTCAGAGATCAACTTCAGAACCTGAAACAGCTTATTTTGCAGTGGTATTTAGTATCTATATAATTTTAGACCAATATGGTTTGGTTTAGGAAGTTAGATGAGTCTCCAGGTAGCTAGCTGTGGAAAAGCAGTGCAGTAGAGCATTGATTGGACACTTTCCTACTTTCTTTCCGTCAACATGCACAACAGAGCACAGAAGTGCAGCACTCTTGAAGGCACATGCATGCCAGTTTGTATTCATTGCCAGCAATTCTTTTGTTTTAGTCACTGGCTGCATGCCAGAGGATGCACAGATCCACGCTTCTCAGCCTAGAATTCCACTGCATTTTGAGTCCTTACAGGAAGGTGACACTGAAACAGCTCTTGGGCAATGATTTGTGATGAGGGAGAGACCTGAAGGAGCTGCGATTGCTAACTCTGCCTTGGCCATAGTTAATGCTGCCAGGGCTGGGATGAGAAGCAAGGGGTAACTGCAGCATTGAGTTCACCCACCAGAGACATGGGTGCAAGGGCAACAGCAGAAGCTTCCAGGCTGGCTGTGGCAGCAGGAGACATGTGGTGCTGAATAACACAGCTCCCTACACGTGTACTGGAAGTGGTGAGGCAAACAGCCTTTCCTAAGGCTACTTTCTCTCTACATTGTGCTGCCCTTGCAGTGTGTCTGCTTAGTTTGAAGCCAGACTCTCCGTGTATATTTTGTTCTTGAAGAGGGTCACATTTAGAAAGATTCTTCTTTTTGTTACTGACAAGCAGCCAAAATATTTAGTTAATAGGCTGAATTAATGTGAAGTAACATGAAGGAAAAATGCTTATGGCAATCCTACATGAAAAGTTTCTGTCACAGCCAGTGAGCAAAGTAGCAGTGCAATGGGACAGTCAGTTCTTGCGACTTCAGTTACGTGTTCTGATACAGAGCAACTTGAAGAAAGATCATTTTATCAGATACACAGTGGTTTGAAGAAAGATTGTTTTATCTAAATTATTTGCTCCTCAAACCCAAGAAAAAAGACCTGTCCAAGTTGGAAAGGAAAGTGAAATTTTTGCCTAATATATCCAGATTCCTTTAAGTCATCAAAGCATTGCTTAATTTACCCTGGTGCTATCTTTCACAGCGTGAAACTCTAGAGGGATTGTTATGGAACCTCAAGAATGAAAAAATGTTAAAAATTCAGCAGAACACAGCTCTTGATCATGCATCCGTGGGGCTTCATAGCAAAACTCATCTGTTCCTATGATGAAAGCTGAATAGTTTTTCTACCAGCATCAGTGTTTTCTCATCAGATTTACAGGGAAAGATTGATTTTTGGGAATCCTCTAAAAAGCCCTGTAACATTTCAAGGTTAGAAGTGACCAACTGTTAGAAAACCTTGGTCATTACAATAGTCACACACTGAGAAACGTTTACCTATGACAAACTGTAATTATTTAACTGACTACTCAGATGTCAGGCACAACCAGAGGACATTGCAGGGATAAGACTGCCATCATGCCAGGCACTCTGCTGGCAGTGTTGTGCTCCATGCCAAAATTAATGAAGGATTGAAAGTGGAAATGAAGACATCCCAGAAGTCATAAGGCTTTCTCACAGTCATAGAAACCACAGCTGGCAGCACTGGTCTCCTAATCCTTCCTGATACTTTCTCCACTTTGAATGAATTGACTTTGTATTTGCTTTCAGTTCTTGCCTATTGGCTTTATTATTAATTTATCAACATTTATCTATTATTTATATATATTAATAATTGATAATATCTAATTTATTAATTGTATTTTCTCAGTGAAAAATTGCAGTAGATTAACATTCAACTTAAACATATGACACAAAACATTTGTGAATGCAATAGTAAGCCCAAAGAAGTGAATGTCAGGAAGCAACTATTAAAAAGGTATTTAGAATGTAATCATAAACCACATGAATTGTTTATTTGCTACAGAATTCATTCACATAGTGATTCTTTTGATTAAACTTTTACTTTGGTTGGCTCCACATAGCAATCCCAATGCTTTTCATGTAGTAATCTAACACAGCTCAAAGGTCCAATACTGCAGTGAGCTGCTCATGAACAATTTATTAATTGGTTACTTTGCAAGATTATACACACTGTTGAGAAAAATATATATGTTTCTTAGTTTCTTAGTTATAAATTTTTCTTCTGCTTGTGTTCCAGATGCTCTGAATCGCAAGGCATACTGGTAATTACATTTTTCTTTTCACAATATTTCTTTTTCTTCAGTTATATACAACTTTCAGCTTCATTCCTCAAATTCTTGAGTCCTGCCACTATTACCCCTGTACCAGCCCCAGGCACTGACAGAGTGATTTTATATGAATTTAGTGCTCCCTGAGAGGTTTTTCCCTGACAGCCTGGAAAAACAAACTCCTCTTTTATTTATATGGCTAAGTGCAGCATGGAAGAAATGCTACAAGCTCCCTGAACAGTCCAACAGGAGATGACAGGATACATCCCTAATTTTCAGTTTCTTTTCCTAAATATCTTTGATGACACATCCACAGTCCAATACTTGCTATGAGCGCAGTTCGTGTTATGGACACAGAGAGGTGAGTCAACTTATTGGTTATTTCAGTCCTAAATGGCCCTTATTCTCTACCAGTAATGACTGAATTGGTTCCATGGGCCTCATTCTGGTTCTTGCACCATAGGTAAATGTTTTAGGTAAAGCAGATGAAGTGGGATACTCTCAGGGTTTGTTTCTCTAAGTGGTGAATCAAATTAGCCCATTTTGGCAAATTATTTAGGCACCGAATGTTTTGTATGATTATGTATTTAGTAGCTGGCAGAACTGAAGTCTGCGTCTGAGCAACTTCCTTATTTATTCCCTTTTGTAGGCAACCACCTTTTAAACAAGAAAAAAGGTTCAATTCAACCTTAAGGCATGTGCACAGATATCCTCTCTCCCCTTCCTTCTTCCTCCCCAGTGACTTAATTTAGTTTTTAAACCAGAATAAACAGCAAACCAAAGACAGCTGTCTATATATTGAGAAGGCGGTGAACAAAGCCAGGAGACTCTTCAAGGCAGCCTCAAGCAACCTGTGATGGGAGATGTGAGCAAAAAAAAGGACTTGGCTGGATGGGGCTTTGATCTTTGAAGCTGTGACTCAACGACATTCCAATGCCTCTCAACCACTTGCAATTCCTCTTAAATTCTGTCATGTACTCCTTTTAGCTCTCTTACACTTTTCCCTAAAACAAAAACCCCACAACCGATTTTGTATATCCACCCCAAGAGCAATCAATAGTGCCTGAAATGTAATGCAGCATTTTGTAAAGCTTTCAAGTGGAATAGCAATTATGTGGAGCCAAATTCTGGGGCCAGGGCTGGTTTACCCCTTTCAGACATGAGTGGAGAAGGTTTCCCTCATGTGCTAATGTGCTGTGTTGCAACTTTAGGCTTGATCTTGATTAGTATTTAAAGGCATATTATTGGAAAGTATTAGCAGAAGCCTTTTAACCCTACAGACAAGTGGGGAAACTAAAAGACATTATTGCTGGACAAATTCCATTAGAAATACACTAGCTAATACCTGGAAAAGCACAACATTCCTAGTCTCTGTGGTGCTTTAAAATGCGTTCCTTCATAATTCTCATTTGCATTTAATTCTAGAAAAGAAATACCTTGTTGCCACTTCCCACCCCAACCAGACCCCTGCTGTTCAGGAGGCTGAAGCAGATGAAGGCCCTGTAGAGACACCTGGACTAATTAGAGGGCTGGGCAGTCACCGCCCATATAAAGTTCAACAAAGACAAGTAATGGATTCTGCACCTGAGACAGGACAACCCCAGATGTATGTACAGAATGGGGAACAAGATGATGAAAAGCAGCAGTGGGGAAAGAGACCCGGGGGTCCTGGTCGATGGCAAGTTGAATATGAGTCAGCAGTGCCCTGGCAGCCAGGAGGGCCAGCTGTGTCCTGGAGGGCATCAGGCAAAGCATCACCACCTGAGCAAGGAGGGGATTGTCCTGCTCTGCTCTTCACTGGGGCAGCCTCACCTTGGATACTGTGGCAGTTTTAGGCACTGCAATATAAGAAAAGTATAAAGTTATTAGAAAACATCTAAAGGAGGGCTATGCAGATGGTGAAGGGCCTTGAGGGAAAGCCATATGAGGAGTGACTGAGGTCACTTGGTTTGTGCAGCCTGGAGAAGAGGAGACTGAGGGGAGACCTCATTGCAGTTGCAAATTCCTCATGAGGGGAAGAGGAAGGGCAGGCACTGATCTCTTATCTCTGGTGAGCAGTGACAGGACCTGAGGAATGGCAGGTAACTCTGTCAGGGGAGTTTTAGGTTGGATATTAGGAAAAGGTTCTTCATCCAGAGAGTGGTTGGTCACTGGAACAGGCTACTCGGGGTAGTGGTCACATTACCAAGCCTGACAGAGCTCAAGAAGCATTTGGACAATGCTTTTAGGCACATGGTGTGACTCTTGGGGATGGCCCTGTGGAGGGCAAGGAGTTGGACTCAATGATCCTTATGGGTCCCTTCCAACTCAGGGTATTCAATGAATCTAAGATTCTTGCTCTTCAGAAGCCCTCCTCAGTAGGGAGCTCGTGTCAAAGCACAGTCTCCGCTCTGCATGATGCTGCAGGGCCAGACACAGTGCTGAGAATCCTGAGGTTATGGAAGATGTGGGCTGACAGGAGAGAGGTGCTGGAAAGCCTAAAGATGGCACAGAGGTAGAAGCAGAGACTGAATCAGAAAAGTCAAAGTGGCAGATCCTAACAGAACTTGCTCATGATTTATACTGAAGGTTTTTCTCATGACGCAGCATCCAGCCCCTCTTCCCGCTCATGCCATGCTCCCTCCTCGCATGCTCTGTTTAGCAATGAAGTCACTGACCTTTTCATTGTTCTCATGATGCTTCCAAGGATTGAATGCAGGCTGTTTTCATCTCCCAAATGCTGACAGTCCTTTTCTTGTTATTAACCATTTTTGGTTTATAGAAATTTTATACATTTGCTTCTGGAGGCAAGGAATCAGCAGAAAGAGGATAAAAGGTATCAGAAGTTACCATTAGGAGATTACTGTGAAAAAAAAAATGAACTGGGAACTTAGATTTCTGCATAGGAAAAACCACACAGGAAATGTCTTTCCTGAGGGCAGGTGCAGGCTGATCCGTGCTACCAGATAGGGGTTTCCTGACACATAATGATTTATTCTCCAAGATTTATACCATCTTGGATCTCCTCATGGTCTAATGCTTTATCTCCTGGAGACACTGTACCCAAGAACAGCTTCAGAAGTTCCCAGATCCTCATGGGTTTTCCTAATTTCTAGCTTTGGATTTGTCTATGAGGAGGTATAAAAATCAGAGTGTATTTTTCAGCTATTTTAAAGGAGGCATTAGGGAGAAAAGCAATTATTAGAATATATTACCCCTGTGAAGTGAGAAAAAAGAAAGAGGGAATACAGGGTAAAAGCGAAAAAAAAAAAGCTCTAAATATGCTCCAGAACTGTCATGAAAAAAATAAAAAAACAAAAGCATTTAAATTATGTAAGCTAGGGCTAGAAAAAATTGCCAGCAAAACTCAAATTTTTGTTTTCTCATTTCTTTTTTACCAGGAGGTGGGGCTGTTAAGCACCGGATTTATCCAGCAACGCACTAAAAAACTGTGGGTAAAATGAAAACCATCTTTCTCTTCCTTTTCCCTCTGAAACTCATTGAGTAAATGTGAATGAAAATCATGATCTTTCTAGATATTTTAGGCACTGATTTTATATTCTGATTCAAAAATTGAAATAACTTTTAAATGATTTTGCAATGGTTTAAATGAACTGCCTTTTGGAGTGAATTAAGTACCAATAGCTAATTAAAACATACATTAACTTGGGAGACTGGAAAGCTCAGGAGGTTTGTAATTATTGCTATTCCCAAGTTCCTATTGAGTCTATTTCTAGGACAGCTCTGCAATTCAGTTACGAGGATTAAGTCACAAAAAGAAATCACAGGACTCTACAATGTGGCTAATTACTTAATAAAAAGATAAACACATTTAAGATCGCCTGATTCTAATTCTGACAAGCTGCCACAAGGGATGAAAGCAGCTTTTCTAAAGTAAAGAGCCGGAGCTGAAGGAAGTGCTTATTTTTGATTCTTCTCTGGCTCCTGCTTTCACCACGTCTGAGGGAGAAGTTGCAGAACCCTTGTGACGGGAAGGTGCAGCCAAAGGAAGAAAACATGACACAGCAGAAAATCAGGTGCAGACCTGAGCCCTCAGCTTATGCCCCAGCCAAGATGCCTCAAGATGGCAGTTCCACTTGCCTCTCTTCATTATCAGAAGTGCCATGTAAATGTTGAAGATGCTCTTCATCATAAGATACATGTGATGTGCATGTCATTACTGGGAAAGACTTGCTACTAGGATAATTTAAAGGGATTCTTGTCCCCATCATGTTGGGTTGCAAAGGCTCATCTAATATATCAGGAAATTTTATTATCACACTATGCAGATCTACTTGTGCACTAGCAAAGAAAACATTTCTGATGGACATTTTCAGATATTATCAGTCCTTTCCCTGTCCTCCACCTTCTAGTGAAAGGTGTCCTGGCCCACAGCACTGGGGTTGGATTAGATGATCTTTAAGGTTCGTTCCAAACCATTGTATGATTCTATGATTCAATAAATACCCTGGCTACCTCTGTGAAGTCCACAGAGTGGATCTTAACAAACATCCACTTCAGCATTCCAAGAGTCCCTGCCTGGTTACAAGACTTAGTTGGATTCCCAAACACCTTGTATATCAGATGCAGCCCTAACCCATTCACAACCTAAAGTCACAGTCAGGAGCTGACTAACTCAGAGAAGACCATCAAGATATACCATCAAGATTTACCAGGGAGATGTGGTTCACTCACCAGGCAAGGGAAGTCAAGAATTATTTCCAGCTACTGGTGTGATTGAGTTCAGGAGTAATGATGGATCTTTGCGTCCTGCGACAGGCACAGCTTCTGCCAGCTCATCCAAATGCTTCCTCCCACTCACAGCACAGTACTTCCCTCTCCTCCAAGGTGACTCATGCTATGTTCACTTCCATCCACAGTCCAGTGCCTGCCAGGCATTAGGACTAAAACACAGTCAAAAGGCAGCCTTGGGTGTCCTGGAGAGTTCTACCAACAGGGTACAGAGGGAAATGAAGCCCCAGTTATCTGCTCTTCTCCCTGACTTCATTTGGGTACCCAGCAAGATGGAAACTCATGAACAAGAGGAGTTTTCTTCATATTCAGCTGTGTGGTGTCATACCCTACCTGGAAACTTTGAAGTTTTCAATCCCAAAAGATTTTGAAGACACTCAGCATATACATATGAATGGTAGTTTCAAAAGTTAATAATAATAAATTCAAATAAGGATGAATGTCTTGTTCTCATCCATAAGTAGTGAGTATTAAATAGACAGTGAGAGTTTGATTTTTGTTTCCATATAAAAACATCAGGAGCTGGCCTACTAAAACCTCCAGAAGAGATATAACAAACCGATAAAGCAGATTGCTCTGTTCAGTGATTTTAATGTTTCTCACAATTAGGAAGGAAGGGACTGTACAGCATAGAAGTTTCAACTCTTGGGCTCACAAATCACAAATTTAATACTTTGGTGGTCAAAGATTTCCTTTGTTATCTCAGATTTTTCACTCTACACTATTTCTAAATGCCCCATCCATATCCAGATGCCATATATACCCATCTACCATAACATGCTGGTGATGTAGAATCCCAGAGACACAGAATCACAGAATTGTTAGGGTTGGAAGGGTCCTCAGGATATCATCCAGTCTAACCCCCCTGCCAAGGTAGGTTCACCTAGAACAGGTTACACAGGAACACATCCAAGTGGGTTTGGAATGCCTCCAGAGAGGAAGACTCCACACCCTCCCTGGGCAGTTCCAGTGCTCTGCCACCCTCAATGTAAAGAAGTTCTTCCTCATGTTGAGGTGAAACTTCTTGTGCTTTAGTTCATGGCCATTACTCCTTGTCCTGTCCCTGAGCACCACTGAAAAGAGTGGCACCATCCTCTTGGCACCCATCTTTGAGATATTTATATGCATTAATGACATCCCCTTTCAATCTTCTCTTCTCCAGACCAAACAGGCCCAGCTCCTACAGTGTCTTAAAAGAGATACTCCAGACCCCAAATCACCTTTGTGGCCTCCACTGGATCCTCTTCAGTAGTTCTCTGTTTCTCTTGTACTGAGGAGCCCAGAACTGGACACAGAACTCCACATGTGGCTTCACTAGGGCCAAGTGGAGGGGGAGGATCACCCCCTTGACCTGCTGGCCACACTTTTCATGATGCAGACAATGGAAAATATTTAATGCTAATACCTGGTCCAAGACACAGAGTGCAGTCTGCATAGGTCAGCAAGAGAACAAGGTCAGGACACACTGACATACAAAAATATCTTGGAAGACCTTCATCAGAAAACATGTAGAGTTATCTGTCCAGAAATATTAAATTCCTATTGTAAAACACACTGGTGGGAGGGCAAATTCATTAGGTATTCTGAGGAGGAGAGATATTATTGCAGTAATAATAAAAGCTGTAGATGGGAGTTTTACTGTGGCTTCAATGAAGCTGGAATGTCATCCTAAAGCATGGAATTCAAGTTAGATATCTTGCGTATAGCACACAATCAACTGTCCATTGTGCATTTCTCTGCTTCTAACCTGAAACAGGGCAAAATAATTGACTTATTGTTTTATGAATTAATTATTAATTATGAGGTATTGATTCCTTAGTTATCACTAGTCACATGTTTTTTTACTTCTTTTTCTTTCTTCTCATGTTCAAAATACAAAAACCCTATAAAATCAGAACCTGTTCTGGTTCTCATTAATCTCTTTTTCCCTCCTTAGATAGCAGCAACTTTCCTGTCCTGAAACTCTGTCTGAAATTTCACAGTCATTTGATATTAAAATTTGACAAACTGGAAACATTAAAGCCTAATTATTAAGTAGTTTGAGGCTATAGTTTAATCTACTATAAAACAGATTCATTTTAGTAGGAAGTGTCTTGTAGTAGATTTACTCTGTGCTTAATATACTCTTTTGTTTCTTAAAAGTTACTTACAGCTTAAATAATTAACCACAGTTTATGCTTCACATTGCAATATTCTTCTCTGCATACAGACATGGCTGAACTGATTTGATTGGGACATCTTCTGGGCAAAATTGCTGTTTTTTCAGCCTTACAAATGACTGAGAAAATTAACAGGTAAAAACAATAATATAATGAACCTCATTCAGGCGAGAGAAGGGGTGTAAGATATAAACAAATATTTGCATTCTGATCTTATTTGAATCTGTCATTTTTTATGATGGAAATAAGAGAAGAAAACACATGAATTATCACTTCTGGAACCTTCATATGCAAATAATTATAACCTTTGTTTAACACAGAGATCCTATCCCAGTTTCTCAAATTTCAAATGAGCTCAGACAAGATCTCATTTGGAGCTCCTCTCTGAAGACAGCACATCTCTGCTTATACCATCAATCTATTTCTTAGGTCTCCCTATAGATGGGATCTTTACATTAATGCCTTGCTTTAACATCTTCATTTATGCTGCAACAGAGTTCAGAGGTGCTTCTATTCTGTTGGGATGCATAACAACTACTGAACCCATCATCATCATGGCCAGTCTTCGCGAACGAAGATCCGGGAAAGGTCTCCACCCACATTCGTTACAAGCGCGCTGGTGATACAGGGCTTTGCAAATGAGGGTAAGGCCTTCGAGCCTGCACAATGGATTTTTTAGGTGAGACACAGTGTGCGCTGAACTGAGGCCACCCTTTAATCCTAAGGTTCATCTGCCAGGGCCGAGCGAGCTCGGACAGTGGCAGCGAGGTCCTCAGGACGTAGGTTTGTTTAGAGTGACCTTCTCTTAGATGGATGGCCTTACAGGGCTGACGAGCTCCATCTGCCCGGGTTTAGAGTTGTCCTTCTCTTCTGTGTGTTCCAGGGCTCCCCTCTCATCTCCCACGATGGCACTGTCCGCACAGGCAAAGTTCCCATTTTCTCGCTCCTTTCCGCGCCCGGGGCCAGGCCCCAGCGCCCGGGGCCGGGCCACGCCGCCGCGCACGCGCCCGGGGCCAGGCTGGGCCCGCGCCGCCACGAAGCATACATTCCGGGGCCGGGCACTGAACCCATATTGGTGAAATAAATCCCAATAAAATGAATGTAAATGCTCCCTTTAACTTGAAGGATTTAATTAATTATTTTTAAAATAAGATAAACATGGATAGCACCTTTTCAATTTCTAATTTTCATCATTGTCATATAATTGGAATTTCTTTTGTTTCCTGTGAAACATACTTGAAGAATGTCTCTTCAGAGGGAATAAAATTTTTAGCTTGTTTAACCATGAAAAGCCCATCTCAGAACCTTTCCTGTACTGAAACATTCATTGAAACAGGGCTTGATTTTAATGTGAAGAAATGGAAACTTTTATTTTTACCTGTTGCATGACTGGTGCATATTTCTGTATTGATATCAGCAGATGTTATAGGGTCGTTCTATCTGCTAGGGCTGAATAAATGTTTAGTGGATGATGGGTGTGAAGTTCATGTGTTGTAAATGTAACTAGAACATGACCCAAAAAGAGCATTATAGATGGTAGTAAATTATTGGCTGTATGTATATATCTGCCTCTTACTTCCCCTAGCAAGGTATCTCTTCCCTATTCACCCTTCCAAATGTACTTCTAGTTGTAGAAATAAAATCATTTTAGTTCACCTTTGCACCTAGTTCAATTATTCTGTTTCATTGATGCTGATGTAACCCAGGAGACATGCAATTTGCTTCTTAAGAGTTTTGTTAGATTTACAGAGGTAAATCCAAGAATTCTGCCCTAGACAGGATTAGATTCAGAGCAGGCTTGTTGCTGACTAAATAAATCTGCCTTCAATTTAGTTTTTTTCAGTTAGGTAGACACAAAGAAATCTTGCTCTCCATTCTTTGCAAGATTTGGTATATTTTTCCATTATCATGAGAAGCTTTTTTCTCCTTTACTGTTTCAGAATGACAGAAGCCTTTTATTTTTTTGGAAGAGCTAAAGACCATTAAACACCATTGAAATGAAAACCAAAATCCAACAATAAAACTCAAAATCTGGAGAGGTGAAGGCCTTTTCCCACCTTCTGCAATATGGACTTGGTGTCTTACACATAAAAGAGAAAAAATAGTCGTTGAAAAAGGCAAACATGAGGAGGAGGAAGCCATAGAAATCAGACTTGGCCAGCCTGTACAGCAGAACAGAACTTTGTGGGTGTTTATACTTTCCTGCACCAAAAATGTAACCTGCAAAATAGGCACCAGTTCCTGCTCTCACCCCAGCCCTCACTTCTGTTTCATCCACCCATGCTCAAGAAGAGCAAACAGAAACACAACTGTTTCAGAATAGTAGCACATTTTAGTGTGGTAGAAGATAGGAGATACAAACCAGAGGAGGAGATTGGACTTCGCGAAAAAAAATCAAGGAACCAGAAAAACTGCTCTTCTGAGTAGGTTTTCAGTTGTTCTAGTTTGTAACAGAACAACAAAGACATCAGGAGACATTTGACAGGTCCCTTTCTGCTGATGATATACATCATCTACTCAAATTCTTCTTCCCCCTATTGCTTATGTAGTTTGGTTTTATATAATTTAATTTGCTTGATTTAATTTTCTTGCCTTCATATAGTCCTTGATCTTGATTCTTTTTACAATAACACCCCCTTGCATTTCCTTGGTTTTATAAAGGGAACTTATATTTGCATTGATTTTAAGGAATTCTGCCTTACCAGAGTATTGCAAAAAATAGTTTAATGACTCTGAAAATCTGTCTCCATCCACTGCATCTGGTTCAGATGTGTTACTGTTCTCCAAAGCATGCATAGTTGTAGTGTCCTCAGTGAAAGAGCTCTGAATTACTAGGACAACCTGAAGCCATCTGTCAGTCGGGAAGGTTGCTGAGGCACTTTCACATCTACTTAATTGCAGTGTGGTCCTGTTGGGATCACATTCCTGAATCACTTAGAGTCCACATGTGAGCACGTGAGACTGTATGACTTGACTTTCAATGATTTAGAAAGGGATAATGTATGATCAGTGTTCTGTAGCTTTGGAACATAAAAAAACCTTTTACTCACATGACAGACCAGAGAAGAACTTGAGAAGCAGAATTTGTGAACTTTGTCATAAGCACCTCCTGGCTGAGGAACTTCTCTATTCCTACAAAGCAATTGTTTGCATCCAACCTGTAGGTGTGCTTCCTGAGTGACTAGTTCCTTGCTGAGTTTGTCATCTGGATACCTGGTTATCATCTCCACTTGGGGAACAGAGAAATGATGGATGTTGCACTTAGAGACAGTATGAGATCATAGGAGCTCCCTGCTTGTTACTGTTTCTCAGACCACAAGACTATGCTATTCTTGTGCTGCACTTTTATAAGCCAGGCTGTTTCTTTCAGTTTTCTTCTTTTGCTTTTGTTTCTTTTTTTTTGTTTCACATTCTTATGCTGAATTTTAGTAACCTCTGAAACACTGTAAAATGTGCTTTATACCTTCTCAGCAATGTTCCCTTGCTTGTTCTGTCTTTAATATGGATTATTCAGCTATTTTTTTCTTTTCTCAGGGGATGTACTGTGCTGTATTTTGCTCAGCAAGAAGCAAACAATGACTTCTGTATTTTTCTATGTATTTTTTCCTTAAATAAAGTCAGAATGTATAAGGAATTAAAACAGGGCAGTAAAACATAAACTCCTGACACTAGAGATATATGGACAGAAGAAGCAATTTAACTGGTAATAGACTGGCAAAGCATCCATGGTATGGATGCAACTGTACTATAAATATTTTTTTGTTACCAGTAAAGGAAACTAATCCACAAGAAGGCTCAAATCTGTTGTGTTTTTTTTTTTTCTTCTGTATAATAATATTTAGATTCGTTGACCTTCTGATATTACTTGGGTAACCCACAAGTTGAAAAAAATTTACATAGAGATTGGATTTCTGTGAAAACAAGTTGAAAATAGTTTTACTTAACAAAATAATAATAAAATTTAAGTAAATATAAATCATACTATGTAGATATGGCATAGCAAATGCATGCTGCTGTTGTTCACAAGACCTGTGTAAAAAAATGTGAACACAAAATGCAAAGAAAAATTCCTGAGAAATAACTGATTTTAGTGCAGAAATCTTACCTAATTTGTCTAAGTTCAAGAAACTGAATTTCAAGAATATTTTGATATCTCAGATAGGAAGGTTTACAGTCCCATTCTTCAAGGACAAAAGAAAGTATTTGGGGTGCCAAGACCATCTTTTTTTACTTCAATCAATATTCTGAAACATTTTAATCTATAAAAATGTAATTAGATATGATTACACTATTTCCTTGCAATCTATATAAGGCAAAGAATATGTTTATGTCTGCTTAGCAATTAAGTGGCTTATTCTAAATTTTTGTCCATCTGAAGCCTTGACTCAGCTGTTTCTCATGCTTTTAATATTGTCTGATCCTAGAAATTTCTTAGTCTAACTACCGGACCTGTACTGCTTTTTGTGTTACTCATGTGTGCTCATCTCATACTCTTACCCATTCTGTCTGAAATGGTTGTGATATACCCTTTTTCATACTATTATTTTAACCTAAGAATTAAGATTAAATTATGAATACACATAGGACATTCCATTGGTACATCTGTTTCAGTGAGTAATCCCATGCTCAGATCCAGACCAGAATACCTATTTCAACCAAAACTTGTCATGTAAGTCTCAAAAGTCTCCTGACTTACTGTCCTAGTTAGGACAACTGAGACCAGTTCATCAGGGTATGGGTGTAACCCAAAACTGTGTATTCTATAGCCTTCCATGCCATTTCCCAGAAACTGTTATCAATGAACCATTTACACCATCTGCCCATAGAGCCTGACTCCTCAGGCTATAAACTAGGTGTTAAGAGGCCTGTGAGATAGGAGGATGCTCCTGTCCTCACACCCTTTGTGGAACTCCCCGCCCTGAGGGAAGTGCTGAGCATTCCTGCCTGAACTGCAGGATATATAATCTTGGAGTCTTGGAACATTTTTAACCACTCTGTGGGATCCAGAGAAGGACTGCGGCTCATCGCTCTCAAACAGACTTGGATCACCACCCTATACTGGACTCCAATCACCACTTTGACCAGACTGCAACAGCTCTCCCCCCAGCATCTCACTGCAATCACCACTTTTGACTAGACTGCAACAGCTCTCCCACCAGCAGGTTCTTCCCCTCTCCCTTTACTTTGGACTCAAGCGGGGCCCAAGGAACACCACGTTGTTCATGCCCCAGGGTACTGGGTTATACATTTGGGTTTTGTGGGTTAAGACCAATTGTTTGTTTGTATGATTGTACTTACTGTATTATTTTAGTAAATTGTTATTCTGACTTATAATCTCTCCTTTGAGTTGAGTTCATTTCCCCTGCTGGTTAACTCTTAAACCAGCACACTTACCCTATTTGGGGCTGATTTAGTCCACTTAGCCTAGCCAGGATTTAACAAGCTACAAGAGCTTAATAAATTTGTTAAATTTAACACATCACCAGAGCTTCAGAAATGAACCAAAAAATTAGTGACAAAGTGACAGAGATTCTTCCAACACAGCAGGTGTTGTGGTATCATGACCACCCTACCTTGCCTGCATGGCTGATCAGAGGCTGGGTTTACTAGAGCTGATTGAATGGAAAAGTGTTGATACAGACAGAATGATAAAAAAAAAAAAAGTAGACAATTCTAATTTATACAATTAAATTAAGTAAATACTGGAGCAGGTTATGGTTTTGATACTACGTTTCTTTCACCTCGGTCTAAGTCAACCCTGGGAATGTCCATCGGTTGAGTTC
Organism: Pipra filicauda; assembly: GCF_003945595.2. Classification (NCBI taxonomy): domain Eukaryota; kingdom Metazoa; phylum Chordata; class Aves; order Passeriformes; family Pipridae; genus Pipra; species Pipra filicauda. Next base: position 226,119 of record NW_024104360.1, read on the forward strand.
TGTCAAAGTCAGGGTTATGAAGGTGTATCATTCCCGCACTAAAAAGGGCAGTTACTGGGATCGTTTGGTTGGCTGTTGGAGATGCTTTGTGTCATTGGAACAAAGTGCAGCATTGTTAGCATAGCTATGTACAAACCAGGAGAACTTTGCTGTTCTAATATACAGTTCTGCTTGGTCCACTGAAGCACTCAGAAGTTAGATAAATTACTAGGTCCTTCGTGCTGTTTGCAGATCTGTTTTTATCTTTATCACTCTTCAAAAAATCCAGAGATTTCATCTGTTTTATTCTATGAGATAGACAATGTGGTGTGGTCAAAACTCATTATTATTCTAACCATTAATGTTGTGTGGCTTGAAGAAGAAGTATTTCTTCCCTCTGGTTACATCATTTCAAGCCCTTTCCATTTTTAGGAAAGTAGGTCATACAGGAGATAAGATCTTTGCTACTGCAAAGCTGAGTATTAACAGTCCTCAGAAGCTATTTCATTAGCTGCAGTGAAAGTATTTGATAATTTCCTGTCACTCCATAGTTCTCCAACAGCTGTTGGTAGTCCCTTTGACAAGCATGAAGGAGATCTACTCTTAGTACTGAAGATGCAAAATTACAGGGACTCAGAGCCTTTGACTGGGGAAACCACTGCTACTTACATAGAGGTCTAGTTGTTATTCATTTACAATGCATTAGTTACCAAAAATCTTTCACTGATTTCAAATTTGCTTTAGTGGGAAGAATCAGAACATGCCTTTACAACATAGCACAGAGGAAATGTTGATAAAGAATTACGTTTCCCCACTAAAGTCGAGGAAAACATTGTTGTTTTCAGAATAACCACCACTGTTCCTTGGCAAATGTTGATGCTGCTCTAAGACATGGAGTTAGAGTCCAAAAATCCCTCAGGTAAACACTCACCAGCAATATCTGTCCCTACCAACTCCTCTTCCTTTGCAGTCTCCATAGCATCTGATTTCTGGGACAAAGATTTTTTTCTGGCCAGTAAATGGACTGTAACTCATATACAAGGCTCCTCAGAGCTGTACTTGTACACTGTGAGTCCCAAAGAAGATCATCGAGACCAGAGATCTCACCTAGAAAGTTAGGTAAGAGAAAAAGCTTAAAAGAGAACCAAATACAACTTCTTACTGGCATATTGAGATATTGATTTGTACAAAAAATAATTTTGAAATTAATATAGTATAAACGGCAAGATATTTAGTATACACTTAGTGTGTATAGCACACTCACTAGATAGATAGACAGATAGACAGATAGATAGATAGACAGAGAGAGAGAGAGATAGATAGATAGATAGATAGATAGATAGATAGATAGATAGATAGACAGACAGATAGGTAGATAGATAAAATGCAGCAATGATAGATGTTGAAGAGAACAAAATCTACTTTTCCAGGGAGTCCCTAAATACCAGGTAAATCTGTGCACTGATTGTACAAAAACAGTTCTTTGTTGTGCAGGCCTTTGGCATAAGGATGTCTCAGGATGAGGAAGGCTTCATGCCTATGGCTTACAGATTTTTTAAAAATGAAACCTCTCTCTGTTATTATCTTAATACAATTGGAAGAATATTAAATGGTACAAATATTTTCCTAATGAATTAAAAGATTCTCAAGCATGATAAAAAGGAATAGCAAGGCAAAGTGTCCTGCACTTTGGCCACAACAACCCCATGCAGAGCTACACGCTGAGGACAGAGTGGTTGGAGAGCAGCCAGGTAGAAAGGGACCTGGGAGTTTGGATTGACAGGAAGATGAACATGAGCCAGCAGTGTGCCCAGGTGACCAAGAAGGCCAATGGCATCCTGGCCTGGATCAGGAACAGTGTGGCCAACAGGTCCAGGGAAGTGATTCTTCCCTTGTACTCAGCACTGGCGAGGCCACACCTGGAGTCCTGTGTCCAGTTCTGGGCCCCTCAGTTCAGGAAGGATATTGAGGTGCTGGAGCAGGTCCAGAGAAGAGCAACAAGGCTGGTGAAGGGATCTGAGCACAAGTTCTCTGAGGAGAGGCTGAGGGAGCTGGGGTTGTCTAACCTGGAGAAGAGGAGGCTCAGGGGAGACCTCCTCACTCTCTACAACTCCCTGAAAGGAGGTTGTAGCCAGGTGGGGGTTGGTCTCTTCTCCCAGGCAACTATCAGTAGGACAAGAGGGCATGGTCTTAAACTGTGCCAGGGGAGGTTTAAGTTAGATATTAGGAATAAATTCTTTCCATAGAGGTTAATCAGGCATTGGAATGGGCTGCCCAGGGAAGTGGTGGATTCTCCGTCCCTGGAGGTTTTTAAGATGAGACTGGATGTGGCACTTAGTGCCGTGGTCTCGTAACCATGGTGGTAGTGGACCAAGGGTTGGACTTGATGATCTCAGAGGTCCTTTTCAACCCAGCTGATTCTATGATTCTATGAATTAAAGAGAGGCAGACTTCAGTAGTCAAGGGGCATGATTACAGTTATAGTTTGGCTACTAGTGGATATTCCTCACGTTAGAATTCTAGTATTTCTCCTGAGGTCTAGGAATGCAGAGTTGTGTCCCTGACTCATGCAACCTATTTCCTAAAGAATAATAGAAATAACTGCCTCAGGTGTAAGACACTCTAGCTTTGGAGACATGGATCCCTTTGGACAAGGCGTCTTCGATTTCTTATATCAGCATTTAACAGAAGTGCTGTCAGCCCAGTAAAAAGTCAAGTCCACACATTTTATATACATTTATACATATTCTTTTTTGTCTGAGGTAGAACTACATTTTTCCTGTTAATTAAACATGACCACCCTGTAATGGCTCTATGTAACTTACAGGTAAGGTAGGTGAGGCATCTGTCTGCAATAGAGCAAGAAATGGGTTCTAACTCTTTGTTTCTTCCTCTTACCACTACACCATGAGCCTGCCTATTAGCAGGGAAGGTTTAGGTGGAAAAATGATAGGGACTGATACTGCAGCTTCATTTTCCTCTCCTATGCCCTACCTAGGTTCCAGGTATACCCAGTTCTGGCAACAATCATGTCTTTCCATAATACATATTCCTCCCATTCTGTGCACCTGAGATCATTGTGATACGACTTGTTGAACTATATCTATATTTGACTAACTTAGGTGTCTTGGGACTTGTTTAAATGTAAATTGCCTGTTACAAAGGGGCATCCAGTTCTTTTCATTCCTCATGACTGGAACTGTTACCTGAGAAAGAGGTTTTGGATACAGTGTGTGGCAGTGACTGCCAGTCTGAAATGAAAATTATGCTAGACTAAAAAACTCAGAAAAAGGCTTACGAGGATGATTAGAGGTCTCTGAATTTTCCTTTTTTCTTTTAGTGAAGGATTTAAAAAGATACATTTAATTTGTTTAAAGGAAAGAAGTACCAGATTTAATCAAAGCTGAGAAGTACCAGTGGGAGTGGATATTTCTGGTGCCATAGTCCAGCTTAATATAGGAAAGAAAAGTTGATAAGAATATGGTTAGAAGCTAGAAACTGATGCCAGACAACATAATTTTGGACACAGGCCTTAACTGAGCAGGGAATGATGAAAAAAAAAAGACTCTTTCCATTTTGTTGAGACTCTAGACTCATACTTTGTTTGAAAAATGATGGTCCAGTGAAAAGCTAGTGCTTGTGTTGACCAGGAGCTCAGTTCAGATCAGTGTTCTGTCCTTAAAATTCACAGCTCTCTAAAGTGAAGCTTAGTTTATTTGTATAGACCCAGAGGAAAAGAGAAGGGCAAGTTAGGAGACATAGGACAAATGTGGAATTGGAAATGGAGAACAGAGTGATGTGATGTACCCCATGTCAAACTGTGGGTGGTAAAACCAAAAATAAAGATAGGCTTCTTGTCTCTCTGTCTATTTTTATATTTGTATGGCCATGGAAGTTACAATTACAGCAACTGGGACTTATCAGAAAAGTGTTTTTCTTTTTTTAAAGCCATTGATTTTTTATAAATAGCAAGCAAACACCTGAAGACTTTTCAAAAACACTGGCTGGAACTCAAAAGTTCTCTTATTATAGGATTTGCAGTTTGTAGTCACTGTGCTCTCAGCAATTTTTTTAATATATATGTATATTTTTCCTGATCAGAATGCCCACTTTGCACACTGTGCTTTTTTTCTCCTGTTCTAATTGAGCTACTGCAGTATGTCAGGAGGTACCAAACGAAAGATGTGTACGGGTCAGTGAGCCTGAACAGAGAAGAAGAATAACAGAAAAGAAACAAATAAACTATGACACCAGGAAGCAGCTTGGCAAGATTTTAATCAAAATGATGTCTTCCGCCCATCAATATTCAGATTTCGTCTCAATAAGTTCATTTTTAAATTGTCATTAAAAACCAAAACAAATTAAAACAAAGAAAAACAGAAAAGTGTTTTTTTTCCACACAGAATATATATTTAAAAATGTATGAAAGTGACAAAAAATTCTTTTCTTCAATTTCAACAGAAAAAAATGAACCAGCTGTTCTAATGACTGTGAGTAGTAAAAAAGAATACAAATTTCCATGCTTTATCATCCAAAAGCCCAGATATTTATCTGACATGTCTCTGAGTATTTGATGGGCACATTTTTATTACACAAAGTCTCATAAAAGTCGTACTCTCATCTTTGGATATTACTAGCAATCTACTTGCTCTGAAAAAATTGTTTCTTTTCCTAGCATTTATACCAGTCACTATATAGTCAAGATCAGGATGTAGAGAAATAAGGAAATAAACTTTTGTTAATATTATTATACCTAATTTAGCTTGAGAATAAAGGTTACCTCTTGTTTTATGAAAATTAATTAAGATATATAAAGAGATAAAGATATCAAATAAAGATATTGTTGTGAGCAAATTTTCAATTTTCAAGTCATTATATTATTATATAAAATCATATGGGTTTTATTCAATGTAAAAAACAAATATAATTGTATATTATATTGTGCTGGTTTAAAGGTAAACCAGCAGGGGAAATGAACTCAACTCAAAAGAGAGATTATAAGTCAGAATAACAATTTAATAAAACAATACAATAAGTACGATTATACAGACAAACAATTGGTTTTAACCCACAAAACCCAAATATATAACCCAGTACCCTGGGACATGAACAGAGTGGTGTTCTTTGGGCCCCCTGAGTCCAAAGGAAAAGGAGAGGGGAAAACCTGTTGGTGAGAGTGCTGTTGCAGTCTGGTCAAGAGTGGTGATTGCAGTCTGGTTGAAAAGTGGTGGTTACAGTCCAGTCGAGAGTGGTGGTCTGCAGTCTGGTTTAGAGCGGTGAGCTGCAGTCTTCCTCTGGATCCCACGAGTGGTTAAAAAGGTCCCAAGACTCCAAGATTATATATCTTCCAGTTCAGGCAGGAATGCTCAGTACCTCCCTCAGGGCGGGGGGTTCCTTAATGGGTGTGAGGACAAGAGCAACTCCTATCTCACAGGCCTCTTAGCACCTAGTTTATAGCCTGAGGAGTCAGGCTCTATGTGCAGATAGTGTAGGTGGTTCATTGATAACAGTTTCTGAGAAATGGCATGGAAGGCTATAGAATACACAGTTTTGGGTTACACCCATCCAGTGATGAACTGGTCTCAACTGTCCTAACTAGGACATATATATAGATATATCATATATTTATAGATGTTATTAAAGATACGTAATATATAATTCTTATCGCATATAATGATTTGGATATTAGTTACATAATAATTTCGTATGTTATGGTTATTAAATTCTATTCACATTAAACATTAGCAGACCATTAATGAAACAGTTATTCATAAATTCTGTTGATGTTATTGTCAGTTGGGAAACTTGCAGTTTGATTCAACCTGGAAAAATATTGCACTTAAGTTCCCATGTGAAGAAAGTTATTAATGACTAGATAGATTCAAGTTTCCATGACAACATATTGCTGGACAGGATCAGGTGGGATTTTGCAATTTTATTTTAACAATTGAATTCAGCATTAAATAGGACCAATATACCATTAAGAACTGGCTTGAATCTCCATAGGAATTAATAGAATCATAGAATCATCAAGATTGGGAAAGACTTCCAAGGTCATCAAGTCCAACCTTTGACTGAACACCATCACATCAATTAAACCATAGCTCCAAGTGCCACATCCAGTCCTTTCTTGAACACCTCCAGGGATGGTGACTCCACCACTTCCCTGGGCAGCCCTTTCCAATGCTTGACAATCCTTCCAGTAAAGAAATTCTTCCTGATGTCTAACCCAAACACGCCCTGGTTCAGCTTCAGTTCATTTCTTCTAGTTGTGTCCTTAGTTGCATGGGAGAAGAGGCTGATCCCCCAGCTGGATATAACCTCCTTTCAGGTAGTTGTGGAGAGTGACAAGGTCTTCCTGATCATCCTTTTTTTTCAGAATAAATGCCCTCAGCTCCCTCAGCCACTCTTCATATGACACTCTCTAGACCCTTCATCAGCTCTGTTGCCCTTCTATGGACATGCTCCAATCACCAAGGGGCAACCCTTCTGCTTCACGAGGCTCTGGACAAACAGCTCCACTTACAGGGTACAGATGCTGTGAATTCATTCACTTTTTCACCTGGGACAGCCCTGAGACTTGGACCCAGCATCAGAGTGCTTTGGGACATTCTTTAGCAAAAGGTATTTTAGTATAATGTGGGGTTTGTCCTGTTACAGTATAAAATTCTGGCACCATTTCACACAAAGTCCTTTTTACTTCTTACTCTAATCCAGTATCTCCGGCATTTCATTTCTGGCAAGACAGAAAGTATGCTAAACCGCAGAAAAATGCAATCATCAATGGAAATGATAGAATTTCTTTTAGATCCTTACATCTTTTTTGCTACCTGGGTGGTTTATGAGCTTAGTTCTATGTGTTTAGTCTTTGTTTTCCTTCTTAAATACCCCCTGTCCTCAAACACCTTTCTCCCATAGTATATTCATCAGCAGCTTCCTGTGGTGGATGTAGATATTGAGGAAATTAATGGAGGCAGGACTAATGAGGCTGAAACCAGTAATTGTTCAGAGAATAATTGCTTTTGTGACAGCAAATTTGATGGTCCAGATTTCATGGTCCAAATTTACAATTAGTAATAGACTTTATGTGAAATTCACTTAGGTCACCTTGTTATTTCTATGATGCTTCCCCTCTGTCATGTTTTTTCTCTCTCAGGTACTTTGATGTGTATATTTTGGGGGTAAGGTTGTCAAGGGCTGGCACAGAGACAGCCACGTTTGAAATGGGAAATGAGAGATCATCACAGCACTGAGGCTGAGCTCAGTTGATGGGATTCAGGAATATGAACATCCTAACACAGTTTGAGAAAAAGAGACCACAGTACAGAAAATCTTCCTACTTCAGTGGATCTCCATCTGACACAGATCATGTTTCTGTACTTCGTCCATCACAAGGAGTCTATTGTCTCAAGTGGAGTCTGAAAAAAACTATCTTTGTAATATCAAAGTGCAATAACTGTATTCTTCTGAATTAATTCTTGGTCATATTACATTCACAAAGTATTTTGTGAAAGCTTATTTAAACTGTTATCTAAAGACTTTGGATTTCTGCGGTGTTAAAATTAAACTGGTTACCGTTTTTAAAAAAAAGTAGTTTAGGTTTAGAAAACCAAAACAAAACAAAACCCTGCCCCTGAAAACTTAGTTTCTTAGCTATGAATAAGGTAAAATTGAGGTTTTTATTTTCAAAATGACCATTTATATAAGGAAAATGTTATCCAAACACTCTTCCCGTGAGTATTAAATGGCTTTTTATCTATTATTTGCTCTGACAGCTCAGGCCCATGGGATTCTTTCTTACCTGATATGGATCTTGAATAGACATTAGGCCATTATGACAGTTCACTGATCTGGAAGAGAGAACAGTTACGGTATCCTTTTTACAGCAGTATCACTACAGAAATACCTTTTGGTACCAATCTGATTTTACACATTATTAAAAACAATGGTTTGGGAAATTTGAGGGTGAAGGAAAAGTTCCTATAGACTGTGAATCTTTTCTGCTTTGCTGGGTAGTACTCATTGTACTTGAATTTAATTATCAAACAGTTAAGTGTCCAGCCTGCTTATAGTATCTCTGAAGAAGAGAAACATTAGATAACAATTCACCTCTTCTGCCTGAAACCCATTTTAGGGTTGGATTAGTAGTTTTTCAGGATGTGCCTGTTGATCTACAAGTAATAGGAGCACCAAAAGCAATAGTTTAAACTAGATGCTTTTTTTTTCAGCTAGAAAAAAATAGCTAAAAAAATAACCAGTCCATACCGTGCTTTTCATCTACCTTTTGGACATAAATTTTGACTTATCTAATGAGAGATAATGTAATATAAAAGCTTTTTTTCCAGTCAAGTGGGCATTTTGGAGAGAATTTTTTTTCTTTTACTATGCATCTAAACAAAAAAACTGCAAGATACATCAGGAGTGCCAAATCTGATAGTCTGATAGCTATGAGATTACAGTAGCTCCATGCCCCAGGCCGCTCAGGAGCAGGATTGAGCTCGTGTTCCCGGGAAGCACAGATACACAGAGCATGTATATACAACACATCTAAACAGGACAGAACACATAGATCAGCACAGATGTGTCAACTCAGCACTCAAACACAAACAGCACCAATGGCCTTATCCTGTTCTCTTCTCCAGTTGATCGGTATGAAGGCCCGTCAGTGGGAAACCTACACTTATGTGCAATGTGGATCCTTCCCACACCTGGGATCAGACACTCACTCCAGCCAGCAGTTGTTCCTGCACCCCAGTTTGCCCAATTGTTGACCCCTGAACATGGGACCCTGCAGTGCTGCTTCGCCACTCCAGGTGCTTGTGCATGTGAATGCAAATACATGTGAGATCACACACTGTGGAACCCACCAGTAACAGGCATTAAACACTCAGCCATCCTAGGAACTGCCCCTTGAGTCCTCCATCTCCAGTTCCCTCATGTGCAGAGATGTACACATGCAAATGGGCCTCTCAGTTGATCCCCAGACCTTACAGTGTCTGCAGTAGTTGGCTTGGACCTCCTGGTCCCTCTGGTAGCCAACTGTCAGGCCTTATGGAACCTCAGTCTGTCCCAAACTTACGGCCACTTCAATATCTGCTTCTTAAACTTCTTGCCTTCTCACCACTGAGTCCTGCTTAGTACTGTCAGTCACACAGTGACACACATACCCACACACTCCCATTTCTCCAGTTGCAGGTGTCCAGAAATATGGGTTTGTGATAGTCCCATTCTGGTTGCTGGATCCTGTGCGCTGGGCTCCTCTGAGTATGTGAAGATGATCATTGCATCGTATAACCCAACAGCTTACTTTACCCTGTGTATTTTACAGATTCTGTACAAAACAAACACCTAATTTGTCAATAAGAAATAGTTGGTTTTGGCATGAAATGTGGCATCTGTACAACAGAGCATGGCTCCTTCTGTAGGCAAAGACCATAATGCCAGACTCAAAATTCAGACTATTGGCCAAATCCAACCTAAACAATATGTAATGTAGATTACTTGAAAAAGGTATCCTGTGATTCTAGGTGGCTTCCAGGATGTTTCACTTTATTTTTACATTTCTTTCTAAAAAACGCAGCCTCCTCAGCAAGTGTTGCCAAAGACAGAAGCTGACTTGATTTCTAAAATCATATTTAGTGTGTTTGAGGTAGAGTTTTCTCAAATTTCCACAGTTATCAAGGACCATGTTTTTGATATTAACTCCATATTTGCAAGAGCACCAAATTGAATTAAAAGTCAATATCAAGTCAATGGAGTGCAGAACTGCTATATTGGGAAAATACCAATCTTCAGAAGCATAATGTACTTCAACTGTGAAAAAAATAAGTTATTTACTTTAATTTGAAAAATGCTATTATTTTCACTTTTTCTGATGCTGTTTCCCAATACAAGGACAGTGCTAAGTGAGATTCAATTAAGGCCTGATTTCATAGCTTTAAAAAGAGTAGGTCTTACCTGTTTCTGAAATTATCATTTATTTGTTAAGTAGGCTATATGCTGTTGTACTGGATGAAGTTAAAATATATTTGAGTGTCTTTTTTATATCACGTCTGTATGCTTCTGTAGTGAACCCTATTCAAAGAATCCTTTGTCATTTTTTTCTCTCAGATTAAGAGAAAATGCTAAACACTGAACAGTGAATGACAGAAGAAAGTAGTGGTTTATAATAATAGATATTTAATGTAGCCCATAAGCTACAGAGAATTCAGAACTACTGAAAATAAAGTCTCACAGAGATTATGTTAATGGATATTTTCACTTAAAAAAAGGATGGATTGTGATTTTTTTTCCTCACTGAAGTACTGTGTTTACTGAAAAAGTGAAGCAATAAACAGAATCTAGTGGCTGTTCCTATCTTGTATAACTTAACAGTCTTTTCATAACAAAAATATTACATTAATTTTCATATATAAGGAATCTGATGTGACCATTATAAATCAAATTGAATAGGCTAGATATGATCAATATATTTGAAGTGCAGAAGCTCCAGAGAACTGGAAGTTCATTAATGTGAAGCCAACAGATCATTCAAGGGAAACTCCAGAAACTATATAATAATAGTGTGATGTCCAGTAGATCCTTTAATGATGAGTAGAATTGATGGCCACCTGGATAAGTACTGTGTGTGTGCTAAGGTAGCCTTTGGAAAAGAATTTGTATCTTACATGCCTATTGGGGTACTTTGAAGAATCAATAAATATGTGGACTTATTAATACATTTATTTTGAGTCCAAAAGATATGGAATAAAATGCCAAAGAAAGGCATCGAGGAAACTTATTAAGTGCTCTTACCAAAATTAAGCTGCTGTGATATAAAATAGGAGCCCCTTGTCTGGCAGAATAATTTGTTAATTGCTAGGAAAAGAGGGACGACAGTGAGCAACCAGACTTATGGTACAGGTAGGTCAGTGGTGAAATTCCCCAGCGCCTGTCCTGGGAAAGGGATGTGAATAATGAGGCAATAAAATTCACTGATGGTACTCAGTAAGTTACGGTAGGGAAGAAAGGGCAGCTGATGGCTTGTGGAAGATATTACAACACTGAATAATGAAGCAATAGAATGACAGATGACATTCAATGCAGATAAATTTTAAGTGATGCTCAAGCAGTAATAGAGTCCAAACCTTAATAGAAAATGATTGGTTTCAAGTGGACTGTTATCACTCAGGAAGAAGACCTGTGGTTACAGTACATAATTGGATCAAAATATTAACTTAATGATAAGCAGTGTCAACAAAACAAGTGGAATATTCAGAATTACGGGAAAAAAATAAATTAAAGAACATAATTATGCCACTGTAAAGGTCCGCAATGTGTCCCAATCTTCTGTAGAGTATGATATTCTCACCCCTGCCCATCTTTATCTCAAAAAAAAGGGTGAATAGACAGTTTCAGAAGAGAAAAAAACGTGAGGAAGGGTCTGGAACAGGTCTGGAAGAGGCTCTGCATCCTATGTAGGGCAGGCTTTTTTAACCTGCAAACAGTTCGGGACAATATTAGTGAGACCTATAAACCACAGGTATCCTAAAGAAGATGGATGGGGATTAGAGTGTTTGTTGTCTTTTGTAGTAGAAAACCAGACTGCTTAATGGAAATGAACCTTAAGGAAACCAGCAAGTAGCAGATTGAAAAAAAAGAAATTAAAGAGAGAAGGATGGAGAATTTGCCCAGACTACTGTTTACAAGGACAGCTCTCTGTTTCTGGAAGTCACTGAGTCATCTAAATGGATCTGCTTCTATAAACTGCTGGAGTCAAGGAGAGTATTTTTGGGAAGTATGAGTATTTGCTGTCTAATGTCATCTCCCAGATAATAACTGTTGGTCACTGTCAGAGATAAAATAGTGGAATAACTGTATCTCAGTTCTGACACAATATGCCTATTTTTGTATGGTAATTATCAGATCCAACATCTTGCATGCTGTGGTTAAGTGTAGATCACAAAGAGGTCATTTTTTTCTTTGGAGACAATACATTAGAGTAATTTAAAAATAGATGAGGGATCCAAGGATCACACATGAAAAGACTGAAGTCTTTTGAAGAAGCTTCAAAAAATATTAAACTGTATGTACTTTTTGAGGGTGATAAATCATTAAACTTCCTTTGCAGTATTTTCTTTTAATTGAGAAAAAACATATTCTGTTTCTTAACAAAGGCAAAGTACTGAAAATAATGAGACTTTCATATGGATTAAAGATGTTTCTCCAATGCTCTGTGAAATGAATAAGGTGTGGTGCACTAAGTTACTACGTGCCAGTTGTGCTTCTGCAGCTGCTCGTAAGGACTTGATTCAGTCAACTGCATGTAACTACTTAGCACTATCTCAAATGCCTCATGGTACCTGAGACATCCTCAAAGATCTGGCAGATACAACACAAATGTTAAGACAGACATTTCTGGAGCAGGTACTTGAAATCAGACAAGAGAAACACTGTGGCACAGCAAATGGTGCCAGTGATGAACTGCAAAGTAACTGTATGTGTATATGGCCTCATCTTGAAACTTTTGTGCAGTTTTGGTCATTAAAATGTAAGAAAGATATTAAGCCATTAGAGAGTGTCCAAAGGAGGGCAACAGAGATGGCAAAGGGCCTTGAGGGGAAGCTGTATGAGGAGCGGCTGAGGGCACTTGGTCTGTTCAGCTGGAGAAGAGGAGACTGAGGGGAGACCTCACTACAGTTACAGCTTCCTGGTAAAGGTAAGAGGAAGAGTAGGCACTGATCTTTTATCTCTGGTGAGCAGTGACAGGACAAGAGAGCCTGAAGTTGTGTCGGGGAGGTTTAAGCTGGATATCAGGGTGGTTGGGCAAGGAACAGGCTCCCCAAGGAAGTGGTCACAGCACCAAGCCTGACAGAATTCAAGAAGCATTTAGACAATGCTATTAGGCACATGGTGTGATTCTTGGGGATGGCCCTGCACAGGGCCAGCAGTTGGACTTCGATGATCCTTGTGGATCCCTTCTAATTCAGCATATTTTGTGATTCTGTGATGTCTGCCCCTAAGTCATCCCCTGTGAGGTGATGTGACTTAGCCCAAAACATAAGTGAAACAACATCTCCTTTTTTACTTTTTGAATTAAGAACATACAAATGAACAGTCACTTATGTTCTGTTTTCTCTATTTCTGTTAGAATGCCACATTAGTCATATGTCCAAATAAAAAAAAAAATTAAAAGTTCAGGCTTAATGTCCATTGCTAACCAACTTTGTCACTAGTCTTTTTTTGTTATTTTTCTAAATACCATCTGATTCTCTTTCTGTAATGTGATAGAAATTGCAGACTCCATTTGTTAGGCGAAGCATTTACAGTTCTGCATCAGTTCTTTAATGAAGCATACAGGTATGAACGTTAATTTTATATTTGCTAATAGAGATATATATCAGTAGAATAACAACTTCAAAGAATCAAACAATAATGAGAACTTGTTTTTAATTAAGCATTTCTCTGACTGGAATAGTAGGGAGAAGAATCTTAAGGAACCATAGTTAAATTTAATAAGACTGAGTGCCTGAACTCTACTCCACACAGGTGGCAGTAGCAAGATGCAACTGTGTCACTGACAGCAATGAACATGTAAAAATAGGACATAGTCATTACTGTTCTGAAGTGAACTTAATTTTATGGTCTTCACCCCCCTTCTCCCATCTTTTCTGTCTATTTACACCAATAAAGCACTGTTGGGTTACATGACAACATGACAACAACATACAACTATTGCAGACCCAGTCATGGAGGCTACACGTTTTCCCAGACAAGGATGAACCTTGTGAAAAAAAGTGTCTCAGAGAGAAAAATCTACCTCACATGTACTATATCCTTTAACTGGTGCAGTGATGATAGGATGGAAATCTATCATCACTGCATTACCAATCCAAGGGAACTTCACTTCCTTTTTCCAAAAATTGTGATTGGCTACTGAATAGGACTGCTAGCCATTCCAGAAAGCACACCAGTTTTGCTGCCAACACATCATCTTCAGGTGCAGGGGATCAGTATCTTCCCAATGAGAAGTAATGTGAACATTAGAACCAGTGTTTACACTGACATCTGCAAGCAAAGTGACTTTTTCTAACCCCATATGGAAACCACATCCCACTGAGATATCTCACCTAAGGACTGATCTGAGAGGAGCTGTGTGGGTAGGAATGGGAAAAATCCTTCTTGGTTCTTACTTCCTAAGTCACTTCCGTCTGTAAGAGTTGGAATCAAAATTCACAGGCCATTTCCCATTGCTGCCAAGGACTGTGCAAGGACAAAATAATGGCATACATGGTGGGACACTTAAATGTGACTTGAAGAGCACATTTTGGAGTAGGCTGAGGTTAGATAAAGTACTGTATTATCCTCCAATAACTTCCCTATGCATTAGAGTACAATGATAGTAATACACTCACTGTCCTATTTTCTTAATCCTCTTGCTTGTGGAGCTGAGGCGTGGGTGGAAATCAAGATTAAAAGATAGGAGCCTAGATAACTGTGCATAACTAAGCCCTGGAAATATTAATTTTTGTCTTTGAACTGTGCTAGTCATGGTGGGGAGTAAATTAATGAAGGATTAGAAACACTATTTTATACAAGATGTGATACAGGGCCAAACTGAAGAGCCTTATTCCCTGTTAATTAAACCACACAGTTCATATTGTTCAAAAATACTGATTTAAAGACCAGAACTGCAAATTAGAAAATGTTTTGGTCTGCTTATGTTTCATTTTAATTAACTGGAGACAAACTAATTTGACAAGTGTTTCACAACATAGAACATGTAAAGGGAGAGTTGAAGGCTATGCATCATCTGTGGGCTATATTTTAAGTACAACTGCATTAAAATAACCCCTAAATAAATGCTCCAGCTTTTAACATAAGACATTTAAAACTCTTTACCATTAGCTTTTTATAAAGCCAATGTTTTTCCTTGGCATAAAATTATTGGTTAAATATTTCTTGACTCCATCACTACATACTTCAACAAGCAAAACTGATCATTTCGTTTTGGTCTGAATTCTAGAAACAGCACTCATGCACTGGAATACAGCTCACCTAAAATCAGCATTTTAGAGGGGTCATCCTGTGCTAAAATGGGTGTCTAACATAACCATAACTCAGTCTTCAGATGTAAAAAATCTCACTTCAGTGAGGAAAGAGGAAGCCTAAGTGATTAATTTATGATTTGTTTGAATTTTTTCAGCAACAAAATGAAAAAATAATCAGGCAAATCCCACCCTTCAGATTACCAACTTTGTTCAGGCAAATAACTTTCTACATTGTATATGCTTTCTGAAGATCTAAAGTAGGAGTGATTCATGTCGTGTTAGACGTAAATGTAAATGTTTCTGTTGTGGAAACCTAAGGTCTTGTTTCTACATCATACTGGGATATCAGTATCTCCCAAGTATTAAATACATGCTATGAATAATAGAATATATAAAGTTGGAAGTGAGGTATTAGAGAACTTAAGTAGTTGAGAATGATGCCTTAGTATCTTCAATATCTAGGTGAAAAAAAGATAAAGAAAAGAAGAATATAAACATTTTCCTCTTAATTTCTATCTTACATTTATTAGTAGGCAATTGTCCTTTCATTTGATTTGTTTCCACTAAGTTCATCTATTGCTCTCCTTTCCTTCAAAATGGCACTTAAAATCATTAATTGTTCCCCATTACTCATGCTTCTCAGGTTTATTTTTCTGCTCTGGAAAAAAGGAATTTTCCCATACTAAGACTTCACTTACTTAAGATTTTAAAGAAATCTGTAGAAATAGACTGACCTGCTTGGCTCTGAAAGGATCAACCCCTGTGGGCTGCAATCCTATGACTGAGAACTGAGTCCAGGACAAAAAAAGATCTTTAAGATATATCCCAGAGAGAGACAGTAGAAGAAAGGCAGTGTATTAGTCTGGTTAACCTCACACAGAGCTGTGAGACAGCTGTTGTGGGCTTCATGAGGTATCCAGCTGGTAGTTGAATGGGGTGAAGATGAGAAGGGACATATGAAGTACTAAGTTACCTGAAAATGCTGCTGCAAAAAGAGAAACTGCTTACAAATTTAGGAATTTTTTTCCAGTTGACATTTCTGCTTTTCAATTGAACATTTTCAGGTTTGAGTAGTGGGAAGAAATGATGTTTTTGACTCTTGGAAGTCACCACAATTTGATCAGGGTGAAGTGCTTACCCTTTTTAATGTCATAAATTGTACTTAATATCACAGTTTTCAGATAGTGACAGTTGCTCACTGAGCAGGGAGATCCCTGAACGTTTCTGTAGGGAATTTAATTTTTTAAACACAATTCTTCAAGCAACCATGTGATTAAGAATAGGGAACATATCTTGCAAAAATGGCAAAGTCTTCATCTGAAGACAAAGATTACTTACCACAGAATGTCCCAGATAATTTTGTTCTTTAAGGAATTGCTTTTAGTTAAACAAAACTGTACAAAAAATTCTTTCAAAAATGAGAACTAAATTAAACTTTTTTTTTTTTTAATACATAAGGCCAGTTGCACAGGCAATTGTTAACTTTACTAGGTGATATCAAGGCTTCTTGGAAAAAACTCTCAGATTGGAAAAGTGTCATGGTGAGAGCCTTTAGAATTAGTGACAAATGAGGAATACAGGGTTTGTCTATTCTTATGTCTATTTGGAGAACTCGGGGAGAGTCCATTCTTTACTAAAATATTCTAGATCAGTTTTTCTAAATTCATACACATGTGTATGCTCTGATTTCAATACACTGATTTTTTTTTTTCTGGTATGACCTTACCTAAATGTTGAAAATGGCATATACTAGGTCAGAATAAGAACAGATTGGCAAAACCTAGGAAGAATGTGACATTATGAGTGAATGTTAGTCCTACACAAAATTGAATTTTCTGTGTAAACAAGCTGTGAATTTCTCAAGAGAGTTCTGTTTGGATACCTAAGCACTGGCGCTGTGAATGTTAGGACTATATCCACAGCAGCAAGATGTGTCTTTGATCATGTCTTGTCCATAATTCCAGAGTAGTTAACTTTCAAGATGAGTGGTTCCATGCAATCTGCCAGTTGGAGAAGATGATAGCTGTGACAGCTCCTTCATGCCTGGGAATTACTGAAAGGCAATTCAGTTGGCGACTGTCAAAATGGTGCCAGGGACCCCTCCAGTACCTCAGCAGTGTACACGATTGCCTGGCACTGCCCTGGCACTCCTTAATACACTGATATAGGCAGAGCTTTAGAGAACTCAGGTCCTAATAACATAAACCGAGTGGTTTCTTTGGGGGGGGGGGGGGGGGAATAATTCTCCTGACTGGGTATTCTTCTTTGCCATCAAATTGCACAAAAGTGATTGGCTTCTACTGCCAGCTCTGGAATCATGACATCATGATTGAGCCTGGCACTCTCACTCAAAGTAAAAAGAACAAGTTTCGGTGTGTAAACGGGTCTCTGTGTCACTCAGAATGAGATTCACATTTTTCTGAAAGAACCTGTTGGTAAGAGAATCTGTCTTACCCAGATGGTGACAGGTGCTCTGGAGACTCTAAAGTGCACAGGCGCCAAGGTCCCCATAGTGGCACTGCTGTGATTTGGGGCATCTGCTTGCAGACAGCTTATGAACTGCCATTTGATGTCAGTGAACTGTCTATATTCCTGTTTGTTCCTATGCCTTGTACTCCTCATGCGGAAAAGGGGAAGCAAAGTACTTACAGCTCTGTCTTAAAATTACCTCTTTTAAAAGGCTATTATTCAGTGAAGGTGAGGTCTGATCTAGGAAAAAAACCTCTTATTAAAGCTAAGGGATTTCCATAGAGAAAAATAAAGAAAATCAATATTAAAAGTGAGAATCATACTGGGATTCTCAATTGCTCAATACAGTTTGCTCTTACCTGCTGTAAGCAAATATTTTTTCACAAAAGTGCCAGACAACATATGGGATCTAAAGTTAAGTGTGAAATAAAACTTTTGCATATAGTATGATTGTCCATATAGCAGGGAATTTTATAGGAATGATGCAGGTGTGTGCCACAGCACAGATATAGATGAAAGCTGAACTTATTGTTGGGTAACAGCCATGGTTGTGAACAGTGGGTGTTAAGGAGTGATATTGTGTTTGTCTTGGATATCCATGGCCATGAATATGCAGCCCTGAGTGATAGGATAATTGAACTCTGCTAGCAATTCCCCCAGAGTCAACTTCCTTATGTTTACCAACAACTTTTAATAGTATAAAAGTGATGATAATCACATTAGCACCTTTATCCAGTGTCAACCCCCGTTTCCAGCTGTCAAACAGATTTGAGACATATTCACATTTGTCTGCCTTTCAGAGAGCTGCTGGATAATGAACTGGAATTTTTTCCTTCAAATCTTCAGAGAATTTCCTGAAGAAATCCACATGGAAGCCTGACTGCAACCTGAACCCTTTGGAAAACCAGTAGAAAGCATTGTCTGTAAAATGTTCACTGACTTTCACTGGGAGCAGGGGGAATCACAGGTAAAGAGATGATGATGCATAGTCACTAAATGAAAAGGGTGTAGTGCTGAAGTGCACATAACACTGGAAGAGGACACAGGACACGGGTGCCGACGGGACCTGTGTGAAACATGGAGAAGCTGAGCAGCAGAAAGAGTGGTGGCAGCAGAAGTGGGAGCACAAAGCCAGAACCAAGAAGAAAAGACAACTTGACAAAAAAGGGTGTTAAGAAGGAGCTGGAAGGGATGTTTTTCACTCTGAAGTTTCCTCATCAGAACTGGCAGGCAGAGAGATGTCAGTGTTATACTTTGATAGCTAGATCAGAGTTTTATCACACGCAACAAGTAAACTTCTCATTTAACTTAGCTACCCAAGCAGAGAGAAGATGATATTGAATAACTAATGACTCACATGCAACAGTCAAAAGCGCAATAGCTTTAAAATGACAAATGGATGAAGGAACTTACCAGGCCAAAGGAGAGAGAGATTTGCAAAAATCAAAATTCCCGATCTTTGATTATAAAAATGATTGGAAGAAGGAGTAAAGAAGACAAAAGAAAAAACAGATAAGCAACATTTTATGAACTGTTTTCTTGATCTGGTATTAGTGTATTTGTGTACTATTATTTCACACAAAATATCTACTGAAAGTAATTTAATTTACAGACTAGTTACAAAAAGAAAAGGTACCGGAAGCAGTGGATTCCTGTATTGTTCAAAGAACAAAACCAGCTTCAAAAGAAAACCAATCAGCCTTCAAAAGATGAGAAAGACAGACTGTGATATGCAGAGTGCACAAGATTGAGAAAGAAGGAAAGAAAGTGTGATCTTTACGATTGGAACTCCAGACATAATTCATGAAAAGAGGAAAGAAGTTCCTGAGATAAATGTAGGTCCATATATGAGATATTATATAATAAATTGCAGTTGAAAGGAACTTCAAGCAGACCTTTTCAATGCTAAACTTAAATCCCTTTGGAAAAAAAAATGAGAAAAAAGAAGGAGAGAAAGGCATTTTATTCATTATAACGGATAGGATTATACACACAAAACCTTTCAAAGAAGTTCAAATATTTAAGCAGCTGCAATGAAAAACTTTTATATTATTTGAGAATAAAAGCACATTTCTGGAATCACATATCTTTGAGTCTCTGATGTGCTGGTTTTGATTGGTGTGAAGTGTGAAGTTAATTTTCTTTATAGTAGCTAGCATGGGGCTGTATTTTGGATTTGTGCTGGAAAGAGTGTTAATAAAACAGGAAAGTTTTAGTTATTGCTGAGCAGGGCTTACACAGAGTCAAAATCTTTTTCGCTCCTCATCCTGCCCCACCAGTGAAGAGGCTGGGACAGCTGACCCCAAATGACCCCAGGGGTATTTCATATTTTATACTGTCATGTTCAGCAATGACAGGTGGAAGAAGGTTGAGGGGGAGGCCTCTGCTCAGTCATTGCCTGGATATTGGTAGGTTGATTGTGACCAGTTTTTTATTGGCATTCTGTGTCTTTCTCGTGATTTATTTCTTTCTCTTTGTTATTTTCATTACAAAAAATTATTACAATTTTTCTATTATTAGTAGTAATAATAAGTTTCTTTCAATTATTAAACAGTTTTTAACTCAGTCCACAAGATTTATTACATTACCCTTCCATTTCTCTTCTCCCAATCCTGCTTTAGGGCAGGAGTGACAAAGTAGCTGTGTGGTGCTTAGTTGCCAGCTGAAGTTAAACCACGAAATCTGACCAGAATAAAACTTAAGCTTTTCCATTTCAACCCTCTGCATAACAGGCTTTCAAATTTTCCCCATCATCCGTCCCCACCCCTTTACCATTTTCATTTTTCCTTCACTGAACAGGTAACTAGTTGAGTGTTTGAGCAGTTAAAACTAAACTCTCCATTCCCATGGAAGTCATGTCAGTTGGAACAGGGATTTTAGCAAGTCAGATAATGTCAGGGCAACAATTGTAAAGGGTTTTTTAAATATAAAGCTCTTACTGCAGCTAAATTTGAATCCAGGAATCTCTATTATGTTCTGTCATTGAATTCTGAGACCAAAATTCTTCTTGCTTCTAGGTCTTGGTTTTCAGTGTTGAGCTTCTGAAAATAGCCGAGCTGTTGCATGTATTTCCCCTGCCTCATCAGTATTTAAAACCACCCTGGGAGGATACTGGGTGGGATACTACATTATCCAGTAGCTCTCTGAAAGGCAGGTGGATATGAAAAAATATCTCATGGGTGTTTCTACTCATAAAAAAAATAGTGATACAAATTCTCTGACCAGAAAGAATCATGTTATCGTTTTAGTTCTGTTTCATCATCTTTCTTCGAAAAGAATTAATGAATAAATAAAAAAAATTGAAGTGTTCACTGGCAAAGGAATTTAATTCTTATCTGAAACACTTCCATGAGCCAGAGCTGGATTAAAGCATGGACTTTGGCCCAGGACTATAAATCTGAGATATAAATATCTTGGGCTTGTGACAGCATCTCAGTTGCAAGTCCCATTAAGGAAAAAGGAAAGTTCTCATGTTCTCTGTTTTAGAGGAAAGCTTGAGAACAGGGACTGGTTGTGTCCCATGCAATGAAGTCTGTACAGTTTTACAGAGAGTCCATTTCTCCAGGAGAAGACAAAAAACTATAAAAGGAGAAATGCCTTTGCCTCAGAGGCATTGCCATGGTGTGGGAAGATGAGTGGAGGTTAATAGATAATGGTACAGAAATTATAGGGGAAGATGAGGTTGCTACTCCCTGAAATCAAACCGGGTCAACAAACCTGATCTCCCACATACGATGTAATCTAAGGGCAACCTATCAGGGCAGAGTGGAGACACCATGGCCAGGCTCTGTGTAAACCCTTGCAAAGGAGGGAACTCAGTGGTACTTTCTAGCTAATAAACCATACAGCAGCTGAAAATCAAGGGAGTTGTCCTGCTGTTGAATTAGCAACTGTGGGGACATCACTCTCCTTGGACTGACACATGTCCCCATCCCGAGGTTATCTCAGGTACTATCCTGAGATACCCACCACCAAGATACGACCGCCCCTCAATGAGTAACATGTATGACTAAAGTCAGTCAAGTTCCACCTGAACATAAAGAAATAATATAAAAGTATAAAAATGGGGAAAAGTTGGGGAAGACTCCATTGTATGCTGGAAGAATTCTGGGATCAGTCAGCAGGCTGAACCTGTCTTCTCACCCATAGAAGAAGCCTAAGAACCATAGTCTGTGCATGCTGAATGATTGTCTTGAGCTGGCTTTTAGTAGGGATTAGAGCTCGTTAGTATATTGCTTTGAATTAGTATATTGTTTTAAAATGTTTCTGCAGTGAGATACTGTTATTCTGTAAACTGTTAATGAGAGTCCTTCAAAGGTGCCAGCAGTGCTGGCAGTGGATAAAGGTGTGGAGATCCAAGAGGGATCTCTCTGTTTGACTCATGACTCCAAATAAGTCAGTCAAGCCGCCCTCCAATCTGGTGAACCACTCAGTGGCCCCTGACAGACTGGGCAGGCACAAGGGTCTTGGCTTTCCTGGGGGATGGACAGACTAATCAAACACTAAGGGTTTGAAGAAATCTCTTCCTTTTCATGTGGCACATGAGAAATTAGATCATCACCATTTGGAGAACAGTGGTTTGGGATGGGACAAACCATACTCCTCTGAAGTAGAAACCTTGGGGAAGCCAAGGAGCAGTCAGACCTCCAGCAATCATCGCTGTTGTGAGCAGCTGTGCCTGCTTTAAAGGCACTGTGTCCCTCTCCAGCAGTAAAAGGGAATAAACAAACTTCATTTAGGGGTGTTTTTAGCTGTGTTTCACCAGAATTCTGATGCGGAAACTGCTCAGCTCAAATACTGCCTATTCTTCCCCCTGGCATGTGAGACAGCTTCTCCTTTCTCTGAGAAGGGGCTTCTGTGGAGAGTTTGTTGTAGATGAGATGTCTCTGGGGTGCATATGAGGACCTCAGAAGTCACTGAGGTCTATAATATAGCCTTCCTTGACACAGGTGAGAAGCAATGCCTCCAGTCAAATTCCAAAGATTATTGCTCAGTGCTTTCTGTAGTTTTAATCATGGGTTAATGCACACCGAGCACAATGTTTCTGGACATTCATTGCAATGATATCCTTAGGAAACAATACTTTAAAAAACACCATGTGAGAGATACAGTGCCATGTAACGAAGGAGGAATGGAAAGATTAAGTCAGGTCTTTCATTTCTTTTCACCCTTGTTGAATCCTAAATATGGTGTTAGCATGACAAAAAACCAGAATCCAGGAGTTAAAACAAATTATAAAGTTCACTCAAAGGAGGATAAATAAGTGAATAATTTCCATCAGCATAATGAAAATATTAAGCGTGGCAGCCTACAAAATTTTTGTCTCTAACAATATGGAAATCAATCCTTTAAAAGTCACACCTTCTTTTGGTTGTAACAGTAAAATTACAGGATTACTCCCAAGCTACATAGAGGAATAACAAGGACCAAAAACACTGTAATAGAGTAAGTCTAGGGTATGCTCAAATTCAGGTAACTTCTTAGAAAATTTCGAAAAGCATTTGCCAATCCACAAGGCACCACATCAATGTCAAATATTAAATCTATGAGAATGGAAGAAGATATCAATATACTACCAGATTTCAGAGTGTTTAGTAGAACAAAGAAAAGGTTTTAGTACAAATGCTTAGGGAGCCAAACTATCTTTTCTGAAACCCGTATGTGCAAGCAAAAGCAGGAACAGAGCTCATATTTCAAATGACTTGTGAAAATGGGGCAGGCATTTACCTGGCCTAAGAGTGAAAACCTGAAATGAGGCTAATTCGAAGCAGCAGCAGAAACCCATAGGAGCACCAGAATGTAAAAAAGGATTTGGGGGATAGTACAGGAAATGCCCTGCGTACTTCAGTCATAAATACTAGTTTGCAATTTTTTAATACTAAAGCCTAACTAAAAGGTATGTTGTATGAAGAAAATAACTAGTAATTTTAAGGAAATAATTTTACTTGAATATGAATTATATTTACGAATACAAAAATAACAAACCCAGCCATCCTGCCTTGTGCATTTGAAACCAGGAAGAGGGGCAAACCCAGGCATCAAAAACAGCTCGGTGTAAGAGACATCAGCTGTGAGCCCAGCACAAAGAGTACTTCAGCTCTGTATCAGAGAAAAAAGTGATATGGCAATCAAGAAAAGCTACAATAATATTAAAGTATGACCAATCATAAAATTACTTTGGTAATGCAAAATCAAAGTAGAGTACCAAAGAAAAGATGAAGGCTAAAATTTCTGCTGATTCTGTTAACATACATCCAATTTCAACTAAGACTTGTGGATGCATCAGCTTACCAGCACTAAATCTGAGACAGGGTATTCAGGAAGAAATGTAAAAAAGACAGAAAATGGAAAAATGCTGAGCTCAAACAATGCATGATGAAATTTTTCAACAGAGCTATTGGCTGGCTACCAGGAAAGTTTTACCTGCCTTCCATGGGTCCTGTATGTTACTCTGTTACCCTTCACTTAGTACAATATCTGCTTGTAATAATGGTCCAAAGTAAATTTATGGAAGCAAACAAGTCCATTTAACATCATTAATGGGTTCACAAGCTGCATAAACAGAAGTGTATCTATTGAAGGGTAAGGAAGTGCTATATTTGCCTAGAGAGAACTAAAATGACACCACTGCCAAAGTCTCACATTGAAGTGTCACTCACTTAAGGCATAACTGGGGTGCTTGACACAGAGACAGGCATTGGCAAGAGCTGGTCACTGGAAGCTGTTTCATTAGGAGGGCAATTGCTCCGCAACACCTTGGAGAGCACTGGTTGATACATAGAACTGAGCAGGTCATATGGAATCAGACCTGTGGTAAAGAGCATCTGTGAGTCCTGCACAGAGTTGCAGATGCCAACACTGGTGTCTGGAACTGAAAACAGTAGAGACAAGATGTGGTAGATCACTACCTTGTCCCTCTACTAGAAATAGCAGGGTAGCAAAGCAAAAATTCCATCAGATCCAGATTGCTATGTCAGTTACTGTAGAATGATATTCAGGACCCTCACTGCCTCCCAGGAGCTATATCCTGACTCTGGACATAGACTGGGCAATAGAGGAGAGTTACACCTAAGGATAAAAGGAATTCAAACCTTTCTACCAACATCTTCCTTTTAAGCTGTCTACACTGTCTGAGTGTTTTGGGTGATGCCTGAGCAAGGGGTAAATGTGGATATTTTTACTTTCACACAATCCATGTGCAGCAAGGACTGGAAAAGCAACAATGCCAACTGTAACTGCCTCTGTGTACATGGACAAGTGGCACTGCATGGTGATGGAGTTGGGAAAAGTGGCTTTTCTGTCAGGTCCACTCTCACTGTCAGGAGAAAGACACCATCCACGTGAAAAGGGATGTGGGCAGTCAGGGATAATTTCAACTAGAACACTCACATGTAAATTAACTATACCCAAATAGGAATATTTTCCAAGAAGTCGCATATTTTTGACTACCCACCATCACCTGCTCATGCAGATGAAATGCAAAAGATATAGGGTGATAAGAGAGGGTTGGAGATATGTAAAAGTTCTCCTCAAAGCAATGAGGAGGACAAAGACAGTTTACCACTGTGCAAGCTCCAGCTCCTTCAGTAACTTTCCTGATTGTCTCCAGGTTTTATAAAAGCTATGAAAAGCAGGGAAAGCAGAAGGATGATATAATATCTGGGCACTGTGTACCTCACAGACCACAGAACAAACCAGAAGCAAA
This sequence comes from Pipra filicauda, assembly GCF_003945595.2. Lineage (NCBI taxonomy): Eukaryota > Metazoa > Chordata > Aves > Passeriformes > Pipridae > Pipra > Pipra filicauda. The sequence goes on from NW_024104360.1 coordinate 251,301, forward strand.
TATTAATTATTTCTTTCACCGCTTCAGTATTCCAAACTCTTGTTTCTGTAAAGAAACAAGAGAGAGCAGTGGGGCTTTTCCACTGGGCCTGCTATCCCAGCCTGTTCTGTTTCAGACAGAAAACTGTAGTTTACTGGCAGGTAGTCTGTACAATTTACTCAGCAAAGAGAATTCACTCACAGCACATCATCACCTCCCCACAGCCAGTCAAATATCAACACTAAATTAGCAGTTGAAATATTTAAGACTCTGTTAAAGGGAACTGTAAGCATCAGAGAAAATCTATGGCAGGCTATACTTGCATGTAGAAACATTGTCACAAAAGATATTATTAACAACTTTGTGCAATTTCTGATGTTAAGGTGCTGTCATATCTTGCTACACAGAATTCCATCAGTGACAGAAATGACAATCGAAAAAGTGCTGGACAAAGGAATGATCCACAGAGAAAAGCTGAAGACCTTTCAACTATGCACTATGGAGGATCTGAAGAACAGACTATTGTCTCAGAAGAAAATACAGCATGAAGGAGAATTTTGTAACAAGGCTGTGAATGGACATTTATTTCACTTGAATCCTTACTATTGCAAATAACGCTAGAAGACAGATGTGGAGGTGGCAAAATGTGCATCTCGACAAACTTCAGTTACAGGCCATGAGCAAGCCCATGAGAGCTGATGATAGATATGAGAAGGCACTTAAAATATTAAATTTGCGGTCACACAAAGGCAAGTCTCCTCAGAATCAGAATGGTTCTCCTTGACACCAACATCAAACTGCCTCCACTACAGAGGAGAGCTTTTGGGCAGTGCTGAGCTGTGAAAGAATAGCCTTTCCAGGAATATCCCTGGCTGCCAAGATAGCTGAAAGTGAGATATTAAAAATGAGAGTTGGTGATAATGGTTGGTAAAGTACACATACTATAAAAACTTTATCATCTGAAGTGCACATGAGAAACAATGCAATGGAATACAAAGTTTCCACAACTGGAAGACAAATTGTGATGGCAGAGAAGGATGCAAAGAAATATTCAGTGTATTACAACTATTTTGAGAACAAAGGTTGAATGATGCACTGTCTTAGCAGTCGTTTCCCCTCTCTCTCAGGTTGAATACCAAGCAAATGGAATGTAAAATACTTTAATTAGTGGCAGCTATCAGTAAAGTTATTAAATGTTTGGGGAAAAAAAACACCAATGTTTTTACAAGGACTGTACTTTAAAAGTTGGTGGATTCTTGCATTATTTGAGGTACATAGGCTCTTTTTACATTTGTGCCTTTTAATCTGAGATTATGAAGAATATGCATCACATGGTGGTTGGCATGCCAGGTTCCTAGTGAGGCCATTGACATATTTGTCACCAGACTTCCTTGACTGGAGCCATGTCAAGCAACTCTGAGACTCACAGAGAGGCAATCAAAAGTGACAAAGTAACTGACAGCTCTGACAAGTGATTGTAGAATACACTATATTGTAGTTGGATGTGGGAAAATGACCTAAACTTTAGTGTTAATTCTAAACACCCCTTAGTAGCATGTGCTCCTGCACAGAATATTATTACATCGTCAAAAAGGTTAGCAGAAAGTGCAGTTACTTCCAATACATGACTGAATTGCTCCATGTTTCTTCCATGTCCTAGGAATAAAGTTGAGAGACAATGGTCACTGTGCAGAGCACAAACACCAGCCAGCTTTCTCCCTTCTGTTCATGTAAGATTTAACTCTCTTTCTCAGTGCATTGCTGACTTTTTTCTCTGAAGTCAGGATCAAAAAAATCTGTCTTTTTGTTCTTTGTGAATGATCTCAGACAGAAAAATTGCACATCAACTAGCAATAAAAAGGAAAGCCTCACTTATGAGAAAGGAACACAGATATAAAGAAAGATAAGTAAAAATTCTAACAAAAGCCAAAAAAAGCCATTTTGAGATTCTCCTCTTTTTTCTCTGTTTTCAGACCAAAATCAAGCTTATGTAAAAATGTGGGGGTGTTTGTTTATGTGTGGAGGTGTATTTGACTTCATGCTAAGCCGTTTCCAAAGAAATCACCTAAATTTGATATCTGGAACCCTTGATCTGATGGCCTTCATATCGACTTACTTTTCCTCTTGCAGTCTTTCCACAGGGATGTTTTCACTGGCATCACTAAGCTTTGATTTAGGCTATTAAATCGTATTTTGCTCTCCAGTCTATCTACTGAAATTTTATTCTTTCTATGAAGAGAGAACGCCTATTATCGTTAAGTGCATCTGAAAACATTTTCTGCCTTAAGGTGTTTGTTACACAAGAGAAAGAATGGGAAGAAATGAAGATGCTTTTATGGACATAAGCACTTGATCTGTTACAAAAATGTAATTAAATGCAAGTGCCAAGAGCTTTCTTTAGTATATTATCCCAAGCACTATTTAAAATTCTAACCACCACAGGGCTTCACTATTTATACCTGAGGGGAAAAGAGATCTGGCTCAAGGTCTGTTTTCAAGATGAGGTTGAAAATCTGCAATAATATTATAGAAACACTACTTCAGAAGGAGGTACCATGTTGGGAGTTACCTGGACAGAGAAGGCCTGGCAGGAAGGTGGCAGGAAGATGGAGTAGATTTGAGATGGGGAGGGATCAGCTGTGAAGTGATGCAAATGTTTCACAAGTAAGAAGTTATGTTCTGGTTGGTAGCTGTCACAAACCATAAACCATATGTACAAGTGACAAAAAATACTACAACACTAATTCTTTAAGGTCTGTGATAGAGTTTTTACTAATATTCTGGTGTTGATAACAAAATCCCATCATTAGCTGACACAGACATGTATGGTGGGCTGACCCATCACAGTCAGACTGAAAAATTCTAATGAAGATTTCCTGAAGCAATTCATGAGATCTTACATTCAAATCCATGCAACTGGTTTAGATTGGTTCCATCATTTCCAGATAACGGGTCCATATTTAGCTTCATAGGCTTTCCTGGTCTCTCTTTACCACAGAAATCTAAAACCACAAATTAATTGACATCACAGCTTGCCTTGAAAGCACTGGTTGAGATGTGCTTCCTATTTTCTTGTTGAGCATCAGAATAATCTTCTGGTTGACAATGTTTACCGGAAGAAGATCCCCAAGGACACCGAATTTCCATTTCCCAAAATAGCTTGTGCAGTTTCAATGCATAACTCCCAGTCCCTAAGCACCACACATGGAGGTATGAAATACCTTATTATAACCAATTAAAATCATCCCAAAGTTCACAATTAATTCAAGCCAGAGGAAAATGGAAAAGGATATATTTACTAAACCTAAACCAGACACATCTGCAAATCTTTATAGAAGTGAAAAGAAGAAAAAATACATCCACTTGCCTAGAGACAATCTCTTTATACCTTGGCTGATACACTGACAGTCTGTCTTCCTCTTTGCTGCTGAAAATTTCAGGTCTCACCGACAACTGAACTCTAAGTTTTTCTGAAGGAAAGTCCAAACATTTAGGGCACACCTGTTTCATAATTGTGATCCATCTGTTGGGATCACTCATACTTCTATGTCCCATGTCTCTGATCCAAGCAGAAAGAGGACTTCCTATCATCACACCTGCTTGAAGGATGCTGATGTCTGTGGGTCTGGCACAAACCTGTGTTGATAGAGGGTTAACAGCAACTTTTGTTCTTGTCTAAATGTCTAACATGTCTTTAACGTGCAGAGAAGCATGGTGCCCTTTTGTAGTGAGTGGGCAAATTTCACACCTCAGACTGATATCTTTTCAGAGTCAGCTTTAGTATTTCACATACAACATCTAGACTGATGGATTTTATGGAGACAGACACATGAGCAAGATGCAGATCATTACTGGTATTTGCCTCAGACCAGATATTAAGGTCATCAAGGACTATGGGTGTTTAAGTTTTTGGCCATCTTGAAATATAACATGACAGCCTGCCAGAGCAAGTGAAAGATGGCAAGAGAGGGCACCAACAACTGTTGCATAGAGCATCAGTCCTCTCTGAACTTGTTCTCCTCATAAAGCTGCACTTGGAACTGTAAATATACCGAAGCTGCACACAGAAAGTAGTACTGAATTATTTCTAAGAGCAACTGAGACTGAACAGGTTTTGCTACCAGGTCATTTGTTAGAGCCCAGTCTATTGCCTTACCACCGTGATCACATTTGCCTTCTCTACAGCAGCTGTTCAGAATGACGTTTTCCCAGGCTGCATGTACTATTAATATATTATTTAACAAACACTTGAAGGGGTGTGATGGTGTCAGGAACATTTTGGATAACAACGCTTATTCCTCCCACTCTTCTGTCACTTCATTTGTTTCCCGCAAGGGTATTTCTCAACCCCGAATTTGATCCCTGGTATCTAAGAAATAAAGACAAATTATGAAAAAATCATACACTTTTTTCCTGTTTGTTTTAATTTAGGGTTAAGTAAATGGTTCAAACTCAGTAAATAAGTCTTCCCCAAACCCAAACAGCCTTTCTTTCCCTTTGGAATAATTCTAATTTTAGTGAAACCTCAAGCCAATTATGCTAATTTCTTTTTAATAGCTTCATAAGAAATCAACATAAAGAACTCTATTGGTTTTAATCCCAAGAACCTCTGCACTAGACATTGTCACACCAATATGAGCAGAATCAACCTTGCTCAATAAAACACCTTTACCAGCCCCCTCCCTTGGTATGTGGTCAACTGTCTTCAGAAACACCCTGTCTCTCTTGGATGACTAGTGAAGAAGATGAAGTTGGATGCTCAACATGTGCATGACTAAAGCTGGAAAATTATTCTCTAAAGTGTGAAACTGTAAGTGATAGTAACTGAATTCTCAGCACCTATAATTATTTTAATATTCATAGTGTTTCTTACCCACCTATGGTATCACCCTCCTTCCTTTTGTCAGGCAGCATTCCTAAAAGGAGATGTTGTCATCATTGAGAGCTTAAACATCTAATGCAGATTTCTAACAAAATCACAGTTCTCTTGCTGTGACGTTACAAATGAAACTTGTTAGAAAGGAGTGACTTGAAGACTGCAGAAAACATTGGATAGAAAAGATGGACAAGGAAGATATAAATAGTAAAGGTGGAAAATTAGGAAGAATTAATTAGGAGGAATCAATTATGACTATTTTAATTAGGAGGAAATATACTACACTGTAGGTTTGTAGAAGCAGAAAGGATTGTTTAAAGCCCCAGAAAGATGTGGTAAAAAGCCATCAAGACAAAAGAAAAAACTCCAGGGAAAGGTGGGAACCAGGGGGAATAAAATCCTGCTTCTTCTGCATTGACAAGCAGGGTTTTTTTTCAGGACAAAAATAGCAGATCCCATAGGTATGTCACCTTTTTCACACTTCATTTAATTCTGATTCTGGATGGAATGCAGCTATGACAGCTTATTTACTACTGCACTTGAGACCTGGTAAGTTCTTTTAATTTTTTTTAAGTCTCCAGAGACTTTAAAGTAATGGAAGAGGGATAAAAAAAGGACTTTGGTGTAAAACTTTCCCTATCTTTTTTCTATTGTAAAGATTGTTTGAAAAGAACACTAATTTCCTTTACTTTTTCTTTAATTTCGTCTATGGCCCTTCTCAGGTCATTAGTTTCTTGGATCCTGTGTTACTGTACGTTCTTCCTTGTTTGGGTTTGGTGGTTTGTCTGGGTTTTAGGGGGTTTTTTTGTTGATTTTTTTTTCTGTTATGGATAACGTCTCATTGCTGTTATTGTCATTTACTTCGCCACTATTCTGAGCTTCCCTTGGCTTTCCTTATTTCTGAATTACACCAGACCTGGCATCTGTCTTATTTGGACAAGATCTGTCTTATATTGTGTTATTTACACAAGATTCCCATATGTTTTTTAAGAAGGCTTCTTTAGCCTCAGAAAATGTGCTCATTTTTCTGCCTAATGGTGTGGTCTTCTGTTCTGGTTTCATCTGGGATTGAGTTAATTTTCTTCCAAATAACTGGTGCAGTGCTGTATTTCAGAGTCAGTATGATAACTAGACTATTTACTTTATTTCAGTTATTAAACTGGCCTTTTCCCAACCCAGTGGTTTTATTTTTTTTCTGATTCTTCTCCCCATCCCACAAATGATGGAGGGTGATGGAGAAGTGAATGAGTTCCTATGTGTCACTTAGTTGCTTAAACCCCAACAGCTGTCTTTTTTCTCTTGGTATTCACTGTCTTTGGAATTGCTCCTTACATACTTTCTATGTCAAATTTGTAGAGTGTAGGGTGTTCCTTTTGTATTACATTCTCCAGCATGCTGTTAACCTTTTCTATCAGCATTTAGTTTGCCCTTTCACAGTTCATTGTCACAACATTTGCCTTCTGGGAGTTACTGTTAGCCATAATATCATATCTAATTTTGTCCTGATGCCCAATGGAATGCACGTAACCTTTGTAGATTGGTATAATAAATATGATTTTAACAGGACTCAATGCAGGGGATTAAACTCTTTATTTTACAGACATTGACATTACTAACAAATGCTCCTTCCAATCTGACTCCTTGGTTAAGGTGATGACTTGTGGGGCTTTGGTCCTGCCCAGGAGATGACTTCTAAATTCATGCAATACCATGACTTTCACTACAATACTGCTTGATTTTGCTGTTTTAAGATAAGCAGCTCAAATCAAAGAAGTACAAGAACATTACTGAATGCATGTCACTTAGAGGCAGAAATGGAGAGACCAAGAGGATTATCTAATAGCATGCATTAATATAGATGAAGATAAATGCAGACACAGAGACTTACTTATCAAACAAATCAGGTGAAAACAGGAAATAGACACAACTTCCCTTCACACCTGCATTTATACCTGACAGAAGGTAGAGAGGTAAGAGACATCAGTATATAGATGAAGTAGCATAGGTGTGTACCTAACGTACATATTTTAGCGCAGCATACAAGGCAGAAACAGGTTTTTTGGGTGCATTCCTTCTTCTCCTGCGCCACACTTCAGCAAGAAACAGCCCCATAGACTTCCATACATTTTTTTTATCATTTTTTTTTTGCCTATAAAATCTTGATATTGAAAATGTTGGGAAATGAAGTCATTAAATCCAGCATTGGCTCCAGTGCAGGGGGGGTGGATGAGTTGACAGGAAAATATGATCACTGAGCTATTTACAGGAATTGAAATTTGAAGTTCATATGAGAAATATGTGCAGGAGTGGTAAAGAGGAGGGATTTTTAACTGTTACTATTACTCTGAATGGGTGCAATGGAAAAACTAAAAACAAACCAGGAAATAGCACATGAATATTCATCATCTGCTACTATTTCAACTTTCTAAATGACGAACAAAGCTTTTGAGAAAAGGATAGGTTCCAAGTCTGAATTGGTGATGGTTTCATAAAGAGAAAAATATGGAATTTTTTTAATGGACTTAATTAAATAAAATTAGAGATGACAGGTAGATAAACCAAGAAGCTGGCAATAAATAAAGGAGGTTAGTAGTAATGCAGTATTAAGAACTGCCAACTTTCTTCACATTTCCTTCTTCTTCGCTTCTTAATTTTTCTGTGAAACTTATTAGACTCTGGAATTTTTTACTCAGTTGACCACGGATCTTGTATTGGAACAGTAAAAACTGAGTTTATAGTTGCTATAAACTGTGTTACAGCTCATGAATCCCCTCTAGTTATTACTGAAATCCACCCCAGTTACTTTTTTTCTTGTTCTGAAAAGAACTGTGATACTACACCAGCTGGTACAATGATTTAGATTCCCCAGCTGGGGAAATGTAAATTCAAACACACCAGTTTTTGTCCTTCAGATGTTGTACATGAAAGTGATGGTATAAAAACTACGAGAATCACCTGTCTTTTCCCTCGTCTCTCAGAACCGCTGGTCACTTGAATGGATGTCTGTGTTAGGTCAAGGGAGCCACCCGTGTCTCTCAGGCAAGGCTGACCTTGGAAGCCCTTGTCAATCAACCTATCACTGAACTTGTCTTACCTTCCATATTAAAATTGTTCCCTCCGGAAACCCTGAAATCCACCAACCAGGTCTATTATCTCAACGAAATTCAGTGACCTCCAGGAGACTGAAACTCAGTGGAAGTCTTGGAAAAGCTAAATATGCTTGGACTGTGCTACAGCAGCCATAGCTACTGAGCCCTGAATGTCTGCTGAACAGTGTAGACTGACTGAAATATCTGTATCACAGGAGAAAGAGGAGACTCTCACTTTGCTGCATTCTGCATCCACTTACAAGCATTTTACTTCATTGTAATACTAAGAACAGGAAAGGTTATTAAGAGATGCCAGAAAATGCAAATTCAATTATGGTATATTGAAAAATCCTCAGATGTAAAGTAGATTTACAAGGTACAGATACATATTTTGTCCAAGTAATAATGATGAACATAATTGCCCCTTTATAGTATGAATGACATGAACTGTGGCGTTCATGTTCAGAATCAGAAACTCGGGAGCTTGAGTGATAAACAGAGAACACTGGAGATCATATAGAAGAAATTTTTAACAAGAAAATATATAGTTCAACTCCTACACATTCGTAGCAAATTTTTGAACAGTTTTAAAAAGTCAGCATAATATACATATATAATAAATAAAAGGGTAGTCATTTGGGGGGGGGGGGGAAAGAAGGTGTTATATTCAAAAATATATTATTTTAACTCGCAACAGTAACCAGCTGGAACTGTAGGCAAAAGAGACCATAAAGTCTCTTTTCTGTTCTTTTATCAAGAATGACTCTCCATTTTTTTTTTATAATAGTGAAGAAATTCGTCTCTTGGATTCAAATTAAACAGTAATTTTCAGCCAGATATGTCATTGGGCAGCATGATAAGAATTTAGTCGACAGTAAAGTTCTCCCTAACCTTTCCAGGGCCACATTTTTTTTAATACAATAAACCATCCAGGCCATGTGCAGCAGTACTTGCTGGAAAAAGAACATTTTGTTACTTGCTTTTTTGGTTTGCCATCACAGTGCTGCTAAATATTATATTCCTGTTTGATCTCAGAACTTCACAGCCTAGAGGTTTTCTTTCTTAACCTTGAGGGTCATGCTTGGGACAGTTTTTAAACTGCTGTCTCTGTTCACCCAACGAGTAAATCCATGAGCCTGTAAACACATGCAGGGAGAGAATATTCCTTCAAATACCACCCACCTTCAAATACCACCTGGTATACCCTGGGGACATGCCCAAGAGGGTTACCTGGGGGATGCCCAGCTGCTAAGTATAGATAGCATATAGGTGAAATATGCAAACTCAGCTAGAGACATTCACATATTTAGGAACTGAGATCCCATTGAAGCATAGCCCTTACACACCCTGAACACAGAGATCAACCTATGTTGAATATAAGCTGTGTGAAGATGTAGATATCTCTCCTCTCTTTCCAATACATTGTATATCTCATAGAACCATTTCATCATAGAATCATTAAGGTTGGAAAGGACATCCCAGATCATTGAGCACAACCATTAACCTGCAGTAGGCCTGAAAATGCAGTAGGGTCTCTCCTAAAAGGGTAAGAGGAGTAATAGACCTTACACAGTGCAGATAGGAATGACTGGAGTCACTGTCATCCTGCACATGACAATTCATGTTCAGTGAGTTGTATCAAGTAGCAGGGTGGTTTTGGCCAGCTGGAGATGCAGCCACCTGCACTGTAGGTTTCCTCTCCTGCATGCTGGAACAGCACTCGGAGCTCTGCCAAGGTGCTGCTAGTCCCAGTAATTTATGGGGAATCTTCATAATATTCTGTAACCCAGTACCTCTAGTGTTGCCACTGCTGATAAAAAGATGAAAGGCTTCAAACACTGCAAACCCTCTTTGCTGGGGTTTGTCAGGCTTGCTGTGTCTGGTTAGGTCTAGACTGTGCCTTGAGTTTTGGTTTAGATTACAGGAGTTGCCTGGGGAGCAGGTAACTGGTAACTAACTTGTCTTAATTTGCTTTGTACAACTGTGTGGTGTAAAGCCCATTGCTGAAATAATTTGGATATATTATCTGTGACAGACTGTGTTAACAAATACTTAATCTCTTTAGAATGAGTGATCTATGACTCCTGAATAATGATGTGGTGCAGAGTCCAAGTATGAAGAGATAGCACAGGCTTTGAAAGTATAAGGAATGGATTATACCAGAGCATCTACAGTTATAAAAAGCTCAGCAGTGTTCGGTTCCAGACTGTTAAAGGAATGTAACTTTAGGAGCTGGGTAAGAAAAGCTTTTAGGGATAATAAAATTAATAAGAATCAAATATCCAATAAATTTAAAATATTCAATATAGACTAAAGTCAGATGTAATGCAGAACTGTAGACCAAAAAAGAAAAACAGGATGCAGAGCACATTCAAAGTTTAAAAATTCTCTTAACTCAACCCAAGGATGAGAATAAATAAAGTCCTAGCATCTGCATTGCAGTCCTCTGAATTTTGGGTGTTGAGATTTGATGTAACTCACCCTGCTTCCCTTTTTCTCAAGAAAAACTACTGCCATTGACTTCAAGACCCAGGAAAACAAAAAAGGTTGAGCAAAACTTCACAGAAAAGGAGTAAGTATTAGAAAAATGTATGTAATAATCTCAATGGTATTATATTAAGACATTCCTGGATTATAGAGATAAGGTGATCTGTGACTGTCTGCATCATTGCAACAACAAGTGTTTCCTCTATTTTTATTAGATTTTTTTACTTTAATTAAGCAAACAATGAATTCTCAGATTTGCATATAAGATATGTTTCTTTTTTTTCCTGTTACAGCGTTTCTAGTATAACAGCTGAAGTGCAAACATCAGTAAACCATTGTGCTGAGGTAGATTTAATTTTCTCCATAGTAGCTGGTAAGGGGCTGTGCTTAGGATTTGTGCTGGAAACAGTGTTGATAAAACAGGGATGTTTCATTGCCGCTGAGCAGTGCTTACACAGAGCCTGTTCTGCTCCTCACCCCACACCACCAGCAAGGAGGCTGGGAGTACACAAGGAGTTGGGAAAGGTCTCAGAACCTCAACTGACCCAAGGGATATCCCAGACCATATGGCATCCTCCTCAGCACATAAATCTGGGGAAGAAGAAGGAAAGGGTGGGTGTTCAGACTGACGGTGTTTATCTTCCCAAGTCACTGTTATGTGTGCTTTCCTGGGAATGGCTGAACACCTGTCTGCCCATAGGAAGTGGTGAATGAATCTCTTGGTTTGCTTTGCTTGTGTTTGCAGCCTTTGCTTTCCCTGTTAATGTGTCTTTATCCCAACTCATGAGATTTCTCACTTTTCTGATTCTCGTCACCCTTCATGGGGGTGGTTGAGCGAGCAGCTGTGTGGGCCTTAGTTGCCATCTGGGTTTAGACAATGACAACCTCATGTAGCCTCAGTAAAGATGGAAACTCCTTTGCCTTTTGCTCTCTAACAGCCATTAAAGAACTAAATGTCAAACTTGTCAAAAATGTAAACCACAAGGACTGGGGTGGTTTGGTATCATGACTAAAAGGTAGATGCTGAAAACGCACAGAGATAAATGTGTCTTCTCTCTAAGAATTGTAAGTTTCAGAAACACAGACCTCAACAGTGAAAGTAATTATTTTTAAAGACATATTTATATCCTTTCTTTTAACAAAATAAAGACACAATACAAATTTGCATAGACTCTTAAAGGGAAAAAAAATCCTTGAAATCATAAGTCCTTTCTTGAAAGTACAACTTTTTTTTAGGTAAAATTTTCTATCACCAATGCTCCCATCTTTCACATACATTATGAAAAGGAAATTTGTGATGTGAGAGGAAGCTTCTACAAGTCTCTTCCATCCTTCACATAAGTCCACAGATGACTATTAATGAATCCACACAAGTGTACAGGAAGTAAAAGTTAACAGTGTTGGTTTCCAAAGGTGTTGGCCATAGCTTCATTCCCCATCTTGTTTAGAATAATTATTATTCCTATTTTAAATATACCATTAGTTCAGACGGCATTGAAGGCAAGCTAGGAATTTGGCAGTGCAGACATCAGTCTTCCAACTAAATCAGTGAAAGATATTCAATAAAGTACAGATGGTCTGATAAATACTGCCAAGCAAATACATCTTAATACTAATTAATCAAAACCAGAAGTTATGAAAATAAACTTTATCACCAATAATTTCATCTGTCTGGTAAATTGAGCTTTGAAAATGGTTAATACTTTTACATCCTGGAGCTGTGCCACTACAACACAGGTGACTGCAGCCTGTGAGGCCTAGAATAAGTAAACTCTATGTTTAGCAAACTAGAATCAGTGTGGTTGGTGTACATCTTCTGTTCCTGGCAGGCAGCTTGGCACAACCAGAACACAAGGTTTTTGCAGCTAACCTGCCACACGTCTGTAAGTTCTGGGGGGTTTATTAGATAAGTCTAATTTTGGAGGCAGACAAAAGAAGGAATAGGTTATAATTTGAACTCAGATATCTAACAATACGAGTAGTCAGAGAAAGAGACAGGCACAATCTATTTGAAGAATAAGATTGGTCGCTGAAATAAGTATTTCTTTGATGAATTCAGTTCAGAGACAGAAAGTTTTTCTGATAAGATATGTGGAATGGTCAGCTCAGGAATCATTAAAATAGTGTCACGAAAACAAGAAAATGAACTCTCCATTATGTTTGGTAACAGACAACTCGGGTACCCTGACAGGTAGGTAAGTGTGGGGAGCAGAGAACTCTTTGCACGGTCACCTCTGAAGCCTCTACTCTTCCAGAACAACTAATCCACTAGTCACACAAACTGTTGGTGAACGCAGCTGACTGTTGGCTCTATCGAGAGGCTGGGTAAACAGTGGAAAAGTAGTTCCAGTCGATTTCACTTGACTTTGTTTTTCCACCTAACTATGAAAGGCGGCTGATAACAGAACTACTGAGAGGTAGAGAGGTGGGTTTTTTTAAAGGAAATAGTTGAATCATCCACAACATTACAGGGAAGCACTGTCTGTAACCTCATCCCTCCGATTCCCTGTATCTACAAATATCTATCATTTCAGTTGATTCCTCCTTCTGCTGCCGGTCTAGTTATCACTGGGAGGGAAGAGGAAAGAATTGCTGAGTCCTCCCTTTGCCAGTTTCTCCCAGGCCATTTAGTTCCTTGAAATAGCAGCGTAAAAGACTGGCTGATCCTGAACTTAGACTAGCTCCTATGAAATGAAGGTTCCTTTCTAAAATGGTACTATTCAGGTGAGGGGAAAAGGAGATAGAGCTGACAACCAAATGTGGCAACACCCTTCAGTAGTATTATATATGTAATCATACACCCTCTGCAGATTTTCTTACATCAGGGCAACACTCACTATAGCACCCGTGACTGCTTTCTATTTTTGTGAAGATTCTGTAGCTTAGTGGAGTAAAATGCTCCAAGGAACCTGCTCCATGGTTAAAATTAACGCTAAAGTTAGGTTTAATTGCTTTATATAGCTTTCAAAATAGGTTTCCCCAGAAAAAATCTCTTCCAGAAAACACAAACCATTCAAACAGTTCTGTCATGAGAAGTACATTGGTTTGTTCCTTAGTGTGGACATCCTTCTATATTCATTGGAAAGGATATAAATCACCCAGTAGACTGATTCTGGACTGAGATGGTGATTTTAGAATATTCCTTGACAAAAGTGATGTAGAAAGGTTTTCTACTAGCACCACAGGATAGAAATAGTGAAGGATATGCTTCAGTTTGTCATAAGTTTATTTTTTAAAATTACTATGATGTCAGTTTAGCAGTTGGTCTGCCACATGTAATTAGTGGTTACACACTTTACTTTGAAAGTAGAAAAGTCAGTTTATTTCCACTGTTGATTAATGGGGAAGAACAGGGGATTGATTACATTTGCTATTTATGCCTTATGTGACCTGTAATGAGTCACCTTAAACTTGATTTTTTCAGCTGATTCCGACTCGTAGCTGAGGAATCCCATTAACAGAGCCACTGACAGTCCAAGCGTTTCCTAACCCTGAATGAGACTCTCATGATCAAAAGAATTTTCAAAGGGACAAGAATTGTAATGTAAAGAACTTCATTTCTTTACATTTGTTTTCTAGCTATTAAGTCTTGAGATAATTATTTGGATCATATTTTCCAGCTCTTCCCATCATCAGGAAGAGTAGAGTTTATTTTTTAATGACAGTTAATATTTCTATCAAGCTAGCAAAAAATAACACACGAAATGTTGTAACTATAGCAATAAAATATCAAGAGATGGGAAAATAATTTCCTTTTCCTTTTCTTTTCCTTCACTATCTGCTAGTTAAGGATGTATAATACATAGATCTGTATCCAAACGTGCAATCTTAAATCTTTTTTTTTTTCCAATCTGATGTTGCATTTCTCAGGGAAAGACATAGAAAAAGACCTCAGAATTCAGCCCTTCGTTTCTCCCACAAGTACAAAAAAGCATGACTTAAGATACATGGGAAGAGAGCACACAAACTTTTCACTTCACATCCTCTGAAAAGGACTCCCCAGTGTAAGAGCAGGATAGGGCTGTGTTGTGTTAGAGCTTTTCAGCACTAAAACCCAGAGCTGTCAGGAGAATCCATTAAAGCATTTTGGTCTTAATACATTTAGACTCACTGGGTGGAGAACAAAGCTTATGAATAGATAGACTCTCAGACACTTAATTGACCATTCACATATGCTGTTTCTTCATTTCGTAGTTGTAGTCTCATGCTGAGTTTTTTACCATTTTGAACTACAGAGACATATTATGCTTTCATTTTTCCCCCCAAAATTTTGTTGAAGGCAAAGTGATTGAATGGACTTGAACAGACCAAAGAGAAAATTTTCATTGAAATATAAAATAACCTCAGGTAAGCATATCTTTTGTTATTGGGGATTGTTTTAAAACAATGCTTTTAAAACAAGTGTGTGTTTACCTGGGAGGATCTTGTTCACTTCTATTTTGAATGAATAAATCACTTGAAAAACATAAGTGAATATTATCCTTAAAATACCCTAAACTTAGGAGCACTTAAGTCTCAAGTCTTTGGGTTGTTCTCGTCATATAGAAATATAACTAGGACAAGCTGTATCTATCAAGTAATCTAATGATAAATAAAACATAAGGTACATCCAGGTATTCCAGGGACAAGGCAGCAAAAAATTATGAAAATCTTTAAGGCTCTACACAGATGTAGAAAAATGCAATACATAATGCAAAAACAGTGCTAAGCACGTGAAAGAGGGAAGGCATGCTCTCTCCCCTCTTAAAGTATGGTTTTCTGACTAGAGTTACTCACTTCTCTTTTTTCTTCTTTCCCTGCCATGTGTGTTGCATTTACATCAGTGAGTTGGCTTTAGTCTGATGAGAAGTTCTGTTCAGAACTTTTCACACACATCTCTAGCTACGTGGTCTGAGCTAAAGCCTGAGGCGTGTGCAAGAGAACAGGCAGAGGTCAGGATGAAGCAGCAAAGAGAAGAACAGGGGTTTTAACATCCCTGTGAGGAAATGATGCCTCAGACCCTAAGGGATTTGCTGTTCCCAGTGAGGGTAGGGAAATACAGCTGCCCAAGGAGAGCTAGGTCTGGCAAGACAGAAGCTTCCATTAGGAATCCAACCTAACTCCTGGAAGCTTCCAGAAGGAACCAGCCTGGTGACCCAGACACTGTGAAGGAGCGAAGGCCCAGGGCTGCCTCACTCATAACTGAAGGGTGAGTCAGAACTTAGACGTAGCTTTACCCCTACACGGACCAGGCTTTTCTGTTCCTTTGTGCTTTCTCTCTGCTGGAAAAAGAAAAGTTGAAGTAAATATTGATAAATCCTCCCTTCTAAACTGTACTTGTCTGGACAGAAACACACACATTTGTTTGAAAAATACAGTCCTGTTTTGAAAAAAATAAATTGACAAAAATGCTATGAAGTTCCATGGCCTTTAACAATTTCATAATGAAATTATCTCACTTTACTCACAAATTCAATTGTCATTATACTATTCTTCTGAAAGTCAGACAGACTGATTCTGGAATTTTACAACTGTGTTTTGTTTTTTCACCTCACCATCAGCACCAAGGTTTCGTAAAGACATGGGCAACTTATTTATGCTCTGAGGGTTTTCTTTCTTAATAAGCTTCTGCAGTAACTAATTGGAAAGCGGACACAGGTTCTTTGGTTGTTCTTTTCAAGACATTGATAATTTCTATGCTGAATGACTTTTTGTAAGCAGAATACTAAGAAAATGCCATAATCCCTTCGAGGTCCTACAAAATATAATCTGCTGTGCAGAGAAGACTGTTCTGAATTAGTTGCTTTCCAAATTAAGCTTCTTTTAGATGTAGCAACTATAATGAAGAGTTTCTCATCAATGAAGTAGATGTGATTTTATTTTTATTTTTCTCTCCACGTTACCATTTACTGTTACCTTCCATCCTTTCTACTAATCACATAATTATAATTAAGGTTGGGGAAATTGTGGAAAAAGTAATTTAAATTTCCATCCCATGTAAGATTTACATGTTGAATTAATAATTTGATCAGATATAAATCCAGCTGGCATTTTAAAATTCACACTCATTCACAACTCAGAATTAAATGAAAGACTTTTTATCAGCCAACATCTGATTTTAAGGGCTTTAAACATTAGTGGAAATTGTGAAACCTGTATTATTTATTATAGGACAAGCATTGTGAAACCAGCATAATACAAAATCCCAGATGTATGAGCGTAGTAGTTAAAAACTAAAAAAACAAAACCAAAAAACACCAAAAAAGAATTTTCACACTTCCAAGCATCTGAAACTCCTCTGCTAATTTGGTCAAATGGTACAAGTCTGGGTGTCTTTGATGCCTTTATTTTAATTGTGCAGAGTTAAATGAAGCAGGTTGCCATATGTTCTGTCTTTTTTTTTTTTTTTTTTTTTTTTTTTTTTTGTGAATGGAGAGAAGGACACCTGGTTTGGAACCAGCAGTGTGTGATCACTCAACTATGTAAAGAGAAGAGCAGAATTAAGATGCACAACTCACTTTTCACTCCTAAAGTTCTTAAATAGTTATTTAATGAGGAATACAATTTTATTTTTAACTTTCATCTTCCTATTTGAATTCATTGACGTTCTTCAGAGCAGTTCTGTATCTGATACATCATCACTTCTGCCCTCAGCCTCTCTTTTCTCCAGTACTTGTTCTTTGGCCTTTTTTATGTGCAGAGACGTATACTCACTCACTCACTCACGTGCTCAGGTGGCATTTCCAAATTACTAGTGAAGATCCCAACAGGATAAACAGTTGTTCTATTCTGAAACTCACATTATTGGATACTCTGACATAAAACAAGTCTGTTGTCTGGATTTTTTCACAATGTTTACACCTTTGTCACTCGTCCAACACCCATGTTCTCATGCCTGCCCCTTCCCTGACTCACCTCTCTGCACAACTCTGTCATGTGCCAAATAAAAAAGAATCAGCATGTATGTATTAATTCTCCTCCTTTTGTAACTTCTCTGAAATTCTCCACCATCATTCAGGCTTGCCATCTTTGAAAGCACCATCAACTCCAAGATCTCTTTTCCTTTACCTTGTCACCAGGTGTTATTGCTCATTTTTTCTTTCCCTTTTTTTTTTTCCGCCAACCACTTTCATCTCTGTTTCTTAGACAAATCAGCAAATGTTCATGTTCTCTTTCCTTGAGCAGCCTAGCATCCTTCTAGCAAAATTTCTGAACAAACTGAATGTCTGTGGTTGTGTAGCATGTCTGCTGCTCTGTCAGACTTTTCTCATCATACTGGTTTTCTCTTATTCTTCAAAGTCTTCCTTTAAACTCCCTTCTTTCATTAGGCTGATGTGTTTTAGCTGAACACAGAAATAGCTGCATCAGAAAGGTTCATTAATAAGTACTCAAACACTTTCTGGGGATAAGACATACAAGGTGCTGCATTTGGATCATATTTCCAGTTTATATGAACTTTAGTGCAATCAATCCATCATGGCCTTATGGAAAGAAGGGAACGTTACTCATCTGAAGAAATTACTCTAATGGAATAGGGAGTTCAGAGAAATGACACAAGGACTTGAAAACACCTTGAACATGTCTGTCATGTCTGTCTGATCTCCCTTTCAGAGCAAAAAATAAATCCTAAGAAACTAAACCTCTGTTTGATGATAGCTCTGAACATACTTATTGTTTGCAGTATCTGAACTGGTGGACAGCATTTGAGTCTAGTAGCTTCAGACAATAATTTTTAGAGGCAAGGAAATTGATATTAAAAAATAGGATAGTGTCAGGGTTATTAGGCATCTCAAAATATTTATAAATGTTTTATATGCACATCCCTGCAGAGGCAAGTTGAAAAAGGTGAAACATATAAATGGCCAGGTGACAAACAATACTATCATCTGCCTTCAAGATTTCTGAACTGAGAATTACAATTCACTGCCCTCTCTAAAACTGTAAGCCTCAAGGTTGGTTGAGCTTTTCTCCCACACTTGATCTCCACAATCAATTCAGAATATGACTTTCATGGCTGAGAGCCCAAAACATTGCATGCTGCAGGTTTTGCACAGATATTACCTATAACTGTGCCCACATGGGATCTGCAAGAATGTCTTTCTGGCACAGATAATAAGTGTATCTTTTAGCTTTACAAAGAAGAGAGTCAGGTACTCCTTAAACAGAGAGATGGATTAGTACAGCTGGCTGGTGTGAACACACCAGTGTTGTTCTGCCGTAGTTGAGTCTTTCTCAACGTACATAAGAACCCACGGTAACAGCAGGAAGGGTTTTCTGCACACAAGCACTGAGGGCAGAACTTTTTCCTTGGTTTCGATGTCATTACAAAATTAATAGAAAGGGCTGTGGAGCCCAACCTGATGTGTATTTTTACCATGAGGACTAGTCTTTCCGATTAGCTAAAACAGTTTAGATTGCATGTGTTTCCACTTGAATTGGAACAGGAAGACTTCTATTATGCTGTCAAAGTATTATTTTTACAAAATATTCCCTTCTGATTTTAATTGGTCTTCTTCACCACACACATACTGTCAGTTTAGCCTGTTTGTATTCCACCTACTGTTATGTGAAATTACTTCATGGATGGAGTGAATTCGAAATAAAATATGCATGAAATTAACTATCCTCTTTCTCTCATTAACAGTAATAGCACTTACAGCAAATGATTCCACATTCAGTAGGATTTTTTTTTTTAACAATAAATACCCAGACCAATTTTATTAGGAAGCTCCATTTCCTCTACAATTTTTGTAAAACTGACATATGAGTACATGAGTAAGTGGCTTGCTGTCCATTCATATGACTACTCTGTCATGCTGATTTTAAATACTAATTGCAATCATTTCACTGTTTCATTTTCACAATAAAGTGCCCTTCTGAAAGAGACTGTCAGTTGCATCTTTTGTGGTCCTTTCAACATGAAACGATAGCAGGAAAGACAAACCTGCGTAATCTACATAGAAACAGTGTCTTATTCCAGTTTGCTCCAAATTTATGTTAACTTATTTGGAACAGTTCAAAAGCCAAAAATATTGTCTTAAAAGTCTGCTTTTGTGACAAGTTAAGCTTTACATTCAGATTACAAGGTGGATGGATATTTTGGGAAATCAAGTCATTCAGATGGTAAGAACTAGCTGGAGTGAGAGCTTGCTGGTTTTGGCTGGCGTAGAGTTAATTTTCTTCACAGTGACTAGTATGGGACTATGTTTTGGATTTGTGCTGAACACAGTGATGGTGATAGAGATGTTTTTTGTTATTGCTGAGTAGGGCTTACACAGAGCCAAGGCCTTTTCTCCTTTTGGTACTGCCAGAGTGGCAAGGAGACTGGGGGTGTATGGGAGGTTGGGAGGAGACACAGCCAAGACTGGTGACCCAAACTGACCAAAGGATGTTCCAAACCACACGGCATCATGCTCAGTTTATAAAGTGGGGGGAAGGAGGAGGAAGGAGGGGACATTTGGAGTGATGATGTTTGTCTTCCCAAGTTCCTGTTACAAGTGATGGGGCCCTGCTCTCCTGGAGATGGCTGAACACCTCTGAATGCCCATGGGAAGTAGCAAATTAATCCCTTGGGGGATCTCTGTGCACAGCTTTTGCTTTCCCTATTAAACTATCTTTATCTCAACGCACTAGTTTTCCAGTTTTTACCCTTCTTATTCTCTCCCTCATCCCACTGGTGGGAGAATGAGTGAGTGGCTGTGTGGGGCTTGGTTGCTGACTGGGATGAAACCATGACACATGCAAAGGTTCTTACAGTGACTTCAGAAGGGGAGTAACTGCAAAGCCCTGTTCCTTTGGTAATGTCCATACACCACACAAAGAAGGCCAAAAAAAGCTCCCAAAACATTTAAATATATTGTGCCAGATATGACTTGAACTGTGGCTGTTCTCTAACTCTGACTGCACATCAAATGGGCTTCTTGGTAGGCAAGTAGAGTCCAACACATAATGTCCACCTGATAGGATCTTGCAGGAGCCTGGAGGTATACTTCTGTTTTTAGCTCTGCCCTAAAATTGCTAATTGTACTATCAAAACCCTAGGAGAATGTTGGGGTTTTTTGGGGTTTTTTTGCTCTGGAGTCCTTTAGGCAACATATTTCCTAGGCACAAGTCACAAATATGTCATTCTTTAAGAATTCATAATGTAAGTAGAAGTGTGGATGAGTAGACCTAGATCAATGGGGAGCATAAGCAAGCAAATTCTGGTTGGCATATTTTACCATTTGTCAGTGGCTTGGAACAGAAGTTTTCACTGGCATTTGGCTCTGTGGAGGAGCAGCTCTGTCATGCATTTGAGCATATGGGACTTTGTAGGCACTGCTGTCATATGACGACCCTTTCAGAATTCAAATAGGTGGCACTAGAAAGATGGTAAGCAACAAAACATTTATTAATTGAACCAGTTGAGTGATTTGTGTTGTGAAATGTTCACTACTGTCAGACTTTAAAGTAAAGATTGCCCCAGTGTTATTAGGGCTAAAAATATATGCCAATAATATGGTGTAGAACCAAAGCTTTAACATTTCACAGAAATCCATTAATGCAGATGTTTCTTGGAAGATGGCACTAGCAAACTCAGACCTCTTAGTGGGAAATATGTCAGCAATTTGTTTTTGTTTTAATGGGAAGAAGACAGCAGAGAGTTTATTTTGCAAGAGCTTGCTCTTTCAGAATGGACAGTTCATTCCTTGCTCTGAGCACTACTCAGCGGTCTGCTGCAGCATCACACACTCATGTTGGGATTTCATGCACTCTTTGTAGAAGGAAAAACTACACTGTAAATGCCTAAGTCCTGTATGGGGCTGAGTGCTACTTTACAAAAGCTTACCACTGCCCTATTAGATTAAGATCAACCAGATGTAAAAACAGTAAAGTGGGTGTGTTTTGAGGCCTAACCGTGAAATCTTGAGCTCAAAACAGCACAGTCAAATTTCTAGTTTTGAGACTGATTCATCCCTTGCACTCTGGTGAACAAATTTCACTGGTGTCTTGTATTCTACCCACGAGGGACAAGCCTAACTGAGTCAGGTGGTTAAATTGAATGGAGTCCCATTGTGTTGCCAGAGCAACACAAAATTCAGGATTAAGACCATGACACAACATTTTAATTTTGATTCTCCTCTATAAAATGTACAAAATAACACCTACTGCAGTAGGTAATGCTGAGTTCATTAACTAATGTGTGCATTCAAAGTGCTGAAGAGAAGCATACTAAAAATCATGAAATGGCATATTAAATGGGAATTGAAGACAGCATTACAGCAATCGGTTTCCAAATTGTTATCTTAGCCTGTGGACCAAAACCCACTCACTGGAGTTCTTCACAGTTGAACTAAGATGATTAACTGTGGTTCTCCGAGTCTCAGTGCAATCACCCTTGGTGTAGAAGTTGTAGGAGCAGCATCAGAGATTTCCCTTTCTTTTGGACTCAGGTTCAAAGTACTAAAAGATAATTTTCCTTTGACAACAAGGTGTCTGCATTGTACTGAGGCTCATGGAAGAGGGGACTGCCCTGCATTTGTTGAAGTGTCATGAGCTGGATTGATACATATCTGTGAAACAACAGTCCATTAGAATATTCGGTGACATTGCCACACCACATTGGCTTCACCGGCCCTCCATGTGGTGATCCTGACACTCCAGTCTTTGTGAGGAAGATTTTTCATGTAAGAAGAAGAGACATTTGATCTGAAAGAACAGGCAATCATATTACACTGCTGGCTTTCTGTAAGTAGTGGTCAAAATAAAATATCTGGTAAAGCCTTGAACTGGCAGGTGTTATGTCCATAGCTAATGTGATCCTGTGTACGCTTGCTAATGTCAGTACTCCAAGATATTTTGGGTAATTAATATTAGGCATGGAAATTACATTTCAATTACCTATTCTCAGCTGTATTGTGTGTAGTCTTATTATGCTTGTGTGCATTTTGGCATTGGATGTAGTTTGGCATCTTTATTTTATGGCATGATATCCCATCTATTTCTGAGATGTAACAATTCAGTGTCACATTTCTTACTCAAATGGCCCTGTTAATAAAAAAAGAGATTGTTTAAGAAATTATTAATTATTATTATGGGTAGCAAAAGAAAATAAATTGGCTGCAGGAAGTGCTCTCTGTGAAAGAAAATTAGTTTGGTGTCTTTCCATTAAGTGTTTTTCACAGCCAGTGGATGGCTAAGTGCCCATTTGTCCTTGGAAATAAGTGTGACAAAAGAGGTTAGAACACAGCAGTTTTTCTTTGAGGAAGTTTTTGCCTAATAAGAATGCCTAATGACAAAAATCAGGAAACCATTTGAGATGGTGATTAACAATGAGAAGGAATATGGCACCCTACAAAAATGTGTCACTGAAAAATCTCAAGTTCATGAAAATCGTTACTCATGATTTTTCTAGAAGATCAATTAAAAGCCTGTTTTCAGAGACCTAGTTCTCCCACCCCCGCCTTTTCTCTTTTAAAATAAGTCTGACTTAGACAAAAGAGATCCTAAAAGAGGACCTTATATAAAGTTTACAGATGAATTATGGAACTATGAAACTTGCCGTACATGTGGAAATTTAGAGCTTTTAAAAATGAAAATAAGACTGTAAATGACAAAAAAATATTACATTGATGTTTTGTTTTTTCCTGTCATTGTATAAATATGGCTGGGTTCTGTGGGATAGGGATGTGTGCATACACAGACAAATAGAAAAGTTTGTGTAAGAAAAATGCATCAAATGGCTTGAGATGCACAGAAATTCTGGTGGGTGATCTTGTTTTCTTGGTTAGCTCCTTGATTGTTCCCTAGTTCACAGACATGAGCATTCCTGTCACAGACCTTCAATCAACATCTCCTTATGAATCTGTTGTTACATCTTCAAATGAACAAAGAAAGAAAGATAAACACAGCAGCTGAAAGTAGCAAAAGTATGTGACCAGTTTATGGAAAACGCACGATGAAAACATGAAGCAAAACAACACACAAACAGGTCACATAATTTGCCAATGTGCTTCCAGCTACCAGCAGCTACATAGTGACCACTGCTGTGTTGCTCCACAGCAAATCTCTTCTTTTCCTTTTCAGAAATTTTAGTTAATTTTCTCTTGTCTCGTTAACTTTATTTTCTGTTGCCCCGTGTTTTAAGTCCTTCCATAGCTTCTATTATTTCTTTCACTCCTTTTATGAGATTTTCAATACAGCCAAGATTTATTCTTTAATGTTAAATTTGTTTGAGAGTGGAAAATGATTTATGTTGGCCACTGGACATTTTTCAGAAGAAGCTTTTCAAAATGCTTCTTAAATGACCATCTGTCTAATGTAATTGGTCCTGCTTCATTTAAACCCCATGTCAGTAGCTGAACAAGTAGAGATTTGAATAGAAAACATCACCAGAACAGAAAAAAAAAGTGGTATATCAAATTGGGTAAACAAAAGAAAAAACTTGAAGGCCAAGTGAGTTTTTTAAGAGTTGTAATAGTTATGTTTCTGTGATCCAGAAAATACATCTACAAAACTGAGATACCTAAATGAATGACAGAGCAATAAATTATAATCTACCATTCTGCCTAAATTTGTTTCAGTGAAATTGCTCTGCAGAGTCATGGGATCGGTCAGGCCCATGAAGAAATTAAATTAGATGCTATTTTTTTTGACAAGTTGGATACCTTCACGAAGATTAATGATTGCTTTTAATTATGGAACTTGAATTCTTGGAGGCAAATCATAGACTTGCATGGCAGAAATTGCTTTACCTTCAGCTAAAAAGTGGCTATTTAGGATATACATAGAAAAGAAAAATGCAAAATGTCTGAATATATATTTATATCCCACTTCTATGTAACATTATAATTTGAGTAGTAAGAAGTATTATTTTTCACTAGATTTCTTCGGGTAGGTAATAGCCAACAAAGCTGGCTGCTGGTTATCTTATGTGTATAAACTGGCATTGCTTTAATTTCTGTGGATTATAAAAAAAAGGAAGCAATGGACATGAAGTACAGTATGGGAAAATTTCCTTTAAAATAAGGAAAAAATCCCCACAATGATGGTGCTCAACACTGGGGTAGCAAGCCAGAGAAGCTGAGGACCTCCATCCTTGGAGATATTCAAACTTCAGCTGAACAAGGCCATGAGCCTTGTCCTTTGAAGCTCTCAGGTTTAATGTAACAGCAGCCTAAACTAACCTTGAGGCTGACCCTGCTTTCAGTAGGAGGTTTACCCAGATGTCCTCCTGAGTTCTCTTCCAAGCTAAATCATTTCATGATTTGCAGTCTCAGTCAAATTAACAGAAGTTTTTCCTGTAAACAGGGCTATCCTTGCAGATATTAACCATTTTCAGTATGGATTTGCAATTGCCATTAATAACATATGTTGTATTGGCAGAAAAGTGTCATATCCCAAATACAATCCTTTTTCCACTCTCTATACACATAGGAAGCAAGTTTGGAATCAACAGCTAATTACCAGAAAACCTGGTGAGTTTGCAAAGTCCTTAACTTTTTAGGCTTTCATTTTAACACTATATGTTTGTGTTCTTCCATGAAATTCATTAAGTGAACATACACCACCATAATAACAGCAATCACAATGGCCATGTTGCCCATTCATAATTTGCCTACTGCCATGTAGAGTTCATCCATAAATATGACCAGTCACTCCCATGTTATCAAACATCTGAACTGAGTTTGTGAAATACGAAAGAGAGATGCTTTGCAACTTGTAGTATACTCCTAAGGATATTGTCTGGAAAAGGTATGGATATATATGGATATACACACATGCAAGCTGGGGAAGTGGGTGGACAGAAGACTCATGAAGTTTAATGGAGGGAAACAAGTCTGGGGAGGAACCCCATGCACCAGTCTGTGCTGGGGATTGTCCATCTACAAAGCAGCACTGCAGAAAAAGACCTGGGGATCCTGCAGGACACCAAGGTGAAGATGAGCCAGGCAGCAAAGTGTCCTTGCAGCATTAATAGTATACTCAGCTGCCTTAGGCAAAGTATTGCCAGCAGGTCAAGGGAAGTGATCCTTCCCCTCTACCGAGCACTGGGGAGAGGACAGCTGGAGTACTGTGTGAAGCTCTGGGCTGACAAGTACATAAATACCTGGAGGGAGGATGTAAAGAAAAGAGAGTCAGGCTCTTCTCAGCAGTGCCCAGTGACAGAACCAGAGGCAATAGGTACAAAGTGAAACACAGGAGGTTCCCTCTGAGCACACCTTTTTACTGTGAGGCTAACTGAGCACTGGTACAGATTGCCCAGAGATGTTGTGGACTGTCAATCCTTGGAGATATTCCAAAGCCATCTGGACACAGTCCTGGGCAACCAGCTCAACCCCCTCTGCTTGAGCAGCAGGATTGGACCAGATGACCTCTGAAGGTCCCTTTTAACCTCAACTATCCTGTGATTCTGTAACTCTGTGATATGAGAGTGGTGGCACAGTACACTGCAGAAAACATGTACTTTGGCTACAGTTTAGGAAACCGAACTTTTCACAGGAGGCAGTGATATGCATCTAATGGGAGATGAGGACAGGGAGTTCAGGTTAAATTGGAATAAAATTTTCCTAGATACTATCCTCCATTCTCATATCCTCTAAATCTGTTTAAAGAGGTGGTGTTATTTTCCATCTTTCTAGCAGTTTCTGAGATATGTTGACACTGCTAATTTTTCCTTTCTGATTTTCTTTCCCTGAAAACTGGTGATGCAAATGGTGTGTGCAACTTTTGGGAAATAAAATCATCTACATTTTTTACCAGAGGGGGATCCACAATTCTGGGAGAGAACTATAAGAAATTGACGTTTTGTAACCTTCTATTTTTTTTTTTCTTTCCTCCAGGAATGACAATCCAACCACTTCCCTGGGCAGGCTGTTCTGATACTTGACAACTCTTTCCATGAATAAATTGTTCCTAATATCCAATATAAACTTCTCTGGCACAACTTGAGGCCATTTCCTCTTGTCCTGTCACTTGCTGAGGTTCTCTTCCAACCTGGTATTCCATGAGTTCATGGTTATTCTACCATAATTTCTCTTGGGCTGACAGCAATGAGAGAAAATCATGACAGATCAGCACTGTTCCCTTTCCTCCCTCCCTGCCCCAATCAGCCACATATAAGTTGATCACTTAACGCTTACAAAGAAATATCTATTTAACAGACTTTTGTGTATCTCAACAAACAAGGATTAACTCTGTTTTGTCCTGTGTCAACCTGGGCAGTATATTTACTGAACAGGCATTCAGAGAATTCCAGAAAATGGTTTGATCAAAACACCACGAGGATGTACGAAGTTTTAAAAAGATACACAAATCTTGATCTCCATCAGTGACTAATCATAATGTCTATGTCCTTCTACCAGGTGCTATTGCATTTGGTCATCATTATAAATTGATTTCAAAATTCAAATGAATATTGGTTGTTCATCACTTGTTGTTTACCAAAGTGGAAGGTTTGGTTTTTTAAGTTTGGAAACAAAATGTGTGCATTGCATCAAATCCTTTGGCTTGATATTTCACCTCTGATTACTGTTTAAATAATAAAGCAAGGCAGCATGTAAAAAGATATAGTTAGCAATATTTTGGAACAGAAAGTCCAAAATTAATTTCCTAATAATTACAATCTATCTTACAGTATCTGTAATTTACTTTAATGTCAACAGTATGAGGTTTCTTTGTCAGGCTGACAATGATCAATGCATCTGGCTTTCTGAATACATCCACACTGTGTGCTGTATTGACTGCGATGAGAGAAGGTGTGTGGATTGGAGCATTATAATTCTGTTTGATGTGCTGTTCAATTTTTTTTCTCAAACAAGCATTATACTTTATCTAGTCAGTAAATCAGTAAATCCAGATGATTTGATGTGTTACTGAAAAAGGCAGGAGGTATCCTTTGTGTTAGATCTTTTTGTTGTTGTTGTCATTACAAAGAGAATTAGTGAGGGAATATTTATTTGTGAATGTCGGTGTGTGTTGCTGAGAGAGGAGGTTAAGTGCAACCATGCTGTTTGCTATTGATTCCTGTTACATCTTTGATAGTTCATTTTTGTTTCCAGAAGGAAATCCCTGAGGCAAGAGTTAAATTGGCCAATAGTGGACCATTCCAAGTGATTCTTGAAGTTTGAGTAATTGGCCAATTAGGAAATATTGTGTTTTGGTGGTGGGTTAATAAAACAGGACATGTGAAGGTGAGTGAGGGGGCAATGACTGTTATTTAATGGTTTCCATTGCTACCTATGCCACATAGCTTGAATCCTCCTATAATTGGGGCAAGATTTATCTTGTAAAATCTGTCAAAAAATATCAACATGGGCCTCTGAGCAGGTCCTCACTCTAATCACCCTTTACAATCAATGGGCAACATGTTTTCAGTAAAAAAAAAAAAAAGAAAAAGCATGTCTAAAAAAATGCATTCATCTACTTTTAAAGTAGATGTTAACATGGGGCAAGAACAATTGTTTCCTTAATTTTATTGGCAATGTTGAGTAAATCTGCATCATCTGCAGTGGAAGCCCCAGTGCTTGGCTCTGATATATGCAGGTCTGCATAGTCAGCTAAGGGGAGTCTGATGCCTCAGGTTTGCCAGGAGAAGCCAAGGGATGTGGCAAGTGTATGGAGGTGAGGACAGGCAAAGGTATAGCTTAATTTCCCTCCATTATCTTGTTTGTCCTCAGCAGCAAGCATGTGTCACAAGCTAAAATCAGCTGCCATGAAATTTATTTCTTAGCAAGGCAGAAGGGTGATGGAACCTAGCCAACAATCACCTTTTCATTTGACCTTGGCTTTCATTGCACGTGAACTTTCACTGATTGAACAATCAGGGCCAATGCCCCATATAAAAGATAAAATATCCGCAAAGGTGATATCTCTGCTTAGACAATTGAAATAAAAGGAGGAGTAAAACTGTCACACAGAAGCAGCCCACACTCCTTTATAGAAGATGTATTTGGAAAGCTTTTGAATCAGGCTTACAATTTAATTAAGGCAGAGACTAAATGAAAGGAGAAGTATAAGAAAATATTAGCTACAGGCTGTATGCTCCTTCTTAATCACACTGACAGATCTGAAACACCACAATGCGATGGAGTTAAGAAGGGAAACAATGATAATGATGGAAGATGGAGGAAGACCTTATTCCATGCTGAATTAATGAATATCTAGACAGATCAATGGTATGTCTTCATGAGACATAGAAAAAATAGACTATAATATTCCAGCTTGCTTAGAAACTACTCAGAAGCATCTGAGCGTACCTACTCAGCATTAATTAAAGATTAATTAAAGATTTATGGATGATTATAGACTTCTCTTGTGATTTTGCCTGGTAGTAAAGCTTCATAGCAATGAAAAACTAGTAGTGAAACAAAACATTTAAATATCAAGTGCTTCAAAGCTATATTGAATTTCTAGTTATTGCCATTTTCTTCTCCATCTTCTTTGTAAGTACAACTTTTTTGCACAGTTCTTCCCAAAATGTGAGCAGAAGGCAGAGGTTTTCTGTATGAATTACATTGTTCAGCAAATAATGCTCATGAGTGACATCAGAACTGCACTCATTTGATATTTTTGATAACTCCAGTTCAGATAATCACAGACTCATAGAATACTAGGTTGGAAGGGTCATCAAGGATCATCTTGTCCAACCTTTCTTGGAAAAAGCACAGTCTAAACAAGATGGCCTACCACCCTGCCCAGACGAATCTTAAAAGTGTCCAATGTTGGTGAATCCAGCACTTCCCTGGGGAGATTATTCTCATTGCAAAAGTTTTTCATCTTCTGTCCAATCAGAATGCCCCTAGGAGTTATTTATACCCATTACGCCTCACCTTTTATCATGTCGTTCCTTTTAAAAAGGGATTCTGATCTTCTCTGTTGCCATACTTTAAATATTGGAGCATACTGAGAATGTCTCCCCTGCATCTTCCTTTCTCACGGCTGAACAAGCCCAGTTCTCTCAGCCTTTCCCCATATGTCAGGCTTCTCTCTCCTTTGGTCATCTTTGTGGCCCCTCTTCAGACTCTCTCCAGCCAGTCCACATCTCTTTTGTATAGTGGGGACCAAAATTGAACAAAGTATTCCAGACGTGGCCTGGCAAGCACTGAGTAGATTGGGATAATGACTTCTTGGTCTCTACTGGGAATGTCCTGGTCAGTGCAGCCCAGCACCTGTTGGCTTTCTCTGCCCCAGCTGCACACTGCTCACTCATACGGAGCTTGTTGTCCTCCAGGACCCCCAGGTCCCTTTCCACAGAGCTGCTTCCCAGCCAGGCAGATCCCAACCTGTGCTGCAATCCTGAATTTTATTTTCCCAGATGCAAGGCCTTACACTTGCCCTCGTTGAACTTCATAAGGTTCCTGTTAGCCCACTCTTGCAGCCAATTCAGGTCTTTCTGGAAATTATCAAAAACTGTACAAAAGCAGAGTGAACAATACGATTACAGCATACTTCATGTCATCCGACCCAACTAGAACTGGTTAGAAGATGCATTTAAATTATTACACATTTGTTTTCAGCCTTAATTGAGCCAGAAGTAATTAATAGATACTTGTGTGTGTGCATATTAAAGAACGTGCCATTAAAATATGCTTTGGAAATGTCAAAACATGTTGTTCCTGCATGGTCCAACATTGATCAGCTTCCTTGACAGCTGGAGAGCCTCACGAGAATTTTATTTTGAATGCTTCAGGCTTCTAATCTCTCCTGTGTATTTGATTCTCCAGATGGACAACAGTTCCAGGATATACTATAGTCTTACCGCCTCAGGGTTCAAACAAAACAGGTCAGTGTACTTCAGTATATTCTGAATTTCATTCAGGCCAAGATTCTGACCTACAATAGAAATCCAGGATGAAAGGCAGTGACCTCCAACTTGTATGAAGATGGACGTCCTGAGGACTGCAGATTAATACCAAGTTGACACAGAATATTTCAGCTCAGTGTGACAAACCATATGTGTCAATTCAAGCTGACACCACCCAAAGTGTAAACTGGCAAAAAACATACACCAAAAAATCACTTTTATAGTGGAGTATACAATGTTTCCTATCAAAAAATGATCAAATATTCTCCACAAAATTCCCCAGTATCACTTTTTACAAATCCACTGGTTTCTCAGACGTTGTTTTTTTAAAATTTTATGTTTCATGATATCTGGACAGTTGGCGGAAAAAGGAACCAAACAGACTCAGTGAGTCTTTCAGACCTTGAACCAATCTTGCAAGGGGGCAGCATTAAAATTTGTAGCTGTGAAAGTTTGTATATTTTCCTGATCTTTTCCTCCTTTCCTAGCTTCCTCTCTCTCTCTCAAAGACACTTTCACACACACTTACAATCTCACCTTTGAATGCTGAAGAACTACTTGTGCGCTCTCCAATCTGCCCCTCTCTTTCCAGCACCGGTTCACACACATAATCCTCTACAACATAGAGTAAAACTTCTTTACTTTCTTTACTTTTTGTTAATCCCTCTTTCTTTTAATGACAGCTAAATCCTATAAGGTAAAAGATGATCTCTTTGGGAACAACTGAAATGGGGAACAACATGTTTGCAGCTCACATTTCTCCGTCATTCTTTACTGGAAAAGATTAGTACTGTGGCAATTATGTTGTTCCCACTGGAAACATAAAGGAGTTACAAAGCCATAAGTGCTTGCTCTTTTTCATCAAACTTGGTTTCACAAGGTTGAACCCAGTTCTAATGGGATGATTTATAAAACGTTCTTGTCGTTATTTTGCACCTCTTCATGCCTCCAATGCAGACTTCTTGGAAGTCAGGATTTCCTTTTATTTTTTTTTTATTTTTTTTTAGTTCTACCTCCCCTGTTTTGCTTAATATCTCTCAGTGTCAAGTGAATATAAAGTACACCCAATTCAGGGTTAAACAGATTCTGTTGTATCTACACTTCCAAGAAAGCAAACTCCAGGTCAATATCCTCCCTGTCTGGTCCTAGGGATGCGCTTGCAAACATCCTGGTTGTTGTCTCAGATATACCTGGCTCAAAATGTACCCTCCAAGGCTCTCACTGATGAGGTGGCAGCAAATGACACACCCTTCCAGTCTTACAGATCTTACTTCAGCTAGCAAAGCTCAAATTGCTGTATTCATATGACATGCCTGGGCTCTCCTATATTTTCTTGACAGTGAAGTTCTAATCCATTGTCTCCCCGTATGGCAGTACCAGCCTGTTACTCAAGATGACTGTCATCTCTGCCACCCAAGGCCTCACACTGCATTCTCACTATGGCAACACTGTTCGTGGGATTTATAGCAGATGCTGGCTGATGTCATGAGCAAGTCTACGGCACCTACAGCCTGTGTCATCCACATCTACTAACACTGCTGCAGCATCCAACTCTGCAGGACAGTGCCATCTCTTGTTGTGGGCTCCAGCCCCAGAACTGCAAGCTGGTTAGAAAAGCACATGTTGGCAGAGAGTCACAGTCTTTCCACAAACCATCTGTGTGTGAATAAGTTCTAAATAGCCACACACAGGTTATGGGTAAGAATTAACAAAGGGAATCTAGTGGGTGGTGACCGCTACAGGGAGCCTGTTGAAGAACTCTTATTGCCCCAGTTGCAGGAGGCATCACCCTTGCAGGCTCTTGTCCTGCTGGGGGAATTCAATCACCCCAACATCTGCTGGGAAAGCAGCACAGCGAGCTGTAGGCAATCCAGAGGCTCCTAGAGTGCAGTGAGGATAAATTCCCTCCCTACCAGAGAGAATGGACCTGTTGGTCACAAACACAGGTGAGATAATCAGTGATGTTAAAATTGGAGGTAGCCTGGGCTGCAGTGATCATGCATTCGAGTTCACAGTCCTCAGAGATACGGGTGAGGTGAAGTGCAAAGTCAGGACCCTGAATTTCAGGAAAACAAACTTTCAGCTGTTCGAGGAGTTAGTTAATAAGGTCTCCTGGAAAATTCCCCTTGAAGACAGGGAGCAGAACAGAGTTGACAGGTCTTTAAGGACAATTTCCTTAAAGCATAAGAACTCTTGATTCCCAACTGTAAGAAATAGGAAAGACAAGAGATCATGGCTGAGTCGAGACCTGCTAGACAAACTCAAGAGCAAGAAGGAAATACACAGGCAGTGGAAGAAGGGACATGTATCCCAGGAAGAACAGAGGGATCTTGTTTGGTTGTGTAGGGTTGGGCTAGGAAGGCCAAGGTGCAGCTGCAGCCAAACTTGGCAAGGGATGCAAAGGACAAGAATAAACATTTCCAGACAGAAAAGGAAGGGGATGAAGGGATTGAGAGAGCCCTGAGGAAAAGGACTGGTAGATGAAATGCTGGATATGACTTGGCAACGTGCACTTCCAGCCCAGAAATCCAAACATATCCTGGGCTGCATCAAAAGCAGCATGGGCAGCAGGTCAAGGGAGGAGATTCTCCCCCCCTACTCTGCTCTTATGAGACCTCACCTGTACTACTTCATCCAGCTCAGCCCAGCTCAGCAAAGACATGGACTATGTTCAGAGGAGGGCCCCAAAGATGGTCAAAGGGCTGGATCACCTCTCCTATGAAGACTTTATTGCATCCTTTCAGTATCTGAAGAGGTCCCAATATAAAGATGGGGTTAAAGTTCTTAGCAGGGCCTGTAGTGAGAGGTCAAGGGGTAATGGTTTTAAATTAAAAGTGAGTAGATATAGACTAGATATAAGGAAGTAATTTTTTTATGATGAGGGTGAAGAAACATTGGTACAGGTTACCCAGAGAGGTGGAGGATGTCCCATCCCTGGAAGTGTTCATGGTCTGGTTGGACAGGGCTCTGAGTAACCTGATCTAGTTGAAGATGCCTCTGGTCATTGAGGGGGGGTTGGAAGTAGATGATCTTTGAAGGTTCCTTACAACCCAAACCATTCTATGATTCCATGTGCAAGTGGGATGGCACCAACCATTCAGTACGTTGTTTCTACCCAGAGGTGCACGTTTACTTTTGATAACCACCAGTCTGCCCTTCCCTTGCTTCAGAGAGTGTTCTCTCCCTTCTTTTTCCTGGCAGACAGCATTTGTCTGACTCAACAGCTAACACAGAATATATTAAAAAAAAAAAAATCACTCTGTAAATTTAATCCCTTGTGAAAATTCTACAAGGGATTTCTAGAACATCATGTGGCATGAGGCCATGGGAACACTTTGGTTTTATCTTTTGTTTAATTGGCCATGAAGGTCCTGCCCTTGGAATTGTGGTTAATGGTTAAAACTCTTTCATACTGGATTATAATTTATTGTGCTCAACAGAAGTAAAGTTCATTGTACCTGTCAATAAGAATCTTGTCTCCTGACTCGATATCCTTTACTTTGATCAAATTCTAACTTTTTTCATTCAATACAAATACACATAAACCAAGAGATTGTTCTCTCGTTGCCTGGATGCCAGAGAGCTTTGGTGATCTGAGGAATAGCCTGAAAATTTCCTTCAGCAGAGAAGATGGGCCATGTCAAGGAATTAACAGAGAAAGTTGACAAAGCATACTGTTTTGCCCTGGTCCCCAACTTCTGGAATGAAGTAGGAAGCTTGTTCTATAATAGAGAGACAAAAGGTCTTAATACTGTACAGAAAAAGTACATGGTTATTTGCAATAGGCGAGAGCTCAAAGGGAAAACTAGTTGCTAGGCAAGATTATCAAAATATCCCCTGCTGGGTTTTTTTTAGAAAAGGGTAAGAGGTGTCTACTACCCAGATTGAACGCAGCAATAGCCTCCTGCTTTTTGGAAATGCACCTTTTCCTACTGTGAACTATGGATTCTAACTTGGATTCAATTTTACCGATTTCTAAGTGGGGCAGGAGGAGGGGGGGGAGGCTAGGGCAGGGGTTTGGGCATTAAGTTTGTGGGGTTTTGTTTATTTCTACATTTTTATACTTCATTTTCCACTTGAAGCTCTTTGTTGGAAGAGAGCCATGAAATACTGACACACTGTGGAGACACCAGCTCTGATCAGAGACAGACTTAGGGCCATTCTGGTGCCCACTGGTGGGTGTTCCCTGGTGGAAAACTCAGAACTGAGCCATCCTTGAAGCTATTTTTCCCCTAAATAAAAACAGACGAGTTTCTAGCCCATAGAAAACCTCAGCGTATCAGCATCATGCAGGCTGTATCCTCACTGCTGGAAAAGACAGCTCTTCTCACAGCGTGAAGGAAATTTCTTTCTTTTCTTCCTCCTCTGCTCCATCCTTGAAAAATGCACCACATTCACAATTTCTCCTGTTTCATAGTAGGAATCACTGCCACAGTAGGAAGTAAATTGCAAATCCCAACTCATTTCAGATAGTTTCCCAATATTGATTTATAGATGATCTCAGAGCTAAAAATTCTAGAGCTCTTTATGTCACTCCAAAGATCTCCCTTTTCTCCTTTTACCATTGTAAACATTTATAGAATGATTTAAATAATTCCTTTGTATAGTTTACTCATTATTTAGCTTTGATTTTGTTCTCCAGATATACTAGTCTTACTTCTTCCATTTACGTCCCTTTATCTGTAGCCTTTGTCTGTTTTACACTGAAGAGATAACCATAAAGCAATGATGTTCAGAGCTTTACCAGTAACATATAAATATTTATATCTACTCCATACTGAAGACTTTCCATTGAGTCAAAATACATGTATTATGCAGACAGTTATATATAATTTTCATATGAAAGGCCCAATAGAGATGAGAGAGTTTCATGCTGGCTTTCATTTAATACACTGAGCTTGAAGGTCAATGCTCTTTCATTTTTCCTTTGAAGATTTACAGTTGTATTGGCTTTTTGTCTTTGCTTACAGGGCTCAGTCATGAAGATGCCTTAGAGTACCAGCTTTCTACCTCAGGAGAGGTTCCATTCTTGCTCTAGAGCAAGCACAGGGAGGTTAGTGGTCTCGTCATGCTCTCTAGTGGCTGCTTCTCTGCTGAGCAGCTGCCATGCTCCAGGGAGGACCAGCTCTGGAGCAGAACTGATACCACAAGACTTCACAGACTGAGCTCAAAAGGAGGGTTATTTTGCTTGGTTCTAGTCGCTCCTAATCGATGTCTTAATCTCTCACCCCAAAGAACTGGAGAATAAATATCTCGATGACAGTCATATTTAAATTTGGAAATAATTTCCGCTCTCCTCTTCTCTTCCTGGCTATAATCCCTCCATTTAAAATCCAGAGTCAATAATGGTGAAACTGACAAAAACCTGGCTAGCAAATCCATTTTTTTAGTTATTTACCTCAACCTTATCTAAAAAATGCAGCAAAAAGAGCTATTGAGGTTAATGGGAAAGGCCTGGCTAACTTCAGTATGGTTTGAACCCAGGGGCCAAACATACTTCTGGTTCTCACTAAATTTCATGAGTTTGTAAATTTGTATGGAGTCTTCCCAGGGACAGAGTTTTTTGTGCATTTTAGAATTATAGATTTGCTGCTGAGTGTATCCTTGAAGTACAGAAGTAAACCACAGAAGTGTATAATGAAATTGTATCTGCAACATTTAAAAATCTCAGGGAAAGTTTTGGTTCAAGTTCTGAGTGATAGATCAGAATTATTTTCTGAATAAAAAAAAAATTGCAGTAGAATAAAACTGAGATTCAGCAAAAACAAATGAATCACTCTTGATCATACCTCTAGCAGAGAGAAAGCAAACTACCCTCTGAAGGAGATAATAGCTTTACTTCTCAGAGTTACTTCAGTTTAATGCTAAAATACCAAGCAAGCAACATGGAATGGCATCCTGATAGAGTGATTAGGTTGCAGGTCTGGTTCTGGACAGTGGCATGAGCCCAATTCTCCTACCTGCTGTCACAATGTATTCGTACACTTCTTTTAATGCAAGGGCACTGATGCCCTTGAGCTCCCCACCCTCCACCATTTCCACTGCATGTGGATGCTGGGAAGGCACCTCTGCTCTTTAGGCTGTGACCAAATGGGCTTGTTGACTTTCTTCCCCCGCGGTGGGGGTGATAATCAGGGGTTTTAAGAGAGAAAAATAAAACTGATGCTTTCCATTTGTGGCATGTAGGTGGTCAAGAGAAACAAAAGTCCTTATAGGAGTTTTACATGAGGATACACAGATGGCTTTGGGGGTGTGGCAGACTCTGTTTATGCTAAAAAGATGAAGGAAGCCAAAAAAGACTTGTGACAGATGCTTTCAAGCTATGGATTATTTAAAGAAGATTGCATTAACTTTATAAATGTTAGAAATGTTTCCTAATGAAATTCAAGTTTTTATCGGTAGCTATGTTCCCAGATAAATAAGACATGGGATGTCTTAAGATGAAAAAGATGTAGAGAGGTAATTAATATTGTTTTCAACTTCAAAACAACCTCAAGTGAAAGATATTTGAAGCTCATTTTCCAACAGAACTACCACACAGACTGTTAAGACCCAAAGGCAAACTAAAGGAAGCTTCAACCATTTTCAAAAATAACAGCCTGACTGGGGACAGAAGTCTTCTAAAAATTCACTGTGACTAATAAGGACAAAGGCTTCAGAGCCCTAAAAGTGTCGGAAGACAGATGACCGCCAGATAGGTGCATTGGGTGGCTGTTATTTTGAGACACATTTCCTATGAAATTATTTTGTTCTGGATGAATAGTTTGTAACCTTGGGAGAGCTGAAGAGATTGGAGGAAAGAGGCAGAGCAGCTACTCAGAGTCAGACTTGCAAAGAGTTGTAGGGGGGTTTAATTAAGGACCAATTAAGAGAGGCTGCACTATGGGATCCTGCCTCAAGAGAGCTGACAAGCTGCGACATCATAAGGGAACTGGAAATGCAATCACCTTAGGAATTGAAATAAGAACTTTATTAAAATACTAACATGTCTGAAAATTAAGAAAAGAAAATATTTCCAGTTGTTAGGAAACTAGGCTCAAGAATCTCCTTTTAGAAGCAGTTTTAGAAATGAGCAAGCTGAGAATTTTTCCTTTTTCTTTGCCATAAAAAGGGAAGGTCTCCAAGAAAGACCCAAACAGCAGTTAGAATATTATAATTTTTCTTTAAACTGACACAAAATAAATGTGTTTTCTTCCTACACATATTTACTTTTTTAATGACCATCTGGACTTTTGTCTCCCTACCCCTCTTCCATCAGTTCAATTTGTTTGGGATGGGCTCTTACAACCTTGGCTACAGGAGGAATGTCCAGTGTCACCAAACAAGGGACAAACTGCAGTCCTTTTTGGCCTTTGGCCAGGAGGATTTTTTCCTCCAACAGGGTGCTTTGGGCAGCAGTTCTGAGTTGGAGAATACTAAATGCTGTGAAATAAGGAGACCATTAAAACCTTTGAAGTTTTAGAAGAATTTTGTTAAATTTGTTCATGAAAATGAAGTTAGCTTTAGAAGGGAAGAAATGTTACATCAGAACCTCAGGTATCTTTCCAGACAGGAGGGTATTACTGGAGGAAGTTTGATACTGAAACTTGATTTGTCATTTCTCACTAGGTCTAAAATAATCCTAGAAGATTTTGCATTGTAGGAATGAGTTTATGAGCTCATAAAGGATGAGTTATCTGCAGCTTTTATTCTCAAGACCAAATAGTCAAAAACTTGGGCAAGAGAATTGTTTCTGCTGGAAGCCTCAGTTTGATGACTGGCTACCTCACTTGGCAAAGTTAAAACTAAAAGAATTGATATAAAAGTACTTTTGGGCCAGATGTGTAGGACTGAGATTCCAAGGGGGGAAAAAAAGGACAGAGGACGTATGTTTCTTCCTGAGAGACATCGGGCTGATCATCAACCAAGAAGTCCAAATATTTGCTTAGAAATATTTTCACAGCTTGATAATGTCATGCTGGAAAGTCCACACTGAGTCTCTCTATCCAAAAGCATGCTTGGTGCATGAGTATGCATCCTGCTGCCAGTGAGTCACCTGGAGGATTTGTCATTTGGTTACAGCACTCGGGAAAGGGGCAATTGCAGTCTATACTGTGCAGGATTACTGTAATGCCATCATTCAGGCAAATACTTCCAAATGTTTTGCCTGAAGCAGTGGATTGCTACATCGCTCACTGGTTATTTCTCTTGCTTCCTTGCCTGCTGGATGCATGTTTACAAAAGCTAATTAGAGTGGACTATGTTATTTACAGTGTTAGACTTTAAAAGGAAAAAGCTTACTGTATAATCTCTTTGCTTCAAGTGTGTTTGAGCAGAGATTATTTTAGGGGACCTGAAAAGAGGCAGCAGGAACAAACTCAGCAATTATTTTAGCACAGTGAATCATTTCTATCCCCTAAGTGGCAGTATGAAATATTCCCATACTGGTTACCTGATACTGGATTATATAGAGTGAAGATTTCTTTCTGTAGGCACCGTAGGGCTTTGGGCTACGGTTTATTTCAGACCCCTGGGTTTCACATTAAATTTTCAGTACATGTAACATATGTAACAGAAATAAAAACTAGAAAAGGTCATAGTTTTTCCTTCTTGTTCTTTCTATTCCCTTATATTTAAAGTTTTGGAACCAATTCCTCTCCCACATCAACTTTTTAAATTGGTTTGGGTTTTTGTTTGTTTGCGATTTTTTGTGGTTTTGTGTGATTTCTACCAAGATTAGTAGGAGATGAATGAAACCTTCCAAAAGGTGGAAGAAAAAATAAAACTTTTACCTTTTTTTAAGCTACAAAGGCAAAAACTTGAAACCCAAAAAATTTCTTTGATGGAAAATAATCCCTGGAGAACATAAAGCTTCCCATCATTTTCACCAGAAGAAGGTTATATTTAGCAACCATAAGATTTCACTCAAGGAACACTTGGCAGTGAAGGGAGTCAAGAAATATTAGAAGCCAATTCCATTCTACTTTGCAGACAGATCAATTACAACTTCATGTCATCAAGTTTCATGGACTTCAGCTGAGTCTATTTAATATATGCCAGGTATGATGATCCCATTCATACCCCCACCCTGGTGAAGATGCTGGAGAGCTTTATGTTTTTCCAAAGTTCTTTTATCACCAGGGCCTTTACTGGGAGGTACAGAAACAAACAAAAGAGGTTGGAAGGATTTGACAGCTCTGCTGGCACTGCTGCTAAAGCCTCAGCGGAAATCCAGCTGGATCTAAGCAGTAATAAAGAACTGGAAATATATAAATCAATTCAGGATATTCCCATTCCCAGCCCACATGTTCAGTCCCAGTTTCAAATTCCAGAGATTGTATTCAATACAGAGAGGAGAGTCTGAGGAGGGAGGCAAGAATAAAATAACTTTTCCTTCGTCATACCTTCAGTTTGACATTCCAGATTTGTGTTCCAAATGTACTCTTTGCTGTGGAGGTTGTAGCACAGAATGCCATATCTAAGAGAGGGGAAAAAATCTACCACCAAGAGCATGTAAGAGAGGAAAGCTAGACTTTGATAAATAAGAATTTGCTCATGTTTGTGCTTTCAGCATTTTACTATGGTGAGTTCAGCATCACAAGAGCCTGCTTTAGCAAGTTCTCACATTCTGCTTGGTGATATTAGGTGTGTGTAGGTGGAGGATCAGAAAATTTTGGAAGCTTTTAATTTTGAGCTGTTGTGGAATCCAGTTAAGCCACTTCTGTAGATTATAATTCAGGTTCTTTTTTTTAAGAAGGATTTGCTTTTGCATTAACATATTTGTTAGACTATGCAACCAGTTCTGAAGCAGCTTTCAATATATCTAGTACTGATTTGTAACAGCAAGGTTAATAATTTATTTAGTTGTCCAGAAGACTTAGTGAGCTTGATTAAGGTAATATTCTGGAGACATTTTGTTTGCTTTTCCAAATCTTGGAGAACTTCCTTTTAAACATGAACTGTGGTAGCTAACTGTGCAGAAGAAAATGGGATAAAGCAAGAAACACATGCCACACTGTGGAAGCACTCTCCTTAACAAGTACATTATATAAGTACATAATATAATTTTATGTATATATACATATTTGGGAAACAGTCTTATAGATACTTTATGCCACACTCCATATTCAGCAACTGCGAATAAGTGAGAGGGTGCCAGAGTCCCTTGCCTGATGTCTTATAAACACTTTGGAGTATCATCCATTTTCTTCTTGCAGTGATGTGCTACAAATATTGCAGTAGTGATGCAAACGTTGCAGTAGTAATTTCCTTCAAGTGTTGTCAAATCTGCTGAGCGTGGATCCAGTTTATTAAAGAAGTAACGGAAAGAACTTCTCCTTTGAGGACTGTTCCTCTAACCAATGTGTTCCAAACAGAGTAAGAAAGCAAAAAGCCTGAATTAGGATCACTTTTCAGATTTGGCCACACATGAAGGCCCAATGCAACTTTCATATCCACTTGAACCATGCAGGAGTTTGCAGATCTTAAATCCAGGCTCTCCCAGCTCTTTCTCTGTGGACACTGTCCATCACCTGTTTCGCAGTCTTGTTTGAGTATTAAAGCAACTATAACTTCCTACAGCCTTCAAAACTTTTTTGTCAGAACAGTTCTGTGGTTTTTTTCCAGTGGCTGTCCAGCTCTGACACAGACGCCGAGCATGACATGCAGTTTTTGGCAGCAGTGTGAATTAGAGCTCCAGTGACAGCCACCTGTGACTGAAATGCCTTTGCAAGTTGGGATGCTCAGGGAGTCATAAGCCCAGGGAAAGCACAGCCTGGAGAGAGGGAACTGTGGTGAGCTGAGAGAGGCAAGGACAACTGGAAAATCTGACAAGAAACATCAAGGGAGAAATATGAAGCTGAGATTTGAAAAGGTAAATTTCAAAGCCGTTACCATCTGGCTGCACTGATTGCACTGAAGAAAAGCAAGTTGAGAGCAAGCTGTTTTAGAAGGGTAATGAGACTTGCAAAGGCACAAGGCAGGGCGTGGACATGCTGTCGATTCACTGGGAGCGCAGAGACCTGAGTGAAGTCCCTGCCCAAGAGGGAGATAAGGAGACTGGGGTAATAAGAGGGTTAAACATACATGCATCATTCCACCATCAACTAACTGTCATACTCCTACTCGAATCTCATTGGCAGAAGTACACAGATGTAGAGTCCCCTGCCCAACAGGAGTGAAGGTAAATGTACATCTCCAGAGTGTGACTTGTGCCTTGGGGTAAGGGATTAGATACTCTGCTTCTCTGTATGTCAGCTCTGAACATAACTTTTCTTAAAATGTGAGCTTAAACCTTACTATACTGACTCAGAGCCACCTTGGAAATTACAGGCTGTGTCTCCCAGCCCTTACTGAGCTTGGCATTTGAACAGAAAGTTTTCCTTCGTATACCCACAAGATGTGGCTGCTGATGTCAACTTCGAAGGTGGCAACACTGCAGCATTAGCAAAACTCTGCCTTTGGTATTCCTTTGGGATTTTGGGGTCCTTCAGGAAAGTGACCTCCATACAAATGATGTTTCCATACAAAAGAATATGTTTGTCAGGCTATTCATCTCTTCCCACTGCTGAAGAGCTCTGTATCTCTAAGCGTGGGAGGCAGCAATCTTAAAATGGGTGAAAAGACTGCTTATTCTCCAAAATCTGACTGTATTACTGTTTGGCATTTTGCTTGATGAATCTCTAAAGGACAGAATCGAGGTATTCATACGTGTTTGGACAATGTCTATCATATTAAGCGTACTGTGAAGAGAGGGGAGGTAGGTAACAGATGGGGATAAGTGATGCTTGCACAAAAAACAAGTTGAATGCAGCAGTATTGAAAGCCAAGAGCTAACAAATGAAAAGACATCTTCAGGAGCTGCAGTGAAAGCTGAGCTGTCAGTGATTTAGCACCTGAGTTGCTGTGCTTGGATAGCATGGGCACATGTCCAGTGGAAATAAACTGTGGAAGCTCCGTTGGGAAAGCTGAAATTTAAGTTTAGTTTATAGTCTCAGGACTACATCTTAAAAGTTTCTTTCGTGTATACAGAGAAAACCAGGAGTGATGTAAAGGGATTATAACCTTTTTATCTTTTTTTTATGGAGGACAATTTTAACTGAATATCAGGAACTCTCTGGCAGCTGACCACAGCAATCAACAGGCTGAGACCAGCCCACTTCACCACCATCTGTTGTTGAGCTGCACACCCATACCAACCTGGTACTTTTTCCCAGTAGATTTGGAGGCTCCTAGTTTTTCTCCTCAAAGGAAAGGACTGCTCCATCTCCTTCTCAGAATTGCACCAAAATAATTCTGTGCTGGCCCTACACTATGAGCTCCTTAGTGCAGGGATCTGTCTTCCATATGTCAAAATCATCCCAAATCCCCACATTAGTTTTTTAATAGTCAAACCCCAAACTCATGGTAAAGTCTAGCATTCCTCCCTTTCTACATAGACTACATGAAAGACTTGTATAAAGTGTGATACTTTAAATACCTCTAAAACCACAAATGATAACTGAAACCTGAAGTATTAGAAGCTAAAGAAGCCAAGACATGTCACTGTCCTTACCATACGGAAGAGGCTGATTTGATTCAGCCCTATATATCAAAATCATCTTTAAATGTAAGTTTTATCCATGGTTTAATGAGAGACTTTTTGTGCTCCTTTAAAGCACTAAAGCTGTGGTCCATGTACAAGTGCTTTCCTTTTCAGTAACATCATTTTCTTGTCAAATTGTACTGAACATCAGGAGCAATGACCACTCTGTGTTCAGCTGTTTTCCCATGTAGTGCTCTCCATGCAATTTGGATTCCCTCCATTTAGCTCTCGTCTCTACTGAAATGAGGGCAGTGATTCAGTTCGCAACTTCCCAAAAAAATCATTTGTTCACTGAGACTCAAAAGGATCTGCAAGCCAACTGACCTTTAGAACCTACAAGGCAATGTGACAATACCTTCTTTCCCCAGTAATATGCACTAGGGATGGATCTGATCTGGAAAAAGGATTTTGGAAAAGGGATTTTGTATGTAGAAAGATTTATAAATATGAGGATTCATGTTTGTTAACTGGCGACAATGCAGAGTGCCAGCGCTGCAGATAACTGAGTTGCTGAGGATAAAACATCTATTTTTAAATGTTGCTCCTTCTACTGAAGTTTGGTGTTCTTTTCTTTTTCCTAATTTTCACTACACAAGAGTTCGACTCATTCTATTGAATCGCTGTATCAGCAGAGGCAAGACTGTCATCCTCCTTAAGGAATTCTACTGATTCAATAGGATGGGTGAGGAGGATGTTAGA
Source organism: Pipra filicauda (assembly GCF_003945595.2). Classification (NCBI taxonomy): domain Eukaryota; kingdom Metazoa; phylum Chordata; class Aves; order Passeriformes; family Pipridae; genus Pipra; species Pipra filicauda. The sequence continues at coordinate 294,755 of NW_024104360.1, forward strand.
AGTCCAGGAGGAAGCCATAGAGACAGTCAAACCTAGGGCAGAGGTTAATTGTCTGTTTTTATTTTGCTGTCATTTTTTCCCCCAGTATACAGAAAGGCACCATGGGGAAGGGATGTTTTGAAGCCAACGTGGATGGGCTGCTATAAAGATTTGCAAAGATGACTTTGATTATAGACCTCTGATATGTTATTAACTGAGCTTCTGCCTTGATATTTAGATCCTAAGCTAAAATTAAATCCTCTGGTTTTGGTGGTTTGAATCCTGAGATTGGGCCAGGTTACCCAGGAAGAGACACAGAATTTAGATAGGGCCTGGAGCTCTATAGCTCTATAATTTGCTGCCTTTTGTTCTCTACAGGCTCCTTAGTTGACATTTCTACTTTAGGATAAAATTTCCTTAGTAGAAATGGCCTTCTCAGAAATAACAGTGCATTGTTCAGTGGCTTTCTTGACCTTATACAAAATTTCCCCCGGTTTGTTGCGTTGGCTGTTGTGCCTCTCAGAGGGAAAAGTTCTGGCTTTGTGGATTCAGCACTGTTATAGCAAATGGGAAACCTACTGAGACCATGAGAAGCAAATGCTCTAGGTATAACTGTACAGACAGACGTGTGTGTATATCTACAAATATACATACATATACTTTATATACACTTACATATAATTTGTATGTAATTTTTAATCATATTTTATGTATAAATATTTTTTTTATATTTTATATGAATATGGCTAAGACTACATATAAAAGATCATAACTAGATATGTCAGATGTAAAAGTATTTTATATACCTAGAACATAACAAGAATAAGTTCTTGTGTGGCAGCAGTGTGTTTGTCTGATCCCTTTACCGGCAGAGCTTGAAATGAACATAACAAACAGCACACTTTAAAAATGTACAAATACAACATTACCAGCAACAAGACAGGCTGGATCACTGTGTCAGCAACATTTACAAGTGAGCAAACCAGCAGCAAGGCAGTGGATATTTTGTGGATGATCAAGTAGTTTAGGTCTTGCAGAGTTGGAGAGAGGAAAAAAACTGATAGCTATAAAAATACATATATTAATTCATGTAATTTTTCTGGTTGTACCTTTCAGAAACAAAGGCACTCAGCTATGGCTGCTCTCAAGAGCATTTGACTGTCAATCACAGGAGAGAGAGTAGAACAGCTAAAAATGAATCCAGGGAAACACAGGTGACTAGTGGACAAGCCAAGTAGAAAGTAATAGGTTCTGACAGGGATGCCCACAGCTGCCTTCACATTTACCAGAAAGTAATGTGACTTCCCTGCAACTTGCACCATGCTTTTTCTCCTGGTAATAACTTTGTTCAATGTCAGACTGAAGGAAATGGCCTCTGGACCACTGTTCTTGATTATAATGAGGAAGTAGATGTGGGAAGTTGGTTACTCCCAGACAGCAGGTAAGGGAAGAAGTTGGACTTTCCCTGCTTTTCTATAGCTTAGCAACAAGGCACAGTGTATATTTCTGTGCTAGCAAACAGGCACTGTCTCCTCTGCCTTTGAGGCATGGGCTGAGCTGAGAGAATCTGGGTGATGTGATTTCGTGTAGCTTTTTCTTTGTGGAAACAAGGAATTACAACCTTTCAAAACACTGGCTGATCCCCTAACCTGGCTGTACATCTTTCTATCCTCCCCTTTCATGGCACAGAGGTTCACAAATATTAAGGACATTATGTAATTAGCAGGTCATGACTGTCTTCCTCAAGAGCTGCTTTCCCACATTTTGCTTAGACATCAGTCTTTGGTGTCTTGATTCATTTCATGTCATGTAAAACATCTTTTGAAGGAAGGGAGTTCATGCAGTGTTAATGACTGGACTCTGACTGCAGTGATTTCAAAGGGCTCTCAGAGAATCCGTCTGAGGGCAGAAATTAATTCCTTCCACTTTAAACACTTATTTCCACCAAGTCAACCAGAGTTCAGAGGTCTCAACTTCCTGCAGGTTGTGCTTAGCAGTTTGCAGTATTGGCCCCCAATTCTACAGTTTGCCTTTATCTGGGACAGAAGGAGGGTTAAACAAGAAGTTCTCAGAAGTTCCATTTATGAATAAAACATTAGAATTTATTCTCGTGCACTTAAAATAAAACAGCAAACTTTTCTGTTATCTGTGTAAAATTTTTCTATTAGCGTCTGGCTTTGTATTTTCTGGAGACTATTTCAGTGCACCTATTATAAATATTTATGTGATAAGAAAAAATGTTGAAACTCCTTCAAGTAAATTAGATGAGAGTGGGTCCACATATTTCAAAAATAAATGCAGAAAGTAAGTGTTCAAACTATGCTATAATTAAATCACTATATCCAGTGAGCTTAGTGGGAGATCATTGCAGGTAGAATGGATTATTATACTGTTACCTGGATGTGAGTCCAAAAATTAGATTGCAACAACAAAACAGGAATTTTAAGTGAAAAAGCAATACTAAGATAGCCTCCCAGGTCTATTTGTGAATTCATCAGTAGGGCACCTTATAAATAACCTGATTCATTTAATAGACTAGTTTTACATTTGATAAAATATAATTTCTATAAAACCCATGATAATATCTTAATTTAAATTAATAGCTAATTTTATATAAAGAAATTTTGCATAACACACTGAACACCGAACATTCTTAACCCCTTAAAAGAAAAAAATTAAGATGGTTTCCAAATAATAAAAATAAAACTTTTCCCCAGGAAAGCAGGTATGTGTGGACTATTTCATATAACTAAATTTCATTTTATGTAAGTTTTACCTGTGTCAAACAAAAACTTGATAGTTTTGTTAGCAGAAAATAGATGACAGTAGTCCATAAATCATTCCTTTGAATTGTTTTGTTTTCCTTGCTCTCTGTTCTCTGTAAATAAAACAAAGACAGATCTGGATTCAAAGAGCCAAAGCCTGCCTTCAGATGTGGGCATGCATCTCACTTAAATGTCAGGTACAGTCAGGGGCTCAGATCAGAGGAAACACTGAGGAGAGGAGGCTTGTAGAGGACAAGGTCTTCAGGTATTTTTAAGGGAGTAATTTTTAAACCAGGTTTGAAACTGGAAAACACTGGAAAAATCCTTCTATTTCAAAGAAGAATTTTCCAGTGCTTAACTTCTTTTCCTAATTTTTAAAAAATGATTTGCTGATCAAGGCTCAGCAAACTGTCCCAGAGACAGTTCAATAAATTCAAACCAACGTGAGTTTAATGTCAATTCTACTTCAGAAAGTGGATGATCCCCTCTCAATTGCTTCATTTCTGACTTTCCTCTAGAGTTCTTTTTCCTGCTGTCAGCTTCAAACCCCATGAACATGTCAGTGTAAAATACATATTTGACTCAGCCTGGTCTGTGACACAATGATATCCATCCTGTCCAGTTTAACCTTCAGTACTCAAATTAAGAAAAGCTTCACAAAATATTACAGGGTGATGATAATTGTCAGAGTCAAATAAAAATGAGTATCAGAGCAAATAGAATGGTAGAACTGAATGTTCTTGAATCTTCAGTTTGTCTAGAGAAGCAGTTTCTTAAGACTGGTGTAGTCTGCCCGCCTGGATAATTTTGGCTAATACTAGTCCAGCTGGATGGAACCCATTTGAGCTACCAAACAAAACTTCTTCAGTGTTTCGTATAATTGATCTTAATCTTGACAGTCACAAAGCAGAGGTTACTGTGGTGGCATCACAGCAGAAAGCAAGAGAATCTACTATTTATTTTAAGGAACTTAGGGAGCTTACTCTCAGACCCGCTTGTATTACGAGTTTCTACACAATGCCTATTTAGCATATATTGATATACTCATACTCCACATACCTCAATTAATTTGATTTCATAATGCCTCTCTTAGGGAGAAAACGTTCTCCCCAGTAACAGACAGGGAGACCTGAAAAATGAGATATTTCAATTGCTCAAAAAGGTCATGATGAAAGCAGGAATTGCAAGGTGGATCCAGAGTGCTCCAGAGCTGTGTCGTGGCTCTTCTCAAGGACTCTGCAGTCAGATCCCATATGAAAAAAACAGCTTAAGATTGACCAGGGTTCAAAGTCTTGTCATTTTACCTGCAACAAGTATAAAACTGAACAGGGATTTCTTGCTTTTTATTTTCGTTTTTTGTCAAGTTTATTTTGTGGCCATGGGGATCTGTTACATTGATGAATGGCTTCAAAAGGACTCTCAGAAGCCAGGTGTGTATTTTCAATACTGCAATAACAGTAGGAAACATCCTGAACACTGCTGTTAGAGGGTGAACACATGCAAAATGATAATTTCGATGGGACTGCCTTGCATCTGTGACTATGTACTACTTCCTTTCAAAATATCCATGGGAGAATCAATGGGGAAATGGATTAACAGAGTGTCATTCACGGAGCAGTGGTGACCCTTCAGCAAAATAACAGGTGATGTGAAGTCCTCCAGCATTACAGAACACTTACAGCAAGCCTGATAAGGGTTTAGGTTTCCCAGTTTCAGAAGACAGGAGTGAAATTAAAACCAGCTCTTTTGAAAACTTTAACTGGACCTTGGGAATCAGGATATGATCAAGAATATCAAAATATCAAGAATATCAGGATATGATCAAGAATATGGATACTGTGATGAACAAAGTCTTGAGTTTCTGTAAGTTTTTGAGTAAGAGTTTATTATATGGTAAAAGCAAGCAACCAGCTGGGTGACAGAAATGGGGACCAGTTTCCCAAATCTGCACGCCTACTACAGTGTACATTTAGTATTTATCTTAGCTACTTCATGCATATTAATTATATCATATACATATACGTTCTACAGGTTTTTGCTAAGTATTTAATATATGAGTTTTCTTACAGCTAAAGCTAAATGGTTTTCTCTTCAGCCAGTCATAATTCATGCATTCTTGGACAAACAGGTGCCTAGAAGATTTAAAGTTCTACCATATTTTATTCTTAGGATAGTAGGGAGTTTTAGGGCCCCTTGACCTTGTAAGGGTCTGTTTTATTTCTTTATGGGGGTGTAATTAAGTTTTACGATCCGTTTGTTTTATTTTGATGTAATCACCCATTTGTTTCATGAATCACAATTATTTACTTATCACAGATACTCCCATTAGCTTTTCAACACCTTACCCTGTTCGTGAGTGTTTGCTAGCAACAGTCTTTGAATGATTCAAGAGAAAACAATGTTTCCAGTTTCATGGATGTTTAACTTCTGAAACCTGATGAGATGATATATTCATAGGAACACCTCATCAAACAGTAGTAGGTGTCCCTCCCAGGCCCATCCAGAGTGGGATCCAATGTGGCAGTAAATCAAGTTGTATAATCCCATTCACAAGCAGGTTAAAAGTTATAAGGGTTTTTTGGTGTTGCAGGTCTTTTTTTTGCACCCATTCTTACTAATGCATTTTAGTCTAACTTTCTGTATAATACAGACACAAGAACTTCTCTAAATAACATCTGTCAAGTTGTGCTACGATTTTTTGTTTCTTGTAGGCAGATTTCCAGTCCTGATTTAGAGAAATCCAGAACAATAGAGAGCTCACCTTTCCTGAATAAACATTTCCAAAGGTTAATTACAAAACCCAATAAACTAAAACACATACAAAAAACTGGTATGCCTTATTTCTTGCCTCATTTAATCTCACTTCAGCTTCCAGCCTTGGGATTTACTCTTCACCATTTTTGAATGCCAGAGTTGTGCAGCATCAGAAATCTCTTCACTCTGAGGTACTTATGTATAGTGCTCCTCTTAATCTTCTCTTTGAGTACATTATGGATTGAATTGCTCGAGTTACTCAAAAAGGCATTATTTCCATATCTATGGAAGTAATTTTACCTTTTATAGTGCTTTCAAAAGTGTTTACACACTTTTTTTTCCTCGTGGTTCTTTCTAAAAGCAAATTCTAGATCTATCTTAGTTTATTTAACATCACTATTTATAGGTGAAATAATTTCATTTTTCTTTCTCATAAATCAGGACATTTGCAAAAGACTTCCATAGTCCCCTTCTCTCCCAGTGCCTCAAGTTGCCAGCACAAGTGAAGAGAACCCCTTACATAAGGTGACAGCCAAGAAAACACATGAGGTTGATTTGTTGCAAATATAAAGTGCCAGAGACACCCTCCATGTCAGAAAATATTTTATGTAGAACAAAGCATAGAAGAATCAAAGCAAGTAAAACATTAGCATTGCATAAAGCAGAAGTAAAATCTGACCTTCAGACCCTGCAAAAAGGAGCTCACTGTATTGTTATAGAAGAAAACCTGCCAGATGCAATCTACCTCTAGTTATCATAAACTTGTTTGGAAGGAAGGAAGGAAGATTCTTTGGAAAACAAATCATAAATATCCTGGGTTGGGACATAATATCTTTTTGTTTCCAGGCATGAAGATGAGCATATTCTTTCTCTATGGCAGCCTGAAGAGAGTGATGCTTGCTTTACTTTGTTATGTCCTGAGTTTTAAGTGATAATGTGGCAGTTCAGCTAATAGATTACTTCAGCAAAGAGGTTATTGCCTTTACAAATGACAATCACAGGGCATTAGTGTGGGCTATTAGTACAAGACCTCTCTTCAGTTGTGACTTTGTTCCTCCTTTAGATGTGCACTTAAGATACTACCCAAGAAGCTCCAAGGATTTTTGCAATTACAGAAAGTATCATCTGTGACTGTTATAGATTCTTGCAGTGAGAGGTTTGACGTCAGATTCATTTTGCCTGATTGCAAGTGTTTGTAATTCGTGTCCATCTGAGCTACTCACACAGGGACCACTTCAGAGTCAATGTAAGAAATTAGCATTCTTAGGCACATCTAACCCATTTTAGTTGTTTGCTGCAGGACAAGTCTGATACCTTTCCACTGACTTTAGATTTCTGAGAGTGGTCAGATGCTATAACTGGCTATAGAAACTTATGTCTCGTAGGTGGGGGTCATATCATCCTCGTGTTGCCATTTAGCTTTTTTTAACTTAGAAACAGTTTATTAACTAGAAACAGTTCAGGCAAGCTGCTACCTTGTTCTCCTAGAGTGCCCTGTCACTGCAGACATCATACTTTGTACTTGCTGGCTCTCTGGTTTGAGGACTCCATAGAGTCACATTGGTGTGGCTTTTCCTGCTATTTCTTGGGGAACATGAGCACATGTCTATGTGAGCATTTGCTGTTGTCACAGCAGCTGCTGCTTTCCCTGCCACCTGTGTCTAGGTGTGGTGATAAACGGACCAAGGACATTTTTGGTCTGATTCTGGCGCTGAGGTCACTTCTCAAGACAGAGATGTAGAAAACAATATGCTACTCTTCACAACCACCAAAAGTACACAGGCTGGCCAAAATTGTGTGAGCACAATAACATGTCATCCTATTTTCCCCTGTTTTCCTTCATGCCAATTCTTACTACGGAGCTGAATTTTGTATCTGTGTCATAGGATTTAGAAGTCTTAGTTTGTTAGGAACACAACATGGCAGTAAATTTGGTTTATTTACAGTGGCAGAATTTGGTTCCTCTTTGATCTGGGTGGCAGATCTAGACATTTTACTAAGTGCCTTTGCTCTGGATAGTTGTAATGGCTACACAAATCCCATAAATAAAACTGGTTTTCATCCAGAAAGGACTGATTGATGAAAGACACTAAATACTTTCTTGTTGTAGTGTGAAATCAATGAAGACTTTAATCTGATAGGATCTGGCAATTTGCCAGGTTTAGAAGACTCCAGGCGAGCCAAGAATGTACGACACAGCAATGACATGAGAATAGGAGAAATAAACCTGGGACTCAGAAAGCAAAAGTCACCACTCCCAGATTTGAAACAAAGAAGGGCTACACTGAACTATGTGTTCTATTTCAGTTTTTCCTCCACTATTGTACTTCTTTTTTATGTCTTCTGCTAACCCATATCTTCAGAGCAGTTAAATATGATAGACTAAAATCACTGAGATGGATATTTTGCTGCTTGCCTGCTTTCCTCTGGATGATGGGTAGCTGGGACTACCATGGGGCACGGACTGTGAGAAGTTCTGAAAAATTCTAAAAATAGGGGAAATCCTTTGTCCTCCTGTGGGATCTATTCCAGCTCACTTATGAAAAGCACAGATTTCTGATGAAGCTAAAAAAAAAAGACCCTTCCAAAGCTGATGCCACACATTGGAATGGAGATGTAACTGGGTAATGTGAACCACAATTGGGTACTGCACTTGAGATACATATCACTGATTGAAATTTGGTGGAAACTGTAAAATCAGTGAGTTGAAAAATTAACAACCAGTTTGACCAATATAAGTTTACATACAGAGCAGAACTGAAAAAGCTTTGCTTGCAGTTTTCTAATGTTAAAGCTAAGCCAAACAGCAAAGAATGATGTTACACACTGCAAGCCATTAGTGTATGGAAGCTGATGACAATGTTTGTACAAAAATATTAAAAAAAAAAAAAAAAAAAAAAAAAAACCAAAAAAAACAACAAAAACCAACCTCATAACTTCAACACTAAGATTTTACTAATGATAAAATTTCTCTCCTCTGTTAAGTTTTAAGTACTTTGGGGATCAGTTTTAGTTTGTTGTTTTTTTTTAACTTAGACTAAGAATGTCTCAGTCTCTGTATATGTGAATACCCATCTGTTATCCCCAAATAACATTTGAACTACTTAGCTGACTTCAATAACATTAACAGAGACATAGACATCCTAAGGAAATTCTTGTGACTTTTATGAAAATAGGTCACCAGGCTGAAAGCAGACCCTTGCTAAGTGCTTTAACTGAGAGAAGTCCTGCATCAATATTAGGCCCCAGAGACTCACCATGAGGGAGTGAAAAGGCCTTATAAATCATAGAATATGTCAAGTTAAAAAGGACACACAAGGATCATAAAAGTCCAACTCCTTGCTCTGCACAGGACCAGTCCCAAGAGGCACACCACATGTCTGAGATCATTGTCCAAATGCCTTGGTGCTGTGACCACTTCTCTGGGGAGCCTGTTCAGTGCCTGACCACCTCTGGGGGAAGCTGGTTTTTCTAATATCCAAGCTAAACTTCCTCTGACACAAGTTCAGGTCATTCTCTCAGGTCCTGTCACTGGTCAGCACAGAGCAGAGATTAATGCCTGTCCCTCCTCTTCCCCTCATGAGGAAGTTGTAACTGCAGTGAGGTCTCCCCTCAGTCTCCTCTTCTTCAGGCTGAACAGACCAAATGACCTCAGTCACTCCTCATACAGCTTCCTCTCAAGGCCCTTCACCATATTCATTGTCCTCCTTTGGACACTCTCTAATGGCTTAATGTCTTTTTTATATTATGGTACCCAAAACTACCACAATATTCAAGGTGAGGCCACCCCAGTGCAGAGGAGAGCGGGTCAATCCCCTCCCTCGATGGGCCGGTGATACTTTGCCTGCTGCCCCCCCAGACACAGTTAATTTTTCAACTCACTGGTCCTCATGGCTGCCAGGGCACTGCTGACTCATATTCAACTTGTCCTCGACCAGGACCCCCAGGTCCCTTTCCATGGCACTGCTTTCCAGCATCTCATTCCCCAGCCTGTACGAACATCCAGGGTTGCCCCATTCCAGGTGTAGAATCTGACACTTTCCCTTGTTGAACTTCATGTGGTTGGTAATTGCCCAGTCCTCTAATTTGTTGAGGTCTCTCTGCAGGATCTCTCTGACTTTGAGGGAGCCAACAGCTCCTCTCAGTTTTGTATCATCTGAAAACTGGCTTAGTTATTCCTTCCAGTCCTGCATCCAAGTCATTTATGAAGATGTTGAAAAGCACATTCCACCTACCAAGAGAAGTTCAAATGGACCCTGAAATGAGTCGTGAGACATACATTTCATATGGAGCTATAAGTTCCAGCATACACAGTGATATTTATCTTTTTGAGTTGTTCGTAGAGGACAGAGAGTATGCAAGTCTTAGTCCAGGATGTGTTGTTAAATAACTGATTTGTTGGATGTGGGAAGAGAAGCTGATTCTAAGAATTCTGATGAGAAACGTTTGGGGTAAGTTTTCTCCTTACCAAACTGTATCTATTTCTTGCATTATACCTTTAATTAAAGGTCCATACTCTGCTTCATTCTGTTTTAGAACTATCATATAATTCCATTTTATGGTGACATGAAATTAATCTTCTTGAGGAGCCTAGTTTTACAATATGAGAATTTATTTGGAAGTAGGATGAGACCTGATAATCTGAGATATTTTGTGGATCTGATAATCCATTCTCTATGAAAATTAGCAAAAACCCTTCCGTTATTTTCACTGGCTTTGGGACTCAGTCCTCAGATGGTGCACACAACCTTAGTCTGTTTTCTGTCTGGTTTTTTGTCATTTGAATTTAGTCAAAATAAACATTTTGTCAGCTTCCAAACTAAATGACCAGGCATTATGAACGGTTAACATTTATTTTCTTGTCAATTGAAAATGTCACAGTAGAGTTGCCCATCCACTTCTTGACCTATTAATATAAAAAAAACCCAAATCAACACATATTTTATTAAAGCTCATGCGTTTTCAATAACAGTTTTTGAAAAAGACAGTTCAATGTGCCAGCTCTTAAGGCATTGCTCCCATACAATTTTTCTACTGTATGAACAGGGCAACTTTTGGTAAATTTGATATAACTATATAGCAATAGCTATCATACTATATTATTGATTTTAAATAATAATGATAACATCTTAACTGTTACAGTGTATGTTCATTGAAAGCTATCTAAATTTCTTTTCAGGCCTATTTAATTCAGTATCATGCAATTGGGTTTGGTAATAAAAGCACAGAGAGATGATTAATGTTTAGATGTTATTGTTTGAATATGAAAGAGATCTGAACTTCCTTTTCACACAATTCCAGATTTAATTTGCATATTTAAGTGCTCTTCTGAAATTAAAACAAGGCAATTGCCCTTTCATTGGTCCAAGAATAGAATGGCAGTAAATATGACACTGAGGAAAATATCTAAAAGGGGGAGCACTTATAGGAAATAAAAATAGGTAAACTTTGTTATTTGGGACATTTCAAAATTTAATGTTTTCTAAAGTTAATCCACTATTATTCCATAATGCCACCCACCAGCCAGAAGTCATTATATTCCTCATCAAATTATTTGTCTTTTATTTTACCATGTTTTGTAAAGATGCCAAAGTACTTCATTAAAAATTACCATATAAGAAAAAAGCCGTGGTGATACATCCATTACTGATGTATACAAGTCTTGCTTTATGAAACACTTCTAAAATGTTAACTACACTAACAGGACATAAAACCTGATTGTCAACAAATTTCTTTAAGAAACTGCATTTGCATTCAGGACTATATGATTGCATTTTATATTATCAATGAGGATTCTTTCTATCAAAAATAATTAATCCTTTTTGATTGTAAGCACAATTTTACTGAAAAGTACAGTTAAAGAACATAAGTAACTTGGACAATACTTAAGAATGGAAACAATAGATAAAGGCTTAATGCTTTTTTCACTTAAAAAGTTTAAAGGAAACTCTAATCTGTATACACAGGCAAATGCAACAGTTTTCCTTTCTCCTTTTTTTCCAGTCATCTGAAAAGAAATGCTATACAGTAAATACTTACTAAGCAGGAAAAGAGTAGCAGAACTAAGGATCAGTCTCTCAAAATGATAGGCATGTATTTGACAACTTTACTCCAAAATTATTGTGCTCCATGAGTAAAACAATGCTTCATTCCAAAATTGTTAAAACGTGTTCACTGGAATTAGAACATACAGAACAACAAATTATTTGATCTACAACTAATCCCTTTGTATTTTTAATATTTAATCAACTGACTACAGTCTTCAATTATTTTTTCCAGTTACCAGTGTCTTTGATCTTGCCCCCAAAAATGTCTCAATGCGCATGTCACAGCCTGGCCAAGCACCACTCTTTGCCCAGTGTATTATTGTGAATGGAGCCAGTTCTCTGGATATCATGTGCTTCTGCTCTGTCACTGTTACTAAACACACTAGAACACATGTGTAAGCTTAGATCCTCTTCCTGGCAATTTTCCTTAAAGTGTCAACCCTCACAGTCACCCTACCTCATCCCATCTCATAACCCTTCTCCGTGGTCCCTTGTATGTGCTTCTCTAAAGTGCCAGTGAGGTCTTCAGTGGAGTTGCCAAAGGCAAAATACGGGGAAAAGTTAAGGCATCAGAGATACTTGGGAAAATCCTTGACTGCAGTCATTCTGTTCTTAAAAGTACTCCTATTAATAATAGAATGTTAAACTATCCTTATTTTTTAAGAAGTCCTCTCTCCATACCTGATTCCATATTTAGTGGGAGACCTAGGTTTGTCAGGATCCAGATGAGCCTTTCCACTCAGTTTTCTCTTGCAGTCTTGGACATGGCAGTTGTCTGAAGCTTTATCCTTCTTTCTTCACCTCCATTGAACATAGCTCATGACATTTTAATAGAAGGTCTTTCTCTTCATCTCTTGGACTTCTCCAAAAGTGTCAGTAAAATAGCTTGGCAATGGACCATGTGTAAATTGCCCACTTTCTAGAAAAATGAGCTGATTATTATTGGAAGAAATCAATTTTCTTTTAAATCTATATCTTGACTATCAAGTCCAAATTGTATTTTCCTTCTAGAGCCCACTCAGGTAGCTCTGTGGTGACAGCCACCACCACTACGTCAGGCATTTCAACTTAACTCTAAAATGAACAAGGTTAAACTGTGGAAGGACATATTAGAGTGCATGCAATTTTGTTGGGTTTCAGTAAGGTGACAAGCACTGTCTATAAGCAGTCCATCTTCCTTCATCAGAGTAAGAAATACACATGGTAAATAGTCCAGTTCATTATTTCAGATAGACTCACCCCTGCACTCTGACAAACACTTCTGAAATTGCAACAGCTATAAAGCTACTGAAACAAAGAGGTAATATTTGTGTCAATATATATCTGCTTTCCCTCTCTTTTCTAACAACAAGGAACAGAGCTGATTACTTTTTATATATCTGTTTACTTATGGGTGGGACTGGGACTGGAAGTCCAAGCTAGAAAAGTGTAACTTTATGTTTATCTGCCCAAACAGAAGGGAAATCCTGTTATTTTTCAGCACAGTTCTATAGACATTGATACAAAAATATATAGTGCTCATTGCTCTTGTGCAAACTAAATCTTGCTGACATTTTATCAGTCAGCAATGAGCTGGGCATATCACACTGTACTGATCACACTGTACTGTATTTTAATGACTGTGTGCTGATGAGCTTTTTAAGATGAAAAAGCAAATAAGTTATAGCATCTGTCTATCTTCATTCCTCTTTATAAAAAGAAAATTGGACCAATTACAGCATCAATATCTCTAGCTCAAAGCCCAGGGACAGAGGAAAACTTAAGTATTTGTATTTATTTGTACTAAAAATTATATAAATATAATTCATACACAATTCATGTCTTGTTGTCACAGCTGAAGGAATATAAAAGTGCTTTAGTGTAAATGAGAAATAGGGACCTTGTAGTTTAAGAAGAGATGGTTTAAGAAAAACAATGAGTTCTCCTCTCTCACTGTTTAAAGCATTTTATAATGCGTATATCATTAAATTTTCTTTTGCAGCCCAGACTCTATAAGTGAATCCTAAAGTTAACAATAGAATACTAAAGGAAAATTACATCAATTATACAAGAAGGGGAACTTGAGTCTAAACCACAGAGACATAATTGAATTGATGTTTTCCAGAAAGCATAGGAACTCCCACAAGCAAGATTTTTTTTTCTTTTCTGAATATAAGATCACCGAAAAACGTTGTAATTAACCAGTGATGCTGGAACAGCAGCACAGAGATGGAGGACAGGCAGGTCCAGCACTAGCAATTAACTGGTGTGAGCTCCCAATCGCACAGGGCTCATACTCCTCCCATGAAACCAGTGGAAACAGACCAACATGCTTCCACCAGACAGCATTTTCAGAAGCTACAGAAGCACTTACTGGAATGTGAGGGTTTCCAAGTTATATTTAATATGTATAGACATAAGGGAATATGCTTCTAGTGTCATTCCATTAGGCCACTGCTCTTTGAAAGTGCTAATGCATGAGGATAAATAGCTGCAGAGGATGCAGGTCACATCTTTGAAAGAGATCAAAGGGCTTCTTGTTAAAGCTAAGAGCCCAAAGTCTCAGTTTATAGTGCAACTGCCATGATTTACACAGGCTGCACAACTGGTTTCCAAGTAGCTCTAGGGAAGAAGCAGCTCTCCTTTTCAACAAGGAACTATTGCAATGCCAAACATAAAACCTAGACATAAAATCTGGGACATAAATGAGAACACAGCTGACCCAGAATGAACTTCATCATGTGGACTTGTTCCACTTAACAAAAAATCAGGACCCGTAGGAGCTGAATGACAACTTTGCAGAGCTGAGTACATACCCTTTCCTCGGTGCTGGTATTCTCTGTTCCAAAGCTGCAGAATTCTTCCTCAGTTGCAGATGACCCCAATTTTTACCTTGCCCGAAGGAGAAGGTAATGTTGTGCTTCACTGGACCTTTCATTTTGGGGACTTCAAAGTCCTTTAGAAACATAAAGGAATTTCGCCACACATTCTTCTCTGAGGGTAATACTTATTCCTACAAGCATTTTCTGACTGTGACTCAGGCAACAGCGACAAACTGGTAGGAAACAGGAGGGTGAGACAAGGGCAGTATTCACTGCAAAATGTAAAACAAACAACAGACAAATATTCCTCAGGCCTAGGCTACCATCACAAGTCTTGCATCTAATTTCTTTTTTCTTCATACTTCAAAAAGCAGTTTTTCTCTGAAAATAGCTGAAGGACTTCAGTATTTCTCTCCTGGGATGAATGGGAAAGGAACACATTAGGAGGCAATTTTATTATGTGCTCTTTGCTGTTGCAGAGCCTTTTTCCTGTTTTAAAATCTGAAGCTAATTTCTGCCACACTTCTGAAAGGATCTGAATCCATGTCCATCCCTGCAGAACAGGGACAGGGATCTCGCTGATCACTGCAACCATGATTGCCCATGGTACTGCCAACACACAGAGGAACCAAGATTTAGCTACCAAAAAAAGCCAAGATCACAACTTCACTCCTTCCCTGTGACCCTTGCTGCCTGTCTCCTACCTGTGCCCATGTAAGGCTCACAAACAAGGCACAGGTGGGCATAGGTGGACATCCAAAGCTGCACCCATTGCAGATGTTGCAAATAAAATTTTACATGATAATCTAACTTCCACTTGAATTCTAATGAAAAAAATAATCTCTGAATTCTCTTAAAAATGGATTAACAGTAACATACCTCTCAAATGGCTTCTCCCTATGTGAGAAATTGCTCAAATTTTTCAAGGTCTTTTTTTTTTTTTTGTAAAGGTATTTTTGAGAATCTGTGTAAAATAGAAGTGCTTGATCCAAATAACTACTGGCCTGAGTGGAGAGGCTCTTTTGGCTTTCAGTAGTCTTTCCATTATACTTGAGGAGACACATTTATTCAACCACATATTCATAGAAATCTGAGTACAGCTGTTGTGTTTGACCAGTTACTACTGGTCACAGAGATATAAACTGTGAAAAGGACAGATACCTACAGTGTCTTTCATGTTATTTACAAAACCTGTCATTCCTCTAAGACTGCAATGGTCAGGGAGCCTGAATGGGAGAGGCTCAGCATCAGGTCTTGGGCTCAGATTTTTGCTGCCACCCTCAGCTGGGCTCAAATGGAAAGCGGTGATTAACTTCATTAGCCGCACGATTGAGGAATGGGGCTACTTAAGTCCAGACATCTAACTAATTATAAGAGACTTTGTGTCCCTGTTATCTAAGAAAATTGCCTGAATTCAGATGAGATTAAATAGTCAAAACACTATGCAGCACCATAGATTATGGCTTTAGTCCATTATGATAGGAATCTGTTCTCTGTTTCTCTCCTTTGGCACTAATGCCAGCCTGCTTTGCATTACACATTTATCACTGGTTACTCCTCCATTGCATCCCAGATTGAGCATGACCTGTCTGAATGCACAAAAATAACAAACTGCTGGTTGATTTGTTGTGTTTTAGAGTAGCTGCTGGGCAGAGATCCACCATAATGCTAAGAAGCAGTTAAAGTAAGATCAGTGACTAGGTAGACCAAAACCACCTTTTCAATGAAGCACACAGAAAGCATATCATAAAGTGAGGTGTAAATGTAGGGCCAAGTATGGAATGTAATTTTTTTATTTATTTTATTTTTATGCAGGCAAATCCACTGAGCTATTTGAAGTAGCAGGTTTTTACCTGTCATCAAATGCCATGTTTCTTTCTTCATCTGATTTAAATAAAAAGATTCACTGAGAGCTTTGGTAATAGAGATGTATTTCTTGACAACAGGAAGCAGCCCCCGACTGCCACCTGCAATGTTCAGATTTTTTCCATTAAAAAAAGCTTTCTCTAGATAGAAAATATAGAGAATCATAGATACACTTTTCTGCAGTGCTAAATTCTTGCCTGTATAATAGTTCTGCTCAGTAACTTGCAATGACTTTGTGAAGGCAGCTCCAGGAATGCTACCTATTATTGGTGCTACACAGCAAGCGGACAGTCACTCGTATTTCAACCAATTTTTGATACATAGAAAATTTCCCAGCAGTTTGTGTTGGAGATATCTCCCTTGTTTCTTTTATTTCAGTTATTCATTCTCCCTCTTACAATGCGAATGGTAGCCCTCTGGGTTTGTGGCATTTTCAGAAACAATAGGAAACTGGCTTTCTTTGCTGTCAGCCTGCAGCCTTCCAAGGGGAGGTGTTACCCACTCCGTGGTCTTTTCTTCACTAATGGGTAGAGCAGCACTTTCTATTCTGCACAGGTGGAACAGAATAATAACCTGTGGGTGAAGGAACAATCTGGTAAAAACTGTGTGAAACAACTGTGCAAGGCTGTTGCTATTACAGTAGGTTTTTTTGGGAGAAACTTCCACTTCCTTCAGCAAAGATGGATCCAACTATCTTCCTGTGCAGCAAAGGTACATCATATTGCTGTCATATGCACCAATTTAATTATGAAGACAGGGAAATTGGAGTGTGAATCGGAAACTTTTAGAAGTAATTTAGTCAGCTGCACTGTTCTCAGCAACACAAGGGCAAAAGTAGGTTGGGCACTTTTCCTTAAAATACCTTGCTCACTGCCATGCACCATCCTCATTGTCCTTGTCAACGTGGCTATTAGAGGCCAGAAGACAAGCATGAGATCCTGAAAATAGGAAGTACTAAAACCGTTTTAGGGATTTCTTTTATTGCTTTGAGCTAAATAGAAAACTTATTCACCTTTGAACTCTTTTCTCTTTAAGTATTTTTGCCAGCACTGGTCTGTGAGTGGGATAGGGAGCAGAAACTTAATTTGGTGAAACAAAAATGTTTGACAAACCTTCCCTAAATACTTGCCTAGTGTCACTGGAAGCTATCTTTTAAAATTTGTGAGGGAATTGCATAGGTACACAAAATGGAGAAGACAATTTCAAAACATAGAGCTAAAGAGTGCTGGTGGAGAACTCCTCTTCTGTCCTGTCAAAGCCTTAAGATACACTGGGCATGTGCTCCTGAATATGTTGCCTCATCCAGCACAGAATCAAGAGGTGCACTATATTGCACAGTATTTTGGACGTTGGTGATGTATTTCTGTTGCAAATAAACTTCTGGGGTTTTTTATATGTGGAGTTAGTAGGAGACCTGATGCTCTCTCTGCATATGTTCCTATTAAAATGAATAATTTGCATTTTTAATGCTAAACTTTCCACCCGTGTAATTAATATTTAATTGTAATAATTTCCCTGTTAAGCTGACAGCAGCTATCTTTGCAATCTGTTACAACAAGGAGTCAAAGCATCAGCTCAACACTTTTCAGCCAGGCTGTTTCAGAACAGTAAACATGTTAGGCTGGAAATTGTAGGACATGTTCAAAAGCATAAAATGTAAAGATGCACATGGGTAGCTACTGTAGCAATAGCTAATTCCCTCTTCTTTTCAAAAGACTAGCAAGAGAAGAAGCAGCTTAATGACAAAAGTAACCACAAGTGATAAATGTCAGCAACTTCATCTCTTACATCATAATCCAGAGAGGCCAAGCGAGAGGATGCCTGAAGTCTGGCTGACACCTGGCACAACCACATAGTCCTGTGGGATGTCACTAGAATTTACTGTTAAAATCCATCAATATTTCTGTCTCCGTAGAATGTGTTTCCTAGCAGAAACTCTTCAGATGAGTCTTGGTGAAATACTTTTTTTCCAGGGGGTTACAGATAGCATAGACCATAATATCTTGAAGTTTAAATGTGCATGTATTCATCAACTCTTTCATTTATTCTGGTCTCAAGTCTCTCACCTTTCGTCCATGGTTCAATTAGTTCTGTAAGTTAAGGTTGCCTAAAGCTTATCTGTCCCTTTTAAAGCTATGCTTTTTCTAACCTATAATGAAAAAGAGATTAGCAAATTGAACAGGAATGAATAGTTAGGGAAATTAGGAATTTATTTTAAAATTGATTAAGAGAGGACAGTTTGGGCAATCTGGAAAATGAGAACTGAGAGGGAGATACTTACATTTTGGGAGTTAATAATAGGAAGTAATATAAAGTCAAAGAACTATATTCTCAGAAAAAAACTTTCTAAATTGAAAATTAGAAGGACTCTAACAGCAAGGAAAGTTCCATAAGAAGGTCCCAGATAGTTATGGAGATTACAAATCTGAACTATTTCACTAGAAGAGATTGAATCATGGAAACTTGGAGTGTGATTTGTTCAAGGAGAGATTGTAAGATAGAAAAAGATGAGATAGGAGCTTGAAATTAAACCATGCAATATCAGGATAAGATAATTTGTTTGGCTTCCTAAAAAAAAAGGGATGAAAGAAGACAAAACATAGTGAGTTTGTTATGCTCTGTTCTAGATGTATTTAATTAGTTCACTGAATACTTACTGGATCTAGTGTTGCCTGTAGGCAGCGGAAAGAAATATTATTCTCTCGTTTGTTGTCTAACTTTGCTTTTGGGAGACAGAAAATTGGCTTTCTTCTGAAATGTCAGAGATTATCTTCCACCAGAAAAGGTCCCCCAGGCAGAGTAGTTTGGTGCACCAGTGACAGCCAGATCCTTTACGATGTCCTGTTCGTGATATCTCACTCACATGTTCCAACTCTCCACTTGAGGTTAGAAAAAACTTTCCTGTAACCAGAATCACAAGGACCTTAAGGTTTTTGGCTTTCCTCCACGCTCAGGCCGTGAACCCCTTTCAGAAATTCACTGCCATTTACAGCTGACGTGCATCTGCAGTCACCTGAGGTTATCCTGTTCTTTTCCTGTGGCACAGTGTGCAGTAGGATTTGAGAAACAGATTTTTCATAGGGGTGGAGAAACAATCTGTGCTTTATGGTATGCAGAGGGTAGGAATAGTTTGTGTGGAACTCTTGAAAATTACTGGCTATTGCATGATAATTGTAGCCTTGCAGGTGGGTCTCAGGGTGCTCCATGGTCTCACCTAGATCTGCAGACTGAAGTTATTCACCTTCACGGATTCATTTTATACAGAAAAAAAAAAAAGCCTAGTGTGGATTTTCCATTACAGGAAAGTGGGACCTTGATCAGACATGTACAGGACAAAAGGAGGCTGATGATGGAGGTGGTGGATTTGAGAGCGTTTTGTGTATTTTTGTGTTTGGTTTATTGCATTTTTTCTTCCTTTGTCTTTCACAAAATTTTCTTTCAAAATCACAGGTGCAAATTTTTCTCTTTGTCATTAAAAATCATTATCCTGTCTTTAATGGATCTAATAAGAGTAAGCAAATAATAAGGGAAGTAGATATCTTTCTGCTTTTCCAGTTGGTTTGCAATACCAGACATAAAGTCTCTTGTACAAGAAGAATATTTGGGTTCATCTCTCTTTTCCATTGACCGTGACAGGGAGTGAATACTTTTAGTTTACTTTTGCATCCTAGATATATGAGATAAAATTAAAGCAAAACAAAATGCATGACTAAGTTGCTAAGTCCTTTCTCTTCTATGATTTATCAAAAAGTCCATGCCACCCACAGCAAGGTAACAAAAATCTTCTGACGTATTTTCAGCTTAAAATAGGTACATCCGGACTTACATTTTAGGATGGATGAATTGCCATCTCCTTTCCATTTACTATGTGGAGAATGAAAGGTGGCTTTTCCCAAATTATGAGATTTCTCACTGAATGCTCAAAGTCGGAGCAATTGGCTGTCAATCTTCATCAGCCCCTTGCATCTTCTATCTAAACAGTATAAATTATTCAGGGAAAAAAACTTAACTTCTTTTGGGTTTCCGGAGAGTCAAGGAGACACCCCAGTGGGTTTTTTTCATGATCATAATCTCACCCTTCCTTTTGGCCCAGAGCACAAATACTCTTCATTTTGAAATTCAAAGCATTCATGAGTTGTGGTTAGATTCTCTCTTTAGCTTCACTGCGCACATCTTTTCTCTGTGCAATGATAAGATGGTAGGTCTGTGCATATGCATAGGCCCTAATGGCCTGTGACACTCAAAAATATAGAAATCCAACAGCATATGTTACAGAGACCTGTAGTTAAGATAAAATCATAGTGATCTAGCAAATTTAAAAAATTTGAAGTTATAATTAACTCTTATTTTGAATGTAGCCAGCATGACATTTTCTCTTAAATAAATCTCATGAGACAGAATGTGTTATATTGAATTAACACCTTTACAGGCTATGTGCTTTTTAAAGCAAGCATATAAATTAAAAATATTCCAAAGGACCAAATTTTGCCTTTCTTGAACATGCAATCTGAAATTTTATTTTCCAAGTTTTCCTCTATGCCAATGATTTTATTTTATTTTTATTATTTAGTGTGCAAGGGGTTGATTTTCATATTCCCTGTCCATGAAGGGAAAACCCCTCAGTCATTTCAGTGGTTCGTCCAACTTCTGTGGCTGCCTTTACTGGCTCTTTCTTTTGCTGATGTCCATTGCCTCTGTTCTAAGCATCCTGCAAGGGTCAGGCTCTCTGATTGCCACGCTGCAAGACCATCAGGGGCTTGCAGATTTGTTAGGAACAAGACAAGAATAATGTCAATTTGCCTGAATGTCATATCTGTTACCTCTAGAACATGGGGTGCTGTATCCTGATACCTGGGCCTATGAGAGAGTCATGAGGCAAAGGAGGAATGGCTTAAAACCCACAGAAAACATTTGTGGTTACTATGGAAACACAACTCTTCTGGGCCTTCTGCACACCAACAGAAAGTTTCTTTCTGAGATCTTTGAGGGTCCAATCTTTTCCTGCCACTATAAGGCAGAAGTGGTTTCATTCACAGTATGCAACAATCCAGCTGACACCAAAAAAGACTTTTTCCACACTATCTCTTCTATTGATACTGTCAATATCAATGCCAATTGTCAATACTGTCAATGTCAGGCTGTTTGCAGCCTGAGTCATGCTGATTTTAAGGAGGTGTAAGTAGGTTTCAGGGAGCACAACCAGTCAGACAAAATACTCATTTGATGCAAGGGTATGTCAAATATCTAAAACTGACTGTTTCTGGCTGTTTTTGAGTTATTATTCTTTTTCCTTTACAGAGCATTTGGAATTCTAAAGGTTAAATATGCAGGAAGAGAAAATAATATTTTATTATTTTATCATTTTATTCATTAAAAAGAAACTGGAACCAGCGCTTTGCTATAGATTTAAAACTCTGTTAGACTCGCTTAGACATTCTCTGTCATCTTTTCTTCTTTTGATGTTAATCGCAATCAGCTAGAACCAGAATATAAGGAAGAATTAATGATAAGAGATATGTAAAGTTTACATATTAAATCAAAGTCAAATAGCAAAGAAGCCACAATGACTGATATAACGAGAGTGAGGAATATAATTCCTCTTCAACTAGGGAGATGGAAAAATATCCTTGTGGCATTTCCACACAGGAGGACATAGTGATGTTTACCTCTGGTAGGATAAAAATAGCATCTAAGCTGTACTGAAGACTTAAGAAATTAAGCTAAACTATTTTGAGCAGAACTCAGTGATCTTCTCAACAGTCTCCTGTGGGGTGAGTGTTTACCGAGAAGAAAAAGAGACTTAAAGGTACCAAAGCAAGCTGCAGACTAGCACATCATCCAAAGATCTTGATTTTTAGCAACTCCCAGTGACAAATGCGAGTTGCTAATAATCTGGGATGCCAGAGTCCCCTGAACCTTAAAGCCAACACACCTAAATGCATACCCATAAATGGGTGAAATGGGAATGAAAGGACAGAGTTCAGGATGAATACTTCAAATGTAGAAATACTCTGGGATGAGTATTGAAATAAACCTTTTGAGTAATGTGGTTCTTAATCTGTCTTCTTTGTCTCTCCCCTTTTTCCATGCAGTGGGTTTGGTGAGAAAAGACAGTCCTGCAGAGCTTTAGTTTCAGGCTTTCTGTACATATGTTTTGTCTACTACATTGTAGTGGCAAGAGAATCATGGCCAATCAATCTTAGAAACATGCCTCTCTTTCTAATCGCTGTTATCACTGGGAAAACCATAGACAAAAAGATCATTAACCATCCTGTTTTTCTTGATGGAAGGGCCAGAAAGTGGCATTAGTGTTGTTCAGTTGTCAAGTTGCCAGTTGAGTGACCAATGACCACACCTGCTCCCTTGCTGTTCAGCAAAGAGTAGTAATTTCAGTAGTGAAGAAAATTATGTTTCTCTCCTGTGCAAGAGGATACTTTTGAGTCTGATAAATCTGAGAAAATGTGTGGAATAAAACTTTAAAAGTCTTATACTCACTGTTACTGTTATTTCTACTTGGTAATTTTCTGCTTCATAAGCAGACATATCTTTCCAAAAGAATAGCTACTGAACCATGGTAGTGTTGTTTTTCATTTCCACCACGTATAAAGCACTGATGGTACTGTGAAAGCTTGTGTTGTATTCCATTAGCAATAATCTGTACCTTCCAGAGGAGGCAATAGCTTCTGTTGTTGCTGCTGTTGAGTGACATTTTTAATCTCAATTTCAAACTAGAAATAACATCTTGAGAGCCTCTTAAGTACATAAAGGATTTCTGGTACAAGTGCTAGAGAAAATAGACTTAATCAGCAAAAATTATTTGCAGAGCTATGTCAGCCTACAAAATGATGAAAATTTTATTGTAGTCATTGTTTAAACTTCAGAAGTACAAAGCTGGGCTGCCAGTAATATTCAAAATTTGATGCTCCTATATTTGAATGTTTCACCAACATCTGAGAGCTTTCATCAACTTTTGTGTTTCCTTCATGTAGAAAGCTGTATTTTTGCCACAGTCCTAATGGACATGTATTTTGAAGTCTCCTTGACTAAACTGAATTTCAAGGTATTACAAATCTTTTGGAACCGAATTACTGCCAGTCTATTTTGAGAATTGTCAAACATTTTAAAATACGATCCAGGAGGATATCAGTCCTTACTGTAGCCATCTGTTTTCAAAGAACTATACGCAGCAAGCTAATAATAATGAAGTAGAAAAAAGCATCACTAACCTTCCAAGAAAACAACAAAACCAAAACCAAAACCAACCCTAAAATGAAATAAGCAAACAAACACACATGCATATTTAAAAAAAAAAAAAAAAAGAACCAAAACCAAACAAGAACAAAAACCAAAACCTCAAACAAACAAAAAAAACCAACCAAACAAACAAAAATACATGACCTCAGAAATTCCAGAGGGTCAACAATATAGTTTAGACACAGTCCAATCATGGTGACGTTCATCCCCAGTGCATATTCATTGATTTACCTCTGCATATTTGCAATAAGTCAATGAATAATACCAGGATGAAACTTTAAGACTTATAAGTAACTGAATGTCATTTCTTGATTAGCACAGACTGGATGCTTCAAATCTCTTTTTCTATGCACACAGAGAACATCAACTGAGTGTGGTTACTGTAGTACTTTCTTGTCACTGAGTGGAGAATATTAAACTTCCATTTCTTAGTCTGAAATTGTTTTCTTCTTTTGGTTGATATAAGCAGCTATTTGAGATCTGATTCAAAGATAAAATACAGTCAGTAGGTGTTCTTGCTTGGATATCCTAGTGAGGGGACTAATTAGGCTCTGTGCTTTCAATTACTCTATATGTGTTTTCCAGAATCTACTTAAATTGCTATTAGCAGCTCTGCTAACCATGAGATGGAAACTGCATGTGTCAAATGACTTTCAAATGACTTTTATTTAGGAGAATGATTTTTAATTTTGTTATTACTTTTTAGTCTTGTAAGTATGGGAGGAAGATACAGCTGATTTTTAAAAGAGAAGTTTACAGTGAGGATCAGATTCTCAAAGGTCTTTACCTTAGCCCATCCTATGAGATCAGAAGCACCTCATCAGTTCCCACTTCCTAAAATCAAGTTGTGTTCCTGTTTTCCACCCTTTGTTTTTATTTGAACACACATCCCCTAAAAGCTCAGAATCTTTCGACCTTTAATGAAGAAGCCTTGCTCAGCAAAGCTATTCAGGAGTTGCATTCACATTCAAATCATCAAATTAAGTGAATGCAGCTTAAACTTCTGGACCAATCTGGATCCAAGATCCTTACTTTGCTATTTTAGGGGATTTGGTTTTGTTTATTGGTGGTTTTTGTTTGTTTTATTTAATTGCTAATAATACAGAAATATTATTCAAAGAAATATAATATGTAGACTAACACTCGGACAGTTATTCTTTCTCTCCATTCTTAGAGACTCCAAAGTTTATCAGGTCTTCCAAACATTTGGCTGGTTTATGCACTTTTTATTTTATTACATGGGCCCATAATCTACAAAAAATTGCCTTTTTTTTTCCCACACAGTGGATATTTTCTTCAGGGGAAATCCAGCTCTTGCTGAAAGAGAGAATAATGAGATGAGTATTGAAAATGCACAAGTGATGTTTTAATATGAGATGGTATAGCAGATACACATTTGTAAAGCAGTAATTACTTACATTTCTGAGTAAAGATAAACATGGAAGAGACCTAATGACTTTAAGGGTTTGTCAGTGACAGTTCCTAAAAATAATATAAGAGTCATAAACACAACCTACAAGCAGCCTTCTTCATCTGCCTGACAATTTGCAAACTCCCAAGGGATTTCTGATGATGTTCTGCCCCAAGCTGTTGATTATCATCCTGGTATAAATCAGATCAGCTCATTAGAAAAGGCCCACAATCTAGAGGGGTCACCAAAATGTAGGATATGATCATTAATTTTGACAGAAATATGAAGCAGGGGAATAGGAATGGAGGTTACTGGATTTTTTTTTTTCAAGAATAGCATATTTGCTGAAAAGGGCAGTTTTAGAATCACATAGAATAAATAGGAATTCTATTCAAATTGGGCAGGAAATTCTTACAAGAAAAAGGTATTTCTTTAAAAAAAAAAAACAACCACAATTTATTTCTACACGTTTTGCTGGAAGCAGTTTGACTTTTCATTTTGAAACATTTTTAAAATGCAGCTTGGCTTTATCTTTTAAAGTATTAAAAAAAAAAGAAAGCTTAGAAATTAAAATATCCTTTAAGTTTGTCCACCACTTATTGCTTGGGTTTTCCATTTTTGTTTAAAAGAGGAAAAGTAAGATTATTTAATTTTGAAGGAATTAGGTTTCCTGTTAGTAGATTTTTTTATTTCTCTCAGTTTCTTCAATTCACCTGACAAATCAACCTCTTACTCATGAATATCATGTTCTGTGCTGCTGAATGTCAAGCTTCCACCTTGATTGCTCATTTTCAGGAAGGTGGTATACATGTGGACTAATTCAGATGATGGCAATCCTAGTGCTTTTAGCCGATCATTCCTGATTTACAATAGTTCAAAGAGAGAGAAGAGTCATGTTTTTTCTGATTTGATTTGTTTTGGTTTGGTTTTATACTGTTCATTTAGGTAAAATTAACAGCTGCTATCATGACTAAAACTGGGAGGGAAACTGTAAATCACTGGAGCTGAACATATAGCCCTGAATCTCAAGATAAGGTTTCTAATAATACCTTATGAATGATGGTTAGTATTTATAGAATTAAGTGGAATTTAGGTGCCAAACAACTATTCTTTTCTCATTCCTGGTGTAATAAACTCCTATTTTTCTCTCATGGGAGCAGAGAGAGGAGCTGATATGTCAGTGGTTAATGAATAGGTCTTGATAATGAATAATTTCCTATTCTTGGAGATGTTTATGACAATTAAGTCTCACCAAAGATATAACTGTGCAGCCACTTGAGCGAATCAGAAAATACACTCTGTAAGTAGTTTCAAAATCTGGCTCAGAGCAATGAGAACTTTATTTCTGCATGACAGTTTGTTTTCACATAGCTAAAGGCTGTCATTCATGTTTGTACTGAATATAATTCAGCTAAACAACACTAACATGGTGACAGAGAGAAGGACAAGATAGCACCTCCACAACTGGGAATGTAAAATTTGCTTAAGAATTCACAAGCCCACAGTAAATATTCCCAACTATTGTTGTAAATTGCTTTGGATGTCTCGTTCAGGAAAAGTAGTTTGGAGAAAAGTCAAGTTGCCTTTCACTTTTAAAGAAAAATAGACCCTTGAGGATCAGGCTTGTTCAAGATATATTAAACTGAAACTCCAGTTAGGGCCTGAAAATAGCCACATGCTTTTAGAAGTGATTAGTTCGGATAGAGGTGGGGCAAATGGAGAGCAGCTCCATTTTCCTCCCAGCCAACAGGGCAGGTGTCACCCAACACTGTGAGCTATTGCTGTGTGCCTGCCCAGGAGTGGGAGACTGCAAGCCTGTGGAGCCCAAGAAAGCAGAGAGGTGGTTTGGAGAAAGGGAGAAGCAGCCCAGCTGTTGTCTGGCCTTGCAAGTAGTGCTATCAGCTGGGACTGAATGCTGGGAGTCAGCTCAGAGCTCAAATACTCACTGTGGGTGTTGGAGGAGGTAACTCTCACTGCTTCTGAGTCAGTCACAAGCTGTATATACGCATGCCAAGAAACCATAGCCGGGCTGTTCAGCCTGGAGAAGATAAGGCTTCAGGGAGACCTTATAGAAAAGTGTCAGCACCTAAAGGGAGCTTACAAGAAAGCTGGAGAGGGATTTTTAATAGGGAATGCAGAGATAGGACAAGGTAGAATGAATGATTTAACATGAAGGAGGGTAGATTTAGATCAGATATGAGAAAGAAATTCTTTACTGTGAGGGTGGCGAATTGCTGGAACAGGTTGCCAAAGAAGTTGTGCAGTCCCATTCCCATCCTTGAACACGCTGGTGTTCAGGGCCGGTTGGATGGGGCTTTAAGAAACCTGGTCTAGTGGAAAGTGTCCCTGGCCATGGCAGGGGGGGTTGAAACTAGATGAGTTTTAAGGTGTCTTCCAACCAAAACTATTTCATGGTTCTCTGATTCTGTCTACAAACACTGGTACTGCTGCTTTCTAATCCGAGCAGTGGTAGCTATGGTGAGTGGGACAGCATTCTGCAAGGACACTGCTCCTGCTCTGTGGAGAAGTTTAAGCAGCACTGCTGGCTCCACTCAACAGCCTCTTAGAAGAGTCATCTGGCCTAGTCACAGCTCCTTTTTTTCCCATTGCCTGCAACTTGAGTTTGAACAACTTGCTATTTGCTGCACAGGCTTCTGATCTCTCCGTTCTTTCACAGAACTAATGTTGTAACCAAGATTGTGAGCTGTGCTGTGTTCCTTCTCACCAGTTTCTTCACTGAAAAAAATTATTAATTTTTTTTTTTCAATGTTGAAACAACAGTTTTCATGCATTTGAGTATGGTCTTTGTCATTAACTCCCCACTTTATATCTTTTTGTCTCTAAATCCCTTCCTTTGCACAACCTTGCTGAAAGTTGGGGGTGCCGGAGTCTGGGAGGTGAATAAAACTGACAGCTCCAAAGCCTTTATGATGTTGTGCAGCCATACATGTCATCTAAAGCGAGGAGCAGGGGAACATTTGCTTAAAGGCATGTCTTGGCATCTCACTATGAGGCCAAAACTGTCCAATTCTTGCTTCCTAATCCACACGCACCAACGTTCACACATGGCACTTTACAATCTCTCCTATTTCTCTAAAACATGTTGCTCTACTATAAATCTGAATTACTTGCAACTATTACTGTTCCTGCCAGAAAATAAAAAACCTCCAGCCCGATTTATTGTCATATGAAGCATCATAAATACTACCAAATTAACTGCATTTCCTTACCATACCTGACACAACTATTCAGAAATGCTTTGCTTTCATTCTTTTGAATTGTGTTCCCTTCTAGTCACAAGATTTTTGGACTAAAAAGTCTTATGTCTGATCCATTTTCTTACTGTAGGACTTAAAATTCAAAGCATGACCTTGGAGGGACTCTAAAAATGCTTCCTGGTTTGATCTTTAAACAAACATTCTGTGTTTTTTTAATCTTCTGGGTTAATATCTAGAATAATGTGACTTGATAACATGAATAATATGGGTGTCACTTCCATACTCTGGTTGGAAAAGGAAAATGTTTTGCATTTTAACACAGAAGAGCCCAAACTGTTACAACTATAATAGTTGCAAGAAACAAGATGAAAAAGCTTCCCTGTAGTGTAAGTAAAGGACAGCCTTATCTCATCTTCTGTCTCACACAGCAACAAAACTGTTGTCTAGTCACTGAGAGTACTTCAGTCAAGCAAGAGCAGATATTAGGTCTGAAATTAAGAGAACTATTTCATCCCAGATGAATATGTGGCATCTGATGCAAGTGGAAGACCCTGAGAGATCAGCAACATCACTAAAAAAAGGAAAACATCTTTATCATTTTCCCCCCTTCCTTTCTCTTGCATGCACTGACACAAGCTCTAAACAATATCTCAAGCAACTAAGAGCTTTGCAAAGTTGGATGTAATGTGAATGCTGGAGTAGCTCCAATGAAAAATGCAAATGTCTCATGGTTAGGGACTACAAATTTGTTCTAAGGTAGCTGGTGGGATTCATGGTAGCACTTGAGAGCATCAAGTTCCTTTGCAATTCCAGGAATGACTCAGGTTTTCTCAGGATAAGAGAGTAGTTAAAACAAGCCCAAAACTGTCAAGGTGCCCTGGCAGAGGATGTTAACCCACAGCATAAACCCCAAGCCCTCATACTACTGTGAAGATAGCTAGCACTGGTTTGTTGGGTTTTTTTATTATTTTATTTTCAACAGCTCTTTAATGCAAAATGCCACGGTCCGGGGGAAATAGGGAAATGGGACCACGGCACTGCAATGAGGGTCAGGACACAGCTGAGGGTTTGGGAAGCAGTGCCAATTTTATTGAGGGTAACAGTGACTTAAATAGGGTAGGTTCAGGGGGTGGACTCAGGCTTAGGGAGGAGCAAGAGACAGGCAGCTCAGGGAGAGTAGTGGTTGGGAGACAGGGAAAAGGTGGGTGGCAACCTTGGGTCTCCAGGGGAAGGGGCCAATGGAAGCTCCCTCTGCACTGCAGCAAACCGGGGCCAGTCAGGTGCAGAGGAGTGGGAAAGCAGGGGAGGACAGGGTGACAAACAGGTTTAGGCGGGAAAATCTGAGGGGAGAAGGGGACAATATGGAGGATATAAAATTTTCAACAATAAACTGGGGTACATAAGAATTCACAACAATATAACAACAAACTGGGGTGAAACTGGGGAAAAACTGTCCATCCGGTAGTGTCCAGTCTAGTATGAGAATGTCCATTTAATTGCCATAGATGTCCCTCCACGCCTTGAATCTTTCCCAGTCTGATTTCTGGTCCTCGTCACAAAATATCCACAGGTTCTTCTCGATAGATGTAAGACCTTAGACTTCTCCTTTCCCAGGGGAACCCTAGCCACTGTCTCCTCCCAAAGTCAAACAGAGACCTACTATCTCATCAGCTACTTGGGCTCTGGCAAACACTATGAGCCAACCAACACTCTTTCAGGCTAGCAGAGAGAACTGTTACACAAAAAACCAGCATGAACCTGAATATCGTTGAGAAAACAAATAGTGTATTCATGCAAGTAAGAGTGTACAGAGTCAGATCTGTACAGCATGTATAAAAAGCAAGACTCGTGGGAGAATAAAAGCCCTCTTGGCACAATGTGTGAGATGGTATATTCTAGTCATCTTAATTAAGAGGTTTTCGAACAATAAACAGCGGTGTCAAAAAGACCATATCTGATAGTGACGGAGAACTTCATCTTTCTTTAGGAAAATTTTACAGCAGTATAATCAAGTTTTGAAATGCACTATTTTGGGGGGTTTTTTTCTTTTCTTTTTTTTCCCCTGGGAGCCAGAGAAATCAACTTCTTCCCAGCTAATTAGGAGGAACTGACTGAGGATCCAAAGATAAGTTGTAATTTGTGAGAAAATTACTGTGAAGAAAAACAATCACTACTCTAAGGAATGGGTGAAAAGGGTCTGTAGAGTAAGACTAGGAAGGAACTGGTTTGCTTGGTATGCCCAGAGGTGGGTAGGATATCTGGGGAAGATAGTCCAGCTCAAAGGGGGCAGGTGATCTGTCAGAGATTATATCGAGAAGTAAATTCCCCTAATGCAAAGGACAGGTAGAAAGCAAAGCACAGTGAGAGATAGTTATGGCTGAATGAAGAGGTCTTAAAAAGTTTGAAACTTAGAGTATTAAAAAGTTGTGCAGTTGACTAAGAATGAACATAAATGGATAACGTATTGTAAGAATAAAAAGAAAACACACCAGAAAAATAAACAAAATAAGTTATTCTTAGTGAAGAAAAGAAAAATCTGTATAAATACTTTTTAAACAAGAGGGGAAAAAAACCAAACACAAACCCCAAAACAATGACCAAAATAAAACAAAACAAAACAAAACAAAACAAAAAACCCAAACAAACAAAAAACACAAACAAACAAAAAACCCAACAACAACAACAACCAAAAAACCCACAAAAACCACAAGGAAAACAGAAGTTCATCGCCAGATGGGAAAGAAAATCCTGGCAAAAAACTAGTGACACACAGTAGGCTAGAGTGGTGTAGACTCATTACAAAAGTGACACATGGCCAAAAGTCAGAATGAGGTTCTAAAGAGCGAAGGAACAGAGAAAAAGAATTAAGGAATATTTAAGGAATAAACAGTTCATCAGTTCATCTGAATTTCACTCTGTGGTACTTATAGGAGTAGTTGGGTAGTCACCCCGTCATTTGTTGGTATCTTTGGTAGCACATGAGGGATGGGTGGTAGTGAGAACTGAGGAGAGACTAGCATCTGATCATCTCTAAAAAGGGAAAAGGATCTCACAGAGAAGTTCAGGTGGCTCAGCCTCACTCAGGCTGTTGGAATGAGACTTTAACACATCGTTGTTACATAAGCTATAATAATAATAATGTGGCAAGAACCAGCCAGCATGGAGTTTTCAAAATAAATC
The DNA here is from genome assembly GCF_003945595.2 of Pipra filicauda. Lineage (NCBI taxonomy): Eukaryota > Metazoa > Chordata > Aves > Passeriformes > Pipridae > Pipra > Pipra filicauda. The sequence continues at coordinate 326,030 of NW_024104360.1, forward strand.
AAATCAAACCATTCTAATTTGTTGTTGTGGGAGGAAGGCGAAGGAGGTGCAGATAGTCTATATAATTTGCATTGCAGATAACTTATGAATTTTTAAGAGTTTGACATTGTCTCCCTTTATATTCCTATAAAACCACAGGGTGAAAATGTTCTAGGTAAAATCATTGTATTTGCTCAAGAGATGGGTGAAAAACACTTGTAGAGTATTTTACTGGCAGGTATTTTGCTTATTTCTCTGTGTGGCATTTCAATTAATAAATGCTGGAATCAAGCACAAAGTGATGAAATTTTAGGATGACCTCCCAGTGTAACAAAATTTAAGTGTGCACAACACCTTACCTTGCAAATCTGATATGAGCCAATAAAGTGGCACTGGTGCACAAAGGGTGAGTGTATGTTGGTGTGGTATTAACAGCTGTGTTGCACGTGATAAAAGGGGTAAATATTCTCCTTGACTCAATGTTTATGAGACCCCAACTGCACCAGTGGGAAACCTCAGAGCAGAAAAGGAAAGCGAGGTATGTTTTTTGAGGGAAGGCTAAGAGACCTGGGCCTGTTCATCAAGGAAAGGGAAAAGTGAAATAGATGCAGAGCTGAATCAACCCTCCTTGCTTTGCCTAATTTGAACTGTATTTATCCTTTTCTTTCTTAAAGATTGAATTGATAAGGATACCACTGTTTTCCCAAGATATTTATTCCAGCTCTCCATTTTTTTAAATCATTGTATTTTCCTTAGTCCTCTTATCTTTAGGTTAAACTCCATTTTTCTCACTTCTCCTACAGGCTTTTTTCAGATCCCTGATCGTTCCTCTAGCTCTTCTTTGAGTTCTGTGCAACTTCCCTAAGCACACTGCCCAGCTCTGATTACCCTCTTAATATTGCTCTTTTAAGGAGCTGACAATTCTCTTTAAAACTTTTTGTGTGCATTGACCTCCCATAAGCCCTAATTTGTCAATTCTCTGACTGAATTGAAGTCTGCTGTCTTGCACTCTACTGCTTTATCTCTTTTTATTGTTCTTTCTTTATAGTCTTAGGGTTGCAAAACCTGTAATTTCACTGAGTCTCCTAATCTTTTCATTCTTCAACCATTATTCCTTTTTTATTAGAAATCACAGAACTTCCCAGTGCATTCCAAGGGTTGGATGGACAGACTTCTCTTTCCAGAAGGCTCCAAGGGAGTGAAAATTTGGCAGTTTTAATCTGATCAAGCCCTGTTTTCTGGAGAACTTCATGAGTTTCTCTCAAAGAGTTTGATCCAACTGAATTTCAGTTTGATGTCACGTACAAAATTCCCCCTGTGAAAGCTACAATATTCTCATCCTTTCTTAATTACTCAGATATTTTCAGCAGTTATGACCCACTAGATTCCTATTCTATACTTTGAAATACATAAAAACATAATCAGAACATAAGAAATGTGGCTTAACAACTGGGTAAAGATTTGGAAATCTGACACAAACTTTAGCTTGGATGAGTGAATAAGGTGAAAGCCTCCATTTTTTCCTTAGTTTCTACACTGTCAATCAGAGCACCACTTTCCTTTATTTACCTCTGAATTTTTCATATCTACATGTATGTACACTGTTACATATATACTTTTCATATCAACACATGTTATTTGGAAACCCTTCTCCAAGTTTTAGCAATTAGAGCTGTCCTTGCTTTCTTTCTGCTTTTCATCCATATGACATTTTAATGAAAAGGTTAACAGGTAATCCAGGGCTTGAAGAAGCAGAAATATCTACTATCCTCTAGTATAAGGAGGACAATAATAAATTATTCTATGTATTCAGAGGAGGGGAACCATAAATATTTTCTATATAGAATCACAGAATGATACAATGATTTAGGTTGGAATAGACCTTAAAAATCATTATGTTCCATGAGTTGGGATACCTTCCACTAGACCTGGTTGCTCACAGCCCCATCCAACCTGGCCTTGAACACTTCCAGGGATGGGGCATCCACAATTTCTTTGGGCAACCTGTTCCAGTGCCTCATCACCTTCACAGTAAAGAATTTTTTTCCCAATATCTAATCTAGACAGACACTCTTTCAGTTCAAAGCCATTCCCCCTTTTCCTATCACTACATGCCCTTGTGAAAAGTCCCTCTCCAGCCTTCTTGTAATCCTTCTATCTGGATCGCTTTTTTATCAAGAGAAACAATACACATTAGAAAAATTTTCTGACTCTAAGATACAACAAACATAGGGATGGAATTTGTGGAATATGCTTCACTAAGAGGTTTAAAAAACCGGGTTAGACCAATGTCTGTTGGCAGTCATCTAGATCTATTTGAAAGATTAATATTGTTGTGACATATGAACACAGAGCTACAATACAGCCTTGGAGCCCATTTCAAAGTGCTGCAAATATAGACATAATTAATGGTTTCATGTCATGCCATATCAAAAAATAAGTAGCCTGCCTAAAACCAGAAAACATTGCCTCTCCAACATAAAAAATATTGAAAGAAAAAAAACTCTTTAACATTCAGAAGAGATTTCACTGTTGCGATAAAGAGATTTCACAAAGAGTAATAAAGAAAATGCGAAATGTCAACACAGCAAATAAAATGTTCCTTAGATTATTCACAAGATCCTGATTGAGTTTGAGCTCATTATATAAACAGTACCTTCAGCAGAAGGCAGAAGTCTGCACAGAAAAGCCAAGTAAAAGAACATTTTACTGTTATTAATAACTCTAGAGGGCAAGATCAGCATTGTACTCGAATAAAATGTTCAAACCTCTCAAAGTTTATAGTTAAAGAAAAATGGCTGAAAAAACATTTCTTTGGCTTATTCAGAATTTCAGTTTCAATGTATTGGGAAGTTATAAGACCTAGCTGTTGTAGATACATGGCAAGGTTAGAAATAAAGCTTATCCTCTCTTGTGTTTTCCCATTGACACATCTGACAAGTATATATCAGTGTATTATGGCTGGTTTAGAAAATGACGCCCAGGTTACATGATGTCCTATTTTTCCTCACCATTTTTATTGTCAGAATAGGGAGATACCAAAATATTTGGAACTAGATGCAAAGTCTGCATGTATTGTAAAAAACAGTACTTTTTTTTCCTCACAGCTTCTGGACTTAGTGCATTTGATTCATTAAAGAAATAGGACCCTGTCAGCTGATTAAATTTGACTGAAAACAGGTCTGTTTTCCTTAGTCATTTTTACTCAAGCCCTTTGATGTCAACCTTTACCATCAGATGGATTTTCAGACTGAAAATCACAAGTCCTGAGTATAAAATCTAAATAGCAACCAGAAAAAATATGCTGTGAATCCTTTCTCTTTAGTAACACTTAACAATATTTGTTTTATTTGCTTATCTACAAAACTAGACTGTTTTGCTAACAGCCCTTTGGGATTTGGGATGGAAATCATCATGAGCTGAATTCTTGTTGCTGGGCAGGAATTATGGTTTCAGCTAGAGGCTGCTCTCCCAGCTTTCCTGAAGCTATGAAAATTTGTCTCTGAAAGATGGTCCTTCATGACTCACATCTTTAGCCCTTTTGTTGTCTGCATTTTTTGCTAGTTTGCCTTTCTCTCTAATGTAATACAGCAATGTATAAGCACGTATAATACAGGCATACATGTACACGGGCATGTGGTATATATATATATATGTCAGATGTACTAATGTGCAACAGTATTCTATTTGCACAAGTTGGTTATAGAATATCAGCATTGACTTCAGCAACATTAATATTATTTTGCTACAATGTTGCAAAGGACAGAATCGAACTTTTACTTCCATAAGACTGAATTCCATCATCAGAAAGCCACTTTTAATAGGACCCTTAGGGATAGATGATGTTAAATGCACTGGTTAGAAATGCATGAAAAGAAATTATTTTACTATCACTTAGCTAGGGATCCTTTGGGAGAATGAATGAGAAAAATTCAATATTTTTTCTAAGAGTTGCAAAGTAGTTTAAAGTCTGCTCACAAATAACAGCCAAAATATCAGGCTTCTCAACGTAAATCTATTTTTCTATCCAGCCTTTTGCTTTTCAGAGCCAACATTTAAATCATCTTTTTGATTACATGGAATAATGTGTGCACTAAATAGAATGTTAATGTTGTTTTCTGTGCTTGCTAGGAAGAAATGGTTCCAGACACCTGTCTCATTTTCTCCAGACACGTCATCTGGGAAATGGTATGATTTGTGGAATTGTGCTCACAGGGTGATAAAGAAGCCTTTGGTTAAAAGGCATTTTAAGTCAGACTTGGCAAAGTGGTTGTTGTCACATCAGGTAAGGTTGTTTCAGCTTGTTCAGGGGGATTTTGTTTGTTAGCTCATTTTGGGGGACTTTTTTTAAAGAAACAAGCAAGAATGTCATGGCTTTTATTTCTGAGAAGGTGAACATAAACAGCAAAAGACAAAATGAGACCGCTCTGGCTTCCCTACATGACAGAGAGCTGTAACTCAGACCCTGGAAACTACTACAGACTCTTACTATGCATGGCAGAAGTCTTGGAAATTCAAATATGTAAGTTTCCTCCAACCAAGAACACCAGTTAATACCCATATACACGTGTACCTCACTGAGGATGTATTTACCTTCTAATCCCTTAGCACAGACATTGACCTGCTGGAGAACCATGTTCAAACTTGTATTACGGCTTGTGACAGCAATACTACTTGAGGAGGTGCTCTCTATAACTACACGTCATGTTTCTCTGGTGAGAATATGGGAATGATAAAGCATGAAGACCCCTGATGATGGTGAAGGCTCTCCAAAGCAATGGTGACATTCCATTTCAAGCACAGCTGGTGGCTTTGTGTATATGAAGAAGGTCTGAGAAGGTTTCTGGTGAGAATACTTGCCTCTTAATGCAGCTGTAAGAACAGTTCAAGTATCATTCCGAATAAAAATCAACAAATAACGTGACAAAGAAAAGTCTTGGGATGAACACGATATTTCTTTCCTGTTTACTGAATAACCCTGAGTAGATTGTGATCTTGAATGCATCTGTTGCCTGAAATATGAGGTATTTATGCAGAAACTGAAAATATTTGCATTTATAAATTCAGGCTGTGATTTACACTAATGAAACAACTAGCTAACTTAGAGTTCTCTTAGGATCATGAGTAGAAGAAATAAAATAAAACAGAGACTACAAATATTTTTCAGCTAATACATAGTGGCATTTGCACTAAGCAGAGGAAAAATATTTATTTCAAAATACACCTGACTTTAACTGTTCTGCCTCTCCTCCCTTTTCTCTCTGAATAGAAGACAGCTGTGTAGATAGTGAATGGAATTTTTTTTCTGGTTTTCTCCACTGCTGATATTTTATTTATGACATTTCATTTTTTATATTGCATCTTGCTTGAATTGAATAGTGTTACAGCCAGCTGTACACGGTAAACTATTTGGAAATAAAGATTTCAACCTATTTCAAGTCAGTCTATATGACGAAAAACTGGATATCAACTGAAAGCACTTTTTGCCTCTTTGCTAATACGGCACATATCACGGTCACAGATAATTTGAAGGGATCTGATGCAGTGTAATAGAAGATGAACATTTCAAGTGGGATCAAGAACATTTTCACAAACTGGGTGCAAGTATGTGTAGAATGTGGTTCTTACAGCAAGCACTAGCAATTAACATAAGTCCTCAAAGTGTCACAGCACATATTAGTCACATTAGGCAGTATTAGTTTGGATAAAACTAAGTTTATTGGATCTGATGAACAGCAAAAAGACATTAAATTGCCTTTTGAAGGTTTTTCCAAACTAAAACATGCTACAGACATAAAGAACAAAAAGAAATTTCTGAATGATTAATGAAATAAACGGAAATTAGTGAACACAACAGTCTCAAAGCAAGAGAGAGAATGTTAGAAAGGAATTACTGCTAAGAAATCTAAATGCAACAGTCTCTAGGAAATATGAAATGCAGAAATGGGCCATGGTGGTTAAACAGGTTCATTATTGAACTGAAAAAGATAGTTTTGCAGTTTCTTTTGAGATCAGAGACCAGACTGCTGGTCAGATGGCAGGTGTCCAAGGGCAGCCCTAGAAGAAACCTCATGCTGTCTCATAGTCTCAGGATTATTGTGCCCAAACAGCTCGGATTTACGTAGGAAATAAAACCATGAAATGTTTCATCTTTATGTAGCACTCCTGAGGCTGCAGTTTGATTCCAGCCTGCTGTGGAGTGTAGGACTGGCCACCTAAAATATATGATTTCAGAAAAGACACAAGAAAAGGCACAGTTGCAGAAGAGGAATGGTCAGAGAGGGTTTCCAGAGCAAACCGGCCAAGATTAGTTAAACTCCACAGAATGTTTAGTGTTACGTAGTCACAGGAATAGAAGTCCTAAACCTATGCTTGGAGTCACATGCAATTGACAGAAGTTTATTTTTCATGAAAGATACTATTTTAATCCACATTTGACGTTTAAAATTCACATGGGAATAAAGATGGAAGCACAAAATGTTCCCAGAAGCTTGCACTTCTTTACTCATACAAAAGAATAGCATATAAAAAACACATTCAAACCCACTGAAACCAGCAGATTACCTTTATCATCATCTCCTTCCCATTAAGCAATTATTTTTTTTATTTGAGTCAATGAAATTATTAAGCTGCCATTAAATGCATTATGAAAGTTTACTTTGCGTGCAGCCTAAATCAGACACCTTGATTCCCTCTGGGTCCAGAACCTCCTGCCCCTCAACTAACAAAGGACACAGAGTTGGGGTTTGGGTTTTGTACTTTTTTTGAGAACCTCTCTCTGTCCTGCAGGCATTGGCCATGTCTGAGAGCCCTTGTCCAGCTGCACAGCCAGGAACAATGTAGGACACCCAGAACCCGGGAATGGCACCGGTGATCTGATGGCTGTGCAGGAAATGAGTAACTGGTGTTGTCTGTGCTCAGGATGGTGGGATTTCGTCTCATGCCCAGGGGATGGCAGCGGGGGCTGCCGGGTGCCCTCTCTGAGGTCCCAGGGCACAGCCGAGCCCCTCAGCCAAGCTTGGGGTGCCAGGGGAAACAGGTTCCTGAAAGGGTCAAAAGCGGCAGTGGGAGAGGAGGAGGAGGGAGCAGCAGCAGGTGGTCCCTGAGGGCTGCAGGAGCAGGAGGAGGGCAGGAGGGGCTGCGGGCTCGGAGAAGAGATTCCCCCCGCCCTGGCAGCCCCAGAGAGACCCCGCTGGAGCAGCGACCCCCCTGCAGCCCGGGAGATATTCTCTGCGGGAGCTGTGGCCGTGCAGAGCCCCTGAGGGGCTGCATCCCGGGAAAGGGCTCGACCTGGAGAAAGGAGACGGGGAGGAGCAGCCCCAGCCCCATCCCTGCGCCTTCGGAGGGAGAAGTCGGGAGGAGTGAGGGTGGGCCTGGGAACAAGGGGTGGAGAGGAAGCCCAAATAACATTGAAAGGAAAAAAAACTGTATTGATGTATTTGTCTGTAGATTCCCTTCTTGATTTTATTCCCCTGCAGATGTGCAAGCCCACTTAGAAGTGTAGCATTTTTATGAAGTAGGCTATTGATTAATACATTTCAAAGCAGAAAAAAACCCCCAAAACTCACAAATAAAATCGTCAGTCACTCTCGGGTAAGCTTTCAATGAACTAATTCTTGATTAAATGGTATCTGTTTCAATGTCTATTCTTATGTAACTGTTTAAGGGCAGAATAAACAAAAAAGAAAGGCAAATGAACAAAACCCACAATAGCCCCAGAAATTAAACCCAGAAAATGCAGAGATAAAGGAAGAACTAAGTGCAGATGATGAAATTCTATGTGTCTAATATCCACAGGTATTCATAACATTCAGTTTGTTACAGATTGGAGCCAGAGTCTGTCATTTTCACTCATTCTAACATCCATTGGGAGTCATAGGAAGGAGATTATTAAATCCTGAGCTAATATATTAAGTGATGTTACAAAAGTAGACTTCAAAGAGTTCTTCCATACTAGCAAAATGGATGGATAACCTGATTCAATATTTACTGTGTCCAATATTCATCATTAATATTGTTCTTTATAAGGTAGTAAAAAAATCAGTAACTTTTCCTTAGGATTTTTCCTCTTAAATCTAGGTGTTAAAGAATAAGAGAGAACTTTTCCCTTATAAGATGTAATAGTAACAGAAAAACTTAAAAAAAAATGTTTGTCTTAGTAGGAGAAACCTGTGTATCTTCAATAAATCAAGAATTGAGGAAATATGTTGCTTCCTTTAGTCATACTTTCTTGAAGTTTGTAACTACAAAACCTCTGTTTTCACCCTCTGCTGGTTCTGCAGTCTAGTCAGGAAGCATTTTTCCACATTACAGCACAATATAAGCACTGATGTGGCCAAGAAAAACAATGGGCAAAACGAGTGGGTAAAAGCTTCTCTTTCTTTGATTCAGTTTTTAGCATATTCCCATAAAATGGGTGCAAATGAAATAATCTGAGTTTGAAAAAGTAGTTGAGTTAGTCATTTGTGGATACAAGAAGAATTTTTTCAGAAAATTCATGAAGAAACTGTATATTTCCAATACACTATGGCAGTTCTTTTTTTATTTTAGAGACAACAATGGCTTTTCCTTTCATTGTAAAAAATCTTTGCTAAGGATGCCTAAATATTTCTAGATATAAGCTTGTTATGCTCAAATCCTATTAAAAATTGACTATTCTTAACTATTGACCATTCCACCTAAATTTCATCGCATCATTGGCTTGGTTTTGCAACAGGTTTCATTTGCCAGGTCGTACTGCAAAATTCAGATAATGCATATCTTTTCTGAGTATGGAACACAGAACATTTCTTTTAAAGATACTATAATTTGTATCATGTTCTTCTGGGATTTTGGTAATAGAATTTTTCTTTCCAACAACTTAAAGCAGGAGAGTTTTATCTTGCAGTCAAATAAATTAAACCTGTTTTCTTTTTCCTGAAAGTTTATTAGCATAAGACCCTCTTTGGACTAAGAATGCACTTATATAACAAAGAAATACTGGAAATACAATAGGTTCACTTTATTTCCCCTCAAAAGGAACCTGGAATGAATGAAATTAAAAGATATCTCTAATTTTTATAAACAAGAGTGTGTTTGATTTTCTTACTTCAGTTGAGATTTTCCTTTAAAGTGAAGTACATTTCAATACATTTCTCATATGCTCTTTCCGTGTTCTTCTCTATAACCTGTGAAGGAACAAGAATCAGGATGGGAGAGGTCCCAGGCATGGAGAAAAACATACAGCAATTGACAGGACTTTATTATACAGTTATTATATGGACTTTACTGTTATTATGTGGTTTCATTGTATCCACAATACACAGTGCACAGCCTGGGCAGGTTCAGACTTGCCACGAGTGTGCCTGCTCCCTGCTTCCCCGCTCCCCTCTCTGGTTGGCCGCATAAGCTGCAGAGAGGAGACAGCCACCATTCGCCCTTTCCTTCCCCGGGTCCTCCCACGTTCCTCCCCCTTTACCTGTGTCCCTACCCCGATTTGTTCCCCCATTTGTCTGTCTCATGCTCCACCCCGTGTTCTAGCCCTTTCCCCGCCTAAACCCATAAAAACTCGGCAGTCCTCAATGAAGCATTCCGTTTGCACCTCTACCTTGAGTCTGGACCCGTCCGTGCTGTGTCACGGCCCCATCCCCCCTCGGACCGTGGCAATAACCATTAGTGACTCTTAGCACTCCAACTTACCTCTTTAATGTTAAAGAACTGGGCACCCTTCTCCTAAATCAATAAAAAGTTAATTTATAGAAGACTATAAAGTGTTATGTGAGTGTTAGCAAAGCTGTATTCTTCAGTTATTCATAATTCAAATCTTTATGGAGGATGCACGAACAGAGCTGCCCAGTATTCAAAAAGCTTCAGTGCTGTAGCTTGAGCAGTACTCCTGCAATAAGTACCAGCCGTAGAATCTAAACTGTGAGCACTTTAAAATACAGAATCAATAAACAATGATGTATTAAAGTGAAATCGCAAAGACTAGAGTTTTACTGAGCAATAGATTGGTCCACAAATATGTGACAAGGGATTTGGACTATGTGGAAGGAAAATTAAATATAAGGAACAGTTGCTAGTGTATAAATGGAAATGTCAAAATGAAGCAACAGAAAATATACAACATAAATGAAGGAGATTCACTTAAGGGAGAGAGCAGACAGTCTCTATGCTGTGGTTACACAGTATTTGAGGGAAAAAAAAGTCCTAAAGATGGTAAAAAGTAGCAAAGCAGGCCAGAAATGCAGCATACAGATCCATTTTTAGTGTATACTCGAAGTCATATAATCTTATTTTATTAAAACAAGTGGTTTTCAATAGTCTTGAATTTGGTACCACTACGGCTCTAAGAGAATGAGTTACTTGTCTGGCTCAGTTGTCATGGAAACAATTATTTACTTCCATCTGGATGATATTCATCATTATGGATCTGAAGCCAATTGAAAAAGTGAGTGAACTTCTCTGATTTCTGTGATTTCTGTAATTTAAAAAAAAGGAAGACAAATTGCCTATATCCTACTACATTTAGATCAATAGGGCAGTTGTACTTACAGAACCACAGAATGGCTGGGGTTAGAAGGGACCTCTGGAGATCAGCCAGCCCAGCCCCCCTGCTCAAGCGGGTTCACCTAGAGCAGGTTTCACATCCAGGCAGGTTTTGAGTATCTTCGGAGAAGGAGACCCCACAACCTCTCTGGGCAGCCTGTTCTCCAGTGCTCTGTCACCCTCAAAGCAAAGAAGTTTTTCCTCTCCTTGTTGGATTTTCCACCATCTGTGTCAAAAAGTTATTATTGATGCCCTGCAGGAACCTCCTGGACTATGTGTGCTCTGCAGGGCGGTTTAAATCCCCCATGTGATCCAGGGCCTCTGATCGTGCAGCTACTCCCACCTGTCTGTGGAAGGCCTTGTTCACTTCCTTTTCCTGATAGGGTAGCCTGCAGTAAACACCAACAACAGTTTCACCCATGTTACCATGCCCCTTAATCCTTATCCATAAATTCTCAACTAATTCTTCATCCCCCCCTACACTTCAATACATTCCAGTTTCTCTGTAACATAAAGAGCAAATCCACCACCTTGCCTTGGTATCCTATCCTCTTTCCTAAAAAGCACACAGCTATTCATGACAGCATTCCAGCCATGCGAGCTATCCCACCATGCCTCTATAATTGCAATGAGATCACGGCTCTGCGACTGCACCCAGATCTCTAATTCTTCCTGTTCATCCCCCACACTGCGTGCATTGGTGGAAAGGCATTTCAGAGAGGTAATCAAACTTGTTGCTTTCCCAGAAGGGGTGCAAGAGGATCCACTACAGTTAAACACACCTTGGAGGTGCTTGGCCTTGTGGTTCTCCTCTGGGGAGGCAGCTAAGGAACCTTTGTTGCTCCTCCTGTTAGCCCGGCTTATTCCCAGTCAGATGGCATGGCATGAGGGATCCTGTCCCCAGGTCCTTCATTTTAAAGCTTGCCTCACAAAGGTGGCCTGCCTGCTACCAAAGATTCCTTTACCTCTTCTGGGCAGGTGGATCCCATTCCTCCCTAAAGAATATCTCGTTGTCATCAAAGCCAAAATACTCACTACAGCAGCAGTCACAAAATCAGAGGTTGATTTGCATTATACATCTACTTTTCTGTACCCTTCCATCTAATTGATAAAATAGGAAAAAGATAACTTGGGCAACACTTTTCAGTTGCATCCCCAGGGCTTTATAGTCTTCCTTGATTCTGCCCAGGTTCTGGCTTGCAATGTCATTTATGCCTACATGAAAGAATAGCAGTGGTTAGTAGCCTGTGTTCTTGACAAACTGTGGCACCCTCTAGAGAACATCTCAGACCTTAGCTCTCAGAATGCAGCATAACTCACATGACTCCTTGTCAGGCTGGCAGATGGGCACCTTGGCTTTAACCCAAGATTAAAAAAAATTAATGTCTTATTGGCTCTTTACTTTTTGAATGTCTTTACAGGTGCAGATTATGCTATCATGAATCTACTTAAGAATTACTTTTATTTGATGACAAGACCTAACATAACAGTGAGGTTATCCCTGTTTTAATGAACTTAACACTGTATAAGAATCAGAGGTGACCTGCATCCAGAGAGCCTATGGATGCATTTGTTTAAGACATCATATTTTCTAACAAACAATAAAGGAAAGAATGGCTGGGAAACTTAAAACTTGATCCCGAAGGGATAGTCTTCAGTAGGAGTCAGAGAACCACAGAATCACAGAGTGGGTCACAACTGGAAGAGACTACAGTTGGTCATCTGGTCCGATCTTCCTGCTCAAGTAGGGTCATTCTGGAGCACATTGCACAAGTTTCCATCCAGACAGTTACTGAATATCTTCGGTGAGGGACACTCCACAACCCCTCTGGGCAATCTGTTCCAGTGCTTGGTCACCCAAATTCTTCCTCATGTTCAGGTGGAACTTCCTGTGCATCAGTTTCTATCCATTGCTTCTCATCTTATTGCTCAGCAACACCGAGCAGAGCCTGGTCCATCCTCCTGACACCCTCCCTTCAGATACTGACAGACATCGATGAGGTCCCCTCTCAGTCATCTCTTCCCAAGGCTGAACAAGCCCAGATCATAGAATTGTTAATGTTGGAAAAGACCTCCAAGATCAACAAGTCCAACCGTCAACCTAACATCCCCACCATGTACACCACTAAACCATGTCTTTGAGTTCCCTCAGCCTTTCCTCATTCAAAAGACACTCCAGACCCTTAATCACCTTTGTTTCACTCCTCTGGATCTGCTCCAGGAGCTCCATGTCTCTCTTGTTCTGAGAAGCCCAGAACTGGACACAGAACTGCAGTTGTGGCCTCACTAGGGTTGAGTACAGAGGCAGGTTCACCTCCCTTGACCTGCTGGCAATTCTTTTCCTAATGCACCCTGAGATACCATTGGCAAAGAAAAGAAGATAGTATTTATACTCTTGATCTATAACAAGAAACCTTCCTGTATGAGAAAATTCCCACAACTAGCTGTCCCTCTCCAGCAACAACACTGCAGAAGGCACCAGTGTGTGAGTTGTAACACATCCCACTTGCACAGGGACATTTATTTAGTGATGCAACGAACACAATCTGGAACTCACTGAGTCATCTCATTAAAACCTATGTTGTCACTTTTGCAAGTTGACTAGTGAGACTAGACCTCCACTTCAAAGAAGCAGCATTTTAAATCCTAAAGCGAAACAAATTAGACTTATTGGTATGTAAGAATATTTCAAGTATGTCTGTTATGGGCTGACATGTAGGGTATTAAGGAAAACTGAATGTTATGTTTGTCATTACAGAATGATATTGCAAGAGTCATTTATTGACTGAGTAGTCCTATCAGGAAATAATTTGATTCAGGGAAATGTTCCTATTAATTTCTTTTGTAAGTCAACCAGCTGGGTCAATGATTGTCTAATTCAATGATTGTCTAATTCAACTCTACTCCACTAGTACAGCTGCTAATCCTCTGTGCTGGTGGGTAAATATGTATTGGACTTTCCAAAACATAAGGCAAACACAATTTTAGTTTACTTATAAAACAAACAAACAAAGTAAAAGGCTGGTAACTGAACAGAATGACAAAAAGAATTTGTCTTTAATTATTTCCTAAGCAAATGAAGAATTAGCTGAAGATGCCAACACTTGCTGCACACAAGCTTGGAGGGACTTCAATGCTTCTGCCAACCTGGATCTGCAAGACAAACTCTGGATCTGCAAAGGTACTCTTGAGACACTGCAATGTCCTTGCTATCAGGAAAATGGTATTTTTCTTTCTAAAGTGCCTTGCAAGTGAGCATTAGATAATTCAGCCATTTTAATCATATAGGTTTGAGATTTTGCAAATTAATAGAAAATTGATGAAAATATAAGAAATTACCATTTTATCAATAAATTTTACACTGTAATGACAGTAACACAGTGCACCCAAACATACATTTATTATGTCATTGGAATCAGTTAAGAATTGTTATTTAATTCAACCAATCTGAGGATATGAAAAAAATAATTATGAGAAGCTGTTGGATAATAGGTCAACATGACCCAGCATTGTGTTCTTGCAGCCCAGAAAGCCAAATGTATCCTGGACTGCTTCAAAAGGAGTGTGGGCAGCAGGTCAAGGGAGAGGATTCTCCCCCTCTATTCTGCTCTCATGAGACCCCACCTGAAGTACTGCATCCATCATTGGGGCTCACAACATAAAAAGGACATAGTCCTGTTGGAACGTGTCCAGAGGAGGGTCATGAAGATGATCAGAGGCCTGGAGCACCTCCCCTAAAGAAACAGGATGAGAGACAAGACAAGACATTAAGATGACAAAGATGCAGATTCTAATTGGTTTCATACTATGAGAAATCTTGTGATGTGAGATCTGTTTATTGGTGGGAATGGACTGAAAAATGCTTTGTCAAACATACTTGACTGTGTTGAAACAGCACAGTCCACTTAGATGCACCTAGAAAACACTGTCATTATATATGTGAATCTGCTTATACTGGCTTTTGCTGTTTTAAAATTAAATGTGCTCGGGAAGCAAGCCATATATTTTTATGACTTCAAACAGAATTCACTACATATCCTGAGCAATAAAGCAAAGTTTTGGTTTTGAATGGCTGAGCAGCTGCAGATTGGATGTAGACTAGAGTTGAAATGAAAATAGCAGCATTATTCTGAATGCTTCAGAAACTGCATAGGGACACTGAGAGACTGTCCTGTCTGAATGGTTATAGACTTGGTGTGAAAAATTGGCTTTGATGAGAAATGTAATGAAAAAGTCCACTTATTTCCTAGATCCAGTTTTCAGATTCACTAGACATTACTGGTGTTAAAAGCATGAGAAATGCCATACTGAATTGTAGTAAGATGGCATTGCTCTGATATCTGGCTTCTACTGCATAAATTTGGGGAAGGGTATAAGAAACTTGCGTCAGGTGTGTGTCATAACCTAGCCATCGGAATACCGTTCAACGATTAGCTCAAGGCTGGAAGTAAGAGATTTACTTCCCTCTCAGTTTGTGCTGTAATTGTAATGAATGATGGATTTTATAGAGAGAATTGTTACTAGTCCTTTTCTAAATCCTCTTTACTTCAGCCTACAACTCCCTCCTGAAGCAAATGGTTCTATCAGATAATTACAGTAGAAAAAGACACTTATTCTCTCTTTGCAATTTTCAGTTCATCACATTTCAACTTCATTTTACGTCCTCGCATTTGTGTGCTATGAAACAATGGGAACATAATTCCCTGTCTGACCTATTCCAGATTATACAATATATGTAGATTTTTTTTCTTATTATTTAATTTATTTATTTCTCTTCCATACTAAACAACCCTATTGTTTTCGCTTCTTGTTTAGTTTGATGGTTATTCCAGATTATTGGATCCTTCTTGCCACTTCTCAGATCCTCTGGCTGTGCTACAATCCCCTCTTTAAGATGAGATGAGGAATAACATACTCCATTCAAAATGAGGTCACTTATTATGTAGTAAAGTAAAGATATTCTCATTCTTTGCTTTCATCTGTATCCTTCATTTTATTTGGTTTTTTTCTAGACCTGAAAGTGAAAGTAAAACAAGGATCTCTTCTGAATTTTCATGTCAATGTAGTATATAACTAGCTCAATTTTATATTATGCACTGCTTTGCATTTAACTGCAGTTGGTTACATCCAGCATTTTCTTGATTGTTAAAACAGCTTATTCGAATTTTTCTAGCTTCTTTCAATCATCTCTGAATTTGACTAACCTGCCAATTTTGTGTCATCTATGAGGCATTCTGCGTTCTTCCTAAATAATTCTAAATGAAAGGTTTTCATAGCACTTAATGTAAAGTGCAACTCCTAAACTTGTATTTGATTAGATAACCACCACATTAAAATGAGATTCATCCCTTATGTCATTTTAGTGCAGTTAGTGTCTTACCTAGGACTCTTCTAGCCCAATTGTAATGTTACATTCATTTGTATATAAAAGATAGTAATAACTGACTTAGACCCTAATTCAAGATACCATTTGAAATAAAACCAAGGATACTAATAACTGCCTTAGGTCCTAATGCAGAGTGCCATTGGAAGTGAATGAATTCTGAGTATTTTCAAACGCCATGTTGAACAATGACATAAAGGTTAAGAACTGCTTTGAGGTGCTCATCCCATGCATTTCTTCTCTGTCTCTAATCCAGACTGCCAAGTCCTTCTTAAACATTAAAAAATGGGGCTACTGGGACAGAGTTACAACTGCATACATCAGAAACAAAAGACAACTATTTTTCTTTCATTTTTCAGATTGTAGAAAAAAGTAATCTAAGAATTTCAATACGTATTTGAGAACAAAACAACAGAACTCCAGCATTCCACTGCAATAGTTGCCAGGATTACTCCAACAGGTTTTCCTCCATGTAGAAATTCAAGTGCCTTGTGTGTTAGTTTTTTTGCACTGGTGTTTAGTTCCTTAAAGAGATAAGGCAAGTGTAGTGGAATTCATGTTTTACAAAAGAGCAGATTTTAACTCTGGAGTTGGGAAGCACTTGGAGATTATTTATTGCAAATCAGCATCATAAAACTGCAGCACTTCACAAGGCCCATCACATAATTCAATGTAATTGTGAGCAACAAGTGAATGTTGGTTGATGTGCTGTGGCTCTGAGTCCTGTGATGCAAATGGGAGACCTGTATTATTCAGGTAGAACAGCTTTATTAATAAAGACTTAATATTAAATAACTTTCAGCCTCCAAAGTGGTCATATGCCAGAAGTGAGACACTCAGACTTACTCAGGAGAGACTTCTACCTACCACAAAGATTTTTTCATCACATGGCAGTTAATTAATTGTGTCTTAGGGGATTTGGAGACTCCAAGTCTGGAAATATCTGCAATCAGGTATGAAATCCTCATGACATGGCCATTACAATACAAAGGATAGTCCTAAACTTCAGCTAACACACGTCCTTAGTGTATAAAAACTTCTGACTTGCCATATTTCAACACAGAGAGCATAATGCAGCTGAGTCGTGTGTTATGCAAAGAACCTTTTATTTTCAGTCTGCATCCCCCAACTTTTCTACAGCTTCTGTTAGTTCTCTTTTTCAAACGATGAGAATTTCTCCCTTACCTGCAGGTACCTGGAGACTGGTTGCAGCTCTTTATTTCAAGATACTCAGAGGGAGACAACACAAGTGCTAGCTCTCCTGCCTCTGTGATTTTCTCAGGGAGCAGATCCAGCTGGTGCTTGGCACATCCCTGCCTTCTCCAGTCTGTGCTTTCTCAAATGTCCTGCTTTAACCAAGGTCAAGAGCACCAGGACATAATAGGAGCTACCTCTGCTGGAAATACTCTCAAATCTAAGTGCCACTTCTGGGACCTTTCTGCTTCTAGACAAAGCGTGGACAGCAAAGACAAAGAATGAGGCCCCTTCCAGTAACTGAAGATCCAAGTACCCTGTCACAGTTAAGGTGACAGAACTTCTTCCAGTCCTTAGTGTAGTTGGGGGTCTATTCTGGATCTCAGATGTACAGCTAGGGGACAGTGGGAGTCTCACTTCCTTAAGGACAGTGTAGCAAGCACTTCTCTGCAAAGAGGTGGAAACCACCTCACCAAGAAAGGAAAACACAACTTCATGATGGACACTCCCAACCTGCTGATGGGGCTTTAAATAAGGCTCATGGGCAAATGGGACTACAGCCCACAGGCAGAAGACACTTGTTAACTCTCTGGGGCAATAACAGAGAAGAAAAATGTTGCTAAAAGATCATCGGTTTATGGTTTTCTCTGACCATACAGGGCACTTCCCACAACTTACCTTGCCTGGCACAGTCCAGAGGATCAGTGCCCATAGTCTTGTTGCTGGTTGCATGAGCATCAGAGGAACCATTTCTGGCTACACAAACATATGCTGGCCCTTCCTCTGGATCTCTTTTTCATTATCTTTTGCCCCAAATGGCTCATCCTATTCTGTGGGGCTGCTAGAGGTTAGAAAGCGTCTCACTTCTCTGAACACAGAGGTCTGGAAAGGTGGTCCACAAATGATAAAGCCAAGACAATGCTCCCAGGAAAAGTACAAATCTTTCTGCTGATAAAATTTTGATACAGGCATTCCACAGCATCCTGAACCTTAACCCTCTATTTGTTGCCATTTCCTTGGGGTCTTCACCATTCAGTCTCTCTCACCTTGGCCTCTGTGAGCACTATTAACCCTATTTTAGGAAATCCATTGGCAGGCACAGCTGTTGTGGGATCTCTCTCTGATGACCTTTGGAAAAAGAACTATAAATGCTTGTATACCTGCAGTGTTACCACTCTGATTTATGCAAATAACCTCTTTAACAATACTCAAAATACCTAACACCAAATTCTGCTAACTGAATCAAACAGATCACTGCTCTTTATCTCAATTCATTCTGTGCTCAAAAATAACGTGTTGCATTCTTATACTCCTACAATCTAAACCACCAGTGGCTGAACAAACAAGTAAGGGAAAAAACAGTTTAAAATGCAGTCTGTACAATGCATGGGTTGTGGGATGGTTTTCTTTTTGCGGTGACTGCCAATACATTTAAATCCAGATTCCTTTAAAATTCAAAATAATAAATAAGATTTATTCTTAGGAAAGCTGTGATGAGAATCATCATTTTGAATTTGAATCTCTAACAGTAGGCATCTAAACCAACAAGGCTCCCTTGACAGAAGGAGAGATCTTTTTGTCTAGTCCTGAAGGAGGACTTGGTAATTTTATTTATACCCACTGCCAATCTATTGACTATAGGGGGATCCCAGAATCTTAAGCTGGGAAAGAAAACACCATATTGGTATTCTGCACTTGTAACAAAACGGACTTATTTCAGAATTTCTGGAGAACTTCCAGAGAAGATATAAAATATTAATAAAATTATACACATTGTTTGGGGTAGCTGCAACTTCTGTGAAAAAGCTTTCAATGTATTATTACAGATTTGGCTAAGTTGGAAAGGAGAGGGATCTAAATGTTAGATCTCTTAAGAACTTAAAGGAAGATGATAAAGGATCATGTTGAAGCAGCAGGCTAAAAGGAGTCTGAACACAGAATCAACAACACTGTGGAGTACCTCCACAACATCTTCATTTATAATTTAGTAAATAGAAGAGAGTAGGTAGCAAAATATGCTGAAAAGGTCAAGATGAGAGACACTGTTGACATAGTGAAGTTGAGAATTTCATAAAATGAGATGATCTAGCATAATAGTGTACTAGAAGTTGGATCAAGTTCAATAGTAGCAAATGCAAGATCAGGTAATTGAGGACTGTTAAATCTGCAGCTATGAGCTAAACAAAGTTAGGTGAAAATTACCAAGGAGAAAAAAAAATAAATCAAATGTATTTTGTAGCAGCAGACTCAACATGATAAGAATTGACATTTTTCTAGTATCTTGATCTCAAATATCTATGTTTCATTACATGTCACGCATTTAAGAGCATAAAATACTGTGAAACCAAGAAAGCCATCAAATCTTTTTGTTAGAGAGTGTTAGGGAGCAAACATACTAAACATTCAGATCACACTGAGCTGGGTCTATTAGTCAAACAAAAGGGCAAGGAAAGGACATGCTTTAACTGGAGCTTTATGAAAGACTTATGGCTTTCAGTAAAATTCCCTGAAGTTGTTTTCTGCAGCATATTTCAAATACATTCAGAGGTGGATCTGACCTCCACAGGTTGATGATGCCTCCACTTGGCAGCTGATTGGCTCATCATTCTCAGTCTCTTGAGCAGAAGGGGGAGACTGTACTGTTGCATAGAAAGGTTTTTAATCAAGATGTGCTATCATCCATCTTAATCTTTAATATGCTGGATCAGCTCTTGACTTACGATGAACCTTACTGGCAAAAAAAAAAAGTGGTTTCTTCAGAATAGAATAGAAGACACTTCCTTTATAATCGGGTTGTCTACCAAAACAAATTCACCTTCAAGCATGGTGGGAAGTGTAATGCTCAAAAAATCAGTGATTTTTTTGCTAGTACCAGCTTTCAAACACGTAACAGAAAGGCTTTATGCTTCTCTTCCAGTAATAGTGACCACAGTGACTACCAGAGTTGCTTTAAGCAATGCAGTTCTTGGTCCTATGGGCCTTTCCACTCCCCTTCTTATTGCGGGAAGGGACGGATGGAGGGAGGCAGCATTAATATTATAAGAAATAATCAGAGGTGTCAGACTGATAGATGTGGTCAACCAAAGAGAAAGGATTTCCACAGGTAAGATATTGGTCCTACTTGAGAAAAGTAAGTGGCAAAATTTGTCAGTTCAGACTTTATTTTCAAATATCGCTGTGTTTTGCGTAAGTTGCAGAAATCTGTTCAGACTGGATGAACGAGTTCCCATGAGCATTTTTAAACATTCAGCACAAGAATGCCCTTAGGATCCTATGACACACACAGCTGGAAAGCACTTTCCTTCCTTCTGAAAATATTCATCATTACATTTAAAGCAAAATTTGCAGCCAGCTGAGGGGGTGGGATTTGTCTAAACAGGAGCTGGAGAACTTGTGGAGGGTCACAGTGGCTGAAGCCTCCTGCATCCACAGCTCCCACCAGCAGCACAGGGTGAACACAACAAGGGGAGGCATTTTTGATTCAGAATCCATAAAGTCATGTGTCACCACTGGAAGCTACTGATGAGAGAAATGCTTTAACACTTTCTTTATGGAGTAATAAAGATAAACCTATAAACACCTTCCACTGGGTATACTTCTGTAGAATTCATGCATTATTGATGGTATAAAAGATAACTTTTGCATTGTCTTTATGGACTGGTTTCCTAAACACTTCCCAGTAAATTAAATATACTATTACAGGAGAAATCAGCCTTTTATAGCTGTGTTATCTAGAGAGAAGCAGCTACAGTTGAACAAGCTATGGTACAGAACTGAAAGTCCAGTCTCTCTCAGTCTATTCCAGTTGTTTTCAATCTGCAATCTTCATTTCCTTGGAAATTTAGTGACTACTTTTGGGAAGTTCACAAAAGATGAAAAAGAAAACCTACTTTCAGGCAGTCTATATGGACCCAGAATCTCCAGAGACAGGAAGTTCCTCAGCCTCTCTGGTCAGCACCGTTTCAGTGTCTGAGCACTCCCTTTATGAAGAATTTTTTTTCCTTATATCTAAGGAAAAATGCAATTTCTTTGCCTTGCCTTTTGTGCCTTTCACTGTGCACCTGCAAGAATAAGGCTCCATCTTCAGTGTAACAACGCAGTAGGCAGCTGAAGAAAGAAATAAGGTTTCCTCTCAGTCTCAGTTTATTAATAAGAGTGAATATATTTCATTTCAGGGGATATCAAATCTATGAATGAAGTTTAAAAGATGTGCTCACTATTACCAATTTATTATGTCCCTAGTCACAAAACTGGTTGTGCACACGTGGTTGTACACACTATACCAACAAAGTCAATTCTACTCCCCATTGCTACCTGCTGCCCCAGATTCATGAAGTGTGTTGCTTCAGCTCTGATGTATTTTGTGAAAGTATTCTGCCACCTAAAGGACATATTTCAGACAATACCTCCTCAAAATGGTTGGTTTTCCATGATGAGTTGAGAATATACATAGTGTTCCCAATTATAATTTTCTGATTAAAAGATTCAGTTTTCACACTCTGAAACTATTTCTCCCCCGAACAGCTACTCCTTTACTTGTTTTATTTCATTTCAGTAGGCTTCATGGCCTCAGCCTCTCAGTACCTCATTTCATTTGTTAAATGTAAATGTACTGGAATTAAAATGGTATTTGAGATTTTTGTCAATGACTCCTATGACTTCAGAAATTACTGACTTTTTTCAAGGCCTTGGGCTCCCACTGAAAATTAACTTCTCTCATTGCATTTAAAACAAACATCTCCATTCCCTTTGGCATTCTAAAAAATTATGGCTTTGTCCTTAATTAAAAAATGTAGAATTTCTGAGAGGTTGGCTGAAGGGAAAAGGCCAACTTAAAATACTCTGTACCCTGACTCTGAACGTGAATGTAGAGATGTACAGATGTAGAAAACTCTTCAGTTCCTTGACAGATGAAGTAGCTCATTAAACCAGCTAATTGATAACAGATCTATTATTCATGCTTCCACCTAATGAGCCAAATATGCTTTGCATTAATTCTATTGCCAGAGCTTCCTTATTCTCAGCAGAAAGCAGTGATATGTATACTTATGTTTGACACAAACATCCTCAAAGTCTGAGGATCAGATATGACCCTGAAATAAATGAGTTTTTACTCACCGGGTGAGTCCAAATTGCATTAAGTGAAAGGATTTGGGAGAGAGGGTAGTAATTAAACATATATTTTCTGTCAGCTTTTCCATATTTTCTAATTATTATTAAAAAATAATTTTACAATTATTTTTCTATATCTTCAGATTGGTTGAAATCAACAGTAATTCTTATTGGAATTCAAAAAAACCCAAATGTATGTTTGGATACACTATGTTATTATCACTGTAGTCTAATATTTATCAATATAATGTTCTCCTTTTTTTTGATTTTTTATACATTTGCAAAATCAAAAGCCTATGTGATTAAAACATTCTCAGGAAGAACTGTTTTTCATTCAATATGTGACATAAATTATAGTTCAGCAGAGAAACTGAATTTAATAATTTCTTTTTTTTATCTAGAAATAGCTTTCTAGACTTTTGCATCAGGGCATTAGGCAATTACTTACACTGAGATCCGATTTTCATGCTTGCACGGAAATAAAATTAAAACCTTCCCTTATTTTTATATATATTTCAATAATCAGAGTTCTAAATAAATCTGTGAAACAGCTAAGTGATTACAAGAATATTTAGCTGTGTATAACTCATGTTCTCTCTCCCAGAATCAGTCATCAGTGGTCACATCATCCTGGTGATCCTGGTAGGCACTGCTTTTGCAGTTTTCGGGTTTTGTCTCTATTGTCTTCAGTAAGGCAAAATGAATTCATTTGCCCAAGACACTGCTAAGAAAACCAGCTCATTCTCGTTCATTCATTTAAGAAAAAAACCCTGAGTTGTTGTTCAATATTCATAGAACAGGCACAGGTAGCACTGGTAATTTCAGATTTCTGAGTTCCTTCTTCAGCAAAATACTTAGGTTATTTTTTTATTCTCTGGTACATTTTTGCAGTGCAGACATGAAACTCAGTTTGTATTTTTTGATGATCAAAGCAAAATGTCTACAATAGCATTGAACATCACATTTTTTGAAGGCTTATCAACACTTTGTATTTGTAAAACAATGCTATTTCATGTAGGCAAGGCTAAGCTTTTCTTAAAACTGCACCAAAGTTCCTCACTGATTCCTTTAATAATCTATGTTTTGTACATGCTGGTTAATGCTTTCTCTTAAAATCAGGGAAACTATTCTTTGTACCTATATCTGTTTCATTTCATTTTTGTGGTGTCATCCATTTAACATGAGGGGAGTGACTACTTTTTCTTTTTCTCTTTTTTAGCGTAAATGTATTTTTTTTTCCAAGGAAAATGAACCAAACACTTGGCACACCTTTTTTTTTTTTCCATTATCACGATGTTGCTTTAGAATTTTTTGATTGTGAAGAGGAGTGAGGCAGGAGCATAAAGTAAAGAAGTCAAGATCTTCTTAAAAAGCTGTTTATATTGTACTGAGTCCCACCAAGAAAATCCAGTGGCTGAGACCAACTGTGTGAGGATCAACAAGGCCAAATACCAGGTCCCACACTTGGGTCACAGCAACCCCACGTAGCGCTACAGGCTGGGGGCAGAATGGCTGGAAAACTGCCTGGCATAAAGGACTTGGGAGTGCTGGTCAACAGCAGCAGAAAATGAGCCAGCATGTGCCAAGGTGGCCAAGAAGGCCAATGACATCCTGGCTTGTATCAGGAATAGTGTGGCCAGCAGGACCAGGGCAGTGATTGTGCCCCTGTACTCAGCAGTGGTGAGGCCACAACTCAAATCCTGTGTTCAGTTTTGGGCTCCTCATGATACGAAAGACACTGAGGTGCTGGAGCGTGTCCAGATAAGGGCAGCAGAGCCGGGAGTCTGGAGCACAAGTGTGATACGAAGTGGCTGAGGGAACTGGGGGTGTTCAGCCTGGAGAAAAGGAGGCTCAGGGGAGATCTTATCACTCTCTGCAACTACCCAAAAGGAGGTTTGTAGCTAGGTAGGGGTCAGTCTCTTCTTCCAAGTAACAAGCCATAGGACAAGAGGAAATGGCCTCAAATTGTGCCAGGGGAGGTTTAGAATGAATACTAGGAACAATTTCTCAGGTTTATCAAGCATTGGAACAGGCTTTCCAGAGAAGTGGTGGAGTTAGCATCTCTAGAGATGGTAACAACTGGACGTGGCACTCAGTGCTGTGGTCTAATTGACAAGATAGTATTCAGTCAAGAGTTTGACTTGATGGTCTCAGAGATCTTTTCCAACCTAATTGATTCTGTGATTCTGTAAATGAATAAGCCAGAACAATTTTTGCACAAAAGTGGAAGTACTTGGTAGCAACACTATCTCCATGCAAACATCCCAAAAGATATTTTTTTGTTTGCTTTGCACACAATTTGTGTACCTCCAAGAAATTAACATCAGTTTCATAAAGGTCAGATTAATCTTCAGACTGCTGCTCTCCAAATGAGATAATAAATACTTTTGATGCTCAACAAATTCAAAGGATCTTATATAGGCTCCTGAGGAAGTGTCAACAAATACACAATGCCATTATCATTTGAATCACAGAATCACAGAATATCCTGAGTTGGAATGGACCCGCAAGGACCATTGAAATCCAACTCCCGGCCATGCACAGGGCAGCCCAAGAGTCACACCATGTGCCTCTTGAACTTTATCAGGCTTGGTGCTGTGAACGCTTCTGTGGGGAGTCTGTTCCAGTGCCCAGCCACCTTTTGGATGAAGAATCTTTTCCTAAGATCCAACCTAAACTTCCCCTGACACAGCTTCAGACCATTCCCTCCAATCCTGTCACTGGTCACCACAGAGAAGAGATCAGTGCCAGCCCCTCCTCTTCCCCTCACAAGGAAATTGTAACTGCAATGAGGTCTCCCCTCAATTTCCCCTTCTCCAGCCTGAACAAAGTGACCTCAGCTGCTCCTTGTATGGCTTCCCCTCTAGGTCCTTCCCCATCTTGGTAGCCCACCTTTGGACACTTTCTAACAGCTTTCTTTCTTTTTTTAAATTGTGGCTCCCAAAACTGCACACACCACTCGTGATGAGGCTGGTGCCTCAGGTGAAACCTGTTTCTAATTGATAGGTACATGTTTCTGGGGCAGCCTGAATTCTTTCAGAACATCTGAAAGTTCAGGTGTTGCTCAATGTCACCACATCAGCTTTTAGAAGCAAGATTTCTACATTTGCTGCTTTCAACAGAGAATGGTACAGAGGAGTCCTGACAGGAGCAGGCTCATTAGTGGTCAGACAGAGTTGCAGACTATGCCAATCAGCTGTTTCTTCCTAATGAGGTCTGAAATATTTGGGAACTGAGATTTTTTTAATCAATGTTTATCTATGTTAATTGTTTGAAATGAAAAAACTTTCAAGTCCCCTTATTTATATTTGGAATCTTATGTTCATATAAATGTCTCTTTAAACACCTGTCTGCATCTACTCGTGTGGAGAAATTTTTCACAAAGCTGCATTCAGTAAGATGCTAAAGCTGAGTGGAAGTGATATAAGGAAACCAAGTGAAAGAAAAGCTAAGCTGACTACCAGGAAACTCTCCCTGTCAGTGAGGGTGAGGAGGGATCTGTGGATAAACAGCAAGGGAATAGTGGAGGTTTCATCACAAATCCTGGTGAAAAGAGGAATGAATGAAATGATAGAACTGTGAAAAAAAACTTGTCTTTTAAGAGTGAGGGATCACTTAGTTCTTTTCTTTTTCTACAAGCCAAAACTCCGATATCTTTTGAAGTAAATGCCATGCTATTGTCCATGGGAGTCTTACTTGTGTTTTACCTTATGATTTTACAGAGCCAATTCTCCATGGGCATAAATGAGCATAATTACTGTTGACATCAATGAGGTGAGACCTAACACAGTGCATGGCTTAATTGGATGATGGGATTTGCATTTCTCATGTATGCAAGCACTGCTCAGTGGCACACAAGTGTGCTTAGAATACTATCAAGTATTAACCTTCGATTTGCATGTCTAATGCTTAGAGTGTCTATAATAAATGGTTGTGCATTCACAACTAAAACTGGAGCCAGCTCAGATACTGATGATTTTTTATTTATTTATTTTCAGATTTTTGCAAGGATAGGAAAAATATTTGCCTATTAGGTGTTCTGTACTACAGATAGACCAAGCCCCCCGTCTATGAATATCCCACAATATCTAGGAGTATCTTAAAACCTCATAATCCTTTTCACTTCTACCCTGGATATCACTCATGACTTGAATTCCCTCAAATCCCAGTAGGAACCATTCAAAGAAAGACAAGAAATTTGCATTGCTCAGCCGTGAAGTGTGCAGCTTAACTACATAAATAGAAATATTTGCAAGTCATAGTTGTCATCTTTACTGGAAGGCACAGCTGTCTGCTTAACCCGTCACTGCAGAGATTGTGAGCCCTGTCTGTATAAAAAAGACAAATGTAAAAATAACCATGAGTCTTCTAGCAAAAAAATCACTGTGGCAGAAAGAGCACAGTGCAGTCAAAGGTATGGATAATTGCTCAAGTCACTGCTTTTCTGCTCATTATAAATCAAAGCCAGGAGGAAGCCCTGTCTGGCCTTTCTGTGCAGTCCATGGCTATGTTTACTCAGCTTTGTGTCGCCTTTGTGTCGCCTCTATTCCTTAGCATACAATTCCAGTTATAACACAGCACAGTCCTGGAAGTACAAGGGCAGCAGCAGAATGGCTCAGCTCCCAGCTAGAATGAAATCATAAAACATTGCTTTGCAGCTCCTGCACTGTCTGCTGGCCCTTGTGAAGTCTGACTGCCCATTCATCTCGTGAGCTGCTTTTGCACAGCTTGGACAAAGCTGGGCACGCGGCTGTTATGGTATTGCATGTTGTCACATAAATTGGCACATAAAGAAGGGCTGATGGCTGTAGTGATAGGGAGATTAGCTGGAAGGAAAAACCAATTCAGACTGAGCTCTGATCAGATAGCATATTCTTTCGGCCTCTAACAGGACCTCTCTGAGAAAACAGGTATTATTGACCCCTCCACATGCCTTTCCAACATGATGTGATGAATGAGATGAGGCAGACCCTGAAAATTGTATTCCTTACAGTCAGTGGCTGGTGGAAGCTGGAGTTGCATGTCATGGGCACAGCATTTTAGTGTCACTTGCTAATCACTACCCTTTTGAATACTCCTTGGCATCTCTGAGGACTGTGCATATATGAAAGCGTGACCTTTGTTGAGACAAAAACAGGAGAAATGGAGATATTCTCTTCCAGACCCCTGGACTTCTCTGCTGGGATTGTTTCACCTTCATCCTTAGTTTGCTGGTGATCACGTTTATGGCAGAGCCTCTCTGAGCTGAGCCTGCTACAAGCTGCTGGTGAGAGTCCTAGCCCAGAGAACCAAGAGAGTCGTGGCATAAGGAAACAAAGAGAAGATTGTGAACCTTTAAAACCTCACAGAGTTAAGTGATCTGCCCATGCTCACATGAAAAGTTTGGGGCAGAGCTAATGTGACCCAGAACTTCTCCATCCTGGCCCACTGTCTCCCAGTGTAACTGTTCTTTGCTCTGTTGAATGCACTGGGGAGAATAATCTGTTATCCTGATTTCTGGGGCCATCAGTACTGGATGGTAACAGTAATAGCAATAGCCTTTGCCTGGAACATCCACTTTATTTGTCCATGTAGGAGCTGATCTATGAACCGGGGATATAAAATTCTAAGCCTGCTAATTGCAGATTCATTGTCCTTTGCTGGAGTTGTCTATGTCATTGTGTGACTGCTAAGAGTAGATAAGAGAGAAATAATGGATCTGTGTCCTAATAATGCAGGCACCCTGGACCTAAAACCCACAAACCCATATTTTATTTTCAGTTTAAATAAGTATTGTGAATGCTTCTGTATCTCAGTATTGCCCAGAAGTGACCAGGTACCCTCATGGGCCCTGAGAAACAGCCCTGTTGCACAGTGTTGGCAGACATTTACAGACATGCAGATACTATTGAAGGCACTGGTGATTTAACATTTGAAAGAGAGGTTCAGGGGTCCTGGGTGGGGACTACCAGTTCTTGTACTGCTATTTCAGAACAGTGTTAGGTGTCTAAACTCAGTCATGTAATCTGAGGCAAAAGCAAAAAACGACAATGACAAAACAGAGGTGAAGGGAGAAACGTGAGCCCTGTTATAATTCTTTTTATTTCTAAGTATCTTTTTGATACTGTGTTTAGTTTTATTGAATTAGGACACATTCATGCTCCCACAAATGAAATCATGTCAGTGCTGTTAAAACAATATATATCTCTCTTGTAGCAGTTGTGTTTGTCGTAACTATTCTTCCTATTTAAGGATGACAGTTAGATATTTTAATATCCTTATCCTGATGTTTTCTTAATAAGGTTGCAAACAAACTTTCTGTGGAACATTCCATAAAGCTTAATTTTCTGTTGTCCTTTCTGTGAAACCAAATACTCCTGCAAAACCAAATTTTTGCTTGACCACAAAATTCCAGCATGTCTTTAATGCCTTTCAGACTTTTGAAAGACTAATTTTCTGATGATTTCTCTGTTGTAGACCTGCATTCAGCTCCTGCTTGGTGTTGATATCATTATAGTGTAAACTGAGCAATGACTGTAATCAAAGTTTCAGTGTTTTCCCCCGAACACAGCAGGTTGCTACGTGGGTGGCAGCAGGGGAAGGAGAGTCTGCAGGAATGTTTTTTTGGGGGGGACTTACTGTTGTCAGCAAAGATTTAGCCTGGGGGCTGTATTGACAGAAAAAGAAGCTGAACACAATAAATTGAAGAATGAACTGTATTTTCACAAGCTGCTCTCTGTTGGTCACAGAGAATTTCATGCTAAATCTCTGCTGTTATCAAGTCAGTGAGCCCAAGAGCTCCTTTCTGCAAGTCTTCTTTCAATTACAAATATGTTTCCCCTTACAGTAGTAAAGTTGAGTTCAATGTCTTTACTGCCTTTGATGTCATTTTAACTCCCACAGACCTGGATGGATATATTATTTTTATAACTCGGAATCAATACATATGGGATTCACAAGTCACAGAAGTAACAATATTTTGAACAGAGTAAGATTCACTGACAAAATAATAGCCAGATACTTCTTTTATTTAATGGCAGGTGCAATTCTGCAAGGTTATTTCTTTACCACTAGCCTGCTAGAGTGCTTCCTGCTAGTTTTAAAAATATATGAAGTACCATGACAGCCTGTTACCTTTTAAGTGTTCCACAGTGCTAACAGAAAACTCCCAATTCCTACATAATGCTGAGAATGTGTTCCAGATTTATGACTAATGACAGAGTGTTTACTGTTCTCAGTATTGAGGATAAAGTTTTCACTCCCTCTTTCCAGTCTGTGAGAGCAATGCCTGCACTACATGTCAAACATAAAATCAGATCCTCACCTGAATCTAAGCGAGTTCAATGGACACGTTGCACTTCTCGAGCTCTGGTTTTTGTGGATCCACCTCCAACCATGCTTTGGCACAGGCATATCCATATGCTCAGAGTGCTTTGTGCTGCAGGAGGCTGACTTTACTGCACAGGCTGCATAGTCAGTGATTATATCAGTAAATTAGATAGAGCTGGGGAATGTTCTTGGTCATGGCAATGTGACAGACTGTACTGTGAGACTGTTTGAACAGTCCCTGGTGCAGTTTTAGCCTGTGCCTATTAGCAGTCTCCCAAAAGCTCCAGAGCACCGTCTGCAAGTTAAAGCAATCCAGGGACTACTCCCAGTACATGATGTGTATGGAGCCACTCTGCTTTGGAGGCTGCAATGGTTTATTAAAACACATGCCAGTTGGCTTCAGTGCCTGGGAGTGTTTCTAGGCACATTCGGCTCTAAGTTCAAACACTGCCATAGGGTATCCTCAGTAGACACATATTAACTACAAAGAGTACAGCTCTAGGCCTTCTGTCCCTGATTCAAACCAGCCGTCTTACCCAGGGCTCAGAGAGACCAGGCTTTCTGTCTTCATTGTCTCTTGTGGGAAGTGTCCTGGCCAACTGTCAGATCCCTGTCAGTTTTTCTAATGCCTTCTTACAGTTGTGAAAGTCATCCCAAAAGATTTGATCACAGACACTAATGCAAACAACACCAGTAAGCATCCTGACTTATTAACATTCAACAGGAGGCAACGTGGTACACATAAATCAGCTGGGCTGGATTTACAATTTGATATGCCAGCACCTTGTGTGAAGTCTCAGTGGCAGCAAATCAAACTGAAGTCAAATCAAGAATCTTCATTGCTGACCAACAGTCTCAATGTGAGTATGTGTCTCATGGCAGAACTGGAAAAGGAAACATCTGTATTGTCACAGAGGCTGATAAGTTCAACAAGTTCAATGGTTCATACAAGAGAAAAAATCCTTCTTAAGGAAACCAGAAGCAGAAACTTCTAATTCATTCTGGAAATTAAATCTAATTTTTTTAATCTCTGCTATTATCAATTATTTTTACACATCAGTAGATTTCCCAGTTAAACATAGCATCATTTTCCTCTGCTTATTTTCTCCCTAATTATTTCTAAAGAAAGAAACTACAACATACATAAAAATGAAGTTAAAGCATGGATGCTGGTGGACAAGATCTGGCTTGAGGTTAATCCTGCATGGATAAAAGTGTGAGAAATTGTTCACCTCTGCAAGCAATGGAAGGGGGAAAACAGGTGGCCTGAGCCAAAGCGGAGTTAAACTAATAAAACAATAATGGAGAACCCAGGAGTAAAATGTATGAAATGAGCATTAGTAAATCTAGTGAGTGAAAATATCAAAAGGTATTAAAATGAGGGTTCTGGCTTCTGTCATTCATGAAGACCAAGATTATCATGTGAATGTTAAATCAGAAAAGCCAGACCCCATAGGAAAAGAGTAACACAGGAGTGGGCTATTCAGCTGGGAGGGGAA
Source organism: Pipra filicauda (assembly GCF_003945595.2). Lineage (NCBI taxonomy): Eukaryota > Metazoa > Chordata > Aves > Passeriformes > Pipridae > Pipra > Pipra filicauda. The sequence continues at coordinate 357,032 of NW_024104360.1, forward strand.
TGGGGAGCAATGTGGAATATAAGGTGGAGCAAGTGATGAGGTGATGGTTGTTTGAGGAGTCCCTGTTGAGCAGTGTGACATCTGATCCCTGAAGTGGAGAAAGGAGATAGAGCTCTGATTTGCCCATATCACATGTCTGCCTTGTTTCCTCAACAGGGGCACCTGGGGTGCTTTCCTTGGCACAGACTGAGGGATACCATGGAGAAGATGGAGAATGGACCAAGCATCCCAACATCCAGCATCTGAACAATGTGCTGAGTGCAAGGACTGGCACAACATTATTCAGAAATTCTGGGCAGAATTCAGTGCAATTGGCTGAACTAAACTGTGGTGCATTCTAATTAACATTACTGGGGACAAAATTGGTCTGGTTTTAGCAGATTGGGTCTTCTAAAACAGTTTTGATTTCCAGTGGGAACAAAAAGGTGGGCAAAGGAAAGTAGATCATCTACCTAGGCCTAATAAAAGACAAGGTAAAACCTAAATGGTACATTCTCTCTTTTGTTAAATAAGATTTTACTTACAGAGTACATACACACTTCTTGATGCATCAAGAGCTGTTCAAGAATAGAAAGTACACAAGTGCACTGAAGTGAAATCACCGATTTGAGTTGTTTTTCTGCTGCAGGCAATGAGATTTGGAGCTGTGCCATATAATTCAGTGCACAACTACTAAACCTGAGGTATTAGCTCATAGAAACAGAAGCTGGAAAAGACTCAGGCTCTGTAGATCTGCCTCAGAACAAGGCATTACCCGTGTTATCAACAACCCCACAGCTCAAACCAAATAAAGCACCATGGAGCACTGTCATCCAAGACTAATACACATAAGGAAATTCTTCCAAGATTTTTTTGTTTAGTTGGGTTTTTTTTGGTTTGGTTTTGTTTGGTTTGCTGTTTTGTTTGTTTGAATAAGAGGAATCATAGAATTACAGAATGTCCTGAGTTGGAAGGGACCCACAAGGATCATGAAGTCCAGTTCCTGACTCTGCACAGGAAAACACCAGGATACTGGGCCTTTGTCAATTCCACACTACAAGTGAGCCAGAGAAATGATTTTCCACTGTCTACATCTGACACAGAGAATGGGATTTGGTTTGAGATTAATTTAACTGCCGTTGCAGGTATTTACCTGTGTGCTGCTTGAGTAGGGTCAGTGGAGATGACCAGTTTAGTGCCAGAGCATAACATTTCAATGACCTTGGAGGTGTTGCAGGCTGTGTTGGTTGGCCTCCAGCTATTGCTCCAGAAGAGCACAGATCTCCTAAAGATTCAGTAACATATTTACCATCTCCCTATGGATGTGCCTGCACCCTCAGGCATTCCAGATGCCAGCAGACATATGACATTCTGCACAAAAAGTCTGCCTTAAGGTGACCTGAACAGCTTTGTAGGCTTCACCAGCTTTAGGGACTGGATCTCCGTGGGAACCTGGACTCTAGACATAGGCACATACTGCTCCCTTTTTTCTGTCAAGCAATAAGCAAGCAATATCTAAACTGCTCTCAGATAACCAAGACATCCGCATGGGAATTAGGACTTCCCCAAGACCGATAGGTGACTCGTGCTTTCTTGAAGCTGGGACAGCCTACAGAATCCCAAAGGACACAAGAAGCCTATAATTAGGCAACTCAGTTGAACCTCCTTTGATGATCACATACAATGAGATGTTTCAGCTGGAACAAGAGAAGACCATGTTGTTCCCAGCTGCATTACAGAGGTAAAGGCTGATTCTGTGACTTTCGATAGACTATTCACATTAGAGAATTAATTTTGACTTTTTTTAGAAAATATTCATAATATATATCTGAACCACTGACTAAGGCGAAAAAGATCACCAAGAATTTCAGCTGCTCTCTGTAGGTTAGGTACTGTTAGTACTTAAAAAGCAGAGTGCAAGGGGCAGATCACATATTCACAAGATTATTATTAGGAAGAAATTCTTTACTGTGAAGGTGGTGAGGCACTGGAACTGGTTGCCCAGAGAAATTGTGGATGCCCCTTGCCTGGAAGTGTTCAAGGCCAGGCTAGATGGGGCTTTGACCAATCTGGTCTAGTGGAAGGTGTCCCTGCCCATGTCTGGAGAGTTAGAACCAGATGATCTTTAAGGTCTCTTCCACCCCAAACCATTCTAAGATTCTATGATTATGAAGTTTTTTGTCTATTTCTAAGGTATTCATCATAAGAAAAACATTGTCTTGCCATTGGCAACCTCAACATGTTTCACTGAAATAATTAATCTGTAGGTACTATAAAGCTTAGAAATACAGTTTCAAGGCCACACTGGATCAGACTCCAATGATCAGCTATGGTTCAGAATCAATCTACTTTGTGTAACAATACAAATTCTTTTGGACCCATCAGTTGACAAAAATTCTACCCAAAATCAAAACACCAGCCCCAGATCACAGACTGGCATTACAGATTAGGCATTTTCTCATAACATCTTCATGATCATGTGTAACAACCAGGAATTAAATGTGAAGTGTCATATTTTAAATTGTCATTAACATAACAAGGGAAAAATGTAGCTTAGATTCACCAGTATTAACAATAAAATAGAAGTCAAGCATTGTAATGTGAAGATAAATAGCAACAATTTAATGGACTAAAGCAGACAAAACGCAAGATGTTTATAAAAGCTGAGAAGCTTGACATTACTTTCTAAGCATTAATATATGGTAAATACATATATGGAATTGGATACTAAGCCAAGTGGAAGAGTTTCAAAGAAATCTGAATGAATGGTTGAAAACTGTAACCAATTAGGGGGTCCTGACCTGTCTGCAAGAATAAAGTGTTTACAGAGCCAGTGAAGAGTGCAGTGGATGTGACATCCAAAGGAAAATGAGAAAAATGTAATGATATCCTGACAAGAAACGTACTGTAAGTTTGATTGAGACTAATTAATGCAGAATTTTAATAGGAGCTTTAGAATGTGACAGCAGTGGATTGCAGCCACCCTGTCAGAAAGGCATGTCCTCTCTGTTCGCCTGAGTGTGGCACAGTTCGTGTGTGTGTGTTTGTGTGTGTGAACACACATGCCTCTGTGTGTGAGCACACATGTCTGATGAAATGCTAAAGCCTCTGACCCTTCACTCAAGGCTGCTTAAAACTGGTGTCCCTCAGGACCAAGTGCAATGTGAATCCTTGCTTTAAATCACTACGGCTGCAGAGATGCAGGTGCAGTTGGACAAGACTAAGGTATATAACGACAGTACAGGAAACACTGGCTCAAGTCTAAGAGCAAGTCAGAGCAGCATGGTGATACAGATAAAGCAACAGGTCCTGTCCTTCACCAAAAATAATTACTTCAGACACAGAGACAGGCTGATTAGTTTATACAGCTTCCTGGCCTAGAGGTAGTGCTGGCACATCTGCATCGTTTTCCACTGCATGGAGAAGATATTGCCTCTAGTGACCTCACTCAAAGTAAAGCACCTCAAGCAAAGTTTTCACTCTAGGATAGAACAGGAAATCTCATTTAAGATTTACAGCCAGTGAAATGAATAGATTAAACCAGAGTCTGTCTATGTTTATGGTGCTGCACTTGGTTGCTGTTCCAGCGCATAAGCCAGGATGACTTGAGCTTCATCTCACCAGCAGCAGCTCAGGGAGTCAAGCAGCAGCATCGCAGCACATCTGTGCTGTGCCAGCTTACATGAGTTGACCTCAAGCTTAAGAGCTGACAGCAGAGAACTTAAGGCTCTATGGAGCCCCAGGCAGTGTTTACCCATCTTGTTGGGTGTCTTTTCAGTTTGTAAAGAAATCCAAGCTGCTATACTCCTCCACTAGTACCTGATGTAACTAGCCAAAGACTTCTGTCTATACATACTCCCAAGAGTCATGACTTGCAGGACTCGTATCAAGACCTGAAATACACTCCAAGCTAAAAATATTAAAAGGCAAATCCCTTCAAAAGAGATCTGAAGCAAGCTACTAATTCTCCTGGACATGAATAAACTATTCTTTTTTTCTCTCCTGAGACAGACTTGGTTTCCTGAAGAAAATCATCCCCCATCTGTCTTTGACTATTAGCTCATGTAATGGTTCTGACAGCAGATGGAATTTGTGCCTAGGAGAAGTGCTGACCCTTTCCTGAGAAATGAAAAAATCCTTCGTTTACCAAGCAGACTCTATATAAATAGAATGGCAGTCAATAAAAAGGAGGTGGTCTCCTGGGAAGATAAATAGCTGTTTGTGTTCCTGACTGTAGGAATGCAGTTCAGAGAACAGTAGTTTCATTTATTTCACTTGTAACAAAGGGGAAATATTACCATGGAAAGCTGTTTTCTGAAATGACGTCTGTCTACCTTGGCTTAATCCATTTGGAAAAAAATTCTAAAATGGACAATAGCCCAGGTGACATTCATGTGCATTGTAAAGCTGGGAACTACACAGCTTCAGAACAAGTAGGGACTGCTTCACTTCCTGTTAGGCAGTGCACCTATTTGTAATGATTTCCACGGGCTTGCTCTGAACTGCACCAATTCTGATGGTCATCATCCCTGCAGCGATAGAGCTGACAGAGGCTCAGTACTGAACATTAAACAGCCCAGACACTGAACAATTCTGGCTTGGATTTGTTCTACTTTTTCTTCTTTGTCTAAAGTTTTCCAGATCAACACAAACTGTTTGAACACATGGATGTTCTCAACTTCTTAGATGCAGAGACAACCATCAAACAAATTTAAGCTTAAGCCAGCTGGGGTCATACTAACAACATTCTCAGTTGCAAAAGGGTTTAAGTAAGCTCAAAGTCTTGACTGGTAGGAGTCAAATTTATTTCAAGCGTAAGAGAATAGTACTGCATTTCAATCAAACTTTTAATAATAATTCCTCTATGCTTTGATTTACAAGAAAAACAAAAAAAAAATTCTATTCTGAGGTATGTTTGCAATTTCTCACACGTCTCAGATGGATTTCCAGTTAATTATATAAGCACAGTTCCTTTTGGCTAATACACCCTTTGTTTTATCTTTTTTTTTTGTCTCCATTCCTGTAACATAACTTGAAGGTAAATTAATCAGTGAAATGAAAGGAAGAATACTTATCTATCTTTCTGTATGGATATACATATACCACGGCTGTGTGTGCTGTTGACAGGCTGGAGGGAAGAGATGGCATCCAGAGGGACTTGGACAGGCTTGTGAGATGGGGCTGTGTGAATCTCATGAAGTTCTACAAGGCCAAGGGCGAGGTCCTGCACCCTGGTTAGGGCAATGCCAAGCACAAATACAGGCTGGGAGGAGAATGGATCAAGTGCATTCCTGGGAAGAAGGACTTGGTGGTGTTGGTGGATGAAAAGCTCAAAATGACCTGGCAATGTGCACTTGCAGCCCAGAAAGTCAAACTTGTCCTGGGCTGCATTAAAAGCAGCGTGGGCAGCAGGTCAAGAGGGGTGATTCTCCTTTACTCTGCTCTGGTGAGACCCCACCTGCAGTTCTGCCTCCAGCTCTGGGGTCCCCAGCACAGGAATGGCATTCACTGTTGGAGCACCTGTAAAGACAAACAGAGAGCTGGGGCTGTTCAGCACAGAGAACAGAAGGCTCTAGGGAGACCTTAGAGCACTTTCCAGTACCTAAAGGTGCTACAAGAGAGCTGGAGAGGGACTTTTGACAAGGACATGTAGTGATACAAGGGCAAATGGCTTTTAACTGAAAGAGGACAGGTTTAGAAGAGATGTTAAGAAGAAATTCTTCACTCAGAGGATGATTTAGGGACTGGAAAAAGTTGCCCAGAGAAGCTGTGAATGCCCCATCCCCTGGAGGTGTTCAAGTTCAGGTTGGATGGGACATTGAGCAATCTGATATAATGGGAGGTATGTCTGTCCATGGTAGTAGGGTTGGAACTAGATATTCTTTAAGGTCGCTTCCTGCCCAAACCATTCTATAATTCTGTGACATACTGCTTAATATTCAGGTTTGGTATTAGCGATTACGATCCCATCCAGCTTTATTTCATCGTCTCCTTTAATCTAGACTTTCAACTAAAACTCCCACTGGTTTCATTAGGAATATTTCAGTGTGCATGTAAAGAGTAGGGATAATTTTAGAAATGAGCTAACTCTCTTCACATTATGCACAGTGCCCTGAAACTTAATGTCATCCTAAACTGCTAATAAATTCAGCCCATTTCTGAGAATCCCCTTCATTCGTAGTTGCCTTCCCAAGCCATCCAGACTAATAACTGAGATACTAAAACAGTATATAAGTTTCCTTTAACAAAATCTGATTCTGATAAAAGGATAGACCTTTTTCCAAAAAATACAGAGCAATTCCATATCTGGTGCAACTCATCTGGGTTCCTGAGAGCTGCTCTGGTCATAACTTGTTTTTTCTGAACTTTCTTTTAGTCAGAGAAAATGACACTGAGTTTTACCATTCCTGATGACATTTACCAATTACAGATTGTCAAAATACTCGGGGTTTACTTTTTGGTGGCATAGAAGGGGATGTACATATAAACATCTTACTGTAGTCCAGAGAGGAAAGACAGAGATTGGAGTTATATGAAATTAATTTCCAAAAAAAAAAAAGGGAGGGAAGCATGGTATAAAATTTAGGATTGTATTTTTTCAGTCTCTATTTAAATCAGAGTTTCTTACCATCAATGCTATATGACAACCTAGAAGGAGAAGATAAAACTGGCCTGATTCCACCCTTGTGTTGTATGTGAAACCCAGATAAGTTCACAGTGCGTTGGCTATAGAAGTGGTACCAAAAAAATTGTCCCAATTATTCTTCAAACAAGGAGGAGGAGAGGAGCAGAACTTCTACCTTCCTCTGTTCCCTGAGGCATACTCCAGTGTGGTAGCCTCTCAGACAGAAGTCTGGAGTGATGAACAGGACAGTTGCTCTGTCAGCATTTTGTTTCCTTTTTTTCAGATTACAGAACAGAACACAAGTTAGAGAGGAGAGGAAAAGTACAGAACTAATAGGAAGCTAAATGAGACATGACAGTTCGGGCATGCTCTAGATGTGAATGCACAAAGTTTATTCCCAGTTGCTTCTCTTTAGGAATATTTTGTCTGAATAGCTTTAGAAACTCTAATATTTCTCAGACCTGCTTATGCTGTAGTGAGTACACTTTAGGAAGGTCTGGACAATGTAAAAACTTAAAATACATAACACTCCCTTGTGGTTTCAGTTTTAAATGTCCATTATTCTGTGACCACCCACTATTTCTGTAAATATCTGAGATTTCACACATCTCTAAATAGCCTGAACTAAATGGACATAGTCTCATTGCCATCTCCTGTAAATGGGTAGTTAGAAAATAGTGGGAGATTGTCTCCAGAATCATTGATGTAGGTATGTCTTGCTTGGGGGTCTTAATCACATTTTCCTATTGCAGTTCTGTCCATTCCAAATGTCTTTTTTTAACACTCAGCAGTGCTGGTGTTTGTATCAACAAGAGATGAATGGATCAATGCTGCCGCCTAGAGATTTCCCCTCCTTTCTTCCCTTTGCATGGGCAGCTTCTCTGACACTGAATAGTTACAACTGATTCTTCTGTTCACTACTATGGGGTTTCACCAAGGACAGTTTGCAGTCAGGATCCTATGTGACAACTTTTGCAGGTTACTTAGTTAGATAATTCATAGCTGAAAGATTCTTTGAGGTTCAGTCCTACAGTACTGCTTTGGTAGAGGAACAGATATCCATGTCATCTTTTTGTCAAACCTCCATTTTTTCAAGGGATTTTTTTTTCAAAATTCTTAATATATCATTTATGCATATTTTCTTTTGTTCCTGCTAAAGAAAAAACAAAAAAAAAAACCAAACCAACCAAACAAAAGGCCATTAAAAACCCAACAACCTCTGCTGCAATGCAAATCCATGCAGGAGTTCAGCCTGGAAACACCTATTTATATGAGAACTCAATGTTCAGGTGACTTCAGTAAACATCAGCAGATCTATGGGCAAGGGTGTGGATTCCCACTGGTAGGCAAGGCATTGTCCTCTCCCTTGTCAGGGGATAACAGGCATTGTGCATATTCAGGGATGGTAAACCCATTCTCCCAGTGTCTAGGAGAATAGCTGTGATCTAGATACTCAGTTGAGTTGCTAAGAAACCTAAAGAAATTTAAAGTATGCAAGGTTACAAGGCTAATCTAAAGTTAGACTAATAGTGTGTAGCATCCCCATGGCAACCAGGAGTGAATGGCATGTGAGGTGAAAGTAGAGGGGAAGACAGAATAATAATCAGCAATAAATAAACCTTGACAGGGCTTGGTGCGATTATGTTGTCAATGAGTTAAAGAATGCTGCTGCCCTGCTGTAGTTCAGCTAGTCTGCCAGGGAGAGAACTTCTCCTTGCAGGTTCAGAGGAAATGGAGGATGGCATTTTTAAAGCAAGGCTGTACTCTGAAAGAGTTGCTGATGAATGGGTCAAATGACAGAGAGAAGGGTGATCTGAATACGGACCATGTAACAAAATACTATCCTTTATTATTTCATATACAGAAATAAATTTCCATATCAAATCTAATATTTGTGCCCCTTCACCCTTTAAAGTTCCTGCAGTCCTGATCTGTTTGTTGTGTTATTTCTTCTAAAGGATAGTCTGCATAATTTTGCCAGCACTTATACTATTTTATGTATGAGAACGACATCTAAAGCATTACCTGGGTAGAGAAGCCAGATTGAAAAATCAACTTTTCCAATTATTGTCTTACAGCACCGGATTTTATGTGTTCATGTTCACCCTCCCATGTAACCAAGGAACAAGACTCCTGACTGAGGAGCTGTTGTCTAAATACACTACGGACTATGGGGTCAGTGACTTCAAGCTTCATGGCCACAACCACAGTCCAGCAGCAGAGCTCACATTTTCTACCCTCAGCCTTGTGATTCAGCCACCACCGCACATGAGCTAGTACAACGTTTCCTGACATGCTGAATGTCATGAGCAAAACTCATGAGCAAAACTCTCCTGCCCCGCTCCTGAGGTTCACTCACTCAGGAAAGGTTTGATTTTTGGGTCTTTGAATTCAAGTTTATTTGAATGTTTTTGTTGTACCGAATGGTAATTAAAAGCACTTTTAAACACACTCTTTAGTCCTAAATAACAATTGTCCTGAGAATTCACCAGAAATCTTACTGATTTCTTCAAAACAAGTCCCTGAGAAGATAAAATTGATAAATCATTTAAGGATAGCACTGTGCACTGCAAAAATACTGAGGGGAGTATTCCTCACTCAGCCATCACCATTCATATGCTTCTGAAATTTGGATTTATGCAAACAGTAATTCAAGACTACTTGACCCTCTCAGCTCGATGATCATGGATCCATGTATGTGCATGAAGTTCATGAATTTTCTTTGGGTCAAACCAGATAATGTTGCTTTGTTTTCACAGCTGAGTGGCACTACAGAGTGGAGATCTGAACTCCAGGCAGTCTTATTCTTGCTTCTCACACCCCACTGACACGGGCCCTACAGGGAAATGCTTTCTGTTCATCCTGCATGATCTGTAGTGATTAGTAAGTTCAATCCTTGCTTTCAAGACATTTCTGCTGAGCATTATGAAGGAAAGCAAAACACCTGCTCTGAAATGACTGAAATGCAGTCTGTGAGAGTTATGGGTACTCCTGAGCATCTGAGGCATTGAGACTTCTGTTTTCTGATTAGGAAAGAAGAGTCCTCCACAAATAAGCACAGTAAAAGACCTTTCCCAAGTACCTGTTACAGCATAACATTAGGGCATCTTAGAAATTCAGTTCTTCTGATTAAACATGGATGCTTCCAGTGCAGGCACCTACACCTGATCAAACTGCTTTAAACTCTTACTCGAAGTCTTTACGGGGTGCACCTTTTGTCTTAAAGCAGATGCATACAATTGGTCAAAGAAGACACATCCCTGATTTCACCAACTATACACACTGTATCTCCACCAAGTGTAGTATGAGGGTCCCAAATACTCCCCTCACAGAGTTTACAGCATAATTCTTCTCACTGTACCAATTCAAAAGATAATGAGACTCCATTTTATCTAGAGATGGGGATATAAAGAATGCTCTGTGTTCTGCTCTTGAAAACAGAGAATGTAGCTACCAGCTTTGGATTATGGTAACCTTGAACATTTCTGGCAACCTGGAACTTAAGCAGGTTTGATAAGATTTTCCTGCCTTGGTTCCATGACATTGGTAGTTAAAAGGAAGAAACAACTGATCTGCTAATATGACAATGAATTATTTCCTTAAGGCTATACAGGAAGGCCGAGGCATAGCAGAGATCTGAATTCAGTCTCTGGGAACCTACAGGTTTGGGCAGGATGGGTCCTTAAAGACCTTTTAGTTCCAACCTCCCTGTCATGGGCAGGGATGCCACCCTCTAGACCAGGTTTCTCAAAGCCCCATCCAACTAGGCCTTGAACACTTCCAGGGATGGGGCATCCACAGCTTCTCTGGGCAACTTTTTCCAGTCCCTAAATTGTCCTCTGAGTATTAAGAATTTCTTCTTAACATCTAATCTAAATCTTTTCTCTCGTAGTTTGAAACAATTACCCTTTGTCTTGTCACTTTCTGCCCATGTAAAAAGTCATTCTCCATCTTTTTTATTAGCATTCTTTAAGTGCCAAAAGGCTGAAATAAGGTCCTCCTGGAGTCTTCTCTTCTCCAAGCTGAACAGCTCCAACTGTTTCAGTCAGTCTTCGTAGGAGAGGTGCTCCAGCCCTCAGAGCATCCTCTTGGCCCTCCTCTGACATCCTACAACTGCTCTGTCTTCTTCCTTTCTGCGTTTTTCCCTCTTCAATTCAATGACAGCAATATCATTTCAGTCCACTTGGAAAGCTGTGCTTCCTGACAGATAAACATTTCACTGGTTGTTACTGACCTGGAGCTTCATTAAGAGGAGGAAAAAAAACCCCAAATTGTGAAAACATTGAGTTCAATTCAAATCTCACTGATGTCAATAAAAGTCTTTCAACAAATTTCAATGAGCTATAGATCCAGTCCACAATGTTTAAGCAATAAAACACTTTGACATTCACATTAGATAGTCAATGGTCCATGATGCCACATGTGGAAGTTCTCTTAACACTGTAAAATTAATCTATTCCATGATGACAGTCAAGTATTTGCTATAACTAGAGAATCAAGGACTCATGATTTTTAATGCTTCAGTAGTAACTGCTTTCTCTGAAATGATTTATATTTTCTATGTTATAATCTACATTTCCCATACTTCCCATTTAACACATTTAATGCTGACTAGTAGAAATGCTTACAGAAAAAATCACCCATGATCTCATAAATGAAAGGGAAAAAATCACTCATGAACTCATCAAGAAAAGTAAAAAGCATTAAAAATGTTTGAATCAGGTTATTCAAAAAGATGAAATTTTGTTGTAACTGAGTAATTACGTTATGTTAAATAAGTAACAACTGACTTTGAAAAGTATGTAATTCCACTTGCTGATTATAAATTTAAATCCAGAGAAGCTTCCATTATAATGTTACTGCATAATTTCATTAGTATTTCAAGACTTGGGGGGAGAAAAACCCACCAAAAAAAAAAAAAAAAAAAAAACAAACAAAAAACCCACCACAGCAAAAAAACACCATGGAACTGGATTCTTGATCTGAAGTGTTAGGAAATAATCCAGTGATTCCTACAAGTTTTCAGACAAACCTTACTTACTGCTCCAGGTTGGCATCCTCAGGACTCCTTCTAAAGGCTAATAAATGGATGATTTATTACTCTTTAGGAATCTGCTTTAAAATTTGGTGGAAGATCAGAATGATACTTAAATAAGTTAGCTTTAAAGTATTTCCAGCTTGGAAGCTTTTTTGCCTGAAGATCTCATATGTGATACACAGAGCTGGTTATTAGGTGAAGAAACAACCCGCTATTTTAAGCCTGTGAGGACTGTTATCAAAATAGTTCCAGCCCTTAATTGGCTCTCAGCATTTTAACCTTGCAATGATTTTCTAACTAAAAAAAAATCAGTTCTGCTTTGAGTATTTTTTTCCTTTTTAAAATGTTTTCCTCCAACATATTAATTTGTCCAACATAACCACAAGCCATTAGCAGGAGAGATGTCATTCCCCTGTGTGGTAGTGTTCTCTTCTTTTGCCTTTGCAAGAGGCTTTTTACAGATTAATTATCTGCCCAACATTCTGTTTCCAGTGCACTTTACTGAATCTGAGTTTAAGGGTTATTTTTCTCCATGTTTTTAAAGCATTTTCTTCTTAATTTGGAAGCTGCTGTTGCCACAAGCCATTCTTTCACTCAGCTGCACATCCCAGGTCTGAAATTCATCCTGGCATCTGTTCCCTGAAACCTGAGCAGATGGAAGAGTCCAGGGGGGAGTACTGGTGCCAGCATAAGATACCTTTATCTCTCTGTGGTAAATGTTTTCCAACAGTAAAATTCAACCCCAGATAAACTTGTCAGGAAATCTATTGTAGTAAAGGGAAGGGGGTTGTGAGTGTACACAGTTGTATATATGTCTTGTGGAGAAAAATTAACAACTTGATATTAGCTAATCTACAGAGCAACTATATTTTCAAATGTATTTATGGCAGTATTGAGTCCTTTGACTATTTTGATAGTCCATATGATCACCTTAAGATTGTTGCACATGCCCTTTGATAGCTCCTGAGCAAGAGCAGAGTAAACAAGCGCTGCACATTTTCAGGAAAATCCGAGTAAAATATGCAGTCGTCTGGTACATTTAAGAATATAAGGACAATTCAGTGCAAACATGGGAAAGGACACAATACATATACCCTGTAAGATGGGGAGAAAAGAAATTCAGTATTTTGTCTGTTTCTATGGTCCTTCTTGCTAAGCAAATCAGTAACCCAGAGAAGCCCTACAGAAGTATTTATTTCTCTGCACCAGATACTTGGGTGCTGAATTATGTCTTCCAACATATTTTCTGAGGGTCCCTTTGGGAGGAACTAATCCCATACCACTAAAAATGTGGTTCTATGCTTTTCTAACTCATGAAATATGAATCTGTATTGCCTGAGAGCCCAGTCATAATTCCTTAGTTGGTGAGAGAGGCCTGGCTGCTGGCTGCTGAGTTGAGCAGAGTAAAGGACATCAGTTTTGCATGGAAGCACCTCTAGAGGAATAGCAGCTTTAGCTATATATTGTTACATTTCAGCTACTTAAGTTTCCTGCATTTCTTTTGGGTGGAGTACAGCATTAGCCTTCACATGGCTTCGGTTCTGAACGCCGGCAGTGAAAGGCTCCACGAGAGGGGTCTGTGTAATTGGCAAGGGTGTTCCCCCTTTGAAGTCTCTCAAGAGTACATTTCTTTTTGTGATTTATGGTTATTGTTCCAATTGTGCAAAGAGAAAAACAATATTGATGTTACATCATGCACAATATAGCATAAGAAAAATCAGCAAAGATCCCCTATAAAGCATAATACCTCCACTTCCCAAGTGAACCATTGAAAAACCATTCAAGCCAGGAATTAATTCCCCCCAGTATATATTCTTTGTATTTCCTGACTTCTTACCATCTTGCCTTTGCAGCTTTCACTGATTGATTCTGTCCTTATTTTGTAATGAAATAAGCATACATGCCAACTTTTTATTGACCAAATAACCTTTCATGTCTCCTGACTCTCCCCTTGGGTCAGGACACTGCCCAAGGTAACTCCCAAAAGTTGAGAGCCCTCACCCTACTGGATGAGGGATGGCACATTCTGGGTTACCCTTCTGAAGCTTAGGAATTCTGAAGTCAGTTGTGTAGTAACAATTCCATTTGACATCCTGAATCTGTAATCCATCAATGTTGACAAAGCTTCAACTGGTTTTGTAAAATAAATTTTGTTTGAGTATATTATTTGGGTCACTTAATTTATAAGTCTCTGTGACAGAAGCCATCAGCAATTTTTAAAAATAACATGAATTGACATATTTTGATTAGAAAGAGCCCAATGACTAGGGATGTTCTGGAAAAGGGAAAAGGAAATTGTTGTTTATATTATCAAAGAACTAAAAAATATCCCAGTTCCATTAACAGGATTTTGCTATTAAACTAATAATTTATTCAGAGACTCTTTGCATTCCTAACAGAGCAATTAGACCAGGATTCAGGGAGTTGTGCACTAGTTCAGCTGTTGTGTTGACTTGTTTGGGAGTTCAGAAAAATCATCAACATTTATATGTAAACAAAAGAAGATTAAAAGATTTGGTGGGAGCACTAAGATTTCTGTTCTTGGGAGTACTCAAGAGAAATATAATGTTCCTATTTTTTGACTAGTCACATCGAGATAATCACAAATTATTTTCTGCCTGGATTTATCCATCTGTCTGCATTTATTTAGGTTATGATAAATTCATCCTTATTAAAAAGTGACATACATGAGTAGATTTAAGAAAGCAAGGTGTTTTCCTTACGCTGTTTGAAAAATGGCAGATTTTCTGCCCACTGAATTTCATAAGTTTTAGCACTGTAACCCAAAGGATATTATTTTATTATTTTCTAAATGACACGTAGAATTTTTGGTTTAAAACTTCATCCAATAAATTATTAAAGAACTCTATTCTTTCAATTTTCATACAATAGGAAGATCCCATTCCCACAGCATCTTCCACTTATCAATCTTCTGGTTCAGTTATCCCTAGAAAGGTGAAAATATACCTTTTACTGTCATCCACATAAAGAAAGATGAAAATAACTGTTCACATAGAACCACATGGAGGAAAAAATCATCAGTGATGGGAACAATTTTTACCTGATTTCAACAGCACCTTAAGTCATGTGAGATGAATTCCATCACAGCTGCCTTCATTCAGCCCATTGCAGTACAGCATCATCAGCCACCTCAGATTTACGAAAGGCAAGTTATGCCATATTAACCTGGTCACCTTCCACAATAAAATTTTACCTTCTGTTGGCTTGGGGAGATTGGTGGCTGCTGTTGACCTGGACAGCAAAGCATTTGACACTGTCTCCCACAGTCTCCTCTTGACAAACTGTCAAGACACAGGACAGAGATGGCCTACGAGGTGGGTAGGAAACTGTCTCACTCAGGGCGTGGAGAACAATAGTTTTTACTCAGGCTGGCAGCCTGTCACATGTGGGGTCCCCTAGGGATTGATAATTGCACTCAACACCTTCACAAATGATCTGGATATCAGGATGGAAAGCACTGTCATCAAGATTTCTGATGACACCAAACTGGGTCGTGTTGTGAACACATCAGAAGGAAAAGTCATGTCACGGAGAGACCTGGACAGGCTGGAAGAGTGGATTAGTGAAAACTCTATGAAGTTTAATGAAGTACAGATTCCTGCACCTGGGATGACACAACCAGAGAGCCCTGTACAGGCTTTGGTCTGTGTGGATGGGAAGCAGCCTTGCTTAATAGGACCTGAGTTTCCTGGTGGACATGCAGCTGAGGATGAGTCAGCAGTGAAGCTGCTGAAGGAATGAAGGTAAATGGGATCCTGGGCAGCATCCACAGGGATAGAGAAGAGATCAACGCACTCTATGCTGTTCAGGCCTGGAGCACTGTGTCCATCTGTTGTCCTCACAATTCAAAAAAGACATGGACAGACTGGAGAGGGTCTAAAGGAGGGCTTGAAGATGATCAAAGGGCCAGAGAACCTGCTCTGTGAGGAAAGACTGAAGGAGTCAGGTCCTTTCACCTTGGAGAAGAGATGACTCCAGGATAATCATCACAGTATTCCAGTACTTAAAATGGCAACTAAATAAAGGATGAAAGCTCTCTCTTCACAAGGAGTCACAAGGAGAGGACAAGGGGCAATGAGAGCAACTTGCATACAGACAGGTTTCATCTTGACATACGAAGCAAACCTTTTAGTGAGAACAATCAATCACCAGAACAACCCAGAGATGTGGTAGAGTTCACATTGCTGGAGGTTTTCAAGATGTGACTATATGGTGTGCTAGCTGATCTCCCCTAAGCTTCCTTTTACATGAGAGGTTGGATCAGATGATGTCTCCACGTCTCTTCCAATCTGGGCTATTCTATGATTTTATCATATGACTTTGCCTCAATCCCTCATAGTGGTGATTTAAAACAAATTCTGTCCTACTGTTGTAGCATATATGTATACCCAGCATGCACATCTCAGCTGATGATAAACAGTAATATACCATAGCTTAACCTGAGATGAAAATCTTGCAGCTGTAGGACAGATCTAGAAATCCTTAATGGATTTAGCCAGACCGTTTTTCTAAATGAAGCTAGTGGCTGCTTACCTGAGTCATTTCAATCAGTGGGAGTAAGGACTGAAATTAAATTTCTGAAGATGGATTAAAACATTTGGCCAAATAAAAGAAGAAGGAACAAATCCCCCTAACCATTCCACATCTGAACAGGTTCTATAGTGCTCATACTAGCAGAAAAAAAACAGAGATAACTGAGAAACAGATGAAGCAATTAAAAAGGTATACTTAAAATCATCATCAACACAATTTTAATGTAAGCAAGAATCCTGTCTTTATAAAGAGCTGCTGAGTGACTCCCAGCAGATGTAAGCACAGGCAGACAGAGAATGTAATCTGTATGTTAGTGTTACAGATGGCTTCTGCAATTTTTACTGTTTGAAGTATCATACTGTCCTATGTCCCTGAGTCTCCAGGGTCCCAAACCTGTTCCTTTTTTTTTTTTTTTTTTTTTAATATTTAACACGAAATATTTTCTCCTCCATTTAACTCGTGGAATAAGGTCTTAAACCAGCAGTTCTGTGAAGCTGAATTAATTTGTGTCTGTGGAGGACTGTGAAGCACTGTGGGGAGACATCTCTTAAAACTGCAAAGTAGTTTTGCTGTTACAGTCAAACTCTCAGTGGAGTGATATGGAAAGAATGTCAAGTGTGAACAAATCTGCAGTTTGTGAATGATGCAGACATCTACTGACTGTGGTGAGCAGGTGCTGGGGTCTATCTCATCCACTCAGCTACAGAAACAGTCACTCAGCACTAATTCCAGCTTTTCTCCTTGGCAAACAGGTGTGCTGAGTTCTTAAAATACAAGGAAGAGGGTGGCATGGCAAGAGCATATTGCTTTGGTGCTGACAATTTTCTGTGTTGGATTTCACGCTGTAATGTCATACCGTGAAATGATTAAGTGGAAATTAGCATGTTTCCTTCTCCTCCTCCATTTTTTGTGCTTTGAATAAATGCAGTTTCCCAGTTTTGCCTGTTTCTATGGGTCACTTTTTCCTCAAGCCTTGAAGCAAACTGCTGCAAGGTTTTCTTGGCTTTAGTGGACTTTGGTCCACCTTTCTAGCACAAGGTCATGTACAGCATTGGCTGTAGTGCTCAGAATCTTCTTCCAGAGCTAGGCTAGATTTTCCATCCAGGTAATACTTAGTCTTTCTTCACAAAAGAAAAAACAAACAAGAAAATATGCTGAAAGAGAAAAATCTGACATAGAGATTGGTCGGCTGTAAGAAAGACCAAAGACACTGACACCTCACCTACAAACAAGAACACTTTATCCATTGGGGTTGTAAAAAGCTTCAGGATATTTATCCCAGACTGCTTTTGCTCATAAGGAGAATGGTATTAAGAATTGAATTACCCTGATAACCTCTATGGAGATGTGACACTACCAGGCACTGGGGAATCCCAGGGTTATATGGCTACACTCGGGACTGTTCTGGTTTGACGAGCAAGGAGGTGATAAGTATGCAGAAGCCTCTCTATCCACACAGCCTTTTGTGCTCACAAGAAAAAGGCTCCTTAAAAATCTTCTTTGACATCAGTGACTACAATTTTGTTGTCCCCAAGGACTGCAGACACAACAGCCCATGACATGCTTTCACAAGGTCCATATAAAACAACTGATAAAAGCAATTTTATTGTAATTTGGATCAAATTCATTATGTCGAGCTCTACACTGAAACACTGTTAGGGCTATATGACTGAAAAAGAAGTGATAACATGATGTGTAAACACTCCCACCTTTACTTATGCAGAAATGAGCCTAAGTTGTTCCCTTTAATGAAATCTGTGTTATTTATCGTATTGTCTGTGACTGGACATTTTCCTAAAACACAATAGGGTAAGATCAGTGTTCACAGATTCTGTAAGCAGGCTGGTAAGTGCCACTGAACTAATGACTCATTTTCTCTAACTGCAGAAAATAGACAGGAACAGTAGGTGTTTATTTTTGTCCTTCTTTTGATGTATCATTTAGGAAGAACTATGTGTAGAAAAAATGTGAAACTAATGAAAAGATAAATTCTTTGGACTTGACATGGCAAACTTGTGATAAGCTGGTGAAGAGCAATGGAAGCATCAAAACTTTCAGAGCAACCAAAGTTTACAGAGCAGTTAAAAAGAGAGAAAGGTTTTCTTTCACAGCCTTTATAGAAAAAATCATCACCCAAAACTTTCCAAAACTGATTCTGCCATTCACCTTACAACTGAGAAGGAATGACAGAAATCCCAGATGAGAGAGGGGATGAAAAGCAAAGCATAAAGGATTAAGTAACTCATGCAAGATCACTAAGGAAATCTGGTAGAGATGCTGCAGGGTTCCCATCACATCAGTGCAGAAATGTTAGAAATCCAAGTAGGGTACTACACAGACTTGTTTGGAAATGTTTTGCTAACATGTTTTTTTAACTGTAAAATTACCATTTGTTGCAACTTTTCATGTGACTACAAGAGTTTTCCTGAACTTTGGCCAGAAGGGATTCTTCAGCTCCGAAATAGAAATTCTAGTCAAAAACAGAGTCTAACAGTGCCTTCAGATAGGCGAGAAACAGACCAAATTGCTAATTTAATTAATATTCTACTGCTATTCAGGATGAGACAGCTGTAACAGGAGAGCCTGGGGCAGCCTGGAGGGTAAGGTGTTAGGTGTGAGTGTAATTTTCATATCACAGGTTCTTGCATTTCTCCACCAGCTAGAGACCATTCTGAAGGGCTGTCACCGTTGTTTGCTGTAGTTGATCAGTCAGTTAGTTTTTTTTTAATCATTTTAATCATTTTAGTAGTTTAATTGTTTTGACTTAAGTATTGTTCCTTAAATGGGAAAAAAATATTGTCATCCTGAAATAACATAGAACATTCATGTTTTCAACCCTAAAAAATATTCCCCAGGCAGAAATAGCTGTATCCTACATTTCATCCCAGGTTTAGTGCTTAGAGTCCTAGCGGAAAGAAGGTTAATTAGGAACAAAAACTGTGCATGGATTTACAAGTTCAGCCTCCTGCATGTTACAATCAAGCCCTGTTGACACACAGTACAAATGTCATAGTCTCGTAGAATCATAGAATGGTTTGAGTTGGAAGGGATCTTAAAGATCACCTAGTTCAAACCTCCCTGCCATGGGCAGGAACACCTTCCACTAGACCAGGTGCTCGAAGCCCCATCCAACTTGGCCTGGAACATTTCCAAGAAATGGGGCATCCAAAGTTTCTCTGGGTAACCTATTACAGTGCCTCAACACAAAGTGAATTCCTTCCTAGTATCCAATTGAAGTCTACCCTCTTTCACTATAAAGCCTGTCATCTCACTTCAGGCAGCCCATTTTGCAGATATACTTGCTGTGTACAGCTTCCAACCCTTCAGCCCTCAGCATACACAGTCTATACATCTTCCCTGCTCCTACAGAAAGCCTGGAAGAGCTGAAAGCTTGGGTAAATCGCCCTTCCTCTTAAATGTGTTTCTAGGTCATGGTGGTTTGTACTGTTTCTAATTTCTAAATGGTTATTTCTTTTCCTAGGTGGAAAAACTTCAGTGCTTAAATCGACAGATGTGTTGTTTGTCGCTGTTGTGGTTGCTGTTACCTTTTGTTTACGAGCTGGGATGCCAAACTTCCAACCTCATTTCTCATGCATTTTCCACATCATTAACTGTTTAAATTTCCTGTGCTTGGACGGTTGTTGCTTCTTACTATCAATTCTCTCCAACGTGGCTGTGTTGAAATGTAGAAACTGTTATAAAATCACAATAGAAAAAAGACCAGATGGCATCAATACCTGCTAATGTACCCCATGTTCATGCTCCAGCATGTGTCTGATAGATGGGATAAGAGCTAGCCACTGATATTCTGTTCGTGTCATCGTTTGCTGAGTTTGTTTTTTAATTAACCATATGCTCCCAAGAAAACCTTGAAAGCATTTAATGTGGTTCCCCAAAATACATCTGCAACGCACCTTAGAAATGGACAGCATTTTAAAACATAACCCCTTTTCCTTTGTAAAGAGGAAATACATCTTATGAGAAGAAATTGAACAAGTTTCTATTCCTGTTTCTTCCCTAACTGTTTTCTAAGAGCCATCAGTTCACATGTTTATTGGTCTCTAAGCTGCACAGTCTCTAACGACATGGTTACATTATGCATTTTTTAAAATCCAAACATTTTTAAATCCAAATAATTATCAATATGACCAAAAAGTAGTTGGAGTCACTTTCATTGTGCAGTCTCCTTAGACTCCTGACACCTCTTAGACGTTTATGAAAGCAGTGCTGGATGCAGACTGTCAGTCACTGACTTTCTGTGCAGTCAGTGAGGAAAAACAGTACCATCCCTGAAATTTGGTATCTGTAGTAAATGACTAAATATGCCATCCTAGTTATGCTTTTCTACCATTCATGCAGTCGGCTTCCATCTGGCAGCCTTAGGTAGCAAGTTGCTGGATTTGTTCCATGGTCCCACCACTGTACTCACCGTGCTCTCTCACGTGTACTCAAAGTAGAGCGATGACGCTCACGGCAGAGGAATTATTTCTGGGGTTTGTGACTACAGGTCACTCTTATAGGGAAGGGACAGCTTGTCATGGCAGGGAGGAAGGCAATTTTATGTAGGTTTTACTGATGTTAGTTTGATTCTAACAAAAGAGTTAGAGCAGTCTGGTTTTCCTTGTCTTAATGGGGATCTGAAAGTATCCTAGAATCGTAGAATATCCTGAATGGAATAAACCCAAAAAGGATCATTGAGTCCAACTTCTGGCCATGCACAGGACAGCCCAAGAATCCCACCATATGCCTGAGAGCATTGTCCAAACACTTCTTGAATTCTGTCAGGCTTGGTGCTGTGACACTGCCCTGGGGAGCCTGTTCCAGTATGTGTTATTTGTATTTCCTTGTGGCTTTTAGAGCAGAATTTGTATTTCCTACCTTCCCAAAACTTACCTAACTAAATTTCATATCCAGCAATGTAGTCATTGACATCTGAGCAAGTTTTTTGTGTTCCTGTTATAGTAAATAGAAAACAAGTCCACAGAGTCAGTGAAGCACAGGGTGAGTCATTTAACCAGACGTAGGTATCTACTTTGGGATGACATGAATCACCTCCTTCATTGATCATCTAGAAACCCAAGGCCAACTTTTAAAGATGCTGATGCCGCCTTATATTGTCTCATATGGTAACTTAATTAGTGTGCTTTGCCTCCCACCTTAGTTTCTTGACTTTTGAAATAGAGATCGTACAATCAGCCACCCAGTTTGCAAGAGATGAAGATAATGAGTTCATGTTTGTACAGTGCTGAGGAAATCTTAAATCCTACAAGCTGTGCCTTAACGATATAGTCTTAACCCATAGTGATGAAGACATACTGTTTACATACAGACAGCAAGAGAGCCATAAGCTCTGGTTATGCTGGCAGCCCTTCAGGGTCTCTACATGGCTTTCAACATTAGGTATTTTGTAAATAGGAACATTAGGGTAGATATGTTGGAAAACTTGCCTGGAGTAAAGCAGAACATTTTCAACTGAGCTAGGATAGTGAATTTTTGTGCACAGCTCCTGTAACAATTGCTAATTGTCAGCTGTAATGTAATTCTGCCTTCAACAACCTGTGATTCCCTCATTTAATCCTGAGGGAATACAGTTGATTTTTGTGCCACATATTTTATGTTGGCTACTGAATGCCTAAGAAATGCCTTCAAATACTTCAGGATGAAAAGAGATAGATAAATGTTATTAATTATCATTGCAAGTAAGGTAATTTGTTCCAAAATGTCTGCAGTGTTCATGTATCTAATGATTCAGGGTGTTTCATAACTCATTAGCCTTCAGCTGATGTTTTATAGCTTTCCTGTGTCAGAAGGAATAACTGATTGTGGTTGTTAAAAGCATGGCTCAGTGCAAACCATTGCTACCATCTATATATTACACAAATATCTTTAAAAAAATCTTGGCTACAGTATTTCATCAAGGCAACTGAGTGTGTAAATCAGTAACAGTTGAAACCTGTAGTATCAAGCCACCAAAATTGTTCACTTATTCTCCCTGACAAAATTTTCAGCAGCAGATAAATTGTCCTGTCCTTAGAGGTGGGGTGAGATACTGTAGCCATGAGATAAGACATGAGATAATCTCTGAGGTGATAAAGTCAAATGATAAAAGTTTTCACTATAGCCATGTATATAAATGATGACTGGACCGCACAATCCTTTTAGAAGAGTAACACTACTGACATACATCTAATCTATTCAGTAAAAGCCTGATTTGCCCTTCTCCTCTCCAAAGTAATCATGAAAATTACAGCCAGAAAGGTTAAACAGCACAACCGCATACTATTCTCATGGAATAAAGAAAGGTAATCGGGATGGATTCTACAAACACATCAGGAGCTAAAAAACAAAACAAAAACAAAAACAAAAACAAAACAAAAAAATAGGCAAAAAAAGCGCCAAACCCAAAGGGAAATGTGTATCTATTTCTTACCTGAAAAGAACTAATAATAAAAGAGCAAGAAAATTCAATATTCAATACCCAAATACTAGTTAAGTGAAGCTGAAGTAAAAAATCTATTACTTTTAAGAAGAGGATAAGAGCCCAATATATAATAAGAAATAATAGGTTAAGGAATATTTCAGTTAATTAGATGTGTTACACAACAGTGTATTCAACACCCAGTAACAAGTGGCGTCCCTCAAGGGTACACTGGGACCAGGACTATTTAATGTATTCATGAGTGACACAGTAAGTGGGATCAAGTGCACTCTCTGCCAGTTTACAGACCACCAAGCTGAGTGCTACAGTTTATTTGCTCGAGGGAAAGGATGCCATCCAGAGGGACCTGGGCAGGCTTGAGGGATGGGAACATGTGACCCTCATGAAGTTGGACAAGGCCAGGTCAGCAAGGTCCTTCACCTGGATCAGAACAATCCAAGATGAAGGATGAATGGATTGAGACCAGCCCTGCAGAGATGCTGGTGGATGCAAAATTAGACATGAACTGGCAAGGTGCACTTGCAGCCCGGGAAGCCAACATATCCTAGGCTGCATAAAACAAAGTTGGTCAAGAGAGGTAATTCTGCCTCCAAAGTCCACTTTTGTGAGAGCCCACCTGGAGTGCTGTGTCCAGCTGTGGGCCCTCCAAACACAAGAATAACATGGACTTGGAGCAAGTTCAGAGGATGCCATAAAGATGCTCAGAAGGCTGGAGCACCTCTGCTATGGAGACAGGCTGAGAGAGTTGGGTTTGCCCAGCCTGGAGGAGAGAAGGCTTCAGAATGGCCCTGTTTGATCTTTCAGTATATAAAGGGGGCTTATAAAAAAGATCAAGAGAAACTTTTTACCAAGGTCTGTAGTGACAGGACAAGGGACAATGGCTTTAAACTGAAAGAGGGTAGATTTGGATTGCACATAAGCAAGAAATTTTTCACAACGAGGATGGCAGGACACTGGAACAGGTTGCCCAGAGAAATTGTGGACATACCATCGTTGGAATGGTTCAAGATCATGTTGGATGGGGTTTTGAGTAACTTGACCTAGTGAAAGGTGTCCCTGTGAAAGAGGATTAGAACTAGAAGATCTTTGAAGGTCTCTTCCAATTCAGACAATTCTATGATTGTAACATTGATTCCTGGTACAAAATGAATTTCAATTTTTAAATTATCTTCCATGTCTAACACACATAAAAAACAGTCATCATTATTCCACTATAATTAGTAGTAGGGGATTGTGAGCTAGAAATCAGTGACCTGCTCTGGGCACCACACATTACAAATATTTCTGAAAAATTTGAGAGAATGCAAAAAAAAAAAAAAAAAAAAAAAAAAAAAAAAAAAAAAAAAAAAAAAAAAAAAAAAAAAAAACCAGAATAGCAAGCAATGTAATAAGCATGACCTGTGAAAGAGTCAGAAAGGTGTGAGATGATGGCATAGTGTGACAACAGTCTTCAAACATGCAAAAAACTTGTATTTCATGTTCTCTGTGAAAGAACAAGAGGGAATCAGTAATAATTTGTAGCAAGTGTTACTCAGCTACAAAATGCCACCTATGAGGATGATGGCACAGAGTGACAAAGCCCACTGCAGTCTCTCAATCACTGGGTGGTTCTAAAAATATATCAGATATAGCAGGATATGTAAATAAGATTGTCTAAACAGTCACTCAATGACCCAGACAGTTACAGCTCTGTTCCCCAAATATATTCTCACTATTTTGTGTGAAGAGAGAAGAGAGGGCAAGAGCTAACAAATGGGCTCTGCTAACAAGAAGCTATAACTGAATCCTATACAGATTGTCTGAGTTGTACAAATGGATCATTTTAAAAACTCTCTTATTGCCCTGTTCATAGGGGAACCAATATAGAGGTTGTCAGAGACAGCCTTATTATGTGAAAGGCACTAAAAAAGTGAGGCTGGATTAGCCTGGTTTTGGAGCATCCCTTCAATTGCTATCCAGAGGCTTTTTCTATAGCACAGGGAACAGTATCATGAGTTTTTTTCTGTCTGTAAGTAGGAATAATCAGTTGAAGAAGTTTGCTCACTCAGACAGTTTTTAAAGGCAGGTTTTCATAAACATTACTGGAAATTTGACAACTAGTTGACATTAATTTCCAGTGCAACTGGGAATTTTTCATAGGACTATATTTATCTTGTTTCAGTCAAAGGCCACTGGACAAGGTATGTCTTTAGCCCCTGCTCTCTCAGCCCCTGGTTTCCCTCCAAGCATTCTGCTCCACCTCAGAGCCAGCCTCTGCCTCCTTGCATCTCCTTGGAAGCTTCTGTTAACAAATGTCCCTGCCTGGTGCAGCACCCTCCTCACCAGAGCTCATTCCAGCTCACCCCTTCCCAAGTCCACCTCTCTTTCAGGTCACTTCACTGCCTTTAAGCCCAAACAAACATAAAACACAACAATCCTTCTCTTGCTGTCTTCCAGCCTCCAGAAACCAGGGATGCAGAAGTGGCTAATTGTACGTGGCATCTTACTGGACTTGAATGGCATTGAGGAAAAGCAAGTGTGATTCAGCTGAAGGCTATGCGGGTTTGTCAGAAGTTACAAAACCCCACTTGGACAGCACAGGAGTGTGAAATGATGCTTCTTGAGAAAAGTGAGGCCCCTGAGGTTATTTATTTAGTGACATGTTCATTAAGTGCAGTGGTGCCAGAAGTTATTTCGGTTTCACGCCTTTGTCAAGAACAAGGTCACTCTCTACATTTGCTTCCCAGTTAAAGGAATTTGTTAATCTTGTAATATTTATGCTGAGTTTTAGCAGTTTTGCTTCTTTTGGGGTTGCTTCTTTTGTGATACAGTATTTTGTCTGTGTTTTATTTATGTGAGGCAGATGCATCAGGACAAGCCAGCTGTGGAACTGGCTATTTAGACAGAAGAGCACATGGGACTGAACCAAATATCTCTGCCTCTCTCATCCCTACAGAAGTTGGTCCCAATTTACCACCCATAATACCTTCTACCTAAGACTGAATAAAAGCTCTTCCCAGGTATTTCCTGGTAGACTGTATATGAAGATTTAAATAAATTATTATAAACCCTTTGCAGTATGTAAAGAAATGCAAGCCCAGTCTACTTTCTAGCATGCATTCACCTAAAGAGAGCACACCTCTATTAAGAAAAAGACCTTTCAAACTGCAAAAAAAGTATTGATACCAAATGGACATATACATTACTTTGAAGAAGTAAAAATCCCACTGGATGCAGTAAAATCCTGCTTCATTTCCTTAGTAGACAATAGAAAAAATACAATTGAGTTCAGTGGCAGCTCTGTCAGGAAGCTGGAGATACGTTTTGGAAGGATGTGTGGAAATAGACAATGTAAAACTCTGTGGAAGACAGGTTTTATGAATAAAAAGAGGCATCAAAATCCATTTTTAACACATATCTTCTAAAGTCCAGTAATTTTGTGGGTCTCAAATAGCCAAAGAATAGACTGTTATACTGGCAGGTCTCAAATGGTCAATTTGAAAAATTCCTTCAAATCTATTTGCTGTGGTATGAGATCCCTATCAGACCCAGCTACCCACTTCATAAAGTATTTATTGCTTTTCTGTTGAAGACTGGTGCAGCAGCTTCATAACTGCAGTTTTCATTCCTAGCTGAGGAATTCAGAGTGCTTCACTAACTAATTTAGCTTCCCTTTTGCCTAAAGCAATGAATACAATTAAATACACTGGACAAGAGATATGCTTCAAGTTCCACTATGGTTTTGTGACTTGAAGTTTATAACTTTCAAGAGCTGGGTAGGGTTTAATCACCAAGTGAGACCTTATCACATAAACCCAGTAGTAAGACAGTTGCAGATCTCAGATGGAAACTTTAAAGAGGCCCTGTAATTTAGATGAAAACAATGATTGCCCTAATCAAGAGAGACTGTATGCATTTCTCCTAACATAATCATCATCAGCTGCCAGATCAGGAAACACTTTCCTGGGACACTGTTTCCTCTCACAGGGTGTTGTTACATGAAGATCAAAGCAGCAGAACCTCCCTAAGGAGCACCTCCACAATTCCTGATTACAACTCTGCAATAGCCCACACTAACATGATCTCTCCTGGTTGGAGATACACAAGCATGAAGTAAAAAAAATAACACTTCCTGAGCAAACCACTCTTCAGAACTGAAACCCCTCATGGCAAAACCAAAGTGACTCCAAACTAGTTCAGACTCTAAGAGTGAATTCTTGGCCTAAATAAAATCAAGGATAAAAATCTACACCATAACCGGCAGCCTCTTAAAGTAAACAGGAAACTTTCCATTGACTTCAGCAGGCTGTGACTGAATGAGAAAACAAGCTTTATCAGGTAGATAAAAAATACAAGTGCTGAATAGGAAGACAGCCTACCAGTCTCAACCAGGTGCTTTAGCACAAAGCAGCTGCACACACTGATGAGTGCTTGGCACAGGCGTCCAAAGCTCTTCTTTGAATTTATACGAAAGGAAAGAAGCAGAAGTTAAAGTGTTCTGAGGCAGGAAACAAAAAGGAGCTGCTTTCTACAGTGAAGAGAAAGCAAAACTTCTTGCTGATTTAAATTGACCACAGACCAAGAGCTGGGTACTTACTGAAAGATTAAACCTTTATAAAATTTTCTCCTTTGCCTACTGTTTCCATGACCTGGATAAAGATCTGTTTGTTGAGAAACATCTCTTACCATACTGATACAGTCCAGAGCCAGACTGATGATGAGTCTTCTGCATCAACTGTTGTCAGATACCTCTACAATCTCATGGCAATAAACCCTGCCACAGTTGTGTTTCCTCTGCTCACCTCCAGTTACTCATCTCCCACTGCCAGTGAGCCATTGCCTGAAGTCCCCTTTCATCAGCTCCTGTGAGGTGACAGGTGGCCGAGGGTTCTGCTGTCAGCACAGGGTCAGCAGTGAGCAATGTACAGTAAATGTGATGGTGCTGGGGACAGAGCACACAGGGCACACAGGATACTCACCACCTCAGCACTAACCCAGAGCTCATCAGACACCATTTTTCTTGCCCAAGCTAACTACAGAACACGCTCATGGCCAGGCAGTAAGCAATCAAATACACAGAGAGAAACTGCTGAAAAAAAAGGAAGGCAGAATAATTTGGCGTTTTGCACAGTTTGTACATCCAAATCAAACAATACAATTGTTTCTACTTTGATTTTGGGAAAAGAACAAGACAAGAATATAAGTATTTTCATTAAATTTACCTCTATCTGATAACCTGTCATCCCCACTCATTCTTCTGTTTTCTCCACCGTCACCTTCCTGTCCTCAACTGTCTTGGAAATGTTCTCATCTCAGACCTCTTCAGCTGTCCATAGGGCACTGAGTGCTTCACAGCCCAGATTTATCCAAAACTGAGCATTCATTTAACACGTATTATTAATCTTACTGTAGTTGTGAATTCTCAAGTGAGCCTAAAATTGGCAGGTTTATAGTTAAAAAAAAAAAACAAAAACAAAAACAAAAAACCCCACACATTTCTCATGGCTCAGAGCTGAAAAAATGATTGCTCCTGGAGCATTCTACTGAGAAGGCTGAGAATTTGGGAAAGGCCAGGGGATCACAAGTAATTGTGTTACAGCAATTTAATGAGCTTCCAGTCACCTGCCAAATCCCAGTAACTTTTGATATTTGTTTTCATATACTATCCCATCTACTGTGTCAAATACATTCTCTGAAATCACCATTTGACTCACTGAGTAGCTAGACCACTTGCAGACAGCTGTTAATACTCTGAGGATGTTTATTTACAATCAGGTCTGTCTTCATTTAACATGCATGTATGAAAAGCAGTAGCAAAACATTGCTAGATGATTCACATTGTTTCTCTCTGCTTTTCATAAAGGCCTTGGTGAATAACAGAACAAATTATCAGTAAATTTCCCATAAGAATTAGAAATTAACTCGTTTCATCTGTGCTTATGCAAGTTGCATTCTCCTTCCTGCAAATATGCAAGTAATTGCTTTTTACTGTCTGTGCAAAGTGAATTTAGAGATGTGGTTTGTACATGACAGTGTTTGTGCTGGCAGTGGTTGTGTACATTCAGGAGCAGCTTGAGAAAGGGATGTGACTTACCTGAATCAGCAGCACAACTCAGCCTTTGACTATACCAAATCAGTCTGTAAAGCTAAATATTGGTAAAAATAGTCATTAATTAAGTTATCATAGCAAGTTCACTTGAGAAAGTGAGAATCTGTCTTTCTGTATTCTGAACCTGGAAAAAAGCAGTTAAATATACACATTATTCATATGCACTTGCCTTCAAATCTAATTGCTGCCCTCTTTTTGTGTCTTTTATGTACAGGAGGGTCTAATGACTGTGAATAAATAATACACCCTTGGGGGAATGATTGCATGATTACAGATTTTACTTCCTTGAGTATAGGAAGAAGGATAGACTAAACTTTATGGGCTGTCATTGTTCCACTTTGTTTGGGACAGCACTTTAATAACGTTTTCCCATGCACTGGTATCAAAGGCACAGAGAATTTGGGAGAGAAATTTGCTTTGAGATAAGAATTCATGTAAAGTGCAGTGGCATTTCTGAGAGGGGCAAGTCAGATCACATCCAATATCACGCTTCCTTGGTCCAAGATGAGAGAGGCACTATGGTTTGACAAGGAGTTATGCCCAAGTTACAGGTGAGCCATTGCATTATGTCACCTCTTCTGCACATCTCACCCATTTTCACCAAGTTACATGGCCTGGCAGTTCCTTTGAAATTCGTTTGCCTTGCTGAATGCTGAATTCCCTGGACAGGAGTTTACACATGCATGTTAAAAAAAAAAAAAAAAAAAAAAAAAAAAAAAAAAAAAAAAAAAAAAAAAAAAAAAAAAAAAGAAAAAAATGAGAGAGAAAGCAATTCTAGAAGGCCATTATTGCTCAGAGAACGTCATTTACAATTTTGTCATTAAGAAATTACTGACTACATAATTGATACTCAGAAATGTAAGTGATATTGTAGACAACCCATCTCCTATTAGATCCCGGCAAGGGAGCTTGGCATCTTTTTAAACTGATGCATTAATATGTGTCAGATTCAGACAGCCATCTGAAATTACTAGCTGTGATTAATATAATTAATTATCTACTATTAGGTGCACCCATATTTTGGTAGGACCCTTTCAGAGAGTCAAATAATTTGATATATTAGCTGGAAAACATCCAGACAGTTTATATCTAAAATGATTAAGAGGTAATAAGACACATTTCCTGCTTTCACAAATAATTGTATAATGAGGTTGTAGAAAAACAATGAAGTTTACAAGTAATAAATCAGGGCAATGTTAAAGCTGTTGATAATTGCATACAAATAGAACCTGGAAAAATTTTCTAGCAAAGAGTTTGTCATCGTTGAGCAATACAGCTGTGACGACTGACCCTATTCACTAACTGAGGGGACAGTTTGATCAAAGGAAAAGATGATCCTTTGCTCGAGATGACACAGTATTACACATTGATTCTTTTATTTCCTAAAATGTCTTATTGTTTCAACAGTGAACAAGCAACTTGAATAGGCTAATTAAACCCAAATAAAAATGAAAACTTTCCTTTGTGATCTACTCTTTTCTCTTTCTGACACAAAGGGGGAACAAAGAATGAATTTGCTCAAAGAAAATACTCTCAACTCCAGAAACATATATTATTAACATTTTTTCTTTTTCAAGAAAAAAAAGTCTAAAATTGCTTTTGAACAACAAAAGCACAACCCCAAAGTATAAGCCGCATTTTTTATTCCAACAAGAAGTATTTTAGACAGAACAATTATTTCTCCAGAATATTACAAATTTCACCAGTCTCTGCTGTGCTGCACTGAAAAGACACATTATAATCCATCTGTGAAAAAAAGGAGACAAGTTATGAAGGGATTATTAGATAAGCACAAGCAGGAGATGTACAAAGGTTATGCTGTACTTTTGAGCAATTTAGTCATGGCACTACACTTACATTAATAACTATATGATGACATAATTAGGTCAAAACACACAACTTTTTCATGGTCACATTCATGACATGAAACAACAAAGCGATACCTCACTTTGTGCTGTCCCAGGAGACATGTCCACTTTGCAGTACTGTAGGGCAAGGTACTGGCTCAGGCCTGAAACCTATTTACAACAAAATATGGCTACTGACAGCTCTGATGGCTTTTAGGTGGTGGGAATCTCAAGAAAATAATGTAGTAGTCATGAGTTTGTGTGCATGTGTATAACACAATGTAGGATTAAAAGAATGATAACATACAAATAACAGTAAAAGTTATCCTTTGGAAAGATACAACTAACAAGATGAGTATTTATTTCTTTTAGATTTGAAAGCTGAAATATTGCTATTATCTATAAAGGACCTTATAATTTCCTCCTGTAAACTCCTTTTGTGCCCAGCCCAGCTGGCAAAATCCTCTCTGAGGATTATTGTGCTGGCACACAGACATACAATATCTCTGCAACATGTTAAAGCCTTCATTAAAGATATATCAGCATGTAGGTATAGGAACATTTGTCACATGTTATATCAAGCTGTTGTGTATCTTCACTGGGGGATTTTGCTGACTCCATCCAAGTTCACAGAAGATGGAAATGTGGCAACAAATGAGCCCACGGAATGGTCTGTAGGATGAAGCTGCAAAGTTCTCAACGTTTTAGTATTGTCTTGATCATGTATGGCATCTGCTGTTGCTGTTTTATACAAAACTGTTCTTCTAAACCTTTTGCTGTGTTTTACCACTGTTGCTTACCACTGCTAAGGCAGAAAACAAGGAAAGATTTTGTGAGGTTTATAAAGTTCCAGCAGGGTGAGCCCTGCTATCATTGAGGTCATAGCCACCCCTATATGTGACAACATGCTGAGAATAACAATTCTGGCTTTTAGTGGCTCACCGTGTGCTAAGGACATTACGTCATTCACAACAGAGAACGTCAAAGTATGAGACAGGCTGCTCGTATTAGACCAGGCTATCTGGGGTCAGATTATGTAGCAAAGTATCCTGTTTCCAGCCAGAATCAGCAAGTGGATACAAATGAGGGAACAGAAGAAAAAAACAGGCATGCAGTGATTCCACTGCAGGGTGCTCTGCCAGCCTCCAAATCATTCATGGCTCACAGACTTGTTGGAGAACTGCCTTTACTTTGACAGCCTCCATTAGACCTGAACTCCATGAAGTCACCCTGTCATTGCATCTTAACTTCTAGCACCCATGGCATCCTAAGACAGGGAGTTCCATGATGCCGCAGGATCCCCCACCAAAGAGCTTACTGTCACAGCCCAAGCAGTTCTTTTCCTTCACATTGTCATCTAGCAGCTCAAACTTCAAATAAGCTGCAACTCTAAAGAAAGGAAAACAAATTCCAGATGACCATCCTTTGAAAACCAGAGTGGCCAGAATTATTTTCTGTCTCTCTCTACACACAATCCATATTCATCCTGAGTTCACCCACACATCTCATAGGGCTGTGAGACATTTGAAATTTAATTTCCCCAAGGACAGTGGACTTGTTTCCTAAAACAGTCTGCCAAAATCTGTCAACTCATTTGTCCCTCTGTCAAACCTGACCAACAGCAGTTTCCTTCTTGCTCTACCAGAAAGGAGCAACTCCACGCAGGACTGGTTCAGTCAATATTGGGGTCACAGTTACCAGTGGCACTGGCTAGCTGCTCCCAGCTGCTCCTTATGCAGGCAACTGCCTTCTTCTGATGCCTGCAGCCAGACATGTTTGTTGGTTGGGTTTTTTTCCCAGAAGAGCAAGGACCTCCATCACAGATTAAATGCCAGAAGTGAGACTGATTTTAGAGATGATTTTCCACCATTTTCTGCTTCTAAATTTGTAGCGTAATAAATATTTAAGTACAGATTATTTTTTTCCTCCTTTGATAAAAAGTAAACTGCAAACTTCCTGTGAATGAAAAACAATGTAGTGATTGAAAATAATTATAACAGATGACTCATGAGTCTACAGTGGTTTTTGCATCAGCAAATAAAATTGGTCAGGATAGATGGGAAAAAGTGCATTGAAGTTTAACTACCAAATGCATCTTCTGAGTCCTCATTACCAAACCCTTTTCAAATGAAGTCTTTTTCATCGTAAATCACCCAGCTAAGTTTTGCATTTGCAAATTTCTTTTAATTAAAAATCGAAAGAAGAAAAATGGAATAAGCACCCATAGCGACACCTCTTCAGAACAAAGGGCTCTCCAAAATGCAAACAATTAGAGAAGCCTAAGCTATGTACTCACTCACACAAAGGGTAAAAAAACTCAAAAACGGTGAAGGAGGAATTACTGTGCCAAGTGAAGGCCTGCACAGTTTTTACTTATTTACTGTTTCTCCCTTACAGTCTTCTATTGAAACTCTTGCAATTCGTTGACAGCTTTTTAGCTTCAGTACTCTTTTTCCCATAGGATTCTAGACTTTGCCAAATTGGACCAAAGCAGCCCATTAATATGGTAAGCTATTGTCTATGTTCTTCTGTTAAGAGTTGCCAGTACTAACTCTTTGAGGTGAATATTGACTGGGTTATAAATTAAAAGTTGGCTGGAATGCTGGAGTATTGTCTATTTTCTCTTTTAAGAACATTTTCTCCCATTCTTTAATATTTGGAGATGGGAAGAAAGGACTCCTTCCTTGAAAGAGATACCTTTTCCTTCATAGTCTTTCCTGGTCCTCTTTCTTCTCTTACCTACTTTTCTGTTCTGCATTACAAAATTATTTGCATCCTAGTCAGTCCAGAGAGAAGAAGATATTTCATCTTTAACAAGTCCTTGAGAGGAAAGTCAAAGAACACGTAGGAAACACAAATATAAAGAATTTTAATTATTTGCTCAGGATTGTGTTAATAACAAATTCAAAAATATTTCATTAAGACCAAATCTTGAATTTCTTTTGCTGGGGAATCAAATTATTTGAAATTATATCTAAAGAGCAGTTGTTCTATCTCAACTGAATGAAGCAGCATGATGGAGTCAGGTATTTTGTTCAGCTAACACAGGCCCCAAAGGGTGATCAAGGAGCCATCTAGAAATGGCTGAGAGGAAACACAGCTTATCACAAGGCAACACTAACCAAGGAAATCTGAACTTGCACCCTTCATGGAGCTTGTATGTTTACTTTTCTCCTGAGCCCAGATTACTGAGCAGAACTCACAGGCCCATCTCCCAAATACAGCTGGTGCTTATGGCATTCACCCAGCAACTTCCCAGGTGAAGTCCCTCCTCAGCAAAGAGTGTTTCTTGGTCACATTTACCACATATTTAACCACTAGGATGTATCAGGTGGATACCCATACTGCCACACCTCTCTTGAAGCTGGATCACTCTGCCAGATCACAGGAAGTGGATAACTCTACTCAGTGGGGGTTAGGGTCATGTCCCTCTTTCATGGACTATTTATGCACTTCACGTTGGACAGCTGTTGGTTGTCTCCAACCACCACTATTCTACAGCCTGCTGATCAATGTATCTGCTCAGTGTCTGAATCCCTGAGGATTGCATGCTAAAAACCTCCTAGTGAGATCAGGGGAGCCTTTCTTAGGAGTTAGGATTGCAGTGAATATTCAGCTCACCTCTATGCTGAGCACAGAGTGTACTGAACACCATCCCTCTGTGTTTTCTTTGCAGACAATTATTCTTTGATATCTTACTGCACTGGCTTTTTGACAGTTTTTCTACTGGTGGGCTGACAAGGATCCATGGCAGCTATCCTGCTTCTGACCTGCTACAGCGTGGATATCAGGCTCTGTCCCTATAGGAC
Organism: Pipra filicauda; assembly: GCF_003945595.2. NCBI lineage: Eukaryota > Metazoa > Chordata > Aves > Passeriformes > Pipridae > Pipra > Pipra filicauda. The sequence goes on from NW_024104360.1 coordinate 391,411, forward strand.
TGTTCTTCATCCAACAGGCAAGGCTATGCCAGGGATCTCTGCATGCTCTCCTACTATATATACATGCACAGTGTTGTCTGCATTCAGCCTGGAATCACCCTTCCCTGTCTCTGTCATACCTTAATGTTTCTATCACAGTTGCAAATGGGAACCTCCCAGACAACAGTCTAAAGATTTCTCCCTGCTTCTGGGCTGCCTCTATCTGTGGGTAGAACAGTTAACTCTACAGGAGGTATTGTAAAATGGTTGTCAAACTGCCCTTGCTCGGTACCTGTCTCACCTCCAAAGTTCCCAGAGGTGACAAAAAAAAAAAAAAATTAGACCTGGAAGGTGAAAGGATGGAGCCAGACTCAGAATGGCAGTTCAGCAGAACTTGCAGGGTCGAGGTAGATGGGCCCCAGGAGATGAGGCCAGGAAATTTATAGTCAGAATAGTTGTTGGCTCTGGGCATCAGGCCAATCTCATTATCTTTGACACAGTCAAAGAAGATGAACTCACAGAGTACAAACCTTGCAGTGCAAACCACTTATACAGCTCTGCTGTACTAATTACGTTAGTACTGGTTTCCCTTTCAACCTAAGCAATCATTGCTTCTGCCTCACATGGCACCTGGAGTTCAAACTCCTCCTCACCTCCCACACAAGCCCTGCTGTTTAGTGCCCTGTGCTCTGTCAACAGCCACTGTGCTCATGCCAGCAAGGCAGGTGTTTTATTTTGGTTTGGATTAAGTTATTCCCATATACAGTTGATAAAGGGCTCTGGGATGAATGATAAGACACTATCTTCAATTATTGAAGCCAATCTCTGAACTTTTTTCCAAGGTTCCATAACAGCTTCTTCTCATAAGGGGCTTGAAAAACTTAATCAGTTGAATAAATAAATCCAGATTGAGAGTCCTGCACCAGTTCAGCAGAGTCTTGCTAACAAAGCTCTGGATCAGCACATGGGAAAAGTCTCATAAAATGTCTCTTCTCCCACCAGCTGCTGTCCTGGCTTCAGAAAAAAAGCTCTTTTCAACTGCTACATCCCATTCTTCTTTCCCTGAGTAGCCCCATTCAGTTTTCAAGTCATAACATGAGCAAGCCTAGAAACTACTTTCTTTGCTTTCCCCACAACCTCAGAAGTAGAGCCCACAGAGAAAACAAATGCATGAACACATAAACATCTTTAAGCACACACATCCTTTTAGACAAAGGCTCATAAAGGGCTCACACACAGTTAATTTTCTGTTGAACAGGTTTCATACCATGGAAATTAACCCATGGATTAGGATTTGGAGATCACCAAATTATTTTCCACCAAATTATTTTTTTTTTATTTTAATTACTGGCACATGTGTCGAATAACTTTTTCAGAGTCACATAAGGCCGTTTTAATGGTGGCTGGGCAAGAGAAATACAAAGCTTTCAAATGGTAGGTGAAGTGCCTTCAACAGAGATGATATCCCTCTTAATCATGTAATGTTCATGTTTCTTGGGCTCTCTTGCATCCAACTTCCGGTGTTTGCTTAGGATAGGATGACATTGCTTCAAATCTCTGTCATACAGGCAGTCCAACAGCAGGTACACACATCTGTCATGGGTTAAAAACAACACAGTCTGTTCACTCGTGTAAAGGCATATACCAGGGATCAGGACGAAGTTAGAGGGTGGCAGCTGCTTTGTAATAAATTTGGAGTGCTCTGATTCTGTAAGGTAGAGCTCTAGACTGACTACTTATTCATTACAAATAAACATTGAATATTATTTAAGGTAGGGATTAAAACTTTCTTGGAACTTAAAGTGGGCATGCAGGATTTTTTTGTGGTTTGTTCTTGTTCCATTGACATTTTTAGATCAAGGATTTCTACCACTCTTCCAAGGACAGATAAGCACACAGACAGGGTCTATCATTAAAGTATCTCAGTTTTATTTTGTAATAAATATTGTAATAAAAATTCTGTTTCAGACTGGAGACATTTGCTAAACAAGGGTGAGGTACATTGATCTGAGCTTTTTAGCTAATCAATAAGCTTTTACATGCTTATCTGGAAACCTGTGATCTTCTCAACTACAGCTCCATTTCACCAATTACTGTAAGAAAGGTTAAGCTTGGATTTATTTTTATAAGCAACCTGATTAAGAAAAAATATTTGTTCTGCCTCTTTTTCAGTATCTACAAAGTTTATAAAGCCACCATCTAAGTAACAGGCATCATATTTGCCTGAGAAATGCATCTCTTCTTGATGGCTCAGTAAAACAGTGTGCTTGAGTGCAGATAACACATAATTACTTTAGAAACTGATAACATATTCCTGCATATTTTGCAAAACTGTTCTGCTGAGTAGAAGAATGCACTGTTTCAGTGTGTTTCTACTACACAATGCTGGATCAGAAAGAAGTAGAGGAGGCCTCCAAATGATGGGAAGAAAGAAAAAGTTCACAGGCCTTAGTATTTTGGGAGGACTTCAATGACCCCAATAGCAATCTCCAAGGCAGCCGCTCTGGTGTTGGCAGGATGGGCAGTGGAGCACTCCAGAGTGATACACAGGGGGAGTCCCTGAACAGACAGAACCTGAAGGGAGGGGAGAGACTCAACAATAGCTCACAGCTCACACCACAGCACCAGGGCACCTGTGTGGGGCCAGGAGTGTCATCGGCCAAACCCTTCTCCCATTAAAGAATCCCTTAGGAAGCACTGACAAACAGGAGCACTGTGGCAGTTGTCAGGCAAGAAGGGCACTGTAGCTCTGCCAGCTCATCCAGGGAGCCTTGGTCTGCACCTGCAGAAGGCCCTGGACTCTCAGCTCTGCACCCACCACGACTGAGGCAGCTGTCCAGACAGAGCTCTGGTGGGAACATGCTGCCACCCCGGTGCCAGCAGGAAGAGCCAGCAGACCAATGCATGGCTCTGAGTCTGGTGTCACCAGCAGAATTTGGTTTTTTTCATCATGGGTTGGTCTACAGGAAACCAGGCCCTCAGGCAACAGGTGTTGCCTCAAAGAGGGAGAAGGATCTTAGTGCAAAAGTGAACTGCTCATCAAAAGAGTTTTATTCTGGATTTGAAGGGGGAAAAGGATAAAGCCGGGCTGGCTAGAAATAAACCGGGGGGTGGTAGGGGAGCATTTGAGAGGTGATGTGATAGCAAGGTCCTTCAGGCTGCTCCACACTGTGCTGAGCACACTGGAGCCCATCTGAAATGTCCCAATTCTCATGTGCACAGCCCCTCAGCCACCTCCGTGGGGCAGGGGATGGAGATCCACGTGGCAGCAAAGACATAAAGGTGATTCACAGTCTCAATTCAGGTTATCTGCAAGAAAGTAAAGACATTGCATTTTGATAAAGGGATCTCTGAATTAGAAGTTTGGATTTAGCTGTCATGAGTTTACCTCATATTTCCAGTCTTGGCATCTCCCCCCAAAAATTTTCCACGCCATGGTGTTTCCTGCGGACATTGCTCTGTCCTGCTGCACTGACACACAACTCACCCACGGCATTACTTTTGATATTTATCAGTGGTTGCATGGCAAGTCAGACCAACAGAGGAAATGGGAGCAATTACAGGATGAGGTTTGAAAGGGGGAGGAGATTATGGGCCCTCAATCTTCACTTACATCAGTGGACTGCAGATAAAGCTTGTGAATTCTCAGTAAAGCACTATCCTTGGCCAAATTCAACCAACAGGATAAAGCATAGCAGACAGATTCCTTTTGTTTTTCAAAGATATCCTTGAATTTCAAGTCTTTAAGTTTTCCAGTTTTCATAAAACTGACTAGTTCAAGCTTTTGTTGGCAGATTATTTCTTTAAGTTGCTGTAGATGGCAATGTCTTTAATAAATTATTTTTTTTTAAATTTCAGCCTAAGCTTTTTTTCTTTCAAAGCTTATTTCAGCACTAACAAGAAAGTAACAATGAATTTCTAACAAAGACTTTCAAATAAAAAGAAGGTAAATGGCCATTTCTACTTGGCTCTTCCAGGTCAAAATGGACAGTAAATAATATCACAGTAATGCTATGTTTGTAAACTTCAGATAAACTTTAAGAAAGACTAATAAATGCATTCTTAGCAAAAAAAAAAAAATAAGAACGACATTTCTGAAAAGGTAAGAAGTAATAAGATTGAAATTATACCTCATTATTATTTAAAAATCCATCTTTGTTTGAGTGGGAAGGAGAAAATATTAATATTTTATGAGATAACTCTCTAAAAAGAAATTAAATATCCTGAATACTTTAATACTTCAAATAAAACTGCCTTTGTTCAAATATTTTACCCTTTTCAGGGAACATCCACCATGTCTAACTGTAAGTTTTGTCATAAGCTATACTTGAGTGATACTATTATAAAGCCTACAATTTACCCTCTAAAAGAAATTTTGCAGGTATAGACTGAACATGAACAAACAGCCACTGTTCAGTTCCTTTTATTCATATATACTTTCCAAAACCTAGAGTGATTCCCCAAATGTATATTCAAACAGTGTCTAATTTTACTGAATATCTAGGATCTTTTTAATTGAAATTTGAAAGAAGGTGGAAAAACCATTCTACAGGATATTGAATGATTCTGACATTTATTTTTCTTCTGAGGCAGAACCCAAAGTTGCTTCTTCTAAATGTTATATTTAAAACTAATAATAATGTTTATTAAAAAAAAAAAAAAAAAAAAAAAAGAAAAAAAAACAACCAAGCAAAAAATCCAACCACTTTGCTCCAAACATAATTTCTTCCATTTTAGTTAATTACATGTACATATTTGAAATCAATTACTGGAAGGTGGGAAAAAAAAAAAAAACAAACCAAAGAAAACCTATTTTATTTGGAAAGCATCAGGACAGAACATTGAAGATTATGAAAATGCATTCATCTGGGAGTCAGGGAATTTCTCCACAAAAATATATTTCTCCAAAATACTACAACACAGATATTTTCTGATGGTAAATTGCTTCTGCTGATGATATACAAGCTGGCTGCAGTTCCTGTCTGTGATGAACTGCTTGGCCAGTTTGCTTATCTCCTTTGTAATTGCAGTTCTCTTTGCAATATGCAGCTTGTCAGAATGATTTAGAAAGTTTCTCCTTCCCACCTTACGCTTAAAAGCCCAGCATAAAAATACCCATTAAAACACAAATAATATTAATCTCTTTCTTCTGATCTAAATCCTAAAAGATGTAAAGAGGAATGATGTAATTTACCCATCATCTTGCTTCAGCCTAGGGTTAATTATATGTAATTATATATAAATCAAGAAATATTTGTCATTTTCTTCACAAAAACATCCAGTGATTGAGATACCAGAACTCTTTAGACAATCTGTTTTCTACTTTGTGATTCAGTTATTGCACTGTTATAAAGAGTGTCTAATCTTAAATACTGGAATTTTCTCTTTTTTGCAGTTTAAATCCAATAGGTCTTGCTTCTGTTGATCCCAGTCATGTCAGCAAGTAGGTTGTTACCTATTCTTCAAACTGGCCTGTTACATATTTGAAAACAGTTATAGAGTGTCCAGTCAGTCTTCCCCTTTCAAAGCCAAGTAGCTGTCATTTATTCAATTATTCCTTGTAAGTCATGGTTGCTAGATCTCTGATTATCTCTGATTATCATATCTAGCTTGTCACCATCTAGTCCATGTTAGTCTACAGCTTTCTTGGTGCTGGAACCTGGACTTTGAACTCCCAAATATATGTTGCAGGTAGTTTCTTTCAAATGTCTATCACAATATTTATTTTCTTTTTTTTTTTTGGTTGGTTGGTTGGGGGTTTGTGTGTGTGTTTGGTTTTGGTTTTTCTGATTGGTGAGGGATTTTGAGGGGGGAGATTTTTTGGTTTGTGGTTTTTTTCAGTGGGAAGTGTGTTGGGTTGCTTTGTTTTGTTTTAACAGTGTGATACTGTTGGATCTTATTAATGCCATCAAATTAGTGAAGGGGTTTTTTTCCCCACCCTCAAATTCTCTGAATTTCTCTGAAGTTTGTACATCGTTCTGAAAGAGATGTGTGCTTCAAAAACACATCACATGATCTAGTATAACATAGCACCTAAAATCAAATTTCTCTACATATAGCAGTCTAATTTTTGCTCTTCCAAGTGCATTTGTATTTGCAGTTTTTCTGCTTTGGGAGAAAAATATAATACATTGAGAATGGAACTGCACTGAAACCTTAGTAGAAATGCCCAAAGCTGCAAACAGATCTGGAATCAAAGAAACCAAAGAAAGCATAGACAAGAAGTAATTATACCAAACACTTTTAATAAAGGATGGACTTATTTGTGTGAAGAAAAAAAAATCAAGGTCCATTAGGTTCCTATTAGAAACCTCCCTCTAAAATACTAAAGAGATAAAATTTCAGAACAATTAAAGTTACTAACATCTATTCAGACAGAGGCATTTATAGAGATTTGAATATTGAGAAATTTTTGTTGTGAAGCAAATAATGGTAAAAATGGTATTTTCTCCAAACTTTCTGAAATGAGCTCTAGAGAAATTATAAAGAGAATTTTTTCCTGCATGGGGACTTCTTGAACACCAATTACCTGGAGGGTCTTAAAGTATGAGCAACCTGGTAAGCACCATGTTGGTTTCTCCACCATAAAAAAAAATATTAATGTGATATTTGGGTTTGTATTTCTCATTAAAATTATAAAGGTATTTAAAAAAAATAATAATAATTGTGGCAATCCTCTGGGCATCAGTGGGCTGCAAATATGCCAAGGTTACTGCAGTCTCCCTTCTGGCCTTTTTTTCTACCAGGGAGAAAACACTGGAGAAGTCCCACTCTTTGTGGGAGCTACTTTGAGGAACTGTGATCAGAATCCAGTGATTAACTTAATTTACAAATACCTTACCTTCAATGAAAAGGCAGGCTGAGTAAATGGAAAATAAAAAGTATATCATTTCTCAGCTCAGCCTGGATTACTACTCTCACCTTTACCTACCTTTTACAGTAGGCAATTAATGTTGGGAAGGAAGGTTATCTGTCTCTCTCTGTGTAGGGATGAGGAAATTAAAACTTTGGTCTTGCTGGGACATCACATTGTTAACGTGATGTCATGACTGTAACACAAGCAGGGACACAGCCCTGTCTTAACCCACTTGAAAACATCATGAATTCCACCAAAACGAAACTCTCCCAGCAGCTGCCTTGTAACACCCTGCCTGTAACAACCTGCCTAAGCACTGCCTAAACCTCTGCAGGTTTGGAGATGGGAATAGAGCACAACAAATAATTCAACCCCAAACTTGGAAAACTCCACTTCCCACCATGTACCAACAATAAATGAGGAGTGTTTTAGAGAGGCTTCTCAGTTCAGATTTTTCTGTTTCAGCTGTGGTTTGATATTATATGGTTCATTTCATTGGTACATCAACAGAAAAACACATATCCTCAGAGAGAAAGGTTTCCCAGCTCTCCTGGGGCAGGTATGGCCCTCATCTCACCAGGGGTGAGCATGAGCATCTGCTCAGCAGTGCCAGGTCTCTCCCTAACTCATTCATTCACAAACTGAACATTAATGTTGCCAATACCTATATGTAAAAGTCTGGGGAAAAATAGGAGGGAGGTTACCCTACACAACCATAACTCAACCCCCACCCTGCTGACACATGCACTGGATAGGCTCTAATGCAGGGATTGCCTCTCTGCAGGACCCTGGTCTCACAGAGTAATTTGTTGTCAGCATTCCCTCCTTCGATGGAGAGCAGGATAGGGAGAAGTGTTTGAAGGTCTATAGACAAGGGAAGAGTGATGAGGAAGACAAAAACTTGCCCCAGTGAGCTGGATTTGACCTCCATGTCTTTACAGTGGCGCAGGAACAGGTAAGTATTTCACCCAGACAATGCTTTGGGAGGCAGTGGAAGAATTGCAGCTTACCTGAAAACTCAGAGCAGACTTTGTGTCAGTGGGAAATGTGCTGCTGGGAGACAGAGACGGGCAAAGGCAAAAGCTCTGAAAAAAGAAGGATCAGCCATGTCGCACTGGGTATCCCAAAATTACCCTGTACCTGCAGTTCTCTGTGCTTTTGCATTGTCAGAGGGAATTGTGTTTTAACATCTCAGAAAGGTCTACAAACACTAAGTCATTAATATTTGTGAAATACTCATGTAATCTGGACAAAAAGCAATAGAAATATCCTGAAGAAAACTAAGTAGGGGCCGGTTTTGACTGATATTCCTTCCACAAGGCTGACACTGGGCATTTAGGAATATGAGTAATGTAGAGTATTAAAATAACTGCTACGTTAATGAAAACTTATAAGGGACTACAGGAACAGAGCTGTGATGGACGCTCACACAGAACAGCCCACCTTGAAATAGGTGCTTTGATGATGCCAATTTACATCAGTGACAGAACAGAATAATCTCTTTTACAGGATTCTGGCTGAGAGATGAGTTTTACATCAGGGGAGAAATGAATATGCACAAAACTGCTGACCACAAAAAGTACAAACTGGTGCCTCTGGAAGTAAATTTGCAGGGATTTGTTGGCTTGCAGGCAGATACTACCTCTGCTGCTGCTCATCCTTTTGCTATGCAGTGGGAGATGATTAAAAAAGTTTCAGAGCTCCAAGTAAAGAATTGTCACCCAGATCTACAGCAGGACAAGGGGGAACTGCTAACTCTCAAAGATCTCTGAGCATTTGAAGATAGTAGAGTCTCTGATGTGGAAGGGAGCATTTGTACCCTGGCTGTACCCAGATGAGCAGCACAGGGCAGGGTGTGAGTCAATCACAGCTCCTGAGCATCTTGCCCGCTCCATGGTGACATTACCATACCTGTCAGCATCTTTGCAGCTGCACAGGGAGGAGAACTGTCAAGAATGTCAATTTTTAAGTGCAGCTGCAAGGAAAAGCTTTTGTTTTGTAAACACAATAATCAGGTGTGTCAGATGTGAGATTTTGCTTGGAATTTCCAGTTCACAGAAAATTCTAAATATTTCTGTCCATTCCAGCCTAATTCAGACTGAATACCTTTCTTAGGTGAAATTTCCAAAGAACTGTGAATGCTGCTTGTGCACCGGTTCTGCCAGACAGTACTAGGGAAATTTAAAAACAAATAAAACCAAACAAAAAACACAAACAAAACCCCCACAAACAAACAAACAAAATAAAAATAAAAAAGTGTAATTTTCTTCTTTTGAAGGAACACATCAGGGAAGCCTAAGGGAATCACATCACTCGCATTCTGCTACATGAAAAAGATCATCACAAGGAATCAAAACATGAGTGGAAGACAGAAATCTGCAACAACTCCAGCACTTTTAACTCTCTTGAAAGAACTGTGAAAGCTGTGGTGCCACAGGAATGGAAGGTGCATGTACAGAGAACGTCCTTTGCAGAGACTTTGAGCAGTGAGAGAAGTGGGAAGAAACAAGGAAGAGGCAAGAGAGAACGTCTCTCTCCTCCAGCCATTATAGGGACGAGAGTGTCAAATTGATTAGACGTTAAGTATAAGTGCACATCTCTGTTTTACATTTTCTAAGAGGCAGGTCCAGATATGTCATCCAGGTGCATTCACAATTTGCTTACCATTCCCTCAGTCTGCAGAGACTGCTTTCAAATCTGCCAGCCGTACTGGACATTTTCCTGTATAACGCTCTGGGTTAGTAGCTGTCAGAGTTGGAAAATTAATTGGAATTCATTAATTTTTCAGGTCTGCCTATGGCTGTTAATTTTCGTCCTCTAGAAAGAAAATTCCTTGTTCCTTTATCAAACTGTTATGGTTCCTGACAGCTTAAATGTATATACAACATATATCCAAGCAATGAGCCAGATAACATGCACAAAGAAGCAAGTACAATCTACTAAACCAGCTGAAAAAAACAGGTTTTGAAAAATGCCATACCTCAGCCTAACTGGTCTATGTTTATTAATTAATATGAAATACAATTAGCAATTACATAGAATGTAGAATCTCTTTCTGGTTTGCTTCTTAATTAGCACAATAAAATGTTAACTATGAAAGAAATTTACGTTCCAGCCTTATTACACTGGAATTTTCCACTGCTGTGTGGAACACCGAGAAAGAAAAAACTATATTGTAATTCTGCAATGATCTACACCTTAAATAATTCAAAAGAGAAGTTCACTGTATGCCTGCAACTCTGATTACAGTGAAAGACAGGGGCTCTAGACTGCCCACTGATTAAAAGCATCTGCAGCACCTTATTTATAATTAGGGACCTGAAAAAAACAGTGCAGGAAAATGTGTAAGTGTTCCTCAAATATCATAGAAAATGCTGAGGCTGTAGAGTGATAAATTACCAGACCTGTAATTCAGTCTCAGCTTTCTAATGATCTCATCAATCAATCATACTTCATGGCTGCAATTCATGATATCATCTGAACCCCCTCTATTGAGTTATGGCTTTGTTATAAATCCCACATTATCCATTATCCTTACATTCAATATACTCTACCTTATTACAGTAGCACTCAACTGCACCGTCAGACTTGAGGGGCTATCGGTTTTCCAATTAGAAATTCTGGCTTTCAAAGGATTACAGATCAGCCAGGAGAATATACTCTGAGTTGAGCATCTCTGCATGACCTTAGAAAGGGGAGGATGGGACTGTGTTTTGACTGTGTTAGCCTTGGCCTGGCAAAGAACTTGTGCAAATCCTTGCTCACACAGGCTACACACACAACCTTGCCTAAGACATTTGCGCAACTGAAGTGCTGAAGGCTGTGGCTGTATCACCTGGTAGATTAGAGAGCAGAGGGGCCTGAGCCTGCTGCTGGCACAAGTGAGCAATGTCCATGCAGGGCTGAGTGAATTACCTGGGGTGAGCATCCTCTAATCTGATGGGGAAGGGGTCTCGCTGAGGCACCCCTGTGTGCCTATCTTTATATGGGGAAGGTGGGATTGATCAGGCCCTTTATTTCTTCTTGGGGAAATAATGTATGCTAATATTAACAATCCTTTTGCAGAGGGTGAGTTAGAAAAACACCGTGGTATTTGCAGTGCAGTGGAGCCACTTGCATGTGCTTCACCACTGTGAGGCATTTGACAGGTGAAATACAATTAGTTCAGGAGTCAAAAAAGTGGTTCTTGGTGCTTTGGGGTTCACCTATGTGATGCTAAAAATGGGTCCATGTACTCCAAATGGGCCTAAACTGGGGCATAGCTAAGCAGGGCTCTGTATGTCCAAGGGACAGCTGGAGGGTAGCCCAGGGAAGGGGCTTGTGAAATTCATTGCTTCCTCCCTGCCAGAAGGCAGCTGTGGCTTCACTCCAAAGCATCCTATTTCTTGCCAACACTGAGGGCAGGGGTGGATGAGCTCTTGACTCCTCAGGTATCCACAATGCTGAATGAGAGATGTGTTGACACTACCCAGTGTCAGGGAGCAGCAGGAGTGGGCCTGCTCCCTGAAGGACACAAGCCAGGAGACCATGCATAGGCAGAGACTGTGCCTTCAGCAGCAGGGCACAGATACCCAGGTTCACAGTGGGGCTGGGCTAGTGACTCTAACCCTACCCAGCAGCCCCAGAAAAGATGAAATGATGATTCAGGTCCAGGGTCCATCAGAGTGCAGTCAGGAATAGTAGGACATGTGGTTGGTGACAAACTGTCCCTTGTTCCCTTCTGCCTCATGAATACCACCAGTCTCACCTTCTAACCAATTAAAACACAATAACTTGTCCACAGGACATCCTCCTTTGCCTCCTGTCCCAGGTTCAGTTCTTGTCTTTGGTCCCACAGCTGAAGGTGTGTGTGTGTATGAACAAGTCGAGTATATGCTAGAGTATGGATTCAATCCACTGAACCAATGCGATATTTGCTGCTAGTGGATTTGAATGAGGCCCCAGGTTCAAACAAGAAGTCTGAGATCACGTGGGTATTGAATGGCTTGTCATCATTTCCAAAAGCAGGAGCTGGGAAGAGCAGGGCTTACTCTTGCTTAGCACACTGATATCTACTGATAATGCCTCTGTGCAACCCAGTCTCTGTCTGAACTGTCTCTGCACTTCAACAGAAATGCATGTTACTTTTTTTCCCAAGCATAGTGATTAATTAAACTTGTCTAAGTCAGTTTAATTCCTCTTTAAGCCATTTCTCTATTTTTAGAGCCTATAATTCTGGTATTGTGACATTTCAAAGTTCAGTGACAGTTTTGGGGTAGTCTGCTCTGAATCGTCAAGGTGAATTTTCAGTGAGCAATTCAATGACATTTCAAAAAATTCTTACCAAGATACTTAAAAAATTCTAGTCAAAAATAAATTTTAAGCTGGCATCCTTGTTCCAGCCATAAAAAGTTTAGCCTCATCTGCAGGTTAGCCTTGGTGCCACCCTCTGTACATCGGATGAATAAAAAAAAGTGTAGAAAGAAATTCATAATGACCTGTTCAGGGTTTTTCAGAGAACAACCTGTGGATGATAAACAAGTACAATGGATATATTTTTTTTTTCCATAGCTGAAGCTGTTCATTTCTTTTCAATCTCCAATTCTCATTTCATTAAAAAAGTAATAGTTTTCTATTAAAGAAAATTTATTATTTCTATTAAAAATTCTTATTCTAGTTTTTGAGTCTTCACAAATGTATATCCATCCACCTGCTGTAAGCAGACAGGGCAATGAGTGAGTTACCTGCTCACTTTTACTGTTCAGCTGGGTCATCCTTCCTAGAGACAGACTACTTTCCTTACCTGAAGGCATCATTAGTAAAATTCTCAGAACTTTTCTATGTGTTGAGGTCAGACTGGATGGTTCTGTGCATTTTGTTTCCAGTCACTTTCACCACATCAATCTACTTTTAGTAGAGAAGAAACCCAACACATTTTGTACTCATTTGTATGTGTTGTAACTAGGGGAAAAATGTGATAAGGTGGGAAGGAAAGAACAAAGTATGATTCCCAGAGTCAGTTGATGTGACTGTTAATTAAAAGGAACATCGTTAGTTTCTCTCTCCTGTAAGCTAGGTGCATTTGATAATGTGAAAATAAAAAAAAACCACACACACACACACAAAAAGTAAAGCTGTTTGCATGAATCACACCTTAAGACATGACTTTTCTTTAAGAACACATTCCAGAAGACATTAATGAATCTGCATCAACTTCTGCAAATTTTGGTGCAAACCTGAGAAGTTTCTGGTTTTCTTCCAGCATCCAGTGTGAATGGTGGTCATTAATATTCCCGGGAAAGGGATTCAGCTCCAACACTTACACATTTCATTTAGGTGTCCACCTCTAGAAATGTGATTCAGTGGCTACAGCAGAGGCTAGGGACATTTGAAATGCCCCAGTAGATCCCACCTGGACTCCAGGTGTTGGTCCAGAAGGGCACAGGTCACCCATAGGTGACACAATCACCCAGATTGTGCCTCAGAAGGGCACAATCACCAGCTCCACATGACTACCTGCCATGCAGTAGTTTAGATAGCTGGATAAAGCCTTAGGTCTCCAGTGACTGTGATGGGACCTGAAATGTCTGACTCACCTGGACATGTGAATTTAGGCATCTAAATCCATTAGTCATGAGCTGAAGCCTTTCCCAAGTTTCTAACCGAGCTCTGGAGAAACCAGCCCCGATGCAGAGTGTACCATTCTCTTCAGTTACTCTTAGGAACAGATAAGATAATCCTCATTTGCAGTCTCCAGTGATGGAAGCAGGATGTCATAAGCAGTCTGGTGCTGCCTCCGGAGAAGCAAAAATTTAAAAGGGTGAAGTCTGGGCAGAGCTACAGCCTGGGAGGCATTTCTTTCTCACATATGACATTACTGAGCTAGTTCAGCACATTGTAAAGAAACAGAAAGTTCTGTCAATACTTCTGATTACAAATTCATTTGAAGGCATGAAAACACTTAGGATGTACAAGGCATGATGTTAGCAACAAACAAGCTTTGCAACCTAACACAGAGCAGGAATAGTTTTACGAACCTTCTAAATTGCATTTCCTCCCTGACAAAGCCATTACAAAGAAAAGCTTCTTAGTGATTTATACAATACAGGAATAAACTGAAATATATATTTTACCAAACAGGCCCAGTAGCACTTGAGTTGAACTGCCTCTAAGGACAAAAAGAGATGCTACACTCTTTTCTGAACCTATATAGTCACACCAACCAATGCAAATGCACTATGACAGCCAGACATTCTTAATCACCATCACAAAAAGCTGTCACTGCCACATATTTATCCATTGCTGACAAGACAGATTCAGGTCCTCTGGTTACTGAATCCATTGCATAGCCTGCTTCAGCAAGATAACAAAAACGCCAGCAGGAAGTGTGAGAGGCTCTGCCCCAATTATCCATCCACTGTCACGCACGGGATAATTGCTGCTCCTCTGAGACTCAGGGCTTGCTATGGAGGGGAGAAGGGACAACCGAGCAGCTTCCTTTTGGATCTGTTCTGAAACTCAGATTAATGTCCATACCAAGGAGAAATATATGTGGAGCAGCTAGTGTGTCTGTTTTATTACTCTTGAATATAAATTAAAGAGTTTAAGTGGTCCTTAAATAGATATTTGTACTAATACTTCATTTCTCATCGTAATAGATTACATAACTTTCTGTTAGGAAGCCAAACTGTAAAGATTATTAAAAGCCTGAAAGCAGTCAGCTCCACCCCTAACATTTTTTGTCAATTGTATAAGTGCTTATCAAAGCTGGAATAGCATGAAGGCATCCCCACAGACAGATATTTGGCAACCATTAGACAGCATATAAAGCAAAGATTCATGACTACTTCTCTAGCAGTGAGAGCAGGTAGAAAATTATACCAGAAAGATGCATTTTCTGATTATAGTACCTTTGCTTTTGGGACTCCTGGTGATACAAACCATGGAGTTATGCTTCAGTCTGGATCATGTGAGCCTAAACTAGGCTGTACATTAGGCCTATAAGTGTTATCTCACCTTACTTTAATTCTCTACAAGTCAAGACAACAGTGTTGCTTCCTTGTTTAGGCTTCTCCTAGGGATGATGGAGAGGACTCTATGGGAACAATTAATTCTTTCTGTTTTAGGATGGGTTATCACATATCTGTATTTACCTCAGTGCACCTTAGAGCAGCAACTGCGACCCCTTCCCAGCCAAGTCAGTAATTTACCCTTGTCTTCAAAGAACAGCCTCAATAATATAAGTTTAGAAGGCAAATGAAAAAATTTGTCCAGTTGTAAGATGAATGTCTAGGAATGGGCACAGTTGTTGCATAATTTATTTAAGTGCCTGGACTGGTAGATTTAATTGGGAACTGGATATTTAAAGATTATCATCCTGGTGAAGTTTTAGAAGCACGAAGACACTCTAGAGGAAAACTTTGACTTTTGTATTTGCAACAACACAGCTATTGGTATATTTGATGCCAAATTATGTGTAAAAACTTGCCCAGAATGCAATAAGCAGAAAAACCTGGCATGTGGCTTGCTCTCAGTCTCTCTTCACCCAAACAGAGTTCAACAATTGGACAACTCTGAGTATGTGGAGGATGGTTTGACCTACTTAGCTCCAGAGATTGACTGAAACATATACAAATGAAATCAAAGAGAAACAATAGCTCTTGCAAATGTAACTGAAATCATAGTATTTGTCGCTCTGTGGCATCCATGGGTTGCCATGGTGATTCTACAGGGAACTGCAATAGTTATAGGTGTAGATAAGGTTACAAATTTCATTCCATACCTTTGGTTTCTCATACTTTTGCCCTACAAATACTTCCACTGAATCAGGCATGTATCTGTTTGCTACTCTATTCTATTTGCACAGTACTTTAAAATAAAGCAAAGCTCACCTGCAAGATGAAGGTTTTATGATTGTGTAAAACCAGCTGGTTATTTCTTTTTTGTTAAAGTTAAACAAGATTTGCTTGAGCCATTTTCCAGCTCGATTAAAGGAGCTGGAAAATACTGTTTTGCTTTTAAAAAAAAGGGTCAGGTGAACCCATAAACAACTTGAACAAACACCTCCCTTTAAAAGGCACAATTATAATATTGTGTAAGTACAGGGTTGCAAATTTAACTTGTGCATGTATTTGCTAAATTGAGTGTCAGAGCCTGTAAATGTCACTTGCATATTCAGTTATCAGTCCTGAATACTTCCATCTCATTGAATTCACAGCTGCACACCTTTGCCCTAATGTGCATTAGAAGCATTCCAAAAACCACAGAATACCTAATGAAAACAAAGAGCCAGAGGCAAAGTGATGCAGCAGTTACATGTACTTCGGAGCACAAAAAGGTCCCTCTGTGTACATCTATTCCATTGTTTCCATTGTCACAGTACCTGTCAGCTTGGTTATAGATGAAATAAAAAACTAATCCATCAAAAACCTACACCTGTAGCACCAAACATGGGAATGAAGCAGGGGTGTTTAACTAACAGAGCTTCCCTGCTCTGTCTTTGGTAATCTCCCTATTACACGTCCCAGTGGGTGGCACTGCACACCCCTACCCCTGCTGTCAGTTGGTCTTTGAGGGATCTGCCATCACATCATTCACATATTAGCAAACCCAGACATCTGCTGTCACTTGACTGGAAGAAAACCACTCTTTCATGGTCCTGGGAAAACTGTCTCATTACAGTGACAACAGAAATCTGCTCAAGGAGAGGAACTAACCAAGAGTGGACTGTTTTCTTTAGTGCTTTCAATGCAATTTAAGGGAAAGTGAAAAGGCAAAAAACCTGAGAGATGATAGCAGATGCAGCTAAAAGAGTCCAGGACAGCCTGATTAGATTGTCA
Source organism: Pipra filicauda (assembly GCF_003945595.2). Taxonomy (NCBI): domain Eukaryota; kingdom Metazoa; phylum Chordata; class Aves; order Passeriformes; family Pipridae; genus Pipra; species Pipra filicauda. The sequence continues at coordinate 408,064 of NW_024104360.1, forward strand.
CAAAAATACAGAGCACTAAGTGCTGAAAATACCCAGTGGTGGTTTGATAACCTGATATGCTTAGAATCACTTGCAGTTGTGTTTCCTCAAAATGTGGGCTAAAAGTCACAACACAACACTACCAGTACAGGCTATTGGAACCCCAAGTATTGATCAAGTGGCTCCTCAGAGAGCTCATCTCCTTCCACCCACCCTCAGGCAGACCATCTATGGATCCAGAGTCTACCTCTCTCTCCCCACGGACAGCTCTGTGCTCTGCAATCTTCCTGATGATTGGAACAACTAATCAGAACTAAACCAACATGCTAACAGATTATACTTAGAAGATGTGGAGAGAGGCAAATGTGAAGTAACATGTAAGTAAGACAATTTACTACTCTGTATTTGTAGTAACTTGAGCTCAGCATAATAACTCCATCTGTGGACACAAAAAAACCCCCAAACCCAAAACGTCTTGTTGCACTTACAGCGGCATCAGTGGGAGTTAGCACAGGGCTCTGTCTCACATCCTGGATGAGTTGGTTGTGGACACCCACAAAACGCATACTCATACCTCTCCTCTAGTTTCAGTTTAATATCTCTATACCACAGTTTGACACCTGTTATTTGCAATAACTTTTCAGCAGGGCATCACAATGCTTTTCTCCTGGATCTGCTCCAGTCTTCTTGCAGCAGAGGAAAGCGGACAATAGGAGACACTTCCATCCTGTCAGAAATATCCTTTTCTTACGCCAGGCATGTACACAGCTCTGAATACACCTGCCTATAAGAAAGAGCCCTGTTCAGATCTAAATACAGTATGGATATCGCAGACTAGAATTTTGATCCTTTTCCTGATGTGGATGCTATAATATACCAGTACTGTGACATTTAAGGACTATTTTAAAGCTATTAAATTAAGTTTTTTTCCTGAAAGTGAGTTTTGCATCATGCATTTTTAATTCATGAAATTAATTTTCAGAAATTTACATGTTCAGCAGAGAATTAAATTGAATTCTAAGAAAGAGAAGAACTTTACCGAGTTATTCATCACATGGTGTCAGCATCAGCCATCATATTACTTCATGGAACATGAAAATAGAAAGCTTAAGGCATTAGTGTACGTTTTATGAGTGTAGTATCCTGGTCTAACAGAGATCCTAATGGACAGAGACCTGACTGCATGATCTGTGCATCCAGTTGATTCCCTGGAAGTTTACAATTGTTTGTATCAGAAATTGAAATGATATTAAATTTTTTAGCTTATTTTTGAAAGTGCCTTGGAGAAAACTCATTCTGGTTTATGACAGCCCCTTACGTGTACAGATTTTGTAAGATGCAGGATATTCATATTAATACCATGTACAATGCTTGGCAACATATAACCAGTTTCCAGTCTCTTCTTTCCTAACTTGCCCAGCCTTAGCTGAGCCCAGGCTCAGCTCTGGCCAGAGTTGACTTAGCTTTAAATACACCCCTACACTTCTCTGTTTGTCTGCCAGCCAAGCTCAACTTATATAAGGAGAGATGCTACTGTTGTACGTGGTTCTTTGCAGAAAGATGAGTCAGTGAGTCCCCTTGTTTTGTGGTTCACTGGTACAAGTTTTGTATAAAAGGAAGTTTGTCCTCATTAATTCTGCAAAAGGACATCAAACTGACTTTTAATTTCTCTTCAGTTGATTGACCATGACTTCTCTTGCCACAAATGAAAATTGGGAGTGCGTGCTGCATTCAATGGTTTCAGGCACCTCATTTCTTTTCCTGGAGCTCTAACCCAGTGAAGCAATCAAATGGATATCTGGATTTGATTTAGGGTTCTCTCCAGGCACACACACAGGCAGGAGGTCCACACTGAGGCTGTAGAGAGACCAACTGTAACAGGAGATGAAATAGAGACAGATTCCTCAGCCCTAGGAGCCAAGGCCCCTGGCTTGGAACTAATCCATGTCACGCCAGACCACAAATGAACCTCTGTTAATCTCATCCATCACAGTGACCCTTTCCTCCACAAGAACCCAGAAAACTGGAGTTGAAGGATTTCTGAATGGGAAGATTGTGGCAGCAGAGCATTAGGGAAACATTAGAGAGGTTATTTGGTGACACACACAGATTGGTTCTTTACAAGCTGGACACAAATTCACTGCCTTGGTGATCCCTCAAATCCTACAAGGTTATGATTTCTTTATTGCCAAAAAAAAAGGTCATATTTGTTCTCGGTGTAATTCTTGTGGTCAACCACATGAAATCCAAGAATGACTTTGGCCCTAATCCTTTGGTAGTGGTTAATGTTTTACACCAAAAGCAATGACATTATTTGCATTTCCAAGAATCAAAGAATGGGTTTACTAGAGTCCAATTCAAATGTGTGCTATTTGAAGTACCCAAAATGCTTATTCATGTGGGACCAGGATTTGGACACTTCTTTAACACCAAGGATAGAAACCAGCTCTGTAGATTTGCCAACAGTTCTCACAGTAAATGGCATATCTATGACATAATGGATTTGGTTATCTCTGTAGATTTCCAAAGGAACTATTATAGCTCACAATCCAATCTATAGCTAATGTCCATGCAGACAAATATTGTTTTCTTTGTTTTCACCATTTAAAAATATACCTTCCTCACTCTGTCTTATCCTGTTCTCCCTTTCATGGTGAAGTTTTCTGCCCTTTCAGTAGAAGCATGCAAAGAATTGATTCAGCATTCAGCACAACTAAGAGCAAGAAAACCTTCAGGAGGAGACTGAAAGACCAAAAACCTGTTCCCCTGGTTGCTCCTAGATCTGTTATGTTTAATATTACAGACATAATAAACATCTTTTATCTATACATTTCTAAGAAGGAAAGCTGTGGAAACTGCAGGGTAAAACATCTTGTATGGAAGGAACATTAGGAGCAGAGAGAACTGATAACTCATGTCAGTTTACAAACATCAGTAATAAAAACATTTATTCACCAATCTGCTATATTGCTCAGGCTGGAATGAATTTGCTTTGTGAATATCCCATGCTTTGCTGTTTCTAATCTTTGGTTAGAGTATGGTGCTGATAACACCAAGGTTGTGGTTTCAAACCCTGTAGGGGCCATTCACTTAAGAATTGGACTTGATGACCCTTGTGGATTGCTTCCAACTCAGAATATTCTGTGATATATTCTGTGATACTCCCTAGTGCTGGCTGAAAAAGAAGGGCCTTAATTTCCCTTGGAAGAGCTGTTAACTTTGCCTTGTTTTTAGCTTTTCTTGGCTAAGGCAAGTCACCTACTGATTATGTTTTTGGGCAGTAATGAAAAGTGGACCTGAATGAATCATGGAGTTAAAACTCTTTCATGAATCATAGTGTTTTAACTGAGAGTGAGTCATGCCAGGATGAAAACTGAGTCCCACCAGTTTCTTTGTCAGAAGAGCTCCCAGGAAGAGCATGTCATCACGCTGTTCCCCCTTGGCAGGGGCTTGGAGCTTTGGGCAGTAGGTCCATGTCTTGTCCTGCCAGTGCTGCACAGGAGGAGCAACACAACAGGGCATTTCCATCTCTGACATTGAAAAACCTCTGGAAGGAGCTATGAAGAATATTTATTGGATGCAGCTCCTTGTATGGTATCTAAGAAGGAATCCTGAGAGCTGCAATTTCCTGAAGTCCATATCAGCTCAGTTTCTTGCAGCAGCCCTAACTCCTATGAACATTACTGGAATGCTGGACATCACTACTTGACCCCGACAGGAGATGCCCTATATGCTGGATTGTTTTCTCTGACAGCTTTGCATGGTTCAGGGAGTAAAAAGGAAACTGAAAGCCTTCTGATAAGGTCTGCTGGGGATTAACTTTCTCTCAACCATCTCCTTCACCATAAGCAAGATGGATCCCATCTATCTGCAGTTATCCACTCTGTCTGCCTGGACATGGGCAACCCACAATGTAGACCAAAGAAAGGTACACTGGCTTTTCATCCCACTTGTGCCTTCTCTTCCAATCTGAAAAGACCCCAACAGTGGACCACAGAGCCCAGCAAGTCCTATGGGCTTTGCCATAATATGGCAGTAGATCCCATCAAACCTCTGGAGGCAAGCTGTAGTCTTTAAACACACTTGCCCTGATCCCAACTCCAAGATTTGCTACAGGAGCAAAGCTCATCATGTGACTGTAATTGGAAATACTCATCTAATCACATAGTGATTTTCAGACATTATTTCAGATTTTTCATTTCTATAGAATGAGGCTGGAGTGATGTTTATGTAAGTGATATAATGCCTGATGTTAATAAACTGATATAATGATAAATGTTCAATCTGTCTGGCCTAGGGACCAGCTAAGTTCAGAGCTAACTCTATGAACATATCCTTTTTTTCCATGGAAGAGACTGCCTTCCCCTCACTATATTTTCCCTGACTTGCCAAGACAGTATGAATAGAGGTGCTTTCCATGCCACTGATTGGAATGGGACAACTAAAGACCCAAATGAAAAGAAAATAGGTCACTAGGTGTGTTTGTAGTATATCCTGATAGTCATGGCATTATGGCAATAAACTGGTTGGATATTGATATCTCTCTATTTGCAAGCTTGGTAACAATTAATATTTTTTTTATAGTTTGTTTAACATTGTTGTCTCAAAATCTTCTAGTATGAAATTTCCTTTCATTCCAAAATATGACATTATCATATTGCTGTAAGTAGTCGCCAGTTTTTGACTGAATCAACCCATTGCCTAGGTAACCATGCCAATCAAAAGAACCAACCTCTCCACAAGGACTATGTAACACTTCATACTTTTGCATAGACTCATCAAGCAGAAACATTCAGAGGGGGCCACATAATATGCTGATCACTCTCATTTTGTCCTATCAGGGGCCCAGAACCACCAAGGTTTCAGGTCTAAGCCTTCCTGTAAACCATCGCTGAAATATGTGTATCTTCTCTCTGCCTTCCTGGGCTTTTATCCCCGGCATGGTAAGAAACAACCTCCTTCAATAAGAACTCCTTTCTGAGTCTGCTTGGGATGGATTCACAATTAATTCTTCCTTTTTGCCTCTGCAGCTCATCCTTGCATCTCATAGGCTTCTGATAATCATCCCTGTTGTTCCCCACTGACCTCAGTCCAGAATCAGATGCGATTAAAGGGACTTCTGACCAAGGAGTTTCTGTTTTAAGTCTGTGAAAAGAGTAATGTCTCTAAGCTGCTTTTTGCAGATTGTATCCATTCTACTTGTTGGCCTTTGCATCCTGTGAGCAGCTTGATCCATACTAGCTATATACCAGCTGCTCTCTGACATTGCTCTGCTCTCTGCTACTGATTTATGTTGGTGACAATCATTTTTCTTCCATTTCTGCAAGCAGCAAGTCTTAAAAGACATTATCAAAGGAAGCCAGTGCTATATCTTAGTACTGGAGGTGGTTATAAGTTTAAAAAGCTTTGCTTTAATATTCTTATGCCTTTCCAAATGGCTCTGCTTTCCATGCAAGTACAGTAGTTTGAATGCCTGTTTTGACCTTTCAATAATGGCACTGCTTTTTGTGTAAGTCACACTGTTCTTGATTCTAGTTTTGTAAAGCACTGTTCAGAGCAGTAACTCCAGCATGAGGGCCAAACCAAATTTTCTACTGCCACCTTCATCCACAGGAAAATCACTGAACAAATGGTCTAAAAGCAACTTGAAGAATCATAGAACCACAGAGTCATAGAAGTCAAGAAGAAATTAAGGAGCCACGTAGTCCCCTGCCACGTAGCTGGCAGTCTCATAATGCTGACATCATTTGTGACAGATGGAAGAGATTTATCTCATCCTAAAACCTTTTGGTGAGTTTAACTATCCTACACAATATTTATCCTAAAGTCTAATTTAAATGTCCCTTACTATAATGTATCTTTCTTGCCTCTTCCCAGGCAATATATTCTGTTTCTCAGTGAATCTGGAACACCTAGATGTTTCCATGTGTTTCACAGACACCTCCAGAATTTCTCTCTCTCTAACATTAGTCTTCTCTGAAACAGAATGAGTGTACAGAATGTATCTGTTCTTCCCTGATCTCCCCCAGCACCTCTTGAGGAAATCTTATCTGGACACTTGCTACTCTTCATAATCTGAGTAGTTAATTTGTGCAGTTAATTGTACATCATCACTGTCTTGGTTATTTCTCCCTGATCGACTTAGCATTAGACATATTTGCTCAGTAAGATAAACCATATCAACAGACTTACATAAGGTGTGGGAACTGTGCAGCTGAGTTTTGGGAGGCTTGTGGGTCTCTTTCCCAGGCTGCAGCAATGAACCAAGGGTATGATGTTGCTCTCAGACAATTTCTATGCTGTAAGAACACAGATGGTGTAGGTATCTTCATGTGTAAATTACAAGAAATGACAAGTAATTTCTTGACCTTCCTTGCATAGTTCTGTGTTCATTTACAATTGACCCTAAAATTCCTTTTTTTACATCTTCAGTGGTTCAGGGCAACCTCAAAGCTAGTTTCAATGGTCTTCATGGATTCATCCAGCAGAAAGGAGCAGGCAATGAAATTCTGCTTTTATGGCACCATCATTCAGAAGAAGTGGTGTAACTGCATGGAGGACTTTCTCCCTTTCTAATCTAGTTATGTGCAAAGTAGATCCCAATTTGTACATAGGTAGTAATAAATAAAACAGGCCAGTGATCATTCATTGACCCTAAGGCCAAGCAGCACATCACTGCTGTCATCCATATGGATAAACTCCACCAGCACCACCAGAAGAAAAAGAGGGTGGCATCATGGAAGGTACCAACTGACGTGGGTTCTTGGTGGGGTCATGCCAGAACCATGCCCAGGCAGTGCTTATGAGCAGTGGTTGGTACAGACCACACCATGCCCTGGTCTGCAGTAATGACCAAACATCAACAGCTCCTGGCCATTCCTTCAGCTAATCCCAGTCTCTGAACAACACATTTGCTTAGATGTAGACAGTAAGACATTCCAGCCCACTCGGGCTATCAAGGAATGCTGCATCATGTTTGCTGATGTGCAGCAATTTTCATTCAGTGAAAACATCTTACAGCACTTGAGCTTAAATATCCCCTTCTATAATCTGAAGACAGGGAAAGAAGGCAAAAAAATAAAACATCTATAAAAGCATTCTGGTTGGACAAGAAGGTCAAAAGTGCTTGTTAATTAGAAAAAAGACCGGCACTATATACCAACTAAATCAATTTTTCAAACCTACTCATTCTCCTCATCCCCTGAAGAAGTTTGTAGATAGTTAAATTTAGCTGCAAGAAATTCTCTTGCAGACTAGTCTTCATGATTAAATGAAGTTATTCTTTGATTAGGAGTGCAGAATAAAATAGGATGAGTATTACCAGAGTAAAAATGGAAACACAAGTTAGATTGTGAAATGAGTCATCTGGCAGAAGTATGTCAACTAAAAGCAACAGGAAACCCAGAATAGCTCTTTGTGAGAGAAAATATCATAGTGACTGAAATCTATCTATACAACTATCAGAGTAATCTACAGGAGATTTGACACACTTTGGCTCATATTTGTACCAGTTTTTGTAAGCTTTACAAACATTTTCAAAAAAATAAACTAGAATACCAAATTTGCTGGAAAAGTATAACAATATCCAAAGACTACAAAATAAACAAAGGAAAGTTCAATCATTTACTTATAACAAAGGTGCCACAGAGCAGAGCAGAGCCAAGATTTTGTTGTGATTTAGCAAGTTATTTCCTCTTCAGAGAAAAACCACTATATGAAATGATAACAGATGTGATTTTTACAGTGGTTAAAAACCCTTTAGCTATTCACCTTCATGCAATGAGCTTCTTCACTGACTGCTTGGCAGGTATGGGCAATTGATGGATCATTCAGGAAATTCCACCCAGGCAGACACCATATGTCAGAAGACGCACTAACTTCTAGCCTCAGTGCTTGGTTTATCTTGCCTGTCACGTGCCAAATGTTGGCAATCCTCAGTCAAAATTGTTTATCTTCAGAAAATTATGTAACTTTCTATAAATTTAGCAGTTACAAAACATAAACAAGAGTCCGAGCTAGTGCATGGCTAATGCAACCTCACCATATGCTCTCATTTAAAGGCAAGTTGTACAGCCATAGGTGCTTGTGTAACACCAAGCACAACATCCACACTGCTTTGTCATGAAGTCTTTACTCCACATTTTTGGAAAGATTCAGATTCCAGGTTACTAGAGAGCCCTCCTTTTGCCACTGCTCTGGATCATTCCTGGTCCATTAAATCACTACAAATTGCAAACGGACAGTATCAACATTAGGTGTGTCTGCTTCCAATTTAAAATTTAAAAAAAAAATAGCCTCCAAGTTGTGTGTTCCTAAATTTTCCCACTAAACTCGTACAGTATAATAATTTTCCACCATTTAAGACAAGCAATTTCCATATCTATTTGGGAACTCCAGAGATATTTTTTCATGCAGTTTCAAAGATCGACATTCCACAGTATGGGATTGTGCTTTTTCTTTGCCTTTCAGTCCACAACATTTCATTCTTCACGAGAAAGAAAACTTTCTTCTAACTGACATATATCAGATCTTAGAAAAAATATAACCTACAATCTACTAGGAGAGAGAAATCATCAACCAAATCAGTTCTGAGTGTTGTCATTTTTATCAGAGAAAAAGTTGATACTTTTTATTTTCCCTATGGAGGCTGGTACACATGAAAGATGAATTAGTTCAATAAAAACTTCAGTGAGGAAAACTTGTTCTTTAGCTCAAATGTAAGATCTTGGGGGTTCAAAAGCCCTAAATAAAATTGTGCAGATACCTTAAGTGAGAAAAGTTACCAAAAAATAACCCAAATTCAGAAAAGAAACTCGCATGTGCTTTTAACTAATTTCCAAGTCTTTCTTAGGAATGTAATTTATGAATTTTTGGGGAGGTTTTTAATATATCTGAAGCAGCAGGATAAGAGCAGCTCCCCACTCCCTGGCTGGCAGCAATGTTCATCTGAGCCTGTCTCTTGGTCATCTTCACTTTGCAGCATGCCTCTATGATCTAGCTTGTACAGATAAAATTAAATCCTTCAGAGCATGTGCTGCCAAGGGCCTGAATGAGTCTAAAAGTCGATAATCTGATAGTGCAGATTCATCTCTGACCTGCAGCTGATATCAGCAGATCTAGTTCTGATTCCTGTGCCTGAAGGTTAGGCTATTACTCACAGCTACAGTATTATTGGTACCTCTGGTTAATAATGGAAGTTATCAACCTGTCTGTGTGTGCCTGTGAAAAATTAGGGTCTGCTTTGGAAAACCTGGTGCCCTGCAAGGCCTGTGTGTGACATGACTTCAGGCTGCAGGCAGCTCCATGTGCAGAGATCATGAGACATCAATGAAGGTTTGGGATATGCAAAGGAGGAAAGGGAAGAAAATTATAATTAACCTTCAACAACAGGCAAAAATTAAACTTTTGTGAGAGGTTTTATAATTTTTGAAATTCAGCTTCCCTCCTAGGGAGGACCTTAACCCCACCTTCTGAAATGCTCTGTGATTGAGATCTGTAGGGAGGGAAAGGAATGCGAAAAGTCAAGGCATTCATCATTCAGCAATCTAAATGTTGCTCTCAAAATGAATTCATCACAGTTTTCCTCTTCTGATATCAGTGAACATACACTTTACACTTGCCTGGGCTAAAGTTTATGAAGATAACATAGAATAATCTCGATTCACTGGAAAACACAAAAACATAGAGGTCTTTTACATCTTGTGGTTCTATCAAATAGTAAGGATTCCCAGAAAGATCTGCTGGTGTTCACATGTAGGACTAAAATTGAAATAAAGTCTGTATATAACACAGCCCTCAGATCTGATCCTTGGTGAAACCACAATGAGTAAATTGGTGCTGGAGTCAGTTCTCACTTCTTTGTGCTTCTTGATAGCTTCAGTGAAGAAAGACACATTCCCAGGGAAAATTTAGAGGAAGATTTAGGGTTCTAAACAATAGTAAATATTATATGTGGCATTTATGTTGAGATACATGAGGCATAGGGTATGCCTGGAGATGACAGGATATTGCCTTGAAGAATTTCTCACACATTCTTCCGAGTCCAGCCCAGCATCTCCACCCAGAGCCTGGTGTAAGGCTCCCAAGGATTGAATGTGGTTTTCAAGACCACATTGTTGTGTCAAAGATTTCCTTTTATCCCACCTAAGAACCCATGGTGTCCACTGGAAAGTGCTTTCTCCCACCTAATGCTAAACATTGTCTTCATCTCTCTACATCACCAACTTTGTATCTCTTACTCTTTTGACTCATGTACTCTCAGACGTTGTTTCAGTAGCAATAACAAGACAATGCTGATACTTGTTTTCTTAGTGCAGGATTAAGACCTTGAAGAAACAGTGCACTGTGTGATACGAAATATTTTCATGAATTTTGACAGACATCAAGGGAATTTCTTCACTACTTTCGTGTGCTTTGTGACAATTCCTGAGGCACTAATGGGTCCTGGAAGCTGGAAACTCATGTTGTCTGCAAGCCTTGAAAGAAGTCCCATTTCAGGAGCAAAAGGAAATGCAAATATTTTTTAAAAGTACATAATAGAGGAACCTGATCTACAATATTTAGATATTTGTTACTTCTCATTAGAAAATCAGGAAATTTATTATAAGTCTTAGTGATCTGAAGACTCTTCAACAAAGAAAAACATTCATTACTGCTCTCAAGAAAAATCGAAATAGACTCTTAGATTTAATTTAATATCAATCAACTTACTATCAGTCTGATATTTTAAATCTATGGGAATATCGTTAAGGGCAATATCTCACCTTACCCAGGTGAGGTTCTCTAAAAGTATGCTGTTTTAGCCACTCCCCTCAATTATCCTTCTCATTAAAAAGTATCTCTCAATGTATATTCTAAAGCTCTCCATTCATAGTTTCAGGCCACTGCTTCTTGTTATTTCCTACTCTGAGAATTATCTTCTTTAAATTTATTGTTACTCTGAAGCTATATATAAACTATCCTGTGATAGGTGATATAAATTCAGCTCCCTCCATGTCCCCACTTATAATTTTTTTGCTGATGCTTTTATCTCTTTTGTCACCATTTCTATTTCTTTACTTCTCTGTTGCCTTCCTAAATGGTGCCATTCTTTTGCTGACAAAACCTATTTTTTACCAATGACAGAAGAAAATGAAGAAAAGGCATTTTTTTAAACTCTCACTTTTTCCTTTACAAAGTCAGAAAGATTAAAGGTAGAATTCTCTACTTCCATTTTCTACCTGTGGTTGTTCCTATCTTTTGACCACCAGGAAATATCATAAATTGCCCAAGTGTTACGGAGCTTATAACACTAGTTGCTCTCTATAGCAGCTCTGTTTCATACTCATTAAGTTTTTCTTTCCAGAACATTTCTTCAGGGACAATGGTACAAAATTTAACAACAATAAAAACCTCTGTGGGAAAAACTGAATAGTTCAGGGACACTCTTTTCAGCATGTGCTTCAGAGATATGTCCAGCAAAGGTAGTAGCTTAACATTGCTGTTATCAAAGATGACAGTGTGTCTGCATATAAAAAATCAAGTGTTCTCTGCAAAGCCACTCTTTCCCACATGCAAATATTCAAATGGGTAGAATGACATGCAGATGGATAATGTTTTCTAACATTTCCCATGGAAGTTTAGTTCCTAAGGACCCTTGGATAAATTAGTAAATTTTCTAATTTTTTGGTATGTATTTTCATTGTTCTGCTTGACAGAATGAGTATCTTTTAGTCTTTTCCTCTTACACTTTGCATTTTGATGTGAACTTGTCCACTAGCTTTCCCAGTATTTTTGTGTCCTGGTACAGTTAAGCCTCCTCATGAAAACACTGGTATCTCTCATCTTTGTTCTTACCAAATAGCAGCTTTTCCTTGGCAATGTCAAAGGTACTTGGTTTCCATTACTATTTCCTTTGCAGTCTAGATTACTACAGTATTAAGTTTACATGTTTTTAAGGGGCTTTTGTGCACTGGAAATTCTTTTGGAGAAGTTTTACTCCTTCTGAGGCTCCATTGTCTGCTGGGGACAGGAATCTGCTATTATTCCAGAATTTGGGGTTTTTCTTCTCTCCTGTTGTCAGAGGGGAATATGTGGATGTGAAACAAGAGGCGAAACAAGAAGCACCAGATAATTTATCTATAAATCTTGTGCTATTCTTGGCTTCTGATTCCTCAAATCCATAAGAATAATCAATTTTTTATGGTTTATTCATGTTCATGCTAAGTTCAGAAAGAAAAAGTCAGGATTGAAAATAACGTGTTTCTTCTTCACAATCCATAATCCTTTCTCTCCCCTGAGTACTCACCAGGCTCCACAATGTATAACATTACATTGTGTACTTTATCTACTGTATTCTCTGCAGCAACTATCAATTCATCCGCAGAATTCACAAATATTGTCACATTGCTAAATAAATAATACATAATCATGTGGTGAGTTGAAAATATGTATCCCTTGACTAGGAAGCCTGTGTACAATACTAAAATTGAGGATGGTTTCAGGCTTGGAGAAAACTGACTTCGATTCTGCTGTATTATGTACTACCTTGTCCCATTATCACAAGTACAAACCTCACAGCAGTGAATCATGGAATCATAGAGTACTTTCAGTTGGAAGGGACCTTAAAGATCAGCTAGTTCCAACCCCCCTACAACAGCCAGGAACACCTTCCACTAGACCAGGTTGCTCAGAGTTACATCCAACTCAGCCTTGAACACTTCCTGGGATGTGGCAGCCACAGCTTCTCTGGTCAACTTGTTCCAGTGAATCTTTGCACAATGCCTACGGGATAGAGTAAAATAGTATGAAAAATGTGTAGCAGCAGGGAGATAAATGAGAATAAAACACCTGCAGGCAGATCCTAGTTCAGCACTGCAAAAAGTAACACTTTGACTGCTTTTAGTAGGGTGCTTAGGTCTTCAAACATATTACAATTATGTAGTACTGTGCTTTATCTGTTGCTAATACTGATCTGGAATGTATAGTTGACTGACTGTCTCTTAATTATATGTCATTAATATATCTTTAATCAGACTTGATCCTGATTTGAAAAAAAACATGTGAATTGAGTAGTGTTCCCCTGCAGCAGTCACCATCATTCATTATATCTTTCCAGGAAAAAATACTAATTACTACAAAGTAAGTTAATAAAATAGTTTGATCTTTAGTATGATATGTCGTGGTTAACTCTAGCGGAAGGTAGAGGCAATTTTGTCTAACAAGAAGGGAACAGAACTTCTTTACTGTATGTGTGACCAAGCACTGGAACAGATTGCCCAGAGAGAATGTGGAGTCTCCGTCGTTGGAGATATTCCAGAACCGTCTGGACACAATCCTGTGCCATGTGCTCTGGGATGACCCTGCTTGAGCAGGAATCAGATGAACAACTGTGGTCCTTTCCAATCTGACCCATTCTGTGATTCTGTGGTTCTGGAAATACATTCAAGGTGAGGAAATATGCTTTGCTATGTGTTGTACAACACCTGACTTGGTGAGGCCCATGGTGGTTTTGAGGATGTCCAGATGAATTGAAATAAAAAGCACTGGAAGTGTGTCATGTACTGACTACCTGCAATCCACCCATCAATATAGCAGGATGATAGAAAGCACAGAGAAGTTACCTTTATCTTTTCTCTCTCTGACTTTCTTTGATGTGCACTAGTTAAGGACATGCCAATTTGTACATATTTATATTCTTATTGATAATAGAAATCTTCTCCTTAATCTTGGCACTATCTGTTGTCCTGGACATCTTGGTTGATATAAAATGTTTCATTAACTCTCCCCATATGTACAGAGACATTGAACTTCCCAGAAGCATTTTGGTTTTAGATTTTAAGACATTTTGCAATGTGTTTCACAGCAGGCAAGAATACAACAAAACCAAGAACACCATTTTTGTTCAAACTATGGCTGCGGGAAAGTAACAGGTTTGCTTACTTTAATTTTGTTTACAGTCCTCACTAAAGGGTTTGTTCGGATATTGCTCAATTGTCAGGAAGATGCTGTAGAAACGAGCATTGCCTGTGTGGTCTCAAGAAAGTAAATGCCCTCATGCTTTGTTCTGAGAAATGCTGTCATTTGGATTTTAACCAAATGGCTTCACAGGGAAAACACTGCTGCCTTCTGCCAGGGAAGGCTGCAAACAAACACTGGGGTCTAAATTCATCTGAGTAGCGAGAAAGCTAATCTCCATGACTGCGCTCTTCTGAAAGCCTTATACACAATACAGAGTAACAATTGCACTCTTATCTCTCCTTTAGTTCTTAATGTCTTTCTTAGTTCTTGGAAATATTAATATGAGGATAGATTTGACTGCGCCCCTAAGTGCATTCCAGATCCTTACTGATGATTTTTGATTTTTGACTTGAAGGACATGAAGTCTGTATGACCCCACAGTGGATTCTGACCCTTGCTGCTTATACATTTATAGCCACAACAAACAGGCCATGAGATGAGAATAAAACTCCTGTCAGTTGTTTTCTCACAGCTCAGGAACCCAGAGAGACTACAAAGCTGGATGATCAATCACTGCTTTGCACTGCATGAAGGTAAAGGCTGGGAGGGTGATCCCACTGACCCCACACATCTCCATGATCACTTGGCCTGGACGGATGCGACTCTCCCACTAATTAGCTAATGGCTGGTAGGAGCTCAGAGACACGAACTGTCACAATATCCAACTTTGTAAGCACTGTTTGCTTTTCCCAAAGGCATAATTCTTATCTGGGTTTCAGTAGTCCCACATCAAAACAGGAGTCCAGAATTACACCAGTGTTCAAGACCTAAAAATCCACCTTCTACCATATGTTCTGTTGAGTGAGAAAACAGGCTGATTGGTATTTTTATTGCTACATTCTCTATGCCTTGATGAATAAATCCAACACAGGTGTCATTCGCGGGACAGCATGATAGCAAAACACAGTGGAGTTTCTCCATGACCACTCTTCCTGAAAGAGAAAATGGGGATGAAAAGCAAAAAAAACTTCAGTTTTGCACAATGTCATTTTCAGCTCACTCCCGAATGTCATTACTATATAACAAATGTGAGCTGGCAAGCATCTGCTTCTTAGCAGAAAATTGAAGTATTTTGTTGGGGCTGTGGATAGTTTAATATCTGTGAGAAATCAGCTGCAGGAGGTAGGGAAGAAGGAAAAAATTGCTATAGAGCTCATGCAGAGAAGCAGGATTGGCTGTGCCTGCTTAGAATTCAGAGCAGAACTTCTGCATTCGTATTAACGCCAGGAGCTTTGAGACATAACACCTCAGTAGTCAAATTTTGTTCCACATCACAGGAATTTAGCCATCTAAAAATTAGGCATAATTTTGTCACCATTGTGAAATTTCACTCCCCACTTCCCCTTTTTTTTTTCCTTTGAGAAGAATAAAATGCAACCAATTAACCTCCTGCTAAAGGGATCACGTGAACATCTCTGGATCAAAGAACACGGGTCAACACTAAAAAGCTAAATTGAGGCAACTGTGGCAACAAGTCAAATGAATAGAATAGCATTTGACAACCTGAACTGGAAAAAGGCAGCTAATGCCAGCACAGGAGAGCTATTCTGCTTTGCCATCTTAGATTATGTACTGAGAAAGCATAAATAGAAAGATAAGCAAAGGCAACCACAGAACCAGAATAAATATGAGATCAATGAACCATTTCACACCTAAAAGATCTCACCCAAATGACTTCAGCACATTAAAAGCCAGCAGTCTATGCCTTGTGTTAATCTGTAATAAAAATAACTCCAAAGAGCAGAATCTGATTTGGGAACAAAACTGTCCTTTACCTTATATCTATGTCCTTTACCCATCTTAGTATCCAGACCACAGATCTAGTGTGACCTTTGTACTGCAGAGTTGGAAGACTGCTAGAAGATCTCCCCAGAGCCTTCTTTTCTCCAGGCTGAACAGCCTCCAACTCTGTCAGCCTGTCTTCATAGGAGAACTGCTCCAGCCCTCTAATCATCTTCATGGCCTCCTCTGGGCTCACTCCAACAGATCCACATCCTTCTTATGGGCAGGTGGAGCCAACTGTCAAGCCTATTGAGATCCCTCTGAATGACGTCCCTTCCCTTCAGCATGTCAAACAGACCACACAACTTGATGTAGTTGGCAAACCTGCTGAGGGTGCACTTAATCACTTAATCCCACTGTCCATGTTGCCAACAAAGATATTAAACAGCACTGGTCTAATAAATGTAAAACGTGTATGCAGTTCCTTGTAGCCATTACTGAATTCTGGCCTTCCTTTTACTGCAAATTGGGTTTGGGTTTTTTAATTACTATTTTCTGTGTAGTTCAAATTTGAAAATACCCCCCCACCTTTTTTTTTTTTTTAACTGTCAGACTGACAATGGGAACAAAAATGTGAATGTTCACAGTCTTACTGAATTGATATGCATCAGTATTCTCTTGCTGCAGTCAAATTATAACTGAAGTAAGAGATTGGTAAATACTAGAGCATTTGGGACTAGGATTTGTTGTTTTATATAGTACCTAGAGAACTGCCTATCTGTGCGTCCAGAAAATATCTTTTCTTTTTGGAAGAAAAGTCCTTTCAACAGAGGAAATATGCAAACCAATGAGTCTGGGGAGGTCGCTGGTGCTACTCTGTTCCTGTACAGTTAGTTGATGATAAAAGCCAACAAGAATGAATTGTTTGTACATAAACTTTTGCTGATGGCCAGAAGCTAATACCTGTTTAACCTCTTCGGCATCAGATTCCTTTGCAGATTCAATCTTCCTGGTACAGCAGTTTCTCACTAAAGGAGGAAGCGAGTAACTGGGAATTTTCTGATGATGGAGAAAAGCAGGTATATGATTGTACCCTGGACTTTGAGATATTTCACAGAAAAGAGGAGCTTGCTGTGTATCTTTGGCAAGAACTGTGGGTTCAAGGAGGGGTGGGGGGCAGGCAGGCACCTGACTCCCAGCGCAATTTCAAAAGATTTATAAGTCAGAC
Source organism: Pipra filicauda (assembly GCF_003945595.2). Lineage (NCBI taxonomy): Eukaryota > Metazoa > Chordata > Aves > Passeriformes > Pipridae > Pipra > Pipra filicauda. The sequence continues at coordinate 424,991 of NW_024104360.1, forward strand.
CAAGTCCATGAGAATATGTGCAGATTACTCCCATTTTACAGTGCCAGGTAGAGCTGCAGATTACTGCAGGCATGCCATGTTTAGGAGGTTTGGACTGGATTGCCCCTGTGAGTGTCCAGGGTCATGGACACACTCTGTCTCGTCACTAGTGGTGGGTAGCTGGGACATCTTCAGAATGATCAGCTGAGCTCTGGAAAGGCCACTGACACAGTGGGACTCCACAAAACAGTATGGGCCCTGGCCTCAAATATCCAGATCAAAGACACCATCAAAATTGTGCTCTGGCTTTTTCAGCCATGGTTTCCAGACTCCCTTCCCATAAAAACAGGGAATATGTGTGTGGGGACAGAGTGTGGGTTGTCCCTGCCCTCGTCAGCAGTAGGGCAATAAATTAATTTTCCTCAAGTCTGGTTTGCCTGCAATGGTAATTGGCAAGTGATCTCCCTGTCTTCATCTTGATACATGAACATTTTTATCCTAATTTTTCTCATCAATTTGAACTGGGGAGTGAGCAGTTGTGGGGGCATTTGGCTGTTACCAGGACTAATCCACCACAACACCCAGAGAAGTGAGGGAAGGGACCATCCTACTCTGTCCTTACGTACAGCTGGGGTGTGGCCAGAAAATTAGTTGGAGGTGAAGAGATCAAAAATACAAGTTGCCTCCACACTTTTAAAATCCATCAGTAGGAGAGAGACAGTTCAAACAGTCCATGAAAATAATGAACAGCCTTTTCACATTCCCTTTGAGAAGTTTCCTGATGATCATCCTTCATATAGGCGTACTTTCATCAAGAACACACTCCTCTTAATTCCCTCTATTCCCAGGGCTAGCAGGGTGATTCACTTTTTTTATACCAGATCTTCATTCAGAAGGTACCAATTAAATGTAGAAAAAGCCATATCAAGAACCTCATGGAGTTCCTCCTGTCCAAGCTTCCTGTGGGATATCAGAGCACAGGGGAATCTTGCTCCATGTTTTCAAGGTCCAAGTCACCAGATGCAGGGGCTTCTGTGCCATGTTTTGGGATTAGGTAGGAAATTGTCTGAAGGGAAGAAGACATGGAGACATTTCTAAGGTAAGAAATGAGATAAACTTCCCCTGTGCCTTTGGAAATCACCTGGGCCTTTCAAGCTTTTGTCACATGTTTTATTAATAGATTTGATTTCAAAAGCTGTTATTTCTCCTCAGTAGTTTCCTAATGCTCTCTCCACTGCTCTCCCCTCATTCTCAAATGCATTTCACGTTTTGGGCATCTTGGGCAGAAGATTATTCCATTAAGGACTGGCAACTTGGAGCACTCCCAGGATGGCATCGCTCTTGCCCACGCCTGGCACATCGCTTAGCAACACCAAAGAACATTCACTGCACATCCTGCTATTTATGTTTCATGCTTCACATGTTGACTTTCTCTCCTGTCTCCAAGTTCTTCAGATGGAATTGCTGAATGTTAGATGCCCCAATAGTGATGGACAAACACAAGACCACGTTCAGTCTCTGTGAACTATGCAGGTAAAGGATTTCACCTGCTGCAAGAGCCTGTCAGCTTTTCCTGCTTGCTCATTGTTATGGAAAGTTGCAGCATCTGATTAATATCAAATCGCAGTAAGGATGCTCCCAACCTTTAAAGCCACATAGAGTGGTTTTGAACACAGTAAAGCATCCTATTTTGTACAAGGTCATGCCTTCGTTGCCCTCTTGGTACCCTTCAAAAGATCTCCCTGTCCTTTGGTGTCCCTCTCTTTCATTGGTACAACTGTACCTCCATAGTGGCATTACTCACGTGCACTTCTTTCAAGGAGGTCAGCTGACTGGGAAAGACTGGGAATTACTGGTAAGAAGGGAGTGCAAGTGGCAAAAGGTGACCAAAACGACCACAAAAGCAACTGCTGTCAAGGTTTTTTTCATATTTTTGTTCTTCTAACTTTTCTACATCAGAAGCCCAGACTAGCACCAGAATGTGCTGTGCACAGTGCAGAAGGTACACAAAAATAATAAGATGCAGGATTTTCTCTCTGAGGGGCTTCTTGTTCTAAATATGTGGCTGTTTACAGCTGTCTAGAGAGGAGCTCAAATGCTTAATAAAGATTCAGAATAAAAATTTACCCTGCAACCCCCAAATAAACGGGTTTTGGGGAGAAGAGAGAAAGGAAATGCTCTTTAGTATCCAGCTGAATTTCTTCTCAGTGAATTCAGATATCTAGCAAGGAATAAAAGCTATATGTATTGAATATAAAAAAGATATGAAAACATCAATGAGGATGGGGAAAATATCAATGAGTGTTTTCTGAAATGAGGTGGGCTAGATTCACAGAGGTGTGTGAAAACCTCTTTTTGGTCTCATTTTGTTTATCATCTCTCAGATTTCACTTTTGGATTTGGGGTTTCATTGTGATTTTACAAAACTATTTCTGGAAGCAGCTGAGCTACATTCTGGAAATTGAGTATGAAAAATAAACTGTGACCATATACCTGATGGATTGTTTCCATTTTCCTTATGCATTTGACTGGAAGAAGATGAAAAAGAACATCTTATGAAAAATTTTACATGAATTTAAGTAAACCATCTGTAGAATAAATATACAAAATTGGTCACCGTGACTTTAACATAACAAATCAATTTGAACCCTGATATAAGTAGAAATTATTTCTGTATGAAGTCATACCCCATTTCTGGCTAGAATAACATACTTTGCGGGAAAAGAAGTAAGGATATTATTTTAAAGGAAGGATATTAAGTGCAGTCGGGAATATAGAAAAATTAAGTTTAAATCATATAAATTACTCATACTCATATACAAAATTTGCTCATATAACAAATGTGTCAGTTACTGCCATTACAAAATAAATTAAAGCACAACAGTGGTAGAAAAACTATCATGAGCCTAAGGAAGCTCAATTTCTCACAGTGTTAAGTGCCATGAAACAGCCTTTATGCACACAAGGTATTTCAGATTTTCTAAAGGAATTGCAGTCAATTTTGTCAATGCTTCTTTCTAAGTTGTCAAGGCACATCTAACTGAAATGGCTTTAGGATGCAGATAAAGTTTCCAGCAGCTTGGGTGATGTCTTGAAAGAATCAATGGATTTGAAAGCTAACAATTGATCGCTAAAAGAAAAATAAGTGGAAGAGGGATGTTGCCCTGTATATAACTCTTCATTACTGAATCCTGTAAGCCATACAGCAAACCTCCTCAAGAAAAATCAAAAATAACAGTAATATTCTACTCAGGATATGAAGTAAATGTGGAGAAAACAACACAAATTTATATTCACATGTATAGGTTGGGCAGAGAAGTGTTTGAGAGCAGCCCTGTGGAGAAGGACTTGGGGGTGATGGTTGATGAAAAACTCAATATGTCCTAGCAATGAATGCTCACACTGCAGAAAACCAAATGTGTCCTGGGCTGCATCAAAATCAGTGCGGGTAGCAGGTTGAGGGAGGGGATTCTGCCCATCTCCTCTGCCTGGTGAGACCTCACCTGGAGTTCTGTATCCAGCTCCAAGGCCCTCAACACAAGAAGGACATGAAACTGTTGCAGTAAATTCAGAGGAAGGGCACAAAGTTGATAAGAGGATTGGAGCACCTCCCCTTTGAAGACAGGCTGAGAAAGTTGGGGCTGTTCAGCCTGGAGAAGAGAAAGTTGTGTAGAGACCTCATAGCACCTTCCAGTACATGAAGGGATGTATTAGGAAGCCAGAGAAGGACTCTTCATCAAGAACTGTTACAAGGAGTAATGGGTTCAAACTGAAAGAGGGGAAACTTAAGTTAAATACATGGAAGAAATTGTTTCCTGTGAGGGTGGTGAGGCATTGGAACAGGTTGCCCAGAGAAGTTGTGGATGCCCCATCCCTGGCAGTGTTCAAGGCCAGGTTGGATGGGGAACTGAGCAGTCTGGTCTAGTGGAAGGTGTGTCTGTCTATGGTAGTGGGGTGGTGGGGTGGTTTGAGCTACCACAAAAATCAAAAATCCAATTTCCAGGCTTCCCTCACCCCTTCCCACAATTTTATCTCAACACTGAAGAGAAACTTTCAGGTAGACACCTCTAGGGGGGGGCAAGGGAAGTATATACATTTATTACTATACAAATAGTGGGGCCCCCTGGTGGTCTAGTGGTTAGGATGCGGTGCTCTCACCGCCACAGCCTGGGTTCGATTCCCGGTCAGGGGACTTCCCCAGGCAGATGGAGCTCGTCAGCCCTGTAAGGCCATCCATTTAAGAGAAGGTCACTCTAAACAAACCTACGTCCTGAGGACCTCACTGCCACTGTCCAAGCTCGCTCGGCCCCGGCAGATGAACGTTAGGATTAAAGGGTGGCCTCAGTTCAGCGCACACTGTGTCTCACCTAAAAAATCCACTGCGCAGGCTCGAAGGGTAAAGACCTTTCCCAAATCTTCGTTCGCAAAGACTGGCCATGATGACTATACAAATAAATACTATACAAGCTAAAAGCAACTATACATAATATTATACACTTCTATCAGGTCCTTTTAAGCTTCTCCTTCAACTCAGTCCAGGAAAAAGCCCTTCCGGGCTGATAGGTAACCAGTCTTTCTCTTGTGGGAGTGTTCGGGGAACCTGAACACTGCCTCCACCAACATCCAGCTGCTTGCTGAAGTCTTTTCTTCCTCATGAAGTCCAAGAAGATAGCTCTGAGTCCTTTCTCCTTGGTTCCGTGCCATCTCTGCTGTGTCATTCTCTCTCTCTCATACCTCGGTTCTGTGCTGCTGTAGTTCAGCTTATCACAGTACGCATTTTGGAATCTTCATTCCTCCTCCGTGTTTTTGGTTGCCCCCAGTCAAACTTCTGTAGGGCACCCCCCGAGCCTCTCTATGGCCCGTCTCCAATTTCACTTAGGGTTATCTCCCTGGCACCGAGCTGCATTTAGCCTGTCCACTTTGGCTCCAATGCTGAGCCTCCCCTCCACTTTAAAGTGAGAGGGAAAGGAGAAGCCCCCCTCCACAGACTAGCTGCAAAAAGGGGGTGGAGAAAGAGGGCCTGGCTCCTCTCTCCCTCTTACCTTCAGGTGTTGTGAATCCCTTCCTTCACAACACACACTCATTCCAATGCTGCCTCCAACGCTGGCTTAGGCAGAGTTGTGGGGCTGCAGGGCCCCCCTTCCCCGGAGGGGAAGAAAGGGGCCCTGCCACCCCTGGCCTTCTCTCACGCACACACAGCAGCAGACACAAGAGCAGCCAGACAGACTGATCGCCAACAACTTCTGCCGGTTGTGTACATATGATTTTTCAGCAGGAGCGAACAAGATGAGCGGTGATTGACTCTCCAGGAGGGACTGCATCCAATCACCCCTAGGCCCTCCAGCTCCCAGGGGGGGCAATCTCAAACTATAACAGGTGGTAACTAGATGTTCTTTAAGGTCCCTTCCAACCCAGGCCATTCCATGATTCTGTGATTCTATGTATCAGTTAATGTCACTGGTTTTTTTTTCTGTCAGTGTCTTTCTTTCAGTGTGTGCAGGTAGGAATGAAGGGACCAAAAAGGATGATCGTGTTCAAAACCCATTTGCTCAGGGAAAGTGGCAGCTCACTCACTTTCATGTGAAGCTGAGGGGTGAGGATCAACCCCAAGTGCTGCAAATATGGGCTTGAGAGAAAGGCCAGACTCCCTGTCTATAGCAGTGGCCCCATGAGTGACAGTGGCTCTGTTTTGTCAATGTGCTTCTCACTGGTGGGATGGGGAGGTCCAAACGTGTTTGAACATCACCATCTCAAGTGTGAGATATTTCTTCCTGAATAAGGCAGTGTGTTCAGCAGCTCCCCAGTGAGATACAGCTGCCTTTTTGCAAGACTCATGGCAAAGCCTTAACAGAACCTCAGGGTGAGTAATCCATACAGGAAAATGTACTGTGGAGCCAGTTGTGTGATTCCCTGCACAATTACAAGAGGAGCTACCTGACTATTCAAGCATGTTTGGACTACTACGTCCTTTGGAAACGAAAGCCTTTACTCTCAGTTGTACTTTGATGTGAGACTATCTCTCCTGAAATCACAGTCAGTCATTCACACCGCATAGGAAACCAGGGCACATGCTGGCCTTTTTACTCTAACAACTGAGTCAGAAGTTCCATAATAGTCACAGAGTTCATAAATGTTACATTCTAATTATGAAGTAACAGCCACACACCAGCTGTGACCAGGAGCAGTTCTCACCAAGAAAAGATGGTAAGAAAAGGACATATTCCGAATTCCTGGTGCGAGCTCAGTGAGTCTGAAAAGCTCAGTCCCCGATACGTCTGGTCACTGCCACCCCATTATCTTTCAGGACAGAAGTTTTCCAAGGCCAAAGGCATCCAAAGACTCAAAATTCACACATAGCTTAGGCTGCTGAAGACTACCACTGATAGTGGTAGATGTGATAGATGCTGATAGATGTGCAAGTTATCAGTAAAGTGAGTGTGCAAGGATTTGAAGTCAAGTGGGGCCCACTGGTGGTCAGAAAATGCAGGTCCAGGTGGTACAAGCCTTCAGGAAACCTTCTGTTCCTTCACTTCTCCCAGTCAAATATTTTAAAGCAGCTGATAAACATTTGCTGGTGCAGAAATGTTCTTTCCTTCAGAAAACTGCAGAAAGTGCAGATTGTTTTTAAGAAAGACTCACGGTCTCTTTTTTTTTTTTCCAGGAGAATTTCAAATATCTGCTGACACCCTCAGGCAGAAAGGCAGATTTTCTTTTACTTTAAAAAGCATATGCTTCTCCATCTCTCTCTTTCAAAAAACCCTAAGCAAAAAAAAACCTCATCCAAAGCAACTCAGAAGGGGGTGTTTTCTCATTTTACTTAACTCACCTGTAAAAAAATACCCAAAAGTAGCTCATCTGTAATATCTGGTGCTCAGAGCTGTAGATAACAGGTCACAGTTTCTGTTCTGAGAAACCTATAACAGAAGTCTGAAATATTTTTTATTTGCTTCTTTTTACTTGATTCTCCAGAACTTTTTATCTCCCTCCAACTTCTTCTTTCACTAGGCAGCAAATATCCTCAATATGAGAAGAGCTCAGGAGGCTCAGAGCAGGCTTCTGGAACTACTGAAAGCCAAGCAGTAGGTGCCATCTTCTCCAAGAGTAAGAAAAAAAACAAGAAGCAAAGAGGTAGAATGGCTCCATGTTCAAACAGCAGCAATAGGGCTACTCTGTGCCTACAATTCTGGTCTTTGCCCTGGGAATCACAATGGTCTGACCATACTGTGGTGATGACACCCAGAGTCCTATCCTCAGCCTCCTGCTACTTACATTGTTCTTTCTGGAGTTCCAGCTCTGTGTGATTAGGTGGGAATTTATGTACATGCTTAAAAATAAGTTTCTTCTCTTGCAAAAAAATTACAAAGAAAAAAATATGGGGAAAAAAAGAAAAGCTATTTATTCTGTTCTCATTATCTTAAATTGGTTTCCTCCTTCTTTTGTGAGAAATTTTGCATTTCTGAGGCTTGTTTGAACCATCAGCATCTTTCTTTCCATGTTCTTCACTGATAAAAGGAAACAACAGAACACTGCTCAGTTCTGATACAGATCTCTCATGTCGTGCCATTTTCTGGTGGAGGTGATTTTCCAGTTAAGGAAATTATCTGTTACTGTACACTAAAAAGTTTTCAGTTTTGCTGTTATCCTGAATTAAACAGAAATTAATCCAGTAATCCAGATGTACTGGAGCTGGGGTCATACCCTCTCGTGTTACCACTGCAGAAGACAATTTGAAAAGGTCTTTTTTTAAAAAACACAAAATCATAGAGTAACATTTATCTGTTTAACATATATCTCTTAACACTTACTCTGGCTTAGAATTTTACTCCAGGAGTAGCATCTTGATCTAAGGAGTAAGTGCCAAGTTGCCACGTGCAAGTATCTTCCATTGATGACATAATACAGTAGCACAAACACAGACTTCAACAGCAAAGGGCACAGAGGAGGTGATAAGAGGATTGTTAAAGGATAGCAAGAAAAACACTATCTCTTTTTTTTCTGGAAGAGGCATGATTCATTAGAAGTGAAGCGAAAGTGAAACGTGAGCTCAGGAGAATCAAGAAAGGGTTTCTGCCATGGAGATAGACCACTGTAGGCCGGACAGCACCAGGCAGAGGGAAATTCCAGTGCAGAAATTACAAATGGAGTATGAATGTTTCTACAGATTGAAGACTTGCAAACAGTCTGCTTGATCTTCACATCTCCTCCTTCAGGATTCCCAAGGTTCTTTGTGGGGTTTTGTTGTTTGCGGATTTTTTTTTTTCAAAGTGAGAACTAGATTTTAACAGATATCCTCTCATAACCATTCTTCTTCTCCTTTCTTGCCCACACAAACCCTCCTCTTCCCCATCTGTAAGGAACAGCCAAGAGACAAGTCATCACAGACATCAATACCCACTCTCAGTACCTTGACCTTGTGCATCAAAGGACACAGGAAAACAATACAAAACAGAAGGAGAAACCTCAGACATTTGGAGAATAGAAGGTTGAGGGGATTTGCTCAGTGGAGTTACTCACCTGGGCATAGACCATGGCTCTTCCTCATGGGAAGAGGTGCTTTTAGGGGAGAGGTGCCCTGAACTAACTCAGTTGCCAGAACTGGTGGAGCTACTCCATGTGTTACCCGTTATCAGCTGTGAGACAGATCTGTTGTAAACGCATGAGTCAGGACCCCTCTGCTGAGCTGAGATTTGCATAAAGACTTTTGTCAGTACAGCAGCTACAGCAAAAATGATGGAGATTTCATCTGAACATAAGTGAGAAGCAATTCAGAAAGAAGAACAGCTGAATGTGTGAATGGGAAGAGGGGGGTGACTGGGACAACCAGGATCTTGGGCATCACTAAGTGTCTGCATGAAGCCCAAATGCAATCTACCCTATTGCCAGTGAAGCATTCAAAGCCAGACAGGATGACAAGGACAATTATGTCCCTGAAGCTCTCAATGAAGTGAGCCATTCAACTTCAAGAACAGATAGAGCTGAGAGCAACTACTGGAGGAGGAAACACGATTGAAAGGTTATGTCTGAGCTACACTTAGAGGTATCAATCTACATTGGTTTGAAGAACTTTGCAGTGGTATAAAATTCAGGCTATTCTGCAGCCAAATATGGTATCAACAGGAAAAGAGAAATCTGGGAGCATTGTAAGTGGAGACCCTGAGGGAAGGTGCAGCAATGCAAAGTGTTGCTTGACAACATCCAAGAAATAAATGAACTGAAAAACAGTAGTAGGTTTGTCTGAAGGGTTCACTTGAACAGAGAATTATTTTTTAAAACTTGTGCTCCTTTTAGCCAAAGTATTTCTCTGACTCTTCAGTTCAGGACAAGGGGTGGGGGACAAGGAAAGGAATCTAGCTCAGAGTGAGAAAAGAAAGAGTAAAACCAATGCTGTAAAGTCAAACCAAAATCCAAAGTGCAGGTTGAAAGGTTAATGAATGCAAATAGCTCAACTGGGGTGTTGCATATTAAAAACTAGAAATCACGTTGAACAAGGGAATAATCAAGAAGGAATGAAAGAGAAACACGCTGGGCCATAGTAAAGGCACAATTAAACTCCCTTGATATAAGTCCAATGTTTTTCATGGAGATGCATCCAGTGCAAATATGGTCCATAACTGCAAAATATGATTTGCCACCTCTTTCTTTTTTCTACTGAAAACATTTCTGCTGTTCTCATTTTTGCATAAACAGATGTTTGCACTAGTATTTCTTGGTTTTTATAGCCAGATTTAATCCAATAACTTCCCTCCAAGTACTCCTAGAGCCCAAGGTGAACACAGCAGTGCTGTACAAAGTACCATTCCCAATTGCCTCAGCCCAAGGGCTCAGGGTGTCAGCGGACACAGGACCAAGCAGCAGTGGTCACAGGCAGGTTTGTGAATGGACACCAACAGAAGTGAGAGCTTATAAACCAACCTTCAAATGGGTAAGGGAAAAAACAGTGAGAAATTTGCTGTATTTGAACAGTTTGGACAGCAGGTCTGTGCACAGCTGTTCTGCATTGCAGAGAGAGAACTGCAGAGCAGGAGGAGTTTTGAATTTATGTAAAACATGGGAGCCAGGTATGTTGTACCTGAATGCAAGGATCTGGCTGTGACATTCCGTGATGAACATGAGCTGCATTTGGTTTCTAAGTGAAGTTTCATTTGCTCTAACCTATGAAACCTTAAAGAGAATGAGTTGACAGAAGAGTGTTAGGAAGTTGTAGCCTTCCCCATTAACATCACCTGGGACATATGTTCTATACCACATTAATGGAGAGGACACAGTGCAATGGGGATAAAGCCTTCCTTCTTCCCAGCTTCTGGTTAAAATGCTTTGGATGTTTCTAGCCTGAGAAATTGCCTCTGTACTTTCCTTGGATATTTCAGCATGACATTGAAGGAATGTGAAGCTATTTTTTTCTTTAGCAATCATGCTAAAAGCACCTAAGTATAGGTCAAGACAAGGTAAACAGACTGAATGGTTATATTAAATAAGGATAATTTTTTTTCAGTAACAGTTATACAGTATCTCAAAAATCTTTGTTTTCACTGCTTCTTTCATTCTGCTTTTTAACAGTATAAAAATCCCTCAAACAAATAGAGAACCAAACCACACCTGCTATAACTGGAGATTCCTGAAGCTCTTATGATCAGGAGTTTTGTTTGTTTGCCCTATAGAGCCTGGTTGTTTTTTAGTTGTGGATTATGGTCTGTCATAGCAGAAGCAGCTTTTAATCAGTTTTAAAATGAAGGCAGTTTCTCAGGTGAGTACTTTTTATCTTAAAAAAAAATGGAAACCAGTAAAAATGTTTGGCTTGAAGGAGAAGAGGTGGGATGTGTTTTGGTGCAAGAGACAATTGGAGATCTTATTAAAGGCTCTGGGAGACAGAAACTGCCAGAACTTACATGTTCTGCAAGAGGTCTGGGTTTTATAAGACTACCACTGCTGTGGGCCTGCCATATTCAATAAAATGAGACCTTGGTTTCTACTTTTTTCTTAATTAAAGTGTTTCTAGGAAAATCTGCCTCCTAAAAGAAGATACCTAGTAAAAAAGAAAAGACTATCTAACAATTAATATTAGTGTAAAATGACTTATTTCATGAAATAGCAAATTCCAGAAAAAAAATGCATTTCATTCCTTCAGAGCTCAATACTAGTGGGATTTTTTTTTAAAATCTGCCCTGTTGTGGTACATTTTAAAACCCATTTCTACCTCGGGTACTGCTCAGTGTCTCAATGATGCCATAAAATTTCCAAGACATGAAGATATCATATAGTGATACAGGACAAAAGAAAGTGAAGAAACATGTTTCCTTTTCTTTTTAACTGAAAAAAGGAGGCAAGAGAGGTATCTGATGGCTCTGTATGAGTTTAAAAAAATTCCAGTAAAAGGAAAGAGAAAGGTCATCCTCAGAGCTTTGTAGCATGGGGTTTTGCCTGCGATTTTATTTCTAAGAGAGAGTCAAATAAAACAAAGGAAAACAAGCTTCAGTCTGATGCTGGTAAACAGATCCATAAATGTGCACATTGCTTCCAAAGCAAGGTGGATGAGGCAAAAAAACATTGGGATCATTGAAAACAGGTTAGAGGCTCCCCTAGGGGAAATGGGGTAGAAGGGCTGGACAAACCCTGATGGGCTGAGGAACCTTTACTCAGTCCCAGAACGACTATGCAGTTTTTCCTGTAATAAGACATTAAGTTACTGCTGAAATTATGTGGTTTCAAGGTCTGAAAGGTGCTATTAGCACCTTTGAAGAGTTTACTTTTTAAAATGGGGAGAGGTGGTAGAATCACTGACAATACCAACAAAAAAAAACCCCCAGCATGATGTGCAAAGTCTCCAAGAGTAAACAGCAAAACAAGCATTTTCTTTTTTCTTTTTTCTTTTTTCTTTTTTTCTAGTTTATTCTTTTCTGTATAACTCCCACACCAGTAAAACAGCCTTGAAAATGAATCAGCAGTATTGACTTTCTTAGCAAAGGAGTGCTGTGGGGGCCAGGTTCCCATTTCTCATGTATAGTTAAGAAGTGCATTTGTTTTTCTTTCTTTTATACTAAATATGCTGCTCTCTGTCCTAACCAGGAGGAAAACAAACAAAAAAACCCAACAGAAAAAAACAAACAAACAAAACAAACAAACAAACAAACAAAACTAAAAAAAAAAAAAACAACAAACTGAGAGCCCCAGTGAAGTCAGAATTTGACTACCTATTAAGAAATGAGGGCATCCCAGTCTGTTAAGAGAAGAGGTTGGGGGATGTTTATGGAGAAAAAGTCCCTTAAGTGCCAACCTAAAAATTTCATAGAGCCTTTTTTTATCCAGGTTCTGGAAAGAAGCTTTATTAAATGATTTACTCTCACCTTAGACACAGCACTTACTTTAGCAGAATCTGGTGGAAAGCTGCCTGCAGCCTGCTGCTAAAAACACAGCCTTGTGTCAAAGCAGGAGTGCAGGAAGAAGAGATGAGCAGACCCAGTTTTGTCTGGCTCAGACTCAGTTTTGTCTGTGTATTTGGAGGTGGTTTACTTTGTTCAGAATGGGCTTCCAGCAGCAACACATTAGTGCAAACACTGCACTGGGCAGGACACCCTCGGGTTTGGTGTCAGCAATGAGAAGAACTCCGTGAGTGGGGAGTTGTGTTTGGCTGACAGTTTGCTGTGGACCTGCTCCTTTTTGTCCAGATCTGGTGATATTTCCAGTGTTGCCTAAAGCAAAACTAATGCTGCAACTGCCATCTTGACTTGTTACTCTGGGTCTGAAAATTCCTCACACGTTCTCCTTCCCTAAACCATAAGCCAGTTTATCTTCATAATCGTCAAAGATCTCCAGTTACTCCTGCCCTACCTGTCCTTCTTATTGGTTAGCAGCTAGGTTGGCTCCTTCCTTTGCTCTTTAGGTGGCTGTACTGCTGATTTAAACACTCTTCCCTGCTCCAAATTCCCTTCTGATATCTTTTTTTTTTGTTAGTGTTAGATAATTGAAAACTTTTAGGCCTATCAACCTGTCTGCATCTCAACCTCACCTCAAAACTTACTTTAGCTTAAGGCAGCAGCTGCCATGAGAAACCAGCTGAACAGCTGGTGCATTGCCACCAAACCTCTTGACTGGGAATTAAGCGCACAGTAATTTGTGTTAAGGCTTCCCAATACTCTCCTTACCCCAGACCTTTCCAGAACTGCTTATTATTCATTTCCTTCTCCTGTTACAATTTCTCTGAAAACTCAGGCAAGTCTTGATGCCTGAAGCTAAAGCCCACTGTGCAGGATGAGACCTGGCCAACAGTCAGTCTGCACGGCATGCAAAGAAGGCAAGGGATTTTTATGTTTAGGGCTGTTAGTCTAAAGTTGTGGACTCTGGCACTGAAAAACTTAACAGTTCTTAGCTGTCACATCCTTGCAGTCTGCAGCCTTTGCCCTACTAGGTGTCACAAAATTTTAAATATGGATATACTAACATATCAGTGTGTTTGTAGCCTAGCCATGTGGAGGGGGTGTTTGTTTTTTTGCCTCACAGCCTGATCCTCCACAGCCTCGTCACTGTAGAGCTCGTCTGAAAACAAAAGGCAGCTTAGTCAGTTTTCCCATATAAGCAGCTCATCTTTGAAGAGATGCAAAGAGGCTTTCACAGCTGTTAAAAAAGCAATGCCAGGATATTTAATACACCTTCCTTCTAAATTATCTCTGGGCTGCAGAAGGGCTGGAGTATTTGTACAAGATTATGGTGTACTGCATCTGCCTGGGAAACTATGATTTCGTAGGTTCCTTGTGTGAACTGTACTTTAAAATATCAAAGACCTCACACCTTCTCTTACTGTACTTAAACCTCAGCCTGCTATTTCTTAATCTTCCCCCTAGCTACCACCCACCTTCCTGCCTGCTGTTCTCAAACCGGTCTGTATTAATAGGGGCAGAGGCTGAGCAGAGCCTGTGGAGGCAGGGGCTGAATGAGATCACTCCCGTGGCACTTTGGTGCAGGGTCGGTCTCAGGCTGAAGGGAAGGAACATCTGTGTGGATGGTCTGCAACGACCCCCTCCTGCAGCCCTCCCCCTTCTGTACCCAATGCACATGGGCTGTGGAGCTGCAGGGCACAGAGCAATCCTCCATGCCAGTCTGAGGCAGAGGACTTGGTGACAGTGAGTGTTCCTGAAGAGCAGCCAGCAAGAGCAATCCATCCCTTTCTCAAAGGCATGGATGGCTACACTGAGAGTTTCTCCTCATCACTGCTGCCTGGCTGCCCACCCTGGCTATTAAAAATGATCACACTGTGTACCAGGTGGAGGTGCCTCACATGGTACCCCTCACATGGTGCCCTTCCTTCTCTGAGGAGGAATCAGGAAACCTGAGATGAGGGAGAACTGCGGAAATGGTAGGTCCCCTGAGCTAAGGAAAGCTGAGGGTTTTGAGAAACTGTGAGGCTTGTGCTTTCATAAGGGGCATGAGAGAGGTGGTGAGATGGCCTCACAAAGGCTACTGAGGGAAGAGCTGGGGTAGGCAATGGCTGATCTTAAAATGTTTTGTACTGTGGTGCCGCTCGATGGGGGAATAATTCCCAACTTTCTTGACAAACATTCATATCTTTCTCATTCCATACACCCTCCAGAGTGCCCACCCAAGCTGGAATGCACAGTTCTGTTTATTGAGGCAGATGTCTCTTTGGACAGTAGTCAGATGGAGTAGGGAGAAGTTGCATTTCTGCCAGGCAATAGGACAATCCCAACATAAAGATCTCACCAGCTCTTTAAAACAGCCTGAGCCTCTTGTAATCTATTCTTATTCCCTGGTTTTGGGGAGATTCGCAATGTCATCTTTATATATCTCAATTTTATATATATAAAGCAGGAATAATTATTTCTTCTTTCCTTCCTTCATTGTGAAGATCAACTTTATAAAGTCTAAGTTGCTGGGGTGTACATTACTATAGTCAGACAGGTATTACAAAACAGACAGGCATAAGTCCATCATATGTGCTTGGGTTAATAGGGATTTTATTTTGCCTTTCAGCTATCAGTGATGCCATTGACTACAGGTGCATTAGGAATCCTTAGAAAATCTCACTGGTCTCCTCGATACCACGTTTTGTCCATTCTTTTCCCACCATCTCAGAAGCTGAGTGGTATAGCTAAAGAAAGAAGACAAAGAGCTGCGTTTCATTAGAGATGCAAGCTTAGAGCCTCAGAGAAGCTTTAGAGACAGGATAGCACCTCATCACGGCTAGGCTTCGCGAACGAAGATCTGGGAAGGCTCTATCCACATTTGCTGCAGGCACGCTGGTGACTTATGAGGCCAATACGTGACAGACAAATCCGATTGCAAAAGGCACAGCAGAAAGACTCCTTAGATGGTGTATTCTGCAATACACGGTTCTTTCTGCGTTGCCTTTTTTCCTCGAGAGTGATCCTGCGTGTGTTCTCAAAGGAGACAGCTGCGTTATAGATGGTGTGTCTCCAGGCCTCCCGATTGGAGGCCAGAGTAGACCAGTTATGGTGATCAATATGGCCAAGGCTGAGATGTTGTTTCAGGGAGTCCTTGTATCTTTTCTTCGGGGCTCCTCTCATGCGGCAGCCAGTGGCAAGTTCACCGTAAAGCAAGATCTTAGGGAGGCGGTGGTCCTTCATCCTGGAGACATGACCTGCCCAACGCAGCTGTGTTCTCATCAGCATGGCCTCGATACTTGTGATAGCTGCTTGCTCTAGAACAGATGTGTTGGTCACATAATCTGACCAGTGGATGTTTAGAATTGAACGGAGGCAGCGTTGATGGAAGCGTTCTAAGAGACGCAGGTGGTGGCGGTAGATGACCCATGATTCAGATCCATATAAGAGAGCAGACAACACTATGGCTTTGTAAACACTGATCTTGGGGATAGCACCTACTGTTACTAAAAAGGTTTATCTTACCTGCCCAACACTAACTACTAACCTCCCTCTATACAAATGTCAGCATTTCCCTCGGCTGCAACCATCCAGCCTACTTTTTCAGGCCCTAGAACAGGCACCAGGCAGCACCAAGTGTATCTTTCCTGCCAGTGCTAACGTTTCAAAGATTTGTGCTGTCCTTCGTGTAGTTTTAATATCAGTCATTGTGGTAATATCATTGCTAAGGAAATAAAAAGCTGCATGACTCAGAAACCTCTTCTGCAGTGACCTTAACTAAAGTGTAAAAATATGCAATTTCTGCATCTGAAAGACAGTTTTCCTTTCCAACAAAAGCTGCAAACTGCACATCTTGTTAATGCAAGTAACCAGACTCCTGATAGTCACCTCACTAATGTGAAGGGAACAGCTCATGGAGGTATATTTGTTCATATTTTATTTGCTCTGTTTCACACTGTTTGGGGGTTGTTATTGCCTAGTTCTTCAGAATTACATGTTTTAAACTGAAGCTATAGCACAGATTTTAGCTGTGCAAATCCCATTTCAATCTGCATTTGTTGTAATTTAACTGAGGACTTGCAAGTCTTTCCTGGTAGGAGATTCAAAAACTACTCAGAAGTTGCTGCTTACCAAACCCCTTGGTAAGGGTGTGTTCTGAACCTCCTTTGCCCCAACACCTACCTCTTACCATAAACATAAATTGTGGCAGCTGTTAAATTTCACTCTGGATATTCAGTGATTGCTGACAAGATGCAACCGTCATGTAATAATTTCAACATCTGTAGAATTGGGCTATTAGACATTTCACTGATAAATAATGCTACTGGCTGTCAGGGTCCAGCAGAATGATTGGAATCTGAAAACCTAAGAACATGTTCATTTGTTTTGAGATGTATTTGAAAATACAGTTCGGTATGTGCTAAATTAATGATCACAGGCATGGATCAGATGGTTGGTAGAGGAAAAAGAATCCACACTCCATGTGCCTGTTTCTGCTGTGATGTGTTGGTAATTAGTTTAAATATATCTGTTACATCTGTTGATTTTTTGTTTCTACTTTGGAATAGTAATTCAATATGCATAATTATTTAAAAAATAATTTAGCTCCATAGTGCAGCAAAATTTATTATAAAACTGTAAATAAACCAAAATTAAGATTGTCCAAGTCTCAGGACTGTAACAATATAAATGAACAGGGACGGATAACTCATTTTAACACACACATGAAATATTATTTAAGTTGGCAACCTGCTGGGTTTCTTCATTATATCAAAAGCAACCTTTAAGGTTATATAACAGCTGTAAATATAGCACTGAAGCAATTAATAGTTAAAAGAGTCTTGACGGAAGCACTGTCTTTCTTAATTATTCAGCTATCAAACTTAGAGAAGCTTTGTTATCCAGCACCAGCAGACTTCTGCCCTCCAGTGTATTTCTCACATGTGCTGAGCATCCAGTAAAACTGAAACACAATCTGAAAAAAAGGGAATTTACTGCCTTTTTCATTATAAACATAATTTGTTACTCTATGTCATATCTGATTGCTTTTTTTATTCATAAACACTGAACTAAGCACTGTGTCAGAGCCCAGTTGCCCATAGAGACCTTAGATCTTCAGCTTTGTCCTTATTTAGGGTCACTCTGAAGCACCTGGTACTGAGTAATCACACACACAGGTGCTTTCCTGAGCTGGCAATAGCTAAATATGTCCATACCCAAGTGATCTTCACCTTTTTGGCCAGATCAGCTTTGAAAATGTTCCCTTTCTTTCTATTCTAGTGGGAGAATTGTGTTTCTGCAGTACTAAAACACCTCAGGCTCAGGCTAATTTCAGACTGGTTTTAGTTAAACCCTTTGTGCCCTAATGCAGGATAGGGATTTCCACTCTCTTTCTCTGTGCATCTCACATGTTATTAGAGCTACACCAAACACTGAAAGCTTGGTGAAGAGTCTAACCAAGACCATACCAAACACACCATCTAAGAGGACTCTTTTCCCCTGCATGCCCTCCTGCCTGAGGTGAGACCCTGAGGGCTGCAGATACTGGGCTCCTATGGAAGGAGTCAGAGGACATTGCTCTCTCTTGGGAACTGGTTGTTGTCAGAACCCTCTCTCCAGATGTGTCTCCAATAGTCCAAATTATGCTCCTTTTTTTTCAGGTAGTCAAAATTGGTGGAGTGGTCATGACAAGGATCATTGAAGTGGAATGAGGTTGGAGCACAAGGTTAACACCTTAAGTGGAACTGGACCGTACATTAGATATTAGGTTTCTGAGTTGTTGTATCTATTTTAAAACCACAGCAAAATTCTGGCTGATCCCAGTAGTTTGAGATTTAACCTATAAAATCAAAATGAATTAAAAACATTTCATTTTAGAAATGGAAGAACTGTAGCAATTCATATCATAATGTAGCCAAGATTTGTCTAGGGAAGAAGGGGAGAAACAAGAGAAACATTCAGAACATAGGGCAGTAGTGAGAATCAGGTATGTTTAAGAACAGTCTTTAGGTTGTCAGACCCCTGAGGACTGCTGGGGAACTGGCCTTGCGTAATTGAGTGGAAATGCCATCCTTCCTGAAATAGATAGTCTTAAAAAAATATTTGTTTTGAAAAATCCATTTTCTGGGAAGGAAGTAGAGCAGAAAAAGATTTTCACCTTAAATCTTTGTAAACGGCTGTACTTTAAGAACTGAGTCTAAATATAAAAACACATTTGAAGATAGTGTGAGCAGGGGTGAATATTTTTTTTACTGTTGGCGTGGTATTTTGGTGCTGAAAAAATCTCCAGAGCAGTTAATTAGGGGTGAGATAAGAAAGGGTTTATTTGCCAAGGCAGTAGATGTTACACGACGCACGCGCGCCGGCCGTGCCTGAGATGTTACATTTTATGACACCATCCATCCAATCCCAGATATGTCCACCCTGTGGCCTTTATTCTGGTCCGCCCCGGGTCCACCCCCTTAAAATGGGTCTGGGGTGTATTTCAGGACCCCTTATTCATCCCATCTTCAATATCATCAGAGCACAAAGGGTACATAGTTACCTAATTCTTGACCGTGTTCTGTGGTTTAGGCCCAGATATGCTGTTCTGCCAACAATCTAGGCCTTGCCTTGACAAAAGACTAAACATTTCCGCTCTATTCAGAAGTAGGATTGATATGGGGAGCATAGAATGGGGTAAGAGGGTTAAGGAATGTATAAACAAGGGTACTGGAGAAAGGGAAAGGGACAAGGGACAAAGAAGGGAGGGGTTTCTGCTTTTAAAACCTACTTATAAAACTTACAAGTCTTACAAATATTAGAAAAATAAAAAACCATTAGGGGCTTAAGGCATCATTACCCTCACAATAATAGACTAGACTTTCCAATAAGTATGCCCATAAATTTTGCCTCTAAAATTATTGAAAATTGTACATGAGTTTGATACTAGAGGGATTTATATTTCTATCAACTTTTCAGGACCCAAAATATTTTCCCAATAGATATTTGATATTCTTGTCTTGGCTACGTTAAAGGAAATATTTTCCTCCAATGT
Source organism: Pipra filicauda (assembly GCF_003945595.2). Lineage (NCBI taxonomy): Eukaryota > Metazoa > Chordata > Aves > Passeriformes > Pipridae > Pipra > Pipra filicauda. The sequence continues at coordinate 444,359 of NW_024104360.1, forward strand.
TTAAGAATGTAGATCGGGGAAGAGCTGCTTTTTTGAGGCTAGAAAGAAGCTTTCATTTGGCTTCTATCAGTGTAGGACAAAACCAGCAAGCAATCCAAGTTACTGCAATCTCAACTGCATACTACTTAGATTGCCAGATTCACAAAAAAATAAATGACACTCTGGCTGATGGATCTATCTTTTCTATAGATGTGATTAATTTAAACAGAATTATCAGAATGCAGTTATTCCACGCAATTTTCAAAATTTCATTGTGCAGAAGTACCCTGTTTGATGGGAGATGGATCGCTACCTCATTACTCAGGAACAGGTCTAGAATACTTTGACCCTTGGCAAAATTGCATTGTCACTTTTGGGTGTATCAAAGATGGATCTAACTGTGTTATTCTCTCAGTTACGGCATCACTGCTTCCCACAGCTTCATGAAAGCAGAAACAATCTACCTAAAATATTCTCCTCTGTCAAAATTTTAATTTTGTTTCTATGTAAATAATGCATGTGCTCAGGCACCAGTGCTACTGTCATTAACTGGGAATAAACCTGGAGCTTTCAGCTCTGAAAGTAGAGATCCACACAATTTGAGCAAAAGAAGCAGTTCTGTCACATACTATTAAATAACAGGCTGTTACTCACCATCGGGAGGGACAATCTGCATGCATTAAACACTGCTTATAATACACTGCGTGGAGGTTCCAGCAGACACTGTGGAGCCCTCATTTGATCAGTTTTAAAGGGTAGGAATGAAGCATGGCACGGAGACAGGTTGCACGTAGCTTTGCTTGCAAGCACATCTACCTAACTTTTGCTTTCTCTGGGTGTGCTACAGTCATTAACTACCACAGCTGCATGACTCCAAACAAACCACACTGGAAGGAGCAACTGCAAATGAAATAATTAAAGTCATCTCTGCTTTACTGAATGTTAAGAGGCTAATTGTTCTACAAACACTTCATGAAAGCCTGTACCTTTTCCTTCTGTGAAGTAGAGAAAGCTTAGTTAAATTCTGCAGATGTGCCTGAAATGATCCAGCTAGAGACACTACGTGCTGCACAGGGAAAAGCAAAAAAAAATACTTTTTTTCCCAAGTCTCAAAGTGATGAAATCTCGATTGCAGGGTAAGGCTGTCTTGAAATGCCTGAGAAATAACCCATTGCATTGATATTCTGTCAGAGCCCTTCACTGCTGAAGATACAGAAGTAAAACAAATAAATCCCTTCAGTAAGGAGCAAGCACACATTAACACGGTACACAATGTTTGCAAGGTCACTCTGTGCTCTTTATAGGCAGGTCTGTTTATAACTGCTGTATCCAAAAACCAAAGCCCACTGTTGATCCCCATGTGCTGACAGCAGTTACTATCGCACTGAAACCAAAACAACAGATTGCGCCAAATTGCACCATTCTTTAAAAAAAGACCTGTATTCTTCAGGGTTAACTCTGCAGAAGAGGAAAGTGATGTCAACATGGAGGCAAACATTAAAACACATTCTTGGAAGAGATTTGAACATCACTTGGACTCTGGGAGGGGAAGAGTCCAGAAGTCCCGCTGATTTTTCCATCACCCTTCTCTTTCCAAATAATCTCCATTTCTTTAGTTGTTATTCATTTTTCTGTATGTTTCATTGTATTCTTCTGTGCCTAAACTTGAAGAACCCCTTTACCATAATTTTTAAGATCTCTTTACTCAGCTCTTCCCCTTTCAAGCTACGTGAAATGAGCATAATTGATGTGTTGTGCTGCTCAAGAATGAGTGGATCTTCTATCACAGTCTGCATAACTGTATCACACCCACAGACCATATTCACTCAGTGAATATACAGATTAAAACGTGTGTGCCTCTTTATAGCTGACCACACCCTCACTGATCACCTTCTTCATCACCCTCATCAGGAGGCTGAACAAAGTTCCTCTCTAAGAGGTGTCCATTCCAAGGGAAGGGAAAAAAACAATGGGTTTTTGGGTCCCCAATGACTCAAGAAGGCAGCCAATCCTTCTGCTAGGACACCAAAAAGCAGGTTATAGGAATCAGCCATCAGCCCTGAACCCTCCTGTGCACACTTTCAAATCAAGGAGAGAATAAATGATTCAGGTAGAGGACAGATGTTTAGGCCGTGACTGCTTATAGTTTGAAAAGGAGAAAGATTTTTTCCTCTGTTGATGTCAATAAGGTTGAGTTATCTCATCCTTTTATTTGAGGGAAAATTAAAGCTGTTTTGAAATGCTACCCCTAACTTGGGGTTGTACCTGCTGAGGAGCAGTCATGACCAGCCACCTGCAACACATTAACTGGGAAGGGCAAAATGGGCAAAACTATCAACCTCTGCTGCACAGAAGAACTCTGTGTACACCTCACCACTCTTCCTGTCTCATTAAATTAAACTAAATCAAATCACTTCTGAGGTTTAGAAGGTAGAAATGTGCACAACAGAGATCTGTCTGTGCTTTAAATTCTGCATGAAGTGCGGATAAGAGGAATGTGCCTTTGCAGCTCAGTTTCATTGATGTGTGAGCTAGTATTCATGTCAGGTTTTCTTTTAAAGATACTTGAATGACTCTATTTTTAGATTTTACTGTGATGTTACTTCATCAGCTATTGCATGCATAATGCATCATCGGCAACAAAAATTTTAATCATAGCATAAATCAGTCAAAAGATGCTACAAGAAATCAAAGTCCAAATTGCTCTGCTTTGGGACTTGAGTAAATGGATTTTGATTTTTAATTCCTAAATTCAGAGAGGCTCTGGGGGGTGCTCCCCAGATGTGTAGCTGATTGAGGAACGTGTGATGCAAGGCCCCTCAGGTTCAGTCCTTAATCCTAAAACATCATATTTCAGCCTGAAAGCAGCTTTTACCTTTACAGTTTTCTTAAGAGAAATCGAGACCAGAAATTGGTTCTCTCATTTAAATAATTCAGTTAAAGTAGAGCTCCAGAAAAGTGGCAGAAAACCACTTGCTGATCATTCACAAATTCCAAAACAAGGAAGACTCTGCAAAGTAATTTCAGTGTGGTCCCCCATGACCCAACAAGCAAACCCTTCACAGGCACAGGAGGCTCAAATTCTTCTAGTTTAATTTCCAGCAGCAAAGAAAGAGTAATTACCTGAGGCCGTGCCCTGTTATTAATGTGTTAAGGAAATAGAATTTAAATCAGACCTCTTACGGAACAGCAGAGAGCACTGAAACAGGATTAACAGACATTTTTTTCAGCTAGGAAAGCTTTTTACTCATTGCTGCTGGTTTTGTTATGGACAATCCATTTAATCTAGCTCAACAGCTTTAAAAAGGGGGTCAAATATGTTATTTGTGGGGTCAGATTTGAGGGGGAGGGCATATTCCTTTTCCTTGCATGTAACATGGATATGACACCACCAGATATTTCAGCTAGACAAGGCTCGACTGTTTGTGCAAGTAGATGTCTGCTCCTTGTTTCCCACTCTCTGGGAAGTAGAGGTAGGACCAGCTCATGGCATGCTCCATATAGGGACACCCTGGGCTTAAAAGGAAGTGCTCAGGGATTATGGCAGCTCTTTCTGCCTAAATAGCTGCTCTAGGCTGGATAGATGAGCCAGATTTGGGGAGCAGGTGAGCAGCTGGATCTCTCCAATCCCAGTAGGACAACTGTTGAGTAAAGGTATCATTTAACTGGAGGACCATAACTATGTCCACAGGAATACTTTTTCCTGACCACCGTGACTTCTTCACATAGTGTTTTATCTTGTACAGGGAAAAGCTTTCTTCTCCACACCCCTGCAATCTGGAGAAGCCTTTTGTAATTCTCTGTTTCACGGTTCCATCACATTTATCTTCAAGTTATCTCTTTCCTTTGATTAGGCCTTTTATTTCTCTTTCCTCTGGATTATCCACCTCTATTTCCATAGTACATAATTGAGCTGCTGAATATTCATTATTAGTCCCTGGAGTCACATAAAGATCTCCAGAGCACGATAAAAGCCTCCTTGGGTGTGTTTCGGTTAGATTAGAGCCAAAATACTAAATGTAACTGGGAGATGCAGTATCTCCCCTTAGTTTAGAAAGAAATGGAGAGGGAATAATTATCTTTTCATAAGGGAAAGGAGGGAAAGAAAGACAGCTGGGGAGTGAGAGGGAAGGAGGAAGGAGGAAGAAAGCATCCAGGCAGAGAGCAAGAAGGCAAAAGGCTACAGTCCAGACACCATGATTTGAAATCCTCTCTGTCCTGACACCATCACTTTCACTGAGGGTATTGCATCACTGCTTGGTGATGATGTCACAACATACAGATTTTCAAAGCAGCAGGAATAAAAAATTCAAGCAACTAACTTTTTCCTCAGTCAAGCATACCTGCCAGAAACAAGCCCCACTGTGCAAGCAGAGGGGTAACAGTGCCAGCAGTGCTTCAGATGGTCTAACTGTTACATGTGTCTGAGCACAGCACTGAGACATTGCTTCCCTAGTTAGAAGCATGGTTTCATGCCCTGGGGATCCCAGTCCCACTGGGGCACGAACCTGCAGCAAGGGAAGGCTGTATGCAGTCTGCTACCCTGCCTGCTTTGAGCCCTGCACCAGCAAGCTGATTTCTCCAGGTTGGGTATGGAGGCAGCAGGGAAAGCAACATTCCCAGAGGGCAGTTCAGAGCATCTGGAGGTCTCATCCTCAGCACCAACTGTTTGCTTCATCCTTGATGAATTCCCCATCTGATATTGCAGTTTATAAGCTGAACAAACAGATCAGGAAAACATGCCAATTTGGAAAAGCAAACCAATATATTTTTTCCTTAATAGAATGATCTGCATGACAGAGGGATTTGAACAGTTTTGGATTTGTCAGGCAAATGCTATGTTTGGCTGTAGCAAATACTCCTAATATTCTCATTTAGTAGTAATTCAGTTTGACCTTTTTACACTTTATGAATACAACTATATGAAATATTCTCTCATGACTGTGATTGGGACACTAACCTAGATCTGTGTCCAGGGATATAATGAGTATTTACAACTAGGAGTAGGAGAGAATGAAAGGCTCTAGCCTTTCTAGGAAGGTAGAAGAACATATTCCTGAATGGGATAAAGCTGCACTAAAGTCTCCTCAAGCGCCAAGCAAAATTAAACCCACTCTGTATTTCTGTTGCTTACACCACTGAAACCGTCTGATGTCTTTACTCAGGCCCTCTCCCTCAGTACAGGCCATTTATCCACCAAGGATCTGTGCAGCCCGCCAGTGTGTTACATATGCTACACTTATGTTAAATCCACCATGAGGGTTTGCAAGCAATTTCTTACATTTGTATGCACAAATTCCCATGTTGGACCTTTATGCTGACAAGAGCAGACACGCAGCATTTACATCCCGAGAGGCAACGACGAGATGTATCCTCATGATCATCCCTCTCTACATACCCAAAGTGACTCCCAGCACTTCAAAGTTGCCTGTAAAGCTGGGGGGGGGGGGGGGAGGGGAAGGTCAGTACACATTTTCAATTAAAAAAACCCCTAGATTTGCATTACAGAAATCATATAAATTGCAAAGCAGTGTCTTACAGAAGATGATCTATCTGAATGACGCTTCCTTTGCTGCCTTAGGGAGTTTTCAGAAACAATAACTTAAAATCAAGTCAGAAAGAAAAACTTTCTATAAGGGGCTACTTTTAATTGGGAACATGAAGTATTATTCACGAAGTATTATATATCTGCTGCTCATGTAAAGATTCTTTACAAACCTAGTGAAAAACTTTTCCTTGGTAACTGCTGTGTTAATGGAAAATACAAACACTGGCCCAAGATAATAATTGTTATTCTTATATTTGGAATTTCAAAGGAAAATAATTTTCACTCAGAATAATTTTGCCACAATAATTTTGCCAGATTGGTTTTGTCTTTATTTCCAAATAATCCATGTTAAATTTAAGTTAGCATAGTAAAAGACTGTTGATATAAAAGAAAAATAAATAATTGAGACATCCAGGGAAAATTAAATGTTACATGAAACATATCTTTTTTTTTAAAAGAGATAATGAAAACCAGGATATTTTTTTCAATCTATGTCCTAGTAATCACAAGACGAAACTATTATAAAAAGTATTCAATGTGTTGAGGAAGTAAACAATAAAAAGATCAAAACAGCAAGTCCTGAAATTTAAAAATTAGAATTACAGCCATCAAATCCCTGAATGAATTATAATGAGCTCCGTTTTTTACCAATGTGAAAATAAATAAAGGATATGTTGAACTACTTTACATAACGAATTATAATCAAATGTATCATGAGAATGTAATGTATAGTAAGTGCTGAAGTATTCTTATAAATAAAAAAATTAAAAAGACAGGAAAGATACAGATTCCCCCAAACACTTTGGTCAGGAAAGGATGGTTCTCTCACTCCATCTGATGACACAGGTGGACCCGGTGAATATTTATTTGGTCATGACAAACACCCAAACACACAGCACTCAGTGTTTCAGGTGTCACTGTGGAGCTGGATCTGATCTTCCCCAGGGGAGCTAAGGAAAAAGAGCAATCTGCAACTCTGACAAGACTTACAAATTTTCTGAGCCATAAAATATGGTGCTTCATGTCTGCCCTGGAGAAGGTGAGGAAGTTACGCAAAAATTTAGCAAAAGCACAGAAACTCAGGCTCCAGTGACTTCTCATCATTAAAAGCTGTGTAATCACTAATTTATTAGCTGAGTGTAGAAGTTCAAGTCACAATGTCTCAGTCATGTCCAGTTTTTTAGACAATTACAGTCTGCATAGCTAAAACCCCTCTCCTGATTAAGTGGGCATCATCTACATGCCACCCTTCCCCTCGCCTTCTTTAGCACACTTGCTTTCCAGCTTTCCTCTTCTGTTTCCATCTCTTTGTTTTGAATTTCTCTCCCCACACGTGGGGTAGCTTGAGCCTTTTTCCATGCTGAGTTTCATTTTGTTATTTTCAGCTCAGCTCTGAATGAGTTAGATGATGCTCATGCTGCAGAGCATTGCCAATCTTGTCATGCCATCTGTTTCAAAAATTTGAGAAGAAGCTGATCCCATAATGGGATGAAATAACTGTACTTTGCTCTGGGAGTTTTCTTCATGGGTTATGTTTTTTGTTAACTTGTTGATAGTTCTGTCCTTTATAGCCCAGTAATTTAAATACCATTATGTTCTCTGCAATTATGCCTTCCCAAAAGCTTCATTTTGCCTAAGACTGCTGACACTCTATACAATTCAATTTATTTTTCACTTCCTAACACAAAAGTCTTTACAGGTTTTCTAAAAACTCAACCCCTAAGGAAGAACAGCATGGTTTATGAGACTTTATGATAAGTGAGTGGCCCTTCTACTGATATTTAAGGTCATATAGATTTCTGCATCATCACCTAAAATAATAAAATGAAACAATTTTAGTATTGCTCTTCAAAAATGCTTGTGATTTTTGCTTAAGCTGAATTTTACTCAGGTGCTTTTGTGCATCCAGTTGCTCCTGCCTCAGATATGAAGGATTTCTGAAGAGTCAGTGAGCATGTGCTCATCTACCCCTACGGCAAGCAAATGAAAAGCAACCTGAAAAAGGTCCAAGAGAAAGACACAGCTATGGGAGTGAGTAAGCATTGTTTCTCCTGTGTGCACAGCTGAGCATAAGCTTGTTTCACACCAGTTACACTCCATCTTCCTGCTTCTCTCAGCAAGCTGTCAGTGAAGGTGAGCATGCGGGTCACCAATAACTAGACATGATGAGAAATTTGTTTTATTTTGCAAAGGCAGTGAATATGTAAAACATAATTAAAACATATACTTTTTCCTAATACAGTCCTATGGATGTATGAGAGTGTTTTTTGTTTTTTTTCTTCCCAATTAATTCATTCATTTCATTGCTTTCTAGTGAGCGATTTGACCTAGTCTCTCCAGAGGATGGTATTTTCCTCACCCGAGGGACAACAAGAGACAGAGTTGACAGAATCCTTCATGACATGGGCTTTTCAGCAAGAGGGCCAACGGTAAATTTGCAAGTCCATAAATAAGCAGGAAAACAACTGAGAAAGAATACAGCAGTGGAAGAGGATTCAAGAGGAGCTGAAGACTTCAACAGTTGTATGAAGCTCAGGTAGCAGCTGTTTTTTTATTTCTCTGTTTCAAGCCTAGCTGCAAGCTGCTATTGATGGGGAGTATCACAATCTTGTAGTCCCTATTCTCTGCTAACCAGGTTTATCTTCAGCTCTTTAGGCTTTCTTCCTTCAATTGAACTTTTTGTTCTGCTGGACTTGCTGGAGCTGTTCTGGGAAAATGGAAAACAGCAGCAATTTAAGAGTGGAAGTATGTACCAGAACACAAAGTACAGCTAGAAATAAGTGAGTAGTAGGGGTCTGTGGTGTTTCTCAAGCACCTAAACAATCTGTAGTTACCTACCTGCCCTCCAAACACCCACAGTAAGCAGTGTCTTAGCCCATCACCTTTGGACAGATGTGAATCTCTCTCTTCCCTGGAGATGGGGAGTGGACAAAAAGTCACTAAACAGTTCTTACTTCCCTCCTTTCTCTTTACTTCATGCAAACAAAACAAAGATTATAAAGTTGTGGGCATGGGTCCATTTTACAGGATACAAGAGAACTTACAGGAGTTAGAATGGCAAGCTTTTATGGCACTTTCTTCCTTTGTAAAGTACTGTTACTGTTTCAAAGAATAAGGTGCAAAAAACAGGATTAAAAAATATTAATGCCTATTAGGAAGGATTAGACTACAGCTGCAACTCAAGAAAAGGTTTTTCAGATTGGATCATTTTTAATAAAATGCTCATTCTTCTTTCATCTGATCTCATCTCCTAAGCCTTGAAGTGTTTCACAGGCAAACTTCTTGTTTCTGTGGGACTTTTGGTTGCATAAAGACTGCAAATGCTCACAAGATTCGAATTACTTTTAATTTTTTATAATCTTTGAGATTAATTATTTATGTGCACTTTTTAGAAACTTTCAAGTTTAGTGTTACTAATTTAATGCATCTTTTCTTCTCCAGATCCTTTTGATAGTGTATTTATATGCAGCTCAACTCAATCAATAACGAAACTTCATTTTTTCACTCTAATTAGCCATCACATTTTTTAATAGCCTACAAAATAAAAATGACAAAGTGATTTATTATTCTGACACAATGACCAAAAGTTTGGTACATATACCATTCTTTACCTCTAATGCATAAACCAATTTGTGGCACTTCAGCATGTTATCTGCACAAGACTGCAATGTGATGGATAGCATGTAAATAATTTTGAATTCCCGCAGTGTTGAACGTTTTGGTAGCAGAATAAATTTGTGATTATACCATAGATTTCATGCTACCTAAGAGAACCCATTTGCTGTTTGCCACAGCAGGCTCTGTACTGAGAGAAAATATTCTTTTATTCTGTTCCTTAAGTGAAAGTCAGCATAGAGTTCAGTGTACAAAAAATCTGCTGTCATGAGGACTTTCTCAAAAAAATAATGTTATTAAGAGGATCTAGTCAGCCAGGATGTTGATTAGTTTAAGCATCCAGTCCTCAAAGTTCTAAGCTCATGTTTCTTTGTGAAAGAAATGAGCCATACAGAAAATCAATTTTCCTCTGAATCTGCACATATTGGATTATTTATAGACACTGCCTCATCACTGAGGGCTTTTTTTTTTATTATTTTGTCCAAGATGACTAACTAATTTGAAAATGTGAGAGGAGAAATTGCCTGAAAATACCAATTCATGCCAGTCAGTCTGCGATGGTACCTGTTAACCTTTGTTGCTAAAAGAGAACTAGTTCTTGACAATATTACACAAAAAGAGACAATAGTTACAAGAGAGTCTCATGTAGTCTCTAGAAACTTCTGAATTAATCTAGGCTTTTTTGATTATTTATATTTGTAGGTACCTGAATTACCATGGATCTATGTTGGGTTTTTTTAACTTTCTAGATGCTAATAGGCTTTAAGTGTTTTCTAGTAAAGGCTGCTATTTATTCAATGGAGCTTTTATTCCTTTGATTTCTGGTAACAAAAAGTCCAGCCCAAACAAGGATCAAAATTTTTATACCAAAACAGTGAAATTCAAGGGGAAAAAAAAAATCATATAAAATTAAAATAAGTTAACATCATCAGGATGGCTGAATTGTATAAAAAATACAGTTCCATACAAAGCTTCTACCCATACCACTTTTTTGATGGTAGCAGGTCAAATTCAAGAGATTCCTACTCCTGCTACATCTACCACTTTGCCAAAGCACCCAAATGTGGGTTCTTACCTCTCAATCGAAGAAAGGCCTCAGTTGCCCAGTCTTAGTTTCATTTCAGATGCTGTACTGGTTTAACTGGGATATAAGTTACAGCTTATCTGGAGCTGTGTTTTGGATTGTGCTAGAAACAGTTTTGATAACACAGGGATGTTTTAGTTATTGCTGAGCAGGGCTTACACAGTGCTAAGACTTTTTCTGCTCCTCACAGAAATAAGCGCACAAGGAGCTGGGAGGGAACACAGCTGGGACAGGTGACCCCAACTGACCACAGGTATATTCCAAACCATATGGTGTTGTACTCAGCATATAAAGCTGGGGAAGAAGAAGGAAGGGGGAGGACATTCAGAGTGATGTCATTCATCTTCCCAAGTCACTGTTACATGTCATGGAGCCCTGCTGGCCTGGAGGTGGCTGAGCACCTGTCTGCCCATGGGAAGTGGTGAATGAATTCCTGGTTTGCTTTGCTTGTGTGTGCAGCTTTTGCTTTACTTATTGAACTGCTTTACCTCAACTCACAAGTCTTCTCACTTCTACTCTTCCTATTCTCTCCCATGACCAGCTGGTGGGGAGAGAACAGGCAGCTGTGTGGGGCTTAGTTGCTGGCCAGGGTTATACCATGGCAGAAATCTGGGGTACTCACGGGATGCCAATATGCAGAGGTTTCCAACAGGCAGTTTGCCCAGAGTGGACAGATCTAACCTGAGGGATGTAAATGGCAGCACTTCACTGGACTGCCCATGTGCAAGCACATTGATCCTGCAGCCTTCAGGAATGGCAGAATAATTGTACTTTTGCAGATTCATAATAGCAAAATACTGAGCTACTTGTCACAGTTTCTTATTACCTTTATCAAGAGGGTGGGGAGGAGGGGGGTGAGTAACTTTGCAAGGATCACATTGCAGAAAACAATCCCATCGAGAGGTGGTGCTGTACGTTCATTTTAGAGTGAAGTTTTATCTGCTGTTCAGTGCTGGTTAGGAGAGAGGAGTGGGAGGCAAGTGCTATCCATCCACAACAGGGTTGTTACAATCAAGCCATTGACTCCTTTACAAGAGCAGTACAGTACTTTTTTCTCTATTGCAGCCAACAATCCACTCTCACAGAGAGATCTGTGATTTTTGCTGTTCTTCACAAGCTGATTTTTGCTTGTTCTTCACACCAGTTGTGGTTATAAATTCAAGGTGACCTCAGAACCCTTCTTTTCAACTGAAGTGTTCTACAGCTTCAGTGACAGATGTTTTTACTGTCAGTGATGCAAATTTGAGCCTCTGATATTGAAATGATACTCCATAAGTATCTTGGCTTATCTGCTCCTGGAGTGCTGCATCCAGCTCTGGGGTCCCCAGCATGGGAAGGACATCAATCTGTTGGAGCAAGTCCAGAGGAGGCCACCAAGATGATTAAAGGAGTGGAGCACCTCTCCTATGAGGAAAGACTGGGAGAACTGGAATTATTCAGCCTGGAAAACAGAAGTTTTAGAGGGTGATCTCATTGTGGCCTTCCAGTACCTGAAGGACCATAACAGCCAAGATAGCAGGCGGGAGGATTGGCCAGTTTGCTATATTATCAGAACATCTAGCCCCCGTAGAAGTGTTTGCATCAGTGGAAGTGAATGTTCTTTATATAGGATGTAGCAATTACTAGTCCCATTTCAAATATGAGGAGTGGGAAAACACCCTGGAGCACATAGTAGGGCAAGGGCAGAGTCTGTGTCCTGAGTCCCTGCTCATGGAGAATACATTTATTTATTACAGGAGTACTTTATATAAACTATATTTTTCAGCCAGCCAACAAGTTTAACAGGAAAGGTAAATTTGCAACAAAATGTTCTGATATAAATTTTATTTCCTGCAGATACATTTATTAATCTAAACTAAAGAATGTATAAAAATGTTTCTGCAATCTGCGTGAGATACATCCTAAAGTAATGTAGGAACTAGGCATCAGTGTCTCAGTGTATCCCTAGAGATCCTGAAATTAATAGCTGTATTTATAACTGAATTATATTCTGAATCCTAGCAATGGCAAGAGACATTGTATACGAACTGAGCCATGTTGTTATTCTAGTGAGATACTGTCTCGCTAAAGGAGGAACAGAACTGGGTCAGCCCAAGCAAAGGCAGAATTTATGCCAGAGAGAGGACTAGTGTTATCCCTTAAGCATTTTTGAAATTTCAGTTTTCTTCCTTGTGGGTAAAACGCTGGGGAGTCATTCTGTGAAATGCAAATCTTGCAAGCCCAGTGACGCTTTTTGTCTCCCAGTTCTAAATGTACCTCGGAGCTTGCAGGCACAGTCTCCTGTCTCCTGTCTGTCCCCTTCCCTTACTCCCACCAAACAGAAGTCCCTGAAGAGTGGAAGTAGTACCGTGGAGAATGGCCCTGCAGCCTCCCTGGCACCTGAGACCTGCTGATGGAGCCAAAGACAGGCTTTTGCAGGATCAGTGGAAGTGGGTGATAAGAGAATGATATTAATGTTCCCTTCAACTTCTGTGTTCCTCTCACCCCAGCTTCATCTTACTTGGATTCCCTCCAGAGACAGAAGTTATCAGAATAATCTGCAGTGCTACAACACCTAAAGTAACTCTGAAGGGTGAGCCAGTGTATTACAAATGAGGAATTGTGTACCATTTGTAGTCAGTATTCAGATGACCCATTCAGTTCTGCAGGTGTAACAATGCATTTATAACTATTTATCTGATAAACATATAAGTATATAATGCAAGATTTGTCAGCACATCCCTCACTATGCTGAATCAGCTTGAAACTTAAGGAGACTTTATGCATTAGGGGAAAAGCTGCATAGTGAGGCCTGGTTTTGGCTGCTTATCATTTTGAATTCAAAGTCACAGTAGAGCAACCTGGGTGACAGCAGTTACTGCCCTCAATCCTTCTCTCACCAGACTCATCACCACTGGAAATCAACAACCACATCACCTAAACAGCATGAGTGTTCAGCTGAAATTTTCATTCCTTATGGGAGTCTCCTGATCTGTTGGGTGTTATTCCTCAGTAAGGCGTGGGATGGGAATGTAAGTAGGTTACCAGACAGGCATCACAGCTGGAGACATAGCTGGGAGGAAATGCTGTGGCTGAGATAACATTCAGGGAGCAACACAGAGAAATTATTCCTAGTTCTGAAGTTCTCTACCAAACTTTACCTCATCTCCTGTGCCCTACCTTGTCCCTGTCATAATTTCACCCCCTACAGTTTAGTTAATGATATCACGATAATCTATTATCAGAATTAAAGAAAGGACCTTTTCAAGCTATGCTGATCAGAATGGTTATCTGTTGAGCATTTCAAATACACAGAGAATTGCGGGAAAATACTCTTCAAGTTAGACAGGCAATCACACAAATCCATTCCTAATGAATACTATGGGAGAAAAAAAGCAACCTCATATGAAGAAACCACAAACCCTAACTATTTCCATCTGATTTGAAAACCATTTTAAAACTCCTTAACACAAGCCCAAGAGCCTAAAGGTGAGAAGCTGCTGGAGTCTTTCAGTCTCTCAGTCTTCTTTTAGAAGTAAAATTAAGTTTGAAGTCAAGGATAATTGTCAAACAACAGTTAGGGGTTTTTTTCAATTGTAACTTGCTTCAAACGCAGGTTACTGCCTCTCACGGCAGCGGTGTTGGAACAGCATGGTCTTTGAATTTCATTCCAACCCAAACCATTCTGTGATTCTATGATTCTTCTGGCTTGTAAGCAAAGTTGCTTCTTGTCACTACACAGAGTTCCTTGAAAATACTGTTCCTTCCTTTATTTTTATTCCTTCTTTTGCTTTACTAAGTTTTACTCTATGCAAGGGAGCAAAAGTTAGTTTGTTGCCAGTCAAGTGGAAAGGTGTAATTTTATGGACCACTACTCTCTGGAATGGGACTGATGAGGTAGGAAACAGTAAGTCAGGTACAGCACCATAGCTGGGAGGGAAGAGAGGTTTATGCAAGCCTGTTCCTCTAAAAAGGTCAAATAAGAAGACAAAATCTTCCCTTTGAGAAGGCTTTGCTTATGTGACAGCAACGTTTTCTACCTACCCTTTGAAAGAGTGTACAAAAGTACAGGGAATACTGAAGTATCTTCTGAGCCAATAGTAAGCAATAACATGAATGTGACTAAGTAATCGCATCAGAAGTTTGCAATCAATGACAGACATTTGTCTAAAGGTAGTAGGAGAAGATGAAGCACAAGTTAATCTTTTGCATTTTATACAATACCAGAAAAAACAAAAAATGTCCATAGTTTGCCTTTAATTTTGCCATTAAACATTTTATTGTTAACACAATAAAATGTATTTCATCAGTCTCCTTTCACTTAAGAATCAAGTGCACAAATACCAGTTGTAAACTAAGGCCTGCAGCTTTTGTAAATACAAAGAAAGCAACACCAAAGCTGTAGAAGGATGATGCCTGAGACCACAGCCTGTTTGTGTGGGATCGGGACATGTTTAGATTCCCTGACAGAAATCAGATCAGACATTCAAAGCAAGGAATTCTTTGGACACTATCCAAAATGAGCTCCTGCATTTGGAGATAAAAGAATTGCCAGTGTAAATCGTACTGAAGATGGGATAAACTGCAAATGCTATGTTAATAAATCTGGTGGGTGGCACACATCAACTACGAGCAGTGACAACCAAACACTTTATCCTATGCTTTTAGAGGCTAAACCTGGAGTGATCTATTTGCAAGTGTATCTGTAGTTGCAAACATCTGAAGATGGTCAGAAAATTTGCACCATGGTGCAAATTACACCATGGCACAGTATTTTTTGGTTGTAGCCATGGGTTTCTCTTCAGTACATATGCTGATAGCTGTGGTTTGTTTTAAATAACTAGGAGTTTTTTAAATTATTTGCATATAACAAGCAAAGCAAATTTTAGATTAGGTCTAAGTGAGAAATATTTCCTTTAGCAGTATTCTCCTTTAACACTAGAATATAGATAACAAGATCTATTAACCATAACATCAAAGGCAAAGCGACTGCAAGACAGAACTTCTATTCTGTCAAGCCTTATTCCTTGTGAAATCAGATTTACTGTTTTCAAAAACCATAAGGAGATAGTACTGTCATCCATGATTAGTCATACTGATGCATCATATGATGGAATTATTTTCCAACTGCAAAGTGAATGTCATCACAGCTTCCGGAGAAGTTATCCCGATACACAGAAAAGGGAAGGAGGTAAGGAATGAGGGAGGGAAATTGGCAAATCTGACAGATCTCTCTACAGAACTGAAGTTCTGAAGATTTGATTGTTTGTAAAAGGCAAACAAACAAAATATCAGATGCATCTCACTTAGGCTTTATTATGCACAACCACCAAGAGAGTGATTATGTGATAAATTAGAATCCCACTCCTGTGTCTTGGCCACAAAAGCGTTTTAAACAGGCCTTTCTGTAACACAGAAAATTTTAATAAGGTCCTGAAGAAGAACCGTTAGTTCCAGATGACCTACATTTGTCTTCACAGACTTTTGTATTAAAGTCTATTTTGTCTTGGAACCACAAGTTTTAGTGATGCATAAAGAACACTGCATACCTGCAGTAAAAATGCAGCACACAGTAAAAGATTTCCCAGTTGCGCATAATTTTCATCAGCCCATTTTATGCACTAATCTGAAAAACAAAACCATGTTAGTGGGAGGAAAGAAATGACTGCTCTTAGAGTAACACAGTTATCCTTCCATAAATGAAAAGTAAGAAAACTACATATTACAATAGTTACAATAGGATATACTACTTCTAGGAGTCCTTCGAGATAAAAGGAAATATTTATTTTACTTGGTTTCGTTCTTCTGAAGGTCTAAAATGTAACATAAAGACTAAAGTCTATACTAAAATAAATTCATGTGACAAGCAAGGAATGGTGCTTCCAAATGCCAAACTTATTTCTTTCCTTTCCATATACTGACAGGTTGTAAACAACACTCTGTAAAGAAAGGAAAGGGTTGTTCACCTTTTTCTAGTCTCCATGCAAAAACACTGTGATGACTTCTAAACAAAAGTCTCAGATACTTTTAAGAGCATGATACAACTGCCTTTTACTCTCTGACCCATCTACAGTTTAAATGACTACATAACCATGTGCAAGGCACGCTATGAATGACTGGAAGGCAAGTAGTTGGGAAGAGATTCTTGCGGAATTTGTATCTGTAAAATCTGTCCAGTTTCTTTAGATAAAAGGCATTATAATAGAATCATAGAATGGTTTGGGTTAGAAAGGGATCTTGAAGATTATCTAGTTCCAAACCCCCAGCCATGGGCAGGGACAACTTCCACTAGACCAGGTTGCTCAAAATCCCATCAAACCTGGCCTTGAACACCTTTCCAGGGATGGGGCAGCCACAGTTTCTCTGGGCAACATATTCCAGTGTCTCACCACTCACAGTAAAGAATTTTTTCCTAATATCTAATCTAAACCTACTCTCTTTCAATTTGAACCCACTCCTTCTCATCCTGTCACTACATCCTCTTGTAAATAGTCTTTCCCCTGTAAGCTCCTGTAAGTTCCCTTCAGGTACAGGTATGTTAAATTTATATGGTCAGGTATATTAAATATATTACTAACAATTTAGATATGAGTACTACCAATACTGTGTAGCATTTTTCATGTTTTTTCTGGTTCATGAGTGAAAGGTTACAAAGAAAATGAAAATTTTTTTAACTCAGCTAGAATTTTTTGTTTGCTTCTTTTATTTTCTTCAATACTCTGAGAATTTGAATTTAGAAGATTGAAAACACATAAGAGAAAGCTCTCTTGCTTCAGAAACTCTGAAGTGGAAATCAGTTCAAGATTGCAAAATAAAGTTTTTATTCCTCAGAAACAGCAACTTGTTGTTATTTCTGAAACAAAAGTCCTGTCTTCTGCAGGCTATTTCAAGAGTAAAGCAAATATCTCTTTCATGCTTTCTTTAGAAGTCCAATCATGAAGCCAGCAGAAAATAGAACCAATTGGAATACATAAGCAATTTAGAGACACTTGTTTAATCCCAGTGATTACCTATTCACAGAGGGAGGATTGGTTAGAAATGGCTATAGATATTTTTCTATTTAAAACTTTAAAGAGTTTCCTGGGATGTGTTAAACACAGGATAAATGTCGTATCTCTTCTTCTGTAAAAATCATACTAAGATAAAGGATAGAATATGGTCAAGCAACACATAATATTTTCTATGCAGCAGTCACAGCAGATGAACAACACTGAGCTAAATTTTGTCCATTCACATGCATACAAATCTTGCTTATTTCATTGAACTTCCTTCTCTAGGGCAAAGTGAGGTCAGAAATCAACCCCGTCACTGAGTTTCTGAACAACATTTCTTGAAGTGGTTTTACAAGTCAGCAACGTTGAGAAGCTGCATTTTAACACGTGCTCTTTACATTTTTGATGTGTTTTGGGTTTTTTTTAGTCAGATTCCATACTATTTAAATACATGCTCAGTCCTTCACTCTTTCACTGGGCATCCCGATTAGCTTGGGAAAGTCAGATGAATTTGAGAATCTCACCTGTTCCGAGGGAGCAGGGATAAGCTTCAGGGGATTAAAAAGTACATGGCAGGATATAGCGCTTGGCTGTGCAAGTACTAGGTCACTTTGGGCAAAATTAATAAATTCTAGTGCCTAAAGAAAAAGCATGTGAATGACAGACACCATCAGGCTACTTTACTGACAGCAGTAACCTTGCTGTGGAAATGCTGGCCTTCCTCGCTGCCAACTTTTTGATCAGTTTTGGCCCTAAGGATTTTTGTCTTCAGGGTGACACCTGACATGAACCCTTAATGAAGGACATATGGCTTAGGGAATCAGGTTGTAAGCACGAGGACCAGCTGGCACATCTGAGAGCAAAGCTGAAACTAGTTTCAGATTTTGATAGTCACAAATGTCATGTCAGGGCATGACCTCCTCCCAGGCTGCTGAATCCAACACAAACTGCATAAAGCAACACCTTTACCACAGTTTTCTGTTTATGAACTTGGTATATTGATATAACATAAAAAAGGGAAGAGAAGGGGGGAAAGGAGAGGAGAGGGGAGGAGAGGGGAGAGGAGAGAAGGGCGAGGAGGGGAAGAGAGAGGAGGGGAGGGGAGGAGAAAAATAATGATGCTAAAGTTGGCAAACAACTTTCTATGTGTTTGGTGATGGTGGCTTTATTCAGCCATTTGGTAGCGGGGGGCTACAGGGGTGGTTTCTGTTAGAAGCTGCTGGAAGCTCCCCCTGTTCCATGGAGCCAATGCCAGCCGGTTCCAGGACGCACTTCCTGCTGCTGGCCAAGGCTGAGCTAATTAGAAGCAATAGTAACACCTCTGTGATAACATATTTAGGAAGACTGTTGCGCAGAATTTCCAGCCAGGGAAGAGTGGGATGAGAACATGGGAATAACAAAGTAGACACCAAGGTCAGTGCAGAAGGAGGGGCAAGAGGTGCTCCAGATGCCGGAGCTGTGGCCCTGCAGCCCGTGGTGCAGACCATGGTGGGGCAGCTGCGCCTCTGCAGCCCATGGGGGACCATCGGGGTGCAGAGACCCACCTGCAGCCCATGGAGGAGCCCATGCTGGAGCAGGCGGATGCATGAAGGAGGCTGTGACCCTGTGGGAGGCCCAGGATGAAGAAGGGTCCTGCTGGAGACCTGTGGCTCGTGGAGAGGGAAGCCCAGGCTGGAGCAGGTTTTTCCTGAATAGGGCTTGTGGCCCCTGTGGGGGACCCACATCAGTACAGCTCATTCATGAAGGACTGCACCCCATGGAGGAGTGACCCACGGGACAGCAGTTTGGGAAGAACTGCTGACCGAGGGAGGTCACACTGACTCACACTGGAGAGGTCCATCAAGGACTGTCTCCCGTGGGAGGGACCCCATGGGAGCAGGGGAAGGGCTCCTCTCTCTGAGAGCAGGGGAAGGGCTCCTCTCTCTGAGCAGCGGCAGAAACAACTGACTGCAACCCTCATTCCTGTCCCCCTGCACTGCTGGGGAGGAGGAGAGAGAACATGGAAGGAAGGAGGGGTGGGGGGGAAGATGTTTTTAAGACTCTTATTTCTCACTCTTTGGCTTTTATCCTGTTAGTAGTAAATATAAGTACTATCCCCAGTCTTGTTTTGCCCGTGAACATAATCAGTCACTGACTTCTCCCAGCTCTTATCTCTACTCATGAATCCTTAGCTGTTTTTTTTTTCCTCTCTCCTCTGTCTAGTTGCAGAAGGAGGGTGAGAGAGCGGCTTTTGTGGGTACCTGGTAACTGGCCAGGGTCAACCCACTACAGTCTTTCAGCTCTGTAGGTAAAATTCAACTTGGTAATATGGACAGCAAGTGGGGAAAAAGAAAGATGGCAGGAGATGACTAAAGGAAAATATGAGAACTTCATGCAGGGTCTGGGAAGACCAAGGGACTGTGAGGCAAGCAGAGGAATTTGGGTGGGCTTTTGGTGAGGAATATTGAGTGATGTCAGCATGACTCTGGAAGACTGGGATACAGTTGGGCACAGGGGCTTTACCTCCACCTATCCTTCTCCTCTCCCACCGTCTCCTATACTTAGTCTCCCTCCTCTTGCTCTAGTTCCCCTGAACTATTGGTCTCCCATCTCTCCCAGAACCCACAAACCCTATCTTGCCCTTAGCAACTACATTTTTTCCAGTTGTCCAATTTTAGACCTAGGAGACAGGATTGGAGTGGGAAACCACTGGAGATACTGGAAATTAGCAGGTAGGCATTGACAGTGTTTGCTTCTGCAAGGCGCTATATGGCATAGAAGTAGCAATTGTCCTAGATAAATACTTCAGAAAAGAAAACCCAACAAGTTTTCTGCATTGTAAACTCTGTATCCCAGACCTTAATCTCTGTGCGTCAGTTCAAATGAGGTAAAAGTGTCTTACGTACTCATCTCAAAAAGGTGCTGTATAAAGCAAATTAACATGTACATTTTGTGAGGAACTCAGATAAGTATTGACGAGCACTAAGGCAAAAGTCCACAAGGAAATTAAGTTATAAAAGCAAAATCTGAAGAGGTAACAAATGCTCCACTGAGGAATATGCTGAACAGTGACGAGCAAACAAATTAGAGAATAGCTTCTCATTTGGTAAACACTAATTGCTATGTACCTAAAACATGGCAGAAGTCCAAGTGGAAGCAAATGCATATATATGATCAGGTACTCAAAGTGCAAAACTATGTGCTTGAGTCTGAGGGAGGAAATTAAGGAGTCACACGCCATCTCCTGGAATTTTTTAAATAGAGCTCAGTGACTTATTTATGTATTGCCCACATTGTAACTTTGCAGAAAAATGCAAATCTGACATATGTGCCAAACTATGATTAGAAAAAGTAGAAAAAAAATATTACATCTATATTGTTATTTTCAAAATGAAATCTTCCGGGATTTCATCTTCCGGGAGTTTTGCTCCATGTAGTATTATTTCAAAATTTATCTAAATGACACAGGAAGGATTAAAACATTATAAACCAGCTGAACAAAAACTTGTGGAATCATCTGTAGTTGGGGTAGGGGGAATTTATTTTTTAAAATATATGAAATTATGTGATCCAAGACCCTAGCCCCAGTATTTCCAGTTAACCGGTACTTCTTAAAAAGATCAGGTACCAGCAGAGGGGCAGGGGGATTCCCGTGCCTCAGAGTCTGTTCTTAACACAGGAGAGAGGATGCTGTAGTGAGCATAGATGATCCTGTGCATTTCAACCAAGAGGGATTCCCAAGCTCTGCTCTCCTAATGCCACTCCATGTTTCAGGATGTCACTGACTCCTCCTCACAGTCCCAGTTTCCTCCTTGTGTCCATGTTTCAGGCTTTTGCCCCAGCTTAGGTCTTCTTGCCAAACAGATACTACTTTCGGTAATAGGGTAAAGAAAACTGGGAAATGTTTTGTGACAGAAAGGGATGAATATCCTACTTAGTTTTGATACACTTAAAATAGTTAATATAGTTAATGTGATAATTTTATGCCCATTTCCCTGAAAAATATTCCTGCCTAATTTTTTTTGTTTATTTTCATCATTATGTCATACCCTGATAGTTTTAGTAGCCCCCCCACATTCCCTCACTGCCAGCTGGGATGAAAGAAGCACACATTAGGCCTGGCTTGGTGTGTCTGTGCTGTCTGATGTTGGTTGTGCCTGTAGTTTGTACACACAGCATGGCCAGGCCAACAAAAAAATGTCGAGTTCATGTCAGGCTTTTTTCTCTCAGTGAGGTCACTAATTCAGTTCACTCTTGCCAACCACTGAAAAAATTTTCACAAATCCTCCAGAACCGTTTTACCTGTTAGACTTCTATTCGTGTTTATTGTGGCTGAATTTGGCCTGTTGGTTCCCAGGTTATTAGAGACTGCCCAGTGTGATTGCAAAAGCCCTAGAAACCAAGTAAAAATTAAAAAAAAAAAAAAATGGGACATAATATGGATTTTTTGTTAACAGTACTTTAAATGACATGGAACAAACATTCTTTGCAGCAAAAGCAAAGATTTTTGGAGCACATTCATTCTTTTCTAAAGAGTTTTAATTGATTCTAAAAAAAATAATCTAGCCAAGGCTGAAAATGGAAGAGAATAATTAGATTCTATTTTTGGATGTTATGGTAATAAAACATTTTGACATTACTCTCCTATTTTGTAGCAGAGGGAAGAGAATGCTTCAAGTGAAGACATACAGAATATGCCAAGGTACATCAGCAGCTCAGTGGAATGGAGTGGGAAATTTTCTAATATACACAGTTACTAATTCGGATCATGAAAAACTGCAATGGGATCAGCTGGGACCCATGCACGTGTCCTTACAGACAACACTTCGGGAAATCTGAGTGTCACATGCCATGTGTGAGGCATCACATTGCCACCCACTTTGGATTGGTGAAAGCTCTGTACTTCATTCCCCTTCTGTTCCCAGTTGGACAAGTCAAATTTTAATAACACAGACCTCATTTTAATATGGTATTATAACCCCTTTTACTTTATAGAAACACTGCCTATCCTAAATATAAAATCTATCAAAAACGCTCCAATCTGCCAGAAAAATCATCATTATAGACACTTCTGATGCCAGAGGAAAGGATGGAAAGTATGTAATCTAATGGAATAAGAATGTCTCCTCCGTTTTGCAAAGCATCTTTAAGACAATTAATGACATAAGAATAAAACATCTCTGAATCTAAACTATTATTTGTTATCAAATGTGTGTAGATATGATAACTTCTCTTACACATCTGAGGATTCTCTAATATTGACATCTTTAACCGTGGAATTTCCTCTCCAAGTGTATATGGCCATAGTTTTGAAAAATATTTGGAGATTTTGGCTGCAATTGTAAGATTCTTGCTCTGAGACATCTGCAAGACACTCACTTTTCTGACAGTGGCTGCTCAGCACTTCCTTGGAATTTCTAAAAAAAAATGTAGTCATTCCAATCTATTTTTGCTGTCCCTCTGACAGCTGTCTTCCCAGTGAGCAGAGCTGTCACTGAGAGCTATCGCTTGAGACAAGACTGGGAAAAAAAAAGAGAGATCAACCAGGAACTACTGGATAGTTTGGAGGGAGGAATTGGCATGAACTCTCTGCTCTGCTTTTCATGGCTGGTTAATGTTGTCAGTTGGCATCCACCATGACTCCTGACAAAATGAACAATGACAGAGTAAAAGTCCTAACAGAGGCCCTGAGGATTCGATCTCTGCAGTCTAACAATGCTTGGTAGAAACATCTTCTATCATCAGCTACATTTAGATGGTCATAAAATATCATAATTACCATTCATTTACAGAATCAACCATAAAAATACAAGGTTGGAAAAACACACCAACAAACACGTATTAACAAAATGATTATTCCTTTGGTGACTGACGTTTTTTATAAATAAAACATATTTCAGTGAAATGCCTGTGAGTGGCTTTCTTTACTGGTGGCCGAGCAAGTAAAGGAGTCATTGCTATGAAAACTCCTGTGTTCTCACTAATGAAAGCCAAAATTAATGCTATAATGAATTATAATTGCTCAGCAATTGAATTATTAATGCTCATCAATCCAGCCTCTAATCATTTCTGTTGATGAGTACTGTACGTTTCCTTATCTCTTTTTCTCTATCTACAACATTTTAAACTTGACTGTACAAAAATAATATTAACTTCCTGTCATTCCTGCATTATATGGTTGTTAGGGTACATTAATTCCTTCAGGGTTTTTTAATTTTCTTTAAAACTCCTTGAAGAGCTCATTCTCTTGGACCATCTAAGGCTAACTATTCATTCCTGATATCCTTTTGAACCTCCATGAGCATTTCAAACTAAGGTACTTTTTGCTGCTTGCTGCAGACACTAAACATTTGATTGTACTTTTAGGTGAATTAGTAATCCAACTAGAAAACATAGAACTGTTGCCGCCAAATTACTCATGAAACTCACATTTTATTATTGGCCTCAGAACAGGACATCTGACATCTCACACTTTAGATACTACTAGGGTGAAAGCTCTAAAAGCTCTGCTGATGTAATGATCACAGAATCACAGAATGGGTCAGGTTGGAAGGGGCCACAGTGGGTCATCTGGTCCAACCTCCCTGTTCAAGCTGGGTCATCCCAGAGCACATGGCACAGGGGTGTGTCCAGACGGTTCTTGAATATGTCCAGTGAGGGAGACTCCACAACCTCTCTGGGCAATTTGTTCCAGTGCATGGTCACTCATAATTCAGGTGGAACCTCCTGTGCATCTGTTTCTGCCCGCTGCCTCTTGTCCTATTGCTGGGCACCACTGAGCAGAGCCTGGTCCATCCTCCTGACACCCTCCCTTCAGATACTGACAGGCAAGGATGAGGTCCCCTCAGTTGTCTCTTCTCGAGGCTGAACAGTCCCAGCTCCCTCAGCCTTTCCTGTTAAGAGAGATGCTCCAGTCCCCTAATTATCTCTGCTGTCCTCTGTTGGACCCGCTCCAAAATTATGACAATCACTTTTTAAAGAAATATAAAGGCAGGTCACTTGAGCCATGGAATTTTGTGTATATTGGGATCAACACATGTATGAACTGGTGCTCCAGGAGATTTAGGAGATGTTCAAGCCAAACTGGGCAGTCCGCTTACCTAGACTTGGGATGAAGGGGAGTAAAATAAGACAGTTTGGCTGCAAATTAGTCATGCAGCAATATTATATATATGCAATTCAACATTTTCTTAATCTTACTGGGTAGTGTGATTGTCACCTTCGTGTGGTCAAATGATCAAGTCTGTCTTTCATTGACAATAAATGAAAAATTGGTGTTGGACAGAAAGGTATCTGGATACTCTTCTGCCGTCCTCACTAAACCAAAAAATTCTTGTATTTCACAACTAAATTTGTTACCCATTATATAGCACATAAGGAAGCTCAAAGAGATCAACACATGCATATTCATAGACTACAGCTGTTTCCTCTGTTTTGAAATTGAATTAGGAAAACAGTTGTTTTGAATAACAACACTACAATTACGCTAAGAGCTTTATTGACTTTTATTGATTATTAGATACCCCATGGTTTATGTAATAATGTTGTAAAAGAGGCCTGCTTTAAAACATGCTAGCTTTCTTCAAACAAACCTCAATCCCAACACTATATTTATTTTGTGATTTGAGCTTTATAAGGCTACTCCATATTCACAGATGCTTGCAACACAATAAAAATGGAGGAAAATTTTTTTATAAGCCTCAGAGAATAAAAGGTATTAATCACAGAAAGAGGATCTGTAACGTCATCAGGCAACTGAAAATTTGGTTTTAAACTGTTAAAGAGAAATTAGGATGTTACATTTATATCCGTGAGTATTGGCTGAATGAACACCAACCTGGCTCGCTGCTTGTCTCATTCAGACAACTAGTAAGATCTGGTAACTGCACTACTTGCCAGCATTTTGGTGAAACCCTATGGCTTGATGAGCACGTTGGAGCCTGCATGCTCTTATGCACAGCTAATAGAAAAATGAGACAAATAGCTGGAATGAAACACTTCAATAAACAGAGCAGTCTGCCTGGAGCTGATGGATGGAAGAATGATCTTTGAACTAAAGCTGCATCTGACATGAGTTAAGGGCATGATAATTAATTCATATTTTTGGCTGATGAAAATTTTTTTAAAACTTTCCTCTAGGTTTCTGAAAATAATGAGGAGGATTATTATTACCAGCTGTACTTAAAGGACAAAGGACAAATGTAGCTCTACAGAATATCCCAGTGCTGACTGTTTTTGGCAGAAACATCAATAAATTGCATGGCAATTCCAACATGTTCTGCTTTGCAGGCAGTGACTCAACACGCATATTGAGTACGACTGTTCACTGTGTGTTATCACTTTCATGATGTTTGGCCCCAAGAGTTCAAAACCATAAGCTGTATTTCAGAAATCATATAAGCAAACAAGAAGGACTTTAGTTTCTTCCTTTCACTCCCTCAGTTGCACCAACGTGTGATAGTCTGATCAATTTTTGCAAATTAACATGCCTTGGATAATGCTGAAAACTGCAAGACGTGTAGACATCTCACCTCCTCAATTTCACATTTTTAGGGATTATTTTCAAGAACACAATTGAGAAATACTGATCCTGTTTTGACTGTTGTTGAAAGGAAAGAAAATAGATTCAAAAAGTGTAAGAAAATAAAATGTTAGTCTTTAATAGATGCAACATGAGCAGACCTGAAGTCAGTAAAATATATAAACTCAAATGGACTCATCCACCTAACCTGGAAGTTGGATTGATGTCTTCCCTCAGAAGGGACTACAACAGGAAAGGGGCTGTTAGGGGCTATAGGCTGCATTAATGGGCTGAGGTGAAGTGCCAGGTCCTGCACTTGGGTCACAAATAACCCCTGCAGCACTGCAGGCTGGGGGAAGAGTGTCTGGGAGTGGCCCTGAGGAAAAGAACCTGGGGGTGCTGATCAACAGTGGCTGAATATGAGCCACTTTGTGCCCAGGTGGCCAAGAAGGCCAATGGTATCCTGGCCTGTGTCAGCAATAGTGTGACCATCAGGACCAGGGCAGTGATCGTCCCCCTGTAACCAAAGGGGGCAGCGGTGAGGCCGCACCTCAGATCCTGGTTTCAGTTTTGGGCCCCTCACAACAACACAGACATTGAGATGCTGGAGTGTGTCCAGAGAAGGGCAGCAGACCTGGGGAAGGGTCTGGAGCACAAGTCCTGTGAGGAACAGCTGAGGGAGCTGGGGGTGTTTAGTCTGGAAAAAAGGAGGCTCAGGAGAGACCTTCCCGCTCTCTACAACTCCCTGACAGGAGGCTGTAGCCAGATGGGGGTTGGTCTCTTTTCCCAGGTAACAAGTGACAGGACAAGAGGAAATGGCCTCAAGCTGTGCCAGGGGAAGTTCAGGTTGTTCATCAGAGAGAATTTCTTCACTGAAAGAGTGGTCAAGCACTGGAAGGGGCTGTCAGGACTAGTGGTGAAGTCACCATCCCTGCAAACACTCAAGAAACGACTGGACCTGGCGCTTAAGGTCACTAGACAAGGTGACTACCGATCAAAGGCTGGACTCGATACTGGAGGTCTTTTCCAAACTTAACGATTCTATGAAACAATGAAACAAACTTTTCAGATTTCCCCTTGCCCGTCTAGAAAACTGGGCATCAAAGGCACCAGATTTGGAAGCCAGCAGTATTATTTCCAGGAGAACAGCCTAAGAGGTTGTGCTGCCTTGGGTTTCACATGATTCTCACTGGGGTTTGGCACCACGTTCTGTGTAGGTGGATTTGAGCTCTGGTCTTAGCGCAGCCCCCAAGCACCACTCATCCTCCCCTTCTCCTTCTTTCAGTCCACGGATGAGGGGAGCCTCAGCACAGCCACGGCTGGTCCCATAGCCCCGATCCGATGGATAGCAGGACAAATTCCCACCCAAGTCTCGGATCCTCCCTCACGGCCGCCCCTGTCCCGGCGGGCGCTCGGACACGTGACCCGGGACTCTGCCCCCAGGAGCCGACGTGTCCGCGCCGCAAGGGCTGCTAGGACTTGTAGTCCGCTGCGGAGGCCTCCACCCGCCTGCCCCGCACCTGGCGCTGCCAAGCCGGCTCCATGCCTAAGGCTGTTCCCCCGAGCCGTGCCGAGGCGCTCCTTCGTCCCCCGTGAGCCCTCAGTGTTCCTCCGTGCGGGACAAATGGGCGGAGAGGGGCAAAGCACGGCTTTCAACAGAACTACAACTCCCGGCGTGCACTGCGCCCCGCGCACCACAACAAGGGGTGTGGGGAAGATGGCGGCTGCAGAGCTGAGCGGGAGCGGTGGTTGAGGTGAGTCTCGGCCAGCCCGGCAGCGCTCCCGTCACCCGCGCTCACCCTCACAGCCGCCTCCTCTTCCAGACCTTCCGCTCCCTTCCCTCTCTCCACGCTCGGGACCGAGGAGGACGCGCCAGAGGGGCGGGCGCTGAGGGGGTGGCGGTAGGCTCAGGTCGCCCGGCTGCGGCGGGAGGAGAATCCTCAGGGCATCGCCGCAGCCCAGACCCGCTGGGACGGCGGCTCGGGGATGTCCCTGTGGTCCTGGCGGGAATGTTGGCTCTCCGCCCCCGGAACGGGCGGCTGCTCCCCGCAGGAGCTGTGCCAGGGGGATCCCCCCTCCTTCCCCGGGGAGGGCTGTGGCTTTGGGATTTCCCTCAGCAGGTTTTCCTCAAATGGACGTTAACACAGCGAGATATTAACCGAACGCAATGCAGATTTACAGACAGACGGCACTGTGAGCTTTCGTAGCTTCGTCTTCTGCTTTAAAGTTAATTGTGAGTCACGGAGCCGTGCTTTGAATAATTGGGGTGTAGATTCACAAATCCTGTTATTAAGAACTAATTATAGTACAGTCTCTGAATACATCTAGGAAGGGATCCCGTCGTACTTTTAGCTGATACACAGGGAAGAAAGGATCCCGGGTTGCATAGATCTCTGCTCTGTTGTAGAACTTGTGGGAAAGCCACTAACTTAGAACCAGAGTTTAAGTACCTTTATCAAAACCAAGTTTGCTTGCCCAGATTTTATGCTTTGTAAAGCTACATCAAATGTTTGCTGTGCAAATTGAGTAGGTAAGCTAAAACCAGAGTTAACAGCCAAGACTTTGGGATTTTATAGACAATTACTTCCTGAATTATTTGTAATTCATTCTAGATAATTTGAAGTGTTTTCTCAAATAACATCAGGGCATCTTGTTGGAAGACTCTGCCTGGATGCTCTTAAACATATAGTGAAATTTCTCTGAGAAATTGGCACTTTGGAGTTGAAACCTTGACTGTAGTGCCCTGCTATGCCTAAGGGCTTATCCATTAAGCCTTCTAATATTTGTTTAAAAAAACGCTGCTATAATGGTTTAATTTCTGATTCAGGAAAAACTTTACGAAGATGGGAAATAGAGTACAGTTTGTAACTGTTTTAAAACTACATATTTTTATATTTAATCCTGTTATGAAAATGTTTGTGATTAATGATGGCCAGTACCTTCTCTCTACTTCTGATCCAAACTTGTTCAGGAGAAAAAAATGAACAAATTTCATATTATATGCAAGTTGAGGGAGGCATTAGAATACTAATCAGACTTGGCAGTCAAACTTCAAGTATAATAAAAGGGGATTACACTTCTAATTATGAAATCTGAATTATAAAGAGTATGAAACAGCTTTGGTAGGTATCAGTGACTTTTAACTGCCCAGCCTGACACTATAAGGAGTAATTCTTGTAAGGTTACTGTACAATTTTTAAACAACTTTGAAGATACTTAATTTTTTTAAGTAGAAACAAATCCTGTTTTCTGTAGTTGTGTTCTGTCTTAGGGAGGAGAACTGGGTAGTCTCATTAACTGGGCTCATGCATGGCATTGCTTCTTCACCTGAGAAAGCTAATTCAAAATAAAGTCAGGTACTTTCACAGAATTATTATCTTGCATTTTTGGGTTCTGGTAGGTGGAGTTGGAGCCTGACTTGTCTGTATTTAGGAATGAGTATGTGACTTATTAGTCTTGCACTGCACTAGCCATTTTCCTACCTTCCAAGCTAAAGGCATTGATTAATTTTTCAAATAGGAAATATGAGTGGGGAACCAAGTGATGTAAAAACTTAATGTGCAGTGGATTTTTAATTTTTCAGTTCATGCCTGACTAGCTTGGGTTGCATGACTATCAGAGGTGCTCAAACCTCTGCTTTTCGTTGGCTTAAGTTGGAGGAATGAATCAGTGCCCAGCTGACAATTTCATTTTGAAGACTTAAAATCAAGTTAAACATTTACGGTGTTACATAATAGAATAACATATTAGAGGGCTTATTAGAAGAAAGTACAAAAACTCAGATATGCTGACTTCTATTCCTTTGCCCATAGCACAAGGTTATGTACGTTTTTCCATTTTAAGTCTTTTAAAGAGATCCACTCTTTTAGGCAGGAAAAAGATCTTTGCTTTTCTGTTTGGCTTTCAGTGCCACTTATGGAATCTTGTGATAATAATAAGTAATTTGTGCTTATAAACTATCCTTTAATTTCAGATCCCAGGTTAGTTAATGAAAAAAAAATCAGCAAGTCTAACAAACTGTATTTTCATTCTTGTTCTGATAGAACAACACATTGACATTGGGTTTCCTATGGTGGCCAAATTGTGTAGAATCTTCTCTAAACTAAAAGGTTTTGTTCAGAATAGTGACTCTTGCATGACGTGCAGGTGTTGATCGGCCTTTTAAGGTACATTCACTATCATTGCACTTTGATTATAATTGTAATTAGAATTATTGTTATATCCCTGGGAAAACAAAATAAGTTTTAATCCTCCACAAAAAAACAGACATGATTTTATTTACCATTTTAATATCCAAGAGTCAGTTCTTTTGGTGCTAGAAACACTGTATACATGTATAACATCCTTAAGTTGCTTCTGCTAATCTCTCAAATGTCACAAAATGACATGGAATATGTTAAAACAGTGTTAGACGCTGTTTAGTAATCTAAATGGTATCTCATGATTTTCCATCTCTCTCTTTTAATTGGAGCCAAGTTCTGCTTCAGATTCTGTGGAGTTTTTTTTTTCTCACACTATGTAAAATTTTAATTCAGTGACAAACCACTGAGCAGACTCATGGTGGGAAGCTTCTTGGTTTGGTTTAGTTTAGTTCTGTTCTGCTGGAACAGAAAACAGTATCTGTGGATTAAACTTTGCCCTAGGCGAAATGAGGCAGTGATTGAAGGCTTTATGGAGAGGGAATTGTGTGGTCTGTTCTGCATGTAGAAGCCAGGCCACCTCTATATTGAATTTTTGGTTCTGTTACAGATCTTAAAATTATTAAAAATCCAGTTATTTGGTTCTGTTTTTAAATAATTGTCTTCTGCTTGTTTTAGTTGCTTATACAACTTTTCTGGTAATTTCTGCATTAATATCTTCCAAAGTGAGTTGACTTTGCTGGCAGCAGCAGTCATTTCCTGATTGCTGGTGATGGTCAGTAAAACACTCAGAGGCTCTGGCACTTGACTCCCTGAAACTGTCACGAGGTTCTTTGCGTTTTTATGTTCTAATATGCCAGTAAATCTGACTACTGTAATCTCTCAACTAAATTAACTACACTCTGAATTAGAGATTTTGCTTTTCCATGTATCTGTTGACCATCACAATCCACAGCATGTTTTCTTTTATAAAATTACGGTGTTTCTCACTCTGTCCTTGGAGAGGGACGCACACAGCTTTCTAATAGGAAGGGTTATTTTAAATAAATTACTTTGAACTGCTATTTTTAGTCACAGTTGCTGTCAGCAAATTGCAGCCTTTGATTGAAATACATGTACAATGAGAATAAAGTTTATTTTTAGTAACTATGAGCATTGCTTTAATGTGTGCTCATTAAAACATATGACCAAATAAAATGTTTATTCTCACATTAGCATGTTAGTAGTCTCTGGAATTATGGTTTTTTGGTGTGCATATACATGCAATTCTTAGATGAATATCTTTAATTTTTTATTGTATTTTTTTAAAACAGCAAAACTCAGTGTCTTTAACTGAGATTTCGTTTTCATTTGTGGAAAGGTACATTTGCAGGGAGTTTGCATTGGGCAGTTAATGAAACCTAAAATGCGCTGCTTTAATATAGAAAAATCTTCAAATGATTTGTACTTTAATGCTAGTTAATTAAACAGTAGATTAGGCTACTTCTATCCTCAAAGTAGCTTGTTGTAACTTCAATTGAGTTAATTGTATGAATATATTTAATTGCATCAAAAATCCTTTGGTCAGCTGATGTTTATAGTACTTTGCACTCTGATCTACAAAATCTGCCTTTTTTGATACTGAGAGAAAAATGCCCTAGAAAGTGTTACACACCTTGTTTTTTCATAGCGTTGAACAGAAACCTCTCACAGGCATTTTAGTGGGGAAGTGCTGTAATTTCCATCTGAAGGGGAAGTATCCTGTGAGGCTGTACCCAGTTTAGCTTCCTGAAACAGTGGTAGTTGGAAAGGTCATCCCAACATACACAGAGAAAAATGTTTATTCCGGCATCAAAGGCGAGAATGGAATGACTACATTTCAAGTGCTGGCAAAACCTACAGATAGTCTGGACAGATAAAATGATATCTGGGTTTCTGTGGTAACAGCCTCTTTGGTGTTGGAGCTGAAGAATGTGACTTTGGCTCATTCTGCAGAAGTTACTGTGCTTATTTGGATGTAAATTGTCTAAAGCTGTTGTCTTGACTTTTTGTTTGTTTGTTTGTTTTCTTTATAGTTTATTATATTTTTGCAAAATTGAAGACAGATTCCTGATTAATAATGCCTGCCAGTAAGTATTCTTACCTTAAGTACATTAAGACAATATTTAGGGGTGTTTACTATTAGATATTTTCTTCGGGGTTTAAAAATTCTAGCAAAATTAAAATGGAAAAAAGAAACATTATACTTGCCATCATTTTTAGGAACTTTAAGATCTCAGTGTTATCTGGTCTCTATAAATCTCCATATATTTTTCAAAGAACCCAGTATAGGCTCTGCATTTTCCTTTTCGATCAGAAATTCACAGTTTAACACTGATGAATTTTGTGATTTAAAGTATATTCTGAAATAGTTGAATTCAAAAAATAAAAAGGTATTCTGATATAGCTATAATCCTAACTTTGGAAAATGGTAACTAGTGTTTATAGGGCATAGAATCAGTATTTGGGATAAAAAGTGATAAGGCTTAAAATTTTAACATTCAAAGTTAAGTGAGATTTTTGAGGCAGATGTCTCTAAGAATCAAGTTACCTTCAAGAGTAGCAAATTTCACTAACACAAATGCTCGAGTTATGAAATGTGTTATAATAATATTAATTTAACAATTTTTTAAGATTATCTTTTCTGTTTTCCATTTAGAAAAAATTCTGCATGATCTCTAGTAAGATTACCAACATCAGACTTTGGATAAAGCAGTATTCATAAAGTTACAGTACCAGTCATATTGCATGCACTTTAATTATATAGGTTTGTAATGGATTTCATAGATGTTTAATTTCATGAGGAAATGTTTGAGCACTTTTTTTTTTGCAATGATTTGTAGTAAGCTATGACTACTGGGTACTAGAACTGCCTTACAGTAATTCTGTGTTGTGTTGTTTGAACCACTGTCATGTAAAATATCTTACTGTATTTAGGTGTCTTCTGCTTTTGCGGTAAAAACTGAATAGGTTGAAATTATTTCTCTGCATAGACATGGGTTTGTAACAGACTAGTGGCACATATGTGTGTTTTATGTCATATATGTACATGAGAAGCTGCTGGCTTGGATTGTGTCAGCTGGGATTCAGGTTTGTAACACAGGGACCTGCTGGTGAGGCTTCAGCTGCAGGTCAGTGCTGCTGAGGCGCCCCTCTCATGGGACTCACTGCTGCTGTGAAGGGGTGTGTGGGTTTTTTAAGCAATTAAACTGAAAAGTGATATTTTTTTCTTCTAAACTAGTTATGCTTATGTTCAGGGTCGTCAGTACTAACGTGTGTAGAGCCTGCATTTCTGCAGCAGATGGGACTTAGACGAGACCAAACCAACCGATCACAGTGTTTATCTGCAGCGAGACATCCAGAGCTCTGCAGCCACTTATTTATCTTTAATGGGTTTGAGCGCACAGGTGAAGGAAAGGGAACCTCCCAGGTGTGTGTGCGTGTGTATTGCAATTCTTAAGAAATTTCATAGCAGTACTTTCTTAATATTTCACTTCCAAAAGTGATGGCGATGAAGTGTGATTGGATTTTAAGGCAAAGAAGCATCTTTTTGTGGCTGGTTAACTTATTATCAGTAGAGGTAGAGAGAGCCTTCAGAATGTCAGCTTTGTTGCATGTGAGAAGAAAAGCTTCTTCCTGCTAATTTAGGCTTCTCTAGAGGTTCCATAGGCTTCTTTTCAGAGCATTTTGGTGGGCTGGGCTGCTGCTATTTAGTGTTACTTTGAAATCTTAAAGTATTTGTCCTTGAAATGCAAAAAAAGTTGTTTCAGAAGGCTGGATTGTTTTAAATTTTATTATTTTTTTTCACGTGGAGTTCTCTCATCCCACGCATGAAGAAACTCAGACATCTTTTGGAATAAAATGTGGAAAAGGCTGTTACTGTGAGATATATTCCTTAAATGTTTCTGTCATGCTAGAATGAGTTCTTTATAAATTAAGTAGAAGAATAATATCTGGTTAACAGGAAAGTTTGATGGAGTTCTTGGGTCCTACTGACCAACTCCCTCATCCAGTGTTGCCCTTCTTGCTTTCCTGAGTCTGTATATCAGTTTCTGCTGGTAATTTTACCCCTTTATTTCCAGTACAGTAGTTAAGGAATGTGTAGATCTAAAAGTGCAGTTTGGAAATACCAGGAGAGGCCAAGATACTGGTATTACGTAAAGACTGAATAAGAAGACTTAATTAGTCTTTCTGGAGACTTTAGCTGTTCCTAGTGACATTTTGGAAGTCAGTCTTGAAGTTACTGTGCATGAAACATTCACAGGACCATATGCTTTTTATCTCGTTCAGTATTAACTGTGGAAAAAAATAGGCATGTGGTCAGAACTGGGATGGGGTGTTGAGAGGAGGAGAGATGAATGTGGGTCGTTAGCCCACACTGAGAAGTGCCCTTCTCACTGAACTCAGTCATGGGTGCTTCTCTTTGCATTGGTTCTTTCTCACATATTCGAGTTATCAGATTTTCTATTGATGTTTTTGCTCAGTGATCACATTTAGGAATGCAGGAATTTTGTTCTGCATTGAGTCCTTAATGAAATAATATTAAGGTTTCAGTCTCAGTGCAGTAATAGTCCAAAATAGTGAAAAATCTGAAGATGTAAAAGTGCTTAGCTTTGACTAGCCATAGCATGGCATTTGTGTCGACGTTTAGTCTGTAGAGGAGGTGTGAAGCTCTGTCATTGCTGCAGCACTTGTATCAGCCTTGCCAATATAGAGCCTTTTCTCTATATTCTTTGTGTATGAAACTTTATGAGTTTCTCCTGTGCAAGTAACATGGGCATTGATGTGAGATATGCTTACAAACATGGTGTCTTCAGCTGAAGTGCAAATTTTGAAATGTTGAGAAAGCAAATATGTTTTCTCATTGCTATTATAATACAGTACAAGGAGAGCGATTTGAGCCACAGCTATTTTATTAACCATTTAAGCTGTACTTTATCACAGAGAAACTGTGGATTAAAAGATTAATTTGTCCTTTTATTTAAAAACAAAACCAAAGAACTTATAACCAGTTAACCTTTGCAATACAGGCAGTATGTGTTTTTCATTTGCTTCAAGTGTGCTCTCAATTTCCCTGTTAAATAACTTGTGCAAATAATTTCATTTAACCTACTTCTCTTATGGATCATCAGTGGTTTTGGTAGGGTTTTTTGGCTGTATTTGGATTGAAATGTTACAAATGCTTCTGTTAGTGAAAAAAAGCAATAACTAAGTCATATATCAAAACAGTTGTTTAAGAGACTCTACTTTTTGAACAGTATGTTCTGGATATTCACACTTATTAATCAGATGCTTGAAACACAGCATGGTAGATAATGAGGTTTTTTTTCAGAAAGAGCTAACCTACTTACTGGCTGTATTCCCTGACTTGAATTAAACATTTAACTTAAAGGCAGATTTTGTGCTAAAATGAAATTGCATGAACTAGAAGAATTATGTGTGATACAGGTGAGAGCACCTGCCGACATCAGAATACATCAGAATGTATTTTACTTGTGGTAGCTCTGTGTGTGATTTCTTTTTTCCTTCTTTTATGGCTCATACCATTAACATACTTAATTATATCTTTGCTTTTCAGGGTTTTTTTAATAATAATTGTTATGCTGACCTGTTCTTAGCTGCTGACTATCAAGTCCTTATGACTGCCTGTAACATGTAAATTAAGAGAGCAAATAAATAAAAATTAGGATTTTGCCAAATGTTATTTTCCCACATTCTTCCCTTGAGTTTCTGCTGTGAAATTTAGTATTATGAACACCTCCTACGCTATTCTGTCAAATAATTGCCAGTTGGAAAGAGACCACTCTGATTTGAGAGGTGCATGTACCAGTTATGAGGAAAATATTCCATGATTTGGCCTGGCTTTGGTTACAATGAAGCGGCGGTTTTGGTAGCTTCAGAATGCACCTCCAAGGATACTTAGTGCAGATTGCTTCTTGTCAGACTGCATAACCTTGTGTTTCCTTGGCCTTCCAAACACCGTGTGGCTTTTTGCCAGTTGTCTGTGCAGAGGCAGCTACTCTGGCAGAAGGTGGAACGTGCTGGTGGCTTCCCTGGTTGGTGCCAGGTGAAAGTAAATAGAAGACATAACAATTGAACAGTGCTTGGTTTTTTATTGTATTCAGGGATGTTACTGCTTTCAGTTACTTCATAGTCTTTAAATAAACAAACGACCCACCCCTCCCCCCAAATCAAAAATACCTACTAGACTTTTAAAAGTATAATTTGCTATGTGAATAGAGCTTCCTTGCCAAGTGTAGGAGGGAAAACAGCACTTGAAATGGAATTTGAAATGAGTGAATTCTTAACTGGAATTTAATGTTCTTAACACATTTTAAGGTACAGGTAATTTCCTCGTTTTGGGTTTCTCCCCTCACAGCAATTTTGGGAAATTAATTTTATTTGTGGTTTGCTATTCTAGTTTTTATTTTATATATAATAAATATTAATGAGATTGTTAATCATAGAATCATAGAATCGATTGGGTTGGAAAAGACCTCCGAGATCATCGAGTCCAACCCTTGGTCCAAATCCAGTCCATTTACTAGATCATGGCACTCAGTGCCACGTCCAATCTGCGTTTAAAAATCTCCAGGGATGGTGAATGCACCACCTCCCTGGGCAGCCCATTCCAATGCCTGATTACTCTCTCTGTAAAGAATTTTCTCCTGATATCCAACTTAAATTTCCCCTGGCGGAGCTTAAGCCCGTGCCCCCTTGTCCTATTGCTGAGTGCCTGAGAGAAGAGACCAACCCCCACCTGGCTAGAACTTCCCTTCAGGTAGTTATAGACGGTGATGAGGTCACCTCTGAGCCTCCTCTTCTCCAGGCTAAACAACCCCAACTCCCTCAACCTTTATGTGCTTTTAAACTATACATGGACAATTCACCAAATGTTAAAATGTAGCTTAATAGTTTTCTCAGGTTTTATTAAAATATGGCTGTTGTTGTTATTTACAGAAATCGCTTTGCAACTGTCAGTCGATTAACCT
The DNA here is from genome assembly GCF_003945595.2 of Pipra filicauda. NCBI lineage: Eukaryota > Metazoa > Chordata > Aves > Passeriformes > Pipridae > Pipra > Pipra filicauda. The sequence goes on from NW_024104360.1 coordinate 481,205, forward strand.
TCATGTGCAGCCTTGTTTGCTATTGATTTCTCAGTCATGGGACGAAAGGGTAAGAGGGCTCATGCTGACTATGCATGCAAGTGTCCTATTTTTTTGTGCATGACAACAAAGAAAAATTGATTTTGGTGAGTGGGGGTTAAGATTTCCATTATGTGATTAAATGCATGTCTCTGGAAAAGCCAGGATGAACTGCTTTTAAAAGTATTTTGGCCTTCCTTTCCTTGCTATATGGACTTTCCTTCCCACCATCAGCCACTATGAACTCCAGTGGCTCTCTAGAGAATCAGGTTCCTACAGATGGAAAGGTAGCTGTGTTTAGCTCTCTTGGCTTTCTGAGAGTGCTTTTTCATTTCTAGGAAGTTACATCTTTCCAGATTAATTGGTGCAGGAATTAGACAGGAATGAATAGAAAGGTGAGGTAGGTAGATGAACAAGACTCTTCTACGTCTGCCAAGAGTTCAAGAAGCGTTTGGACGATGCTCTCAGGCACATGGTGTGATTCTTGGGGCTGTTCTGTACAGGGCCAGGAGTTGGACTCGATGATCCTTGTTGGGTCCCTTCCTACACAGAGTACTCTATGATTCTTTTTCTAACAACTTGTAGACACCAAGACTTCAAAAAATAGTTGTTGCCTTTATAACTCAGTCTTCCTTTAGATGTCCAACTTGAGATCTGTCAAAGGTCTCAGTCCTTTCATTTTTCAAGAGCACATTTGTGATTCTGAATTGTACTGGGACCTGTGCAGTGTTTTGCTGATAATGGTCTGTGCTTTGGCTTGAAATGGGCACCCTGAGTCTTCAATTGTGGTTTGAGAATGCTTACTCGTTCCTTAGTAAGAGAATGAGTAAGGAATTTCAACCTAACACTTAGCTGTATAATTATATTAAATCAGTACTCTTTCCTGATTGTTTTGTAGAGCTGTTAATAGGTAAGGAAATATGTGTAGATAAAGCTTCACAGGTATTTTGTTAGAATTACACAAATGCACCAACAAATACAGAATAATTTATGCTATTAGAACCAATTTTCCTGTGTTCAGTAAACTGCACTATAACTGTCTAATGATTAGAAAAGGACTTTAGGATGCTGATACACTACTTATGAACTTCATATGTAATAAAATATGAATAGTTATTAAATTATAATCGATCTATGCCTGACATGATTGAGTTAGTAGAGTCCTCTTGTCTTGTAATAAATGCAGTGTAAGCTGGATTCAAGACCTTTTCTATTGTGCATGTGGTGTTTTTTTAAATGAGTTTGTGATTTGTTATTGACATTAGTTTAGTTGTGAGCTTGAAGTTCTTCATAACTGACAAAACATAATTTTTACAAATTGAATCTGGTGTTGGAATTGCAGCATGGTGAGAAGTGCTGGTTGTGGGCAGGAACTGCTGGATTGCTGTAGAAACCGATGAGCCTGTGTGCCCACAAATGTCCCATCTGGTTTCTACAGAAAGCTGGGACACTCAGTATTTACTGATTAACAAAATGGGTTTATAAAAGCTACTTCTTTGTGTATAAATACAAAGCTTTCTCCTAGACTGAACAGTTCAGTTTGATGGGAAACAGAAGTTGTGGTAGTAAAGGAATGTGGCCTTTAAGTACTGAAGGTGCATAGAAGAGCAATCCACTGCCTCTGTGTTCCTTTTGTACTCTCTGACTCATTAGATGTTACAGGAGGGGGGAGGATGCTTTTTAGTTAGCTGGGATATGTGGTTCTAGATAGGAATATGTTTTACCCTTAAATCTCACTGTTTGGGAGACAAAACAGTTCAGAACCTTTTAACAGCTGCTTTTCAGTTCTTGTAGGAAACCTGAATTTGAGCTGAAGGACTTTTTAGAACTAATGTGAAAGGTAACAACCATGAGGATATTTTATAACTAGAAGGAGGCTGTTTTTAGTGAAACTTGTCTCTTTCAAGTCTGTGTTTAAAACTGTTTGTTATTGAGAAGTTGTTGCATAAAATTCTGTTTGTTGGTTTGTTCAAAAGCTTCTCTTCTGTGGGGGCAGGATGAACTAGGTAAAGCTGTCTGCAAAGAAAAGAAAGTGTGAAAATGGAGTGTATTGGCAGCTCCAAGGACCTGTTTTTGTAATATGTAACAAGATTTTTTCAAATTTTTGATTCCACATTCTTTTAATGTTCTTTTAATGGAAACAATGTGTATGTTTCCGTGTCCAAATTGCCATATCCTATTTTGTAAATGTTTTCTGGGAAAATCAAAGGAATAGGTAGGAATAGACACAGAGTATTTTATTGAAGATTGGTGATATTTAAACAAGAATTTGAGTTCTTAAGTATCCTCTGTGACTCTTATTTTTCAAAGTAACATTACAACATTTTTGTTTAGCATTTTATTTTTCATTAATGTCAATATAGTTTAAACACTTTTGTGGCTGAATAGGAGCAGATGTTTTGTCATGTTTGGAGCCCTGTGTATGTGCCTTGGGAGAATTGCTGCACTCTGTTTTCTCAGAGGAGATACCACAGTATGGTTCTGGATGCACAAAAGTGCTTTCATTTATTCTTTCTTATGTTGCTTTCTATGTATGTGTATGTTTGGGGGAAATAAAATTTATGTAACGTGGTATTGAACTACTTGTGAACAGAACATTTTCTTTTTAATTGAGAAATGTTTTTCAAAATCTGTGCATATGTACGGAAACTTGTAGCTTAATGTGCTCACATGAAGTTAAAACTTGTTTTTGAAGCTCTGGCTGTGCTTATGTTGGCATTTGGGATATCTTAAAAGGAAAAAGGATCTATAGAACCACGCGCTCTTACATGTCCTGTGTACAGCTCAGCAGTGTATGCCATACTAATTAAAATCCCTGAGTTAAACTTACCTACTGCATTAGCTTTGAGGCTCCAGAAAGAAAGCCTGTGAGCCTTTGCTTTCTCCTCATCATCAGGACTTTTAATCATGACATACATGCCCTTTTCATTCACAAAAAGCTTCTTGTGCCTTATTTTACTTCAAGTGACAATGTGGTACCTACTCCCTGATCGCTTTCAGCCCTGTGTGTTTGTGCAACGTGTGCTGAAAGGCACCATTGGGCAGGAGTGGAGAATTTAATCCTCCCTGCCTAGATACTGCAGTCATAGGATACCTGTGATGGAGAAGTCACACCACTGTTCTGACCGTCCTTTTTTTCTCAGGGAAAAGGTGGATAGCAGCATAAGATTCTGGGAGTTCTTACCACTGCAACTGTATTCCTGCCCTGTGGATTGGATCAAGAAAACAAACTGCATTGTCTTAAGGAAATGGAAAAAGTAACAGTAGTCAGGAAAATTCTTCTTGCTTCTTTGTATTCAGATTTTTCAGTGCACAAAGTTGCAGGTGTTCATCACCCTGAGAAGACTTGAAAGCCTGGGCACTTGCTGACTAGTTACTGGTTTGAAGTGGGCTTGTCTTCTGTAGGGTACATTTACAATGGGAGCTCGTGTAACTCGTGGTACTGCCGTGAGATGTTGCCTTTGATTTAGCATCTGCTTAATAGACTGTCAACGTATCGTGTCCTAATGCTCCCCCAGAGCTGTATCCAGACGTGTGCTCTTGTCCCAGCTCCCTTTTGATGCCACTCTCATTCTTAGAATTCATATATGTACAACAGGTGTTCCTTTAAAGGCAACAGCCTAATCCACGTGAATTCCTGTAGCAAAAGAAGTGAGCAGCAAGTGTTAAAACAGCAAAATAATTTTCTTCCTTGTCAGGAAAGACGACCGTGTCCAGTAACCTGAGGAAATGCAATGGAATGGGAAATGTGAAAAATCTAGTTTAGAAATTTTAAAACTAGAACTGGGCATGGATGGAGTGGCACAGAGAAAGTCCTCGTCTGTTGTGCTGCCTGGAGCTGGGACTGGGAAGAAAAGATATGACCAGCTTGAGCATCTGGAAGGGATTCTGTAGCCTGGGCTTTATGTAGCAGTCGCCAAAGTTTACTGAGGCATTTAGCCAAGTATATATGTTTTTACCTGTAGTTGACCAACCTGCTGATCAGAAGTAGAGTTTGAAGGCTCCAGAAGCAGAGCGTGACCCTATTGGAAAAATTTTGCCGTTGACATCCCTCAAGAATTCCTCATTACCCACCTCTGGCCACCCCAGAGATAGGCTAAGTGTTCCTCCTTGGACTGTTAACCTTTCAACCATGCCTTCCATAGTGTCTTTTCTCCCCTTCAGACACAGTGTCCATCTCAATCTTGAGGTGCACCAGCACCTTCTGTAGAATGATCTTCAGTGTTAGGTGTTACTCCTTAGTTGCAACAAAGTGGGAACAAAGTGGTATGAGAGGTGTGGGTTTTGCAGTCCCTCTCCTCAGTGGAACTCAGGGAGGAGTGTAAAGCCAAGTTATTTGGCCTTTGTGTTCCTCCAAAGGTTACAGCACACTCTTCTGCCCTCTGCAGCTGTTTTCTGCAACTGGGAAGTGTTCAAGGATGGAGCATTCTGAAAATGGCTCATCTGGGTTAGAGAATAGGTTAGGGTCAAGGTGAAGCCAGGCTTTCAACAGGATAGTCTGGTACTGGGTGGTTACTTCTATGCCAGGATCATCACTGTGCTGAGGAGACATCATTCACCTGTACCCATGGATCTTGGAGCATGCCAGACATTTGGACAGGCAGAAGTAGATCAAAATATTTGTGTTAAGTAGCAGAAGAAAGTGGTTGCTGTGATAATGTCAATCCTTCTTTACTTTTTTATTCTGAATAAAATAGTAGGGAAGGAATGTCCTCCTGGCTCAGTGTGTTACTGGATGTGTACAGTGGGTGTTTTGTTAGTGTTACGAGTCTGCTCCATGCTCTGCTACTTGCCTGGATGGAGGAATAATGCCAGTTCATGTGGTTCAGAGAATACACAAAGCACTATGAGCCTCCATTTCCCTCCCCTTCTCCTTTAGTCCAGTAGTTTGCTTATGTCCCCATTTTTCAGATGAAATACGTTGTTATGAAATCAGTATTTGCTTAGAAATAGGAATGTGATGACACAAAAGCTCTGGGGTGTTTTTTTCCTGTGCTGGGTTTATCACCTAGAGCTCATTACCTGATTGTGAACCAAATACTGAAAGCAGGAATGAAAGCTGGACTTTGCCTATTTTTTTTTTAACCATGATCAGGTTATCAGTGCCACCTGTGAAGGAGAGGGGTCAAGGAGGTTTATGTAGATGTGTCTTTCCAGTCTCCTGAAGTCAGAGGGACAAAACTTCCTTTTTATATTGTTTCAGTGATGAGAAATAAATGACCTAGGCCAGTTTAATAGGAAGATAAGTAACAAACCAACAAGCAAAACTCATAATGTCATAGAGCTTCTTTCACTGGAATCAAATTAATTTTAGGTAATTTTAATGCTGTATTAAAAATAGAGAGTGCTGGTATAATCTTAGAGTAGGAAAGGTGGAGCTGGTGTTGAGGAGAACAGAAATGAGCAAGTTAAACAAAGTTACTATATGAAAAGAACAGAGGTGGAGGAAAGAAGAGACAGTATGGAAACACTGCAGGTGGTGGAACTTGTGTAAAAGAATGCAACCGGAGAATTTGATGTAATGGAAAACTTCCTTTTAATGGATCAGGAGTCTTTAAAAGGCACTTTCCCAAAGATAATATCTTTCCTAGGGATTTGTTTTAATTGCTACTTCTGAAAAGAATACTTCATTGAAGAAGCTTAGCGGTAAGCATTATTTGACTAGCTTGGGTTTTTTTCCTGCTTCTTATTAGTATCTTCACATACACTGTCATTTCTTGCTTTCACAAAAAGTTTATACTCAAATTATTTTTACATGTAGCATGCTGTGCATCTCTCCATGCTGATTCCGTGCAGTGCTACAGGTTTGGAGAAGACTGGCTGGAAAGCTGGCAAAAAAAGACCTGGGGGTGTTGGTCAAAGGCAGCAGAATGTGAGCCAGCATGTGCCGAGGTGGGCAAGAAGGCCAATGACATCCTGGGCTGTATCAGAAATGGTGTGACCAGCAGGACCAGGGCAGTGATTGTCCTTCTTCGGCAGGACAACCAACTACTGGGCACTGGTGAGGCCACACCTCAGATCCTGCGTTCATTTGCAGGCCCCTCATGACAAGAAAGACATTGAGGTGCTGGAGCGTGTCCAGAGAAGGGCAATGGAGCTGGGGAAGGATCTGGAGCACAAGTCTGATGAGGACCAGCTGAGGGTGTTCAACCTGGAGAAGAGGAGGCTCAGGAGAGACCTTCCTGCTCTCTACAGCTCCCTGAATGGAGGTTGTAGCCAGGTGGGGTTTGGTCTCTTCTCCCTGGTGACAAGTGACAGATGAGCAGAAATGGCCTCAGGTTGCACCAGGGGATGTTTAGCATGGATATTAAGAAAAAAATTCTTCACAGAAAAGGTGGTCAGGCATTGGAATAGGCTGCTCAGGGAAATGGTGGAGTCACCATCCCTGATAGTGTTCATAAAACATGTGGATGTGGCAGTTGTGGACATGGTTTAATGGTGAACCTGGTGGTCGTGCTATGTTGACAGTTGAACTTGATGATCTTAGAGGTCTTTTCTAACCTTAGTGATTCTGTGATTCCAGTATAGAAAAACACATCTTGAAATCATATCACCTTATATGTGATACTTTACACACTTTATAATTAGCTTTACAGTAAGAATAAATTCTAGGGAGAAAAGTTTGGGGTTTTTTTCACTTGTTTCAAATAACCTGAGCACCAAAATATTTTTAAAAATAAATGCAAAATTGCCGAACTTACGTATGGATGGAATTTTCCCCATTAGCTGTTACTGGGATTTTACTGTCAGCAGGTGAGAAATTCACATCAAGGTGAATATTGTGTTCTCAAGACAAAAATTTCATCTGCAGGTTGGACATTATTTTTGCTGACTTTTGGTGGAGGGAGAGTGGAAACCAGGTGTATGGAAGTCAGTTGTCACTCCGGTGGGAGGAGGAGAGGCTCACCCAGGGATGAGATTCATCTTGTCTAAATGATGAGTGCACTATTCCCTCTGGGAGTGCATTGCAGTGACATTGCAATGGCTGATGAGCCCATCCTTACAGCAGTTGTTCTTTTTATAGTAGATTGAAGAATATTTTTAATTAGCTCCCTTATATGGCTGGAATAATTTTCTTGTTCTAAAATATCTGATCTCTTTTTCATAGTAGAAGGGGAATGCCCTTGAAAATCTTTTCAGTTCTGAATTAAATGCGTCAACTGATATTAACAGTTCCAAACTAACCAGGTATAGTAAGTGATAATGGTTGTAGTGTTATTTTATGCACTTTCCTTCGATATTTAAAAGAATTTTCTTTTTGTTTATTTTTCTCATCTTGGATACAGAAAAATAAACAAAATGAAAGTTTAATGTATAGAAGTCAAATAAATTTTAACGTAATTATGTTTAAATACATTGAGCAACAAATGTAATTTTAGTATTTCTCAGTTTCTTGATATTAGCAAAACATTTATTTGTAGATTCAAACTTTTATGTTAATTATACTATTTTTGATAGAATAAGATCTATTTTTTTAATCTTGGAGGATAGTCAATAAAGATATGAACGACCAGATCCGAACTTGAGTCATGACCAAAATATTCTGTGAGTGAACGTGAAATCTTGCTTCAGGTTGTTAATGTTCTGCAAACTGTTGACAACAATATTAGACAGCATTACCAAATTTTGGAAGAAATTGTAGCGTTAGATAAATCATACAGTTGTTTTCTGTTTTGCTAGGGTTTCATGAAGAAGAAAATAATGTGGAAGTTTTAAACTTGATGGAAAGAAGTTAGTGCTTTATGTTTAAAGTCTCTTTGAAGGTTTTGTTTTCCTGTAATCTTTTTATGAGTAAGAGGTAGCACAAATATTCAGACAAACTAATTTGAAATAAAACTTATTGTAATGTGCATTTTTCTTATTTGCACTCTAGGATTTCCCTTAGTGAAATATGTAATGACAGTTTCTGTGCAACTTAGTGTTTTCTCTGAATTTATTAGCAGTAAACACTACTTTGTTAACATTAATCTTCTAAGTCTGGAGTTGGTATGGAGTTGTCATTTAGTGGATGTTATTCGCTGCGTTTTTATTAAAACCAGTAGTTATGATTTCCAGGGTTTAAAAAAAGGCCTGTATGAAAATCCTGTATTTATGTTGCCCAAGTGGATTTAATGTAGGAATTGAAACAATAAAGTGCTGAGAATTAATGGGAAGCAAGAAAGTAACTTCAGAATTGTTTAACTCAAAAGTGTTTTCTACCTGATGTTTCATAATCTTTGTGAGTAAAGGTGTTAAGGATTTAAGTTCTCTAATCCTTGCTTCTTAAACTCAGAAGTATTATTAGAGATAATGTTTAATTTCATTAATTTTCAAATGTTTCTTTAAACCCTTCTGTCTTAAAAAGTCTTTTTGGTCAGTAGTCTGCTTTGTATACTTTTCTTTCTGTCCATTCTTCTGCAAGATCAAGTGAGTAGGTTTTACTAAAATATTTATCACTCTGCAGTGATATGTGGCAGCTGACTGAGTATAGTTTTATCTGAAACTGTATGGATTTTTTACTTCTAGTCACAGAAATAATGAACTGTGTGTACCAGGAAAGCCAAAGTAATGAAACTGTTTCCGTGCGGTTTCATTCGAGGAGCTGTGAATCACACACTGACAATGCATCTTTTATTCTTTTCTACTTTCTTGTGCCTGGCCTTGTTAACAGAATTTGATACTGATGTTTTTCACGTGTTTGGTGGCTTTATGTAGATGTCACAGAGCTGATCAGATAAGCTTACAGTGCTGCAGAGCCCTCGCGGGAACTGCTGCTATGGGAGTGTGAGAGAGCAAATTTCTGAACCAAGAGAGTTCCCAGGGAGTAAAATCCAAGATGAGGCAGTATGTGCAAGTTCCAACTGTTGAGCAAGAAAAAGCCTATGATTATAATTCTGCTTTTGAACCGAGACCATGTATGTGTTTGGGTAGGTGAAATTACCATTTTCTGATAGCGGGGACTGTATCTTGCTGCTGCTGTGTAGAATAAACGTGTGTCACAAGAACTGCCCGTACAGCTGGGAAATGTGTACAGCCTTAACTCGAAAATGCAGATTATAGGACTCCTTCGGCAGAAGAGAACATGCATGTTTTAACTTGGAAAATCCCAATACTGGAAAAGTAAACAAGGAGTATTTTTTAATCCTTTCATGTTGACTCTCACATAGCAATGTGAACTTCTATAGATACTGCTTAAACCTTTATATTTCCTGGTATAATATGATGTAGAGATGTCTGCAAGGGCGAGATGATTAAAATGCAAATTTTGCCTGACACTGAAAAGGAATTGTCATAGGATTTTTCCTTAATAAACCTGCATAAAATGGAATGGGTTCTTTTTACCTGAGTTAGTGACTGTGTTCTATAGACCTACAAAACAGCTTATCTGTGTGAAATAAATGTGTTTATTTGGATAAATTTTTATCTGGGTTAAATTGCTATCCAAGATGTAGAGAATCTGTTTTCAATTGCTCAGCTTCTGTACATCTTTGCAACATTCATCTTTCCTGATCTATGAAGAAAAATGTTCCCAGATTTTATGGGTTCAGTCTATTTTTGATGTTGTTGCGACATGATTTTTATGGGATTGTGTTTCATTGTCTTTTTATATTCATACATTCTCTAAACCTATTCCTACAATTTTATTAATCTTTCATGGTTATGTCAAAATGATATAACTGAGCAATGATCAATAGTTTTCCCACAAAATCTGTGTTATGACTGTTAATCGTTTTGATTTTTGCTTTTGTTTCATTTTTTGCTATGTTCTTTGGAGTGCCTGTCAATTTTATTTCTGATATTTTTCTGCTTATATTTCTCTACTGAAAATATCTTTGGAGTCTGAAAGCCTTGATAGATTAACTCTCATTTGCTGATATTTGGATGTTCTGTTTAATTTAGGCAGTTCTTTTAGTGAGATTAACATCCATATTTCTTTTAGATTTATACTTTGATGACAGAAAATTTTTGGCAAGTTTGTGGGTTTTTTCTATGTAAATTGTTCTATAATTAAATACATAACAATGTAAAGACACTACTGAAAATCTAAGATGAGGAGAAGACAAAATTTTAGAGCTTACTCAGTATACTTACTGCTAGGCCTTTTCTTGTGTCAAAATTCACTATGTACCATAAATTTGAAGAGCAGTGTTTCAATAATATTGAGTTTCCATTAACTGAAACCACCTGCTAAGGGGGCCAGAATGAGTTGCTACTGTTATCTGATATTTCTTTATCCATCTCAAAGGAGTAACAGTATCCAGGTTTTATGTTAAATTTATGATGGGTTTAAAACGCCATTTTAAGATTTAAATTGTGGTTCTTTGCAAAGATTTTTTTCTTCTATCACTTAGAGAAACTAATTATAAATGTATTTTTAATTGCCTCTGTCTTGCATGCAATATTTTAAAAGATTTTCCTGTTCTTTTTGTAGTTTAGGTAGTTATATCAAAATATTTTACTACAGTTAGTGTAAGAACATTTTTCTATACTTAGTAGTCATCTAATGCTGTTTACTCTGGACCAGAGTTAGAGGTCAGCCATAAGGTAGAAAATCAAGTAGGAAGACCATGTACAGAGAGTGTTGAGCCAGGTGCAGAGTTGCATACCTAACTCAAGAAATATTTAACTATATTAGGTCTTGTTTTGGTGGATTTTGATGGTCTTACTGGAGTTTCCCAATATGAAGTGATATACTAGACACTAATAAAGTGTTCCTTTCTTATTATGATTTTACTTTTAAAATGTTGCACAGCATTGCTCTCAGTAGAATATTTTTGTAGAACTGTGGATTATTTCAATTTTAAGACAAGTAGATTTCTAATATGTTTTAATACCTACATTTTTGAGTTGCATATGAAAGAACTTTGATTTTAGCTACTTCTTACCTGCAGCTTTCATGTAAATGTCTATTTTTACATTGGTTAGACCTCGGTGAGTAGGACATGTCAGCAGGAGTCATACGAAGAACTTGACAGTGGTAACGAAGCACTATTTAACACAAACATTCTCAATATTCCAGTCATTTATTCCTTAAATGCTTTTTGTTTTCGTAGTTACTAACTGAAGTCGTAAGTCAGTGTTGATCTTACTGGTGGTACCGGATTCTCTAATTCATGAGCTGGGGAGAACTTTGAGTTAATGTATGGCTTTAAAATCACGGATCTGTCTTTGATAGTAGTTTTTATTTAAGTAATTGCAAGCATTAAGTTGTCAGAGTATGAGCAGAATACATTTTTGTCCAAAAGACAAACAGTTTCAATAAACAGGTGGAATAGAGGGAGAATGTCTACTCCTGTAGACACTTGTAATAAAAACAAGTACAGCAGGGGAAGTCTTTGTTGTGAATCTCCCAGATGTTCTGATAAATATGGTTAAAAACAATTAAGGTTACTTAGATATCTTAAGTAAAAAAAATACAGGTCCTAATATATTTGTCTAATGCTTCTTCACAGCCTGAAAAATTTGCAGATAAATTATACTTGTTAAAGTTTCTGCCAGTATACACTTTATCGTGTTGCAGTTTTTACTGTTTTTAGTAAAGTGTGTAATGGTTTTTTGGAATATGGAAATGGATACCTTTAATAAGGTATCTGTAAGGTATTTAGCTACTCTGAATCCTTCAGGAGTTGAGACATGAAAGACCAGAAAGCCACTGATCTGCATGTACTTGGTATATTATTATTGAGTGTATTATTGTTTATTTAGTGGCTCTTATGCATCAGAGCTGCTTTAGTGTTGATCTGAGGCCGGACCAGTGAGTTAGTCTGATAATATGTCTGCTGAAACATTTAAAACCTCATTTTCAAAAATTTCCAAAAAGAGTTGGGAATAAATGTATCCTGATAAAACAGTTGGGCAGATATTTAGGAACTTTTTCTTAATTTTATTTTTGTGCTGAATTTTAACTTAATTCCAAGGTTCTAGTAGCCCTGAGTGCCAGAAAAAAACTCAATCAATGCTTTGAAGGTTTATCTTTTTAGAGCAGGCAGTATGACTTTTAAAATTAATAAAATTGGAGTTACACGTGTTGTTCTGATTATATGAGTGCAGGATTAGTACTCATAGAAGTGGAAATGAAATCAAAAAAATGCCTTTCTCCACTTCCAAGTGACTGTCTTTTCACTGATGCCCAGTTAAAGGCAGGATAAGGGATAAGGAAGGTAGAGCTCGTTTTGTGTATTATGGTTTACATAGGTTTATACGGGTGCTTGTAAAACAGAGGACTTCATAGTTGATTTCTTTTTTAGAAGAATGAACATAGTGCACATTTTGATGTTTTGAAATAGTCATTCAGAATGAAGATAAAACAGCAACTAAAGTAGCTTTGGTTAATATGACTAAATTTTAAAATGTCTTGATTTTTCTGTGTTTTTAAGTATGGCTGGATAGCAGGTGCATTTCTAGTACCCAAGTTGCTTCCATATTTTCTCATAGTTTCTGTGATAGCAGTTCTGCTTATTTGACTTTTTTGTGCTAATTTTCAGTTACATTGATTCTGCCTTATTGCTGAGAGTGACAAGCAGCTGAATTCAGTATATCTTTTTCCTCCGTGCTTGTCAGCTTGTCCCTTCAAATGAGTCCCTAAAACTGCATTCTAAATCCCGTTGTGTAATTCCCTCTGCAGGAGTTTGCTGTTGCTGTGCTGCGCTAAGACCTCGCTACAAGCGTCTAGTGGATAACATATTTCCTGAAGATCCAAAAGTGAGTGATGACTTTCAAATTTTAAGGGATTGGTGTTTGGAAATTCTTGGTTATAGCTAATGCTTTAGTAATTTTTTAATTTTATTTTTTCTTTTCTCTTTTAACATTTTACAGTAAATTCTGCTTTAGCTCTTCATAGCTTTAACAGAGGTTAGTAGAATAATTTAGCTGGAAAGGGACATATATAGATCATCTTGTCTAATTCCCTTTCCAAAGCGGGGCTGTTCATTGAAGAATAAAATTAGTATGTTTTGCTCAGAGAAACAGAGATTTAATTCAACAAGGTATTCTGCTACAGAGGTAGCACTTAACTTCATAGGTACGTTGAACCACAAACACTTGCTTTGGTGTGGTTACACATGTACACATTTTCTGGTTTTCTACAGGATTTCTTTTAATTCTTGACTTACTGACTTCATAGTTCTGGTAGACTGTTGTGACCCAAAAGGTTTTTTTGGTGGTGTCTTTTAAATTCTCCAGTTACTCATGTCCAGTTTTTTCTTTGCATTTCACTGCAACAGTCTTGGAGCTCTATTAAAACTTAACTCTTACACTGTGTGTTATTTATTTTAATAACTTCAGTGTTACCATTTGGTAATGCCTATTTCTATACATAATAATGTGACAGTTCAGACTGATTAAGAGCTTGTGCTTCTGCTACTGTATTTTTTTACATGTGTTACCAAATTTTTTCATCATTTGTTATAGTTTAAGCAGAACAGTGGGTTTCTATAATATTTGGCTTATGTGTTACAAAGTGTGTGGGCTTTTCTTTAAAATATGTTGTTACTGAGTGCTAGTTACTGCATGTTACTGACTTCAAAGGAAATGTTTTCTGTGTATACAGTATATTGCGTGCACAGAACAGTGTGGGTTTATAGGTTTATTTGTTCTAATCTACTCTTTCTATACAGGTGTAGAAATACCTGGAATTACCACAGTTTTAATGTTATGGCTTAAATCTCACACAGGAGCTCTGAGTTGGCACTTCTTACTCTCTGCTTTGATTAATATTCATCGCTTCATTGCAGGACACAGGCCAGTCCATGATGTTTCACTGAGTTGCAGGCCTTCTCCAAAGTATGAGAAGACTTGTTGATAAAATACATTAATTTGAAAAAGAGAATGTTTTTATGAACTTCCAGGGAAAAAATAAAAAAATATAAAAGACAAAAAAGCCTTATCTTGCTTACCTGATAGTTATGATTATAACTTCATCTGAGCACATCCATGTTACAGTTCATGTTGGAACTAATATGTTAATCTTTTATCTTTTTCTAGCAAATAGCTTTTGGGTACCCTGTAGGTCAGCATTATTCAAAATGTGACACTGAAGGAATAAGATGTTTAAACTACAATCTAAAGTATTTAAACTACAATCTTGTTTGTATGTAGTGTCAAAATTATGCATCAAATAAACTTTTGGGGGGATGGGAAAAAAAAAAATTACATTATGCCAATAGGGAAGAAGTGTGTCTTAGAACTGGTGACATCTCTCACTAAATACCTTCTTTTAGAATAATCATTCCCTCACCAAAAAGGAGGAGGAAGATAGTTGCTTCATTTCCTTAAAAAATATTTTACATAATTTTTTAAAGTTGCTGATTTTTGCAGCTGAGCTAACAGCAGTTTTGCTCAAAAGACTGGGGTTTTTTTGGTAGCTTATTCCTATCAATAAGGCTCAAATCTTTAAATGTTGAGTAGACTAAAGGAAAAACGCTTCAAAAGCTTCATAATTTCTGTGAACTTTATTTTATAATTTGTATTTCTGCTTTTAGGATGGTCTTGTTAAGGCCGACATGGAGAAGTTGACTTTCTATGCAGTTTCTGCACCAGAAAAGCTGGATCGAATCGGGGCTTACCTGGCAGAGAGACTGAGCAGGGATGTCGTCAGACACCGCTATGGGTGAGGAGAGAGGTCACAGCATTGAAAAGAGATGCTTGTATGTCGTGGGATTTTGTCATGTTTGTTCTGATCAAGTCTGGGAGGCAAGACAGACCCAGTCCCTCTGTGGTCAGTTAACCTTGTCAGGCTGGCAGGTGCCCACTCAGCTGCTCTCACTCCTCCTACTCAGCCAGACATGGGAGAAAATAAAATGCAAAGCTCACGGGTCAGGTCCTGCGTGGGCCCCTCTCCATGGAGTCTGTCAGGAGCCTGTTCCAGCACGGCCTTTCCATGGGCAGCAGCTTCTTTCGGGACACATCCAGCGGCTCCAACATGGGGTCCTCCACGGTCTGCAGCACGGATATCTGCTTACTCTGGGCACTACCAGTGTCCCTGAGGGACTCAGTTTTGGGAACCAGTGGGTTCATCTTGGAGCTTGGCTGGAGCTCTGTCTGACATGATGGGCAGCTCCTGGTGTCTTCTCAGAGAAACCACCCCTGCAGCCCCTCACTGCCAAAACCTTGCCATGTAAGCCCAGTACATGGGCTTTTGGCTGAATCATGTTTAAGTGGGAAATGTTGAATCCAAGTGTCAGGAGTTGGAAAAGAAGGGCAATATCCATCACAGACCATCATTTTTTGGCCTTCGTGATGTCCAAAACTATTTTTATAGCTTTATAGAAAGCGTAAATGGCCAGCACTCAATTCCTCACTTCCCATCCCCCCCAAAAAAAATACAGGTGTCAGAAATAGCACTAAGTTTCATTTTTATACAGTGGGAAATACATGCCTTCCATTCTTTTCTAATTTTTGTGGTAATAAGGACCTAAAGAAGGAACTAATGGAGTTAATGATAAATGCAATACATCTTTATGCAAGTCTCTCTAATTAATTTTCAGTTATGTTTTAATTGCCATGGAGGCATTGGACCAACTTCTGATGGCTTGTCATTCTCAAAGCATAAAACCATTTGTGGAAAGTTTCCTTCATATGGTGGCCAAGCTTCTGGAATCAGGCGAACCAAAGCTGCAAGTCCTTGGAACTAATTCTGTGAGTAAGCTCAGACACTAAATCAAATCAGAGTAAACCTTTGCATGGGAAAGTAGTTTCAGAAGTCACAAAATGTCTGCCAGTTCACATGAATTTAGAAGATTCTGTCTGTGGTAGGGGGTACCACTTGGGCCTAAACACAGAGCAAATAGCAGCTGGAGGCAGATAAACTGTCTCCTTTCAATGTCTCAAATGCTTTTGATGTCTGGGCTCATTCCCTGCAGAAGTGATTTCTGGAAGGAACAAGAATGCTGTTCTGTGAGTTCATATTTTGAATCTTTAAGCAGCCCTCCTGGAACCAGTGTATAGGTGAGACAGTGTTTGGCTCTCCAGCAACGAGTGATGGTGCGAGGAGAACGTAACATCCTTCTTCCCAGCATTGACACTACACAGAAAGATTCCTGTTAGCTGAAAAGTACCTTTCAGAATCAACACCTCGCCATCTTATTGGCTTAAATATTTCAGGATTCAGATCTCTGCTTGAAGGGCATAACTAAAAGTGTCAAAATGAAGATTTGGAGATCCAGTTTTCCAAATAGAGTGATGGGTGCAATCAGCATTACAGTTCTGTCATACTTCCCTTCTAACCATTGTATTTCCCAGATGGTAAAATAGGAATCTTATAAATTCCAGGATTGTGATGTGGAATGTTTTCACTTAAAATGATTGTTTTTACATGAATGTAGAGTAGTGCTTGCATGGGGTTCTTTATGGATTCAGTAGAACTGTTGGGCTTTTTTTTGGGATTGATTCCCAGTTGGGAGTTGCAGTTCAGGGAGATAGGAGGGTGTAATAAAGTGATGCTGCTCTGGAGTAGAATTTCTTGATATCGCAGAATGCAGAATTTTGTGTAGGCTAGAAGTGTCCCCTTGTGCTCCAAACTAACAGGGCAGCTTTACTGAGGGTAATGAGATATACATCTCATTAAACATGCAAAATTGTAACGGTGCGGCCCTTGTGTAACAAGGAATAAGTCTGCTCCTCGTAGGTGGTGTGGACAAAGAGAATTTATTTCAAACTCGTGCTCCCTTTTATCCTTACATATCATGGGACTTTCTTAACCAACCAGTTTACTAACTCTGGGGCATGCTCTCTTGGCTCTGTACCTGGGCACATCCTTTCTGCCTTTAGACACGCCTCCTACACAAAATGTTATTTATTCATTTGTCTTCAAGCCAGGCTACCCTTCTTTTGATTTGTTTGTATAATAATGCCTGGGTGAGGCCTCTTAGGGAAATAGCTTTGGAACTTATTTCCCGGGCTGCCAAATGGCAAGATGTACATCACTTTCCATTTGAAGTCCCTGGTGGCAAACAGTTACTGCCAACCTCCACTTGGGTGTACAAGACACGTGTCACTTTGAAAGGCATGTTCTTGTACAGAACTCCACCCTAGGGTAATCTGTTTGATATTCCTGTCACTTCCTAAGGGAGTCTTTTATGAGCAAAGGAGATTAATGGACTTCCTGAATTAGGAGATAATTTGTGTTTGTCTTTTGTAAAACTCAGAAACAGAAAATAATTAAGTTTTCCTAAATAAAATGTGAATTTCTGTGAGGAAAGTGAATCTTTATAGCTCTTCAACAGTATTCCAAAAACTAATTTTAGCCTAACTCTGCTAATTTCCCTAGGTGCCTTCTGTAGTTAATGAAGACAAAAGATAGAGTCTTTTTGTGTTGACTCAAGAGGAGCAAAGTGTATTGGCACTGACAGCTTGTCTGTTACCAAGGACACTGACCTACTGGATTCTTAAATCAATTTTATTAGGAATGTAGAAAGTTTGCAGTCAAATTCAGCCTTTTTTCTCTCCTCCAGAAGGAAATAAATAAACAAATTTAAAAAACCCCAACAATAATAGATGGTAGAGTGACTGAATAAATGTTTCATGTACTTTAGATATTCTGATTTTCTACTTTGGAGTGGAAACTGCTGTTGTCTAGAAGAGAAGACCAAATTTTATGTGAAGTAAATGTCTTTAATTGGTGAAAAGTCAGGGAACCTTTGGAAAACCTTCCGTAATATTTTTAGTTTAAACTCAATTTAAGGCCCCTACAAATTTGTAGTCTGCTTGCACATAAAAAGATATTGTGGCTATAAGTAGATCTTGATTATGTTCCATCCCAAAGCTTCGCTGGGATACAAAGACATTGATGTCTTTGAAGTAATATTCAAATCTCCTTACTTGAGCTGTAGGGTTTTTCAGCATCACAAGCAGATTTTGCTTCAGCTGTCGGGACTCTTGTGATTGCTCAGAAGTTAGGGTTTCAAATTAAACAAATCTGTGTACTGGGTGTCTCTCAGTAGTTTAAAGGCTTGGAAAGATCTGGAAGCTCCAGCTGTCTTCTAAAAGTATTTTGCTGACTTCAAAATATCTGGTTTTGGATGCAGAACTTATTCTACTTGCTGCTTTATGTCTTAGAAAAAAATTCAAACTTTCACTCAGTTGTTTGTCATCTTATTATTTTTGGAATTTAAATTTCATTTTTTAAGTTGATTTACTTATAAAAAGTAAACCTGAAGATTACCATTTTAGATATATAATTGTTTAGGGTTTATGTATGTACTTTTAAGCCTGATCTTCAGGTTACATGTAGTTAATTCCTGTGACTTTTTATGTGTTGCATATATAAGTTTTACTAGCTTATTTCCTGCAGCAGCAATGATTTTTTTTTTTTTTTTGGTAACATAATTGTAAATCTATTATATAGGCAGATACTTGAAAACAAGTGAAATTCAGTAGTGGGTATGTTGAATAGTTGTTGGGGTTTTTTTTATTTGGACCAGATTTTGAATTGACAGTGTCTGTGAGGTTCAAAATGGCTTTTTCTGTCATGGAAGATATTTTTATTAACCATGTGCTAGGATATCATATGCTGGTGAAGAAACTGAAAAAACGTGGTGGGAAGAAGTGATATTTCTTTGGCTTAAGTGTTACAGGATCTGAAGACTGATTGCAACAAGCTTTTCCTTAGAAATTTACAGCAATACTAAATTTCTCTCTTTATTTTCCTGCGGAATTTCAGTAACTGAGTGTTATGTAAAACATCTCCATCTCTCATGTGCATATCATTAGATGTATTGGTTAGCTCCATAGTGTTATATTACTAGGATAGAAGTGAAAAGCTTTGAAGTCTTTGAACTTGTGGTCAAAATTGTTGGGGACAATTATCTAAATCCAATTTATATCTATTTTTAATTTTATGACAATTTTTTTAAAGAAGAGGCAGAAAATTTCTGTAGTGAGCAGCTGGTCTAAACCAATGGGATATGTAATTTAGTAAAACTTTCATCTTAACCACATTGACAAAACTCAGTTGAATATGAAACATTTTAAGCTAATTTGGAATGCTGATGGAGTGAATTCTTTGTATTTTGACAGTAAAATACTGGGGTTTTGTCTGAAAAATAGCAGATCTATTTTAGATTATTTACCATAAATGCTTTCTTTAGTTGATAGGGTGCTTCATTTTTATAAAGGCCATTTCTTTTTAGGAGCAGTGAAATAATGATCTCATAAGTGACAGTGCTGAGCTTCCTGTGCACGAGGAGGTGACTGTTATTGCTGGTTGTTATCATTTGTTATTTAAAGGAAGACAAGCAGTTTTCCTCCCCCTCGTACATGTGCTCTCTGGTTTTGCTGTTCTGTAGCCCCACTAACGTGGCCCTGGGAGCCAGCATACCATTGCTAACTTTGTTATACATCTCTACATGTGGTGTTCAGGATAATTTTCGTCCAAGTGGCACAAAGTAAAACAGACTGTGAAATTATCCATCCCATTCTGATAAAACTGAAAGTGAGTGTCAGGTGACCTTAACGATTAACAACTAAACTAAATCACCGATTCTATTGCTGAGAACCTTATCTTGGGATTATTTACTGTGACAATTTTAATACTGTGTTCGTGAAGTTAATGTGTGAATCCAGTGTTTTAAACTTTTCTATTTAGGAAAGTTGAAGTGCTTGTCCTCTGGCATTTGTTTGGTGAAGTGCATACATACATTCACACTCACTATGAAGCCTGTTGTGTGTGGTTTGTAAGAATCTTATGTTTATAAGATATCAAGTCTTCCAATGTAATAGTTTCATAATAACAACGTACTTGGTCCATAAAATACATTGGTCCATAAAAGGTGATACCTGTCAGTACCTCTTTCCCCATTTCAAGCAAGGGAAAATTCCAGGCTATAGAAGGCAGACTAGGGAGCTCAGATATGAAAAAAATACTGCTCAGATCCAGCCTGCTGTTCTTACAGGGGGATACTTTAAATAGCATAACCCAAACTCAAATATGATGCATGAAAAAAACTGATTCTTCATGAAAAAAAAACTGACCTTCTTTAAAGACATCCAGGAACCACTAAAAGTTACTATTTTTCTCCTAATGTACTCTCTGCATAACAGTGGTAAAACAGCATTAATACATAGAAGAAATTATGTCCTTAGGAATTAACTTGAGAACTTGCATGATTTACTTGCAAGACTTGCCCAATCTCTCTCTCCCTGGTTATATGATCCAACTTTCTTGACTCAGGCTGGAACAAACATCTTCTGAATAGATAATATGTTTCTTCTTTACTTTGTGATAGATTTGTATATTTTTATATTTACTGAAATTTTTTGGTTTCAAAATTAATGTAAATAAGATACTACCAATGTAAGTTCCTTTCTGTACCTTCTGGATTATGAAATATAGAAGATGCTTGTAGTGGTAAAACTTCCATAAGTTGCCATTGGGTGCTTGCAAGCATTTACTATGACTGAATGACATATTTACATCTATAAAAGCTTTGTAAGTAAATCCGAGGCAAGTGCTTGGACTTTCTTAAGAATTTTATCCTTTTTTAGGTGGAATATTTTTTATATTTGAAGTACGGTTGAAAATGTGTGCTTAGGAGTAAAATATTCTTTGTTTAACAACAATAACGACTTCAGAGCAGCACTGCAAAGCAAAGTATAGATTAATGTGTACTGTAAAAACTTAAAATTCCATTTCATCACAGAAATTTTATACTTAACTAGATGACAGTGCACAATTTAAAACTGTTATTGCAGTCAGCTTTCCTGTGTCCTCAATGTTCAGTCATCTGAATGATGATCTTGGAACGTGCTTCAGAAATGCTGCGTGTTCAGTGAGTGAAATTGTTTTGTTATAGACATAAGGACATAAAAAAACTTTGTCCCTTCTGGACATTTTCCTGTGCATGCCATTTAAAGAGATGTAACTTCATGGTCTTTGCTTCCCTGCTATAAAGCTGCACCACAATGTAGAAGGGAGTTCCTGACACTTTCTTGGGCTCAATTCATCTTTTATTCTTAAAAAGCAATTTTGTGGTAGCAGAAATCTGCTTTTTTTTTTTTTGTTTCCACAAGCAAAACAGGTCTTAGAGTGTAAGTTTTCATGTTGGCAGAGCCTGTCAATCAAATAATTTTGTGTTTAAGTAATATTAAATTAAATGTTGATATTAAATTCTACATGAGTTAATATTTTTGTTCTCACAGCCATTCTCATAGTGCTCTGTGTTCTTCAGACTTTGTTTCCATTCTCTTACCTACTTTTATGGAAGTTTGCTGGGTGAATCAATTGCAGACTTGAACACTTGAATGTCTAAGACAATACGATACTAAGATCATATTGTCTGGGATTTTTGATAATAGTTGGTCTTTATGCCTTATTAAGTTGTAAGAACTAAAGAAATTCTTTTCTTTAAAAAGAATTTGAAAAATCTATCTCTGTTTTGATATCAACAATTCCATGAAACAAAACAGGGAGACATAAGACATATAAAGCATTTTCCAGGGTCACTTGAGAAGGAAACACTCATTTTCATTATTTACTGTATTGAAGAAGACTTATAGGTGCTGTTTGTGGATTGTTTTTCAGTGTGTGGCAGGAGTCCATACAGAATTGAATTTTGACTTTTTGACTTCTGTCACTTTCTTACCACGTGAAATACAGGATATTCCTAACAGAATGACTTATAAAAATGGACTCGTATTATACAATTTTGCTCCATTTTCAGTAATAGCTGAGAATGTACTTTGACAAACTCTATCATTTTCAACTGCCCCTGTAGCTTTTAGTGGGTAGTGCAGCTGAAAGTGTTCTAGATAAAACAGAAAAAGACTAAACAAAAGAGTAGAAAAATGATTGGTTTTTTTTCATTCACTTCCACTCGAAAACCTCAAAACTTCCCCAAATCAGTGTGCTGGAGATTATGCTACGGTGCTTTGGGCTTGTCTAGATGTAGATGGGTCATGTACTGATAAAAGCAGGTTCTGCATCATGGAAAGTATAAAAGAAATGCCTCAGCCTGTGCTTAGGAATTGGTAAGAATGACACTGGAGTGGGTAAAAGCAGAGGGTTCGGTTCTTACTGGGACATCACTCTGCTTCAGGGCAGAACCTGCACCATGTTCAACCTTTCCTGATGACATTTCGTTTTCCTTTTTCCTTCTGTTTGTAGTCTGTTCTTAGAACTGTCAGTGGTGGAGAATCCAAAAAGTCTTTAGGCAGTCTGCTCACTTTAGAAAGGAGGGTTTTTTAATGTCTAACTTAGACAGGCTTTGCTTCAGTGTAAGCCCATTACTGCTTTTCCTATTACCATTGGACAAAGAAAACCATTTATTTCTTTTCTTTTTTATAACTTTCTTCTGTACATTGTCAGATTGCTATCTTTTAGGCAGCTCTAGACTAGATAATTTAATGTCTTTCAGTCTGTTTTAACAGATGTTTATCTAAAGCTTTGTTCATCCCTTCAATAATTGAAGGACTGTATCAGTTAATCACCATCTTCAGCGCTGATGTTTCAGCTGTATGCAGCATTTCATCTAAGGGCTTACTAGGCCCAATTAGATGGCAAAAGTTTCTTCATAGGTGTCATGAGCAGTACAGATGTATCAAAATATATTGGTTTGTTTTTCATGCCATTATTACAGCATTGACCAAGTTCCTTTTCTGCATTCAGCTGTTTCTGGCTTGTATTTGTACAGCTGTTTTAAAGTGGTGGTTTGCAACCTCCTTCCATCTTCAGGTCCTGTTTCCAGTTTGTCATGAACCAGGTGTCAAGTGTGCCTGTAACTCTGGCCAGTTTAGTGTTCTTTGCAAATTTGGTGAGCCAACTCTGCCGTCTAAGTCTCTAGTGAAACTCAAATTCTTCTGTATTCCAGACAGGCCCCTCCAGAAGTTCACTCAGTACTTTGTACTTTCATGATTTACAAGAGTTTCCAGGGGTTTTTTTCCAAATTACTTTCCATCTGCTTTATGGAGAGTGTTCTTTTGACAGTGTTTTTCTAGCTTCCCTTTGAGAATTTTGTGTATTTTTTTGTCAATAGCATCACTGAATTTAAGATTTGACAGATGCTACTTCATCTGGATTCACAAAATTTATTTCCTTGTCATAGGAATAAGATGGATTGATGTGATTTGTTCTTGACAAATCCATGTTGACTGTTGCTTACCCCTTCGATACTTGGTAGATGTTTGCAAATTGGCTTTTTTTTTTTTTTAAGTGTCTCTCTGTGAATGGAATTAAAGTTGACTGGCTTGTAATTCCCTGACTCCTTTTTCATTTTTGCCAAGATAGAATTGACAGTATGGCTCCAAGTTTATTTCCCTTGGACTTTGGTAAGTCAGAATGTAGGTAACCTGGTAGTGTCAGTGGACCATTTGATTGCTTGGACTGCTCTCTACAAGCACCTGAGAGAAGGGTATAGCTGGGTGGGGGTCAGTCTCTTCTCCCAAATTTCAAGAGATAGGAAAAGAGGAAATGGCTTCAAGTTGTGCCAGGGGAGGTTTAGGTTGGATATTAGGGAAAATTTCTTCACTGAAATAGTTATCAAGCATTGAACCAGGCTTTCCAGGGAAGTGGTTGAGTCACCATGGAGTTATTTAAACATGTGGTTTACTGGTGTACTTGTGTTAGGTAAATGGTTGGCCCTGATGATCCTAAGGGTCTTTTCCAACCTTAATGATTCTACCAATTGATGACACTCAGTGTTGAAGTGTTAGATGTTTCCATATTGCATAGTATGTTGTATTTCATGTAGTTGCACCCTTTCATCATTATCTAAATGAAGTTCTAGTGGAAAGACTTTAAAAGAAAATTCTCTAATTCAAATTTTTCTTCTCTGAAGTTTTAAAGTGTTGTCAAATCTAGATTCGTACATTAATACAGATGGTTTATGTTGCTTCTTAAATGAAGCTTAGTACTCATTGTTCTATTAGGGGAAATTGATACTAAAAACTTTTTAAAATGTATTTCTTTTTCCAGTTTGTCAAATTTGCCAACATTGAGGAAGACACACCTTCCTATCACAGACGCTACGACTTCTTTGTGTCTCGGTTCAGTGCCATGTGTCATTCGTGTTACCCCGATCCAGAAATACAAACTGAGTAAGTGCATTCTGTATGAATTACAGAAAACTGTCTTGACACATTAATATTGTGTGTAATACAGTTTTTATTAGGGTATTTAATGGAGTAGTTCACAGGAAGAAAATGAAAGTCTGACTTTTTAAATAGCACCAAATATTGCAAATCTTAGGTAGCTGGCATTCCTAGAATATTTAAGTGTAATTTTACCTGACTAGTGCCTCTCAGACTGTGTGGGTTCTCCCCAGAAAGGCACCGCTTATTACTGTAAATGTGTGAGTTCATAACTTACTTGAGAAATAACTGGGCTACTTATATGAACAGCAAAAGCATATTTGGAGACTGCTATTTGAGAATTACGCATTAAAATTGAATTGTCTGAGATGTCTGAAGTATGCTCACGTGTGTGAAACTGAAGCGCCTGCATGGATGAGAATTCCAAAGGTTTCCGTTCTTACGTAAGCACCGCAGTTTGTTTTCCTGCGGCTCCCCCTGGCGGATGTGTCCGTCACAGGAATCGGCAATCGGTGTTTAACTCCTGAGCATTTTGGAAAACATAAGGCTTTTCAGTTTATATTATTTACATCTCCGTTGTAGTAGTTTTTTCTGTTTCCGTGCCTTAAGCTTTTTATCCAACTATGACAAGTCCGTGTGCTGAGCATTTATTCCACCCTTCAGGTGTACTGTTGTTACATTAGCTGCAGTGCATAAGGATTTTTCTGAAAATTTGCAGCTTCAGAAATCTGTGAACTGTATTTTCAAAATGAATGAATACTGCGTACATTGATTAGGAGGAAGAAACCCCAAACATAAACCCCCAAAATAATTTCTCCTTATATTTAGTTATTTGCTGCTATTTTATTTGTTGCCCTACGGCTGTGCGTAGGGTTCTGCTTGTAAACTCTAAAAGGGTCAGAATTAAATCTGCCTGCTTTGCCTGTACCATTACCCCTGCCCCCACCAGCTTTCCCTTTAGGAAGATTTGGGTTTACACCATCCATTTTTTAAGGACTTGTACTCAGGGACCAAAGGGCAAATGGGATGGAAACTTCTTAAAGAGGTGTCACCAGTGAAGCTGGTATATCATGCAGCTACCTCATAACTTAGGCTTCAGTCAGGTACAGTGTATTTACCTAAAGCTGATTATTGCAAATAGTATTCATAAAGGTTTCAATGAGCTTTTGGATATTTTATATTTTTAGGTTTAGTGAAACTAAACCAGAAATGTTCAACTACTTACTGACCGTAAAACGTTTCATAAGAGGTTCAGACATGAAGCTCAGCTCAGGATTTTCAGCATTGCTTTCACCTCCATTGCTTTCACCAAATGAGAGCTAATATTGGTAATGAACTGGAATATGGAATAAGTTAAGTGACTAGGACATCCCTGATTCATATATCAAGTATGATCTACCTGTCACAAGGATATCTCAGAGTAAAATGCCCCAAAACTGCGATTGCTCTAGGAGTAAGAGAACTGGGCTAACCTTTTGCTCTCCAGATTGGCAGCTTGCACTGTTATCTGTGCTTCAGTTTCCCATGTTGGTGTACCCTTAGACAGGGAGGAATTTCATCTGAGTGACATAATATTATACATGACCTTAAATTAAATGTAATCTTGGCTTTACTCCCTGTCTGAGCCTTGTTTAGAGGAATGAAACCTTTCCTGTGCGATGAAATTTGATGCTGCACTTTCCTCACTACTTCCACACACTCTTTTCATCCTTTTGTGCAATAGTAAGAACATGAAATTAGTGCTAGTGGCGCTCCAGTACACAAAACTGTGGCCTTTTTCCCACATGTGAAATTTTTTTTTACTGAGGGTAACCAAATGTATAGCAATATGGCTTTTTCCACATCATCCTAGACAGTTTAAATGTCTCTCTTTAAAAGAGATCTTTGTGAGCAGCAATCATTCTTGGAGTTGGCACGGCAGGTTTGTTGGTTCTGAGGTAATTCAACAATCAGCTGTGACTGCAGAGGACATTTCTAAATGCAGGTATCACAACCAGTCAATACCATTGATGGGGGACGGGGTAGTTCATCTGATCCTAAACCAGACATCTGCATTTGCTGTTCACCTACATGACTTGAGGTTCCACTGAACTGAGTGGCTTGAGTGGGAGCTTGAACCTCACCTACACGTGTGGTTGTTGTCAGGTAAAGTGGGCTTCTGAGCCTGAACTGGAATCTCCCCAGTAAGTGAGATTTCCCTTTTGTCAGGGGAGGTCAGTGCTAGTATTTAATGTATCTAAAGCCACAATATCAGCAAATCTTGATTGCCTTAAGATCTAATAATTAAAAAAAAGTTTCATTGGTAAATTTCTGAAGGCTCTGGGTCTTAAATGTCAATCTTAGGTTGTTAATATTGAAAACTCAATATTAGATACTGCACTGTAGTTGTAGTACAGCAATATCAAGTGCTTTTCTGTCTGTTTATGCATCCGTTTTCTTACCTACTTTGCATATAATCCTATTAAAACTATCTCAAAAGGTCTAGAATGGCATCAGATCCATATTCAATGTACATGATTTTTTTCAGAAATAGCTAAAATATAGGAGGCTACAGATTTAAGTATTTACAAATTGAAATAGAAACAAAAATATTAATTATAAAATTTGGTTACCTCTGTATTTCATCTTACAAATATTTTAATTCAGTGAATTTGATTGAGCAAGGGCTAGTTGTGTGTTGTCCATACTGAAATCAAGATTTAAAAAATGAGGTATAGATTTTGATAGAAATAATTTCAAATTTTAATGAAGCTTGTGCTTATTTCACCTGGCAGCTGTACCACTCTCAAGAAGTAAAATTTTTTTCTAGCATTTATTATAATGGCTAATACGTTATTACCATTTCAAAAAAGAGTATTTTGCTACTCATTTCATTGCACAGATTTTCCTGCAAGCTATTTTTGTTTAACAAAATAATGAAAACAGCTGGAAGTTAGACCAGGGCCTTTATTGAAATTATTTTTTTCTTTTTATTATTTCATTTTTGTTGATTAGTTCTCAGTTGGTTTCATTCAAACAGTTTTAGGATAAAAGTGGTGATTCCTTTTATACATCGGGCTTAAGCTGACAGAATCATTCTTTACTCTCCGTCTTCTGAACCCTTAAGAAATCTGGAGAGATCCTTTCTGATTAATCTGTAGCCTTAATTTCAAATTTTAAGGCCTTGATCCCATGGCTGTGCCAGGTGTTACTGCAGTGGTGCTGTGGTCACTTCACAGCGTTTTTCTTCAGCACTGGAATAGGTTGAAATTGCACAAAATTTCGACCAGCGGGGAGTAAATTGGGGAAGAGTTCATGACTTTTGTCAGAGGTGGTATACACAGTTTGAGTCTTCATTGATCAGTGTCAGCTCCATCCTGACAGGTCATCTTCTATTTAGTTGTTGGTTTTGTCAGGTTCCTTATGGGTTTTAAAAGGGTTTGGAGAAAATATGGGCAACCTTACTGAATTGGCCAATTTTCCCAATTGCTGCTTGTGAGAACCTACTGGAATTCCATGCTACGTAATTACTGCTGCCCAGTAGGTAAAGAGCTATACTAGGAGGTGCTGTGTTTCTTGTTCTCTGTAATTCCTTTTATTCCTTCCTTAGGATCCGAATTGCTGGAATCAGGGGCATTCAGGGAGTGGTTCGAAAAACAGTTAACGATGAACTTCGAGCAACTATATGGGAACCTCAGCACATGGACAAGATCGTACCATCATTGCTGTTCAACATGCAGAAAATAGAAGATATCGACAGGTAATTTTGTTCCTTATCACTGGCATGCTTTTTTAAGCAGTATCTAGGCTTAGTTTTTGTGATGGATATCTTTTTCTTTTTTTTTTAGTGGAAACAACAAACTAACCTTTACTAGCTGAGGCTCGTTGAAACTGATAGCACAGCTCTGCATAACGACTCAATGTTTCTTGTCTCAAAGTAGTGGCCACCTCTTTTTCTTCACTTGTTCTAGCTTCTATTGGCCTTAAAGTTGCTCCAGAAATTGTATATCCATGTTTTGACTTGATACAAATTGTAAAATAGTGTTTTATAATATCAGATGCAGAGATAACTATGTGCAGGCTTTTAGGTGACTCAAATGACTTTACTACTTATATTTGTTAAAAATTTAAGGTTTAATTCCCATTAACCATTAGCAACAACTGTCTGTCCTGGCTGCAGCAGTACATAAAGTAAGGATTTAAAGTTTACTTATAGAAACTCTTTTTTTGCTTTCGATGACTCCTAGGCACAGTACCTGCCAGGTATGCAAAAAGATCTTCAAAAGGTGTCTGTGATTATTAAAGTTGAGGAGATGCCAGTCACTTTACAATTGAAAAGTCTGTATTTGTGGTTAAATACTCTGTAGGTGTAAAAACTGTGTATTGGTAGCACTGGGAAATTTCCATAAAACCAACTTCAGCTGTGCAGGCAAGCTTAAATATTCATTCCATGTCCAACCCTAGCTGCTTCAAAACTTGCTTGACAAGAGGCTCAGCAGCCTTTCTATAACAACAGACTTTTCATGCTTTCACTGAGCTTTCTGTCAGGTTTCATTTTTTTGGTTTGAGTTTTGGTGGCATTTATTTTTCCGTTCCTCAGCCTTATTTTTCTTCTCTTATTTCTAAGTCCCAGTACCTGTCTCTTCTCTAAAGCAAATTTTCAGGCTAAATGACTAAAATCAATAGTTGTCTGTGTGCATATAACTGAGGGCCCAGACAATATGTACTGAGATGCCTACTTGAATTTTACATCTGAAGAGTGATTTGAGTAAGAGACTAAGGTTTCTGAAGGTGCTGTTTGAACAAGGAGAATCTGGTTTGCCTTTGCTTGCTCTTAGAGGGCTCCTGGCTGCAGGTGGGCCCTTTCCTATGTTAATCTTTACAGAGCCCTCAGGTGTGCACTTCCCTTTATATAGCAAAATAAATTAACTACTGATAGAAAGCTGAATGAAGTAGGATTCAGATTAACCACTTAAAGCAGATCAGTTTATATGTCCTGCAGGACTGATTTTTATCATCTGTTGAGCAATGCAATAGTGGTGGTAGAAAAACAAATCTGTCAAAAAGTAACTGTTACTTAAATATCTGAACTGTCTCTTTGAATCTTGTTCTATAATGCACATACAACAGAAAAAAAAAAAGACTAATGATTTTCTAAGTGGTGAGTAGGGGCCTTGTATGATGTGCATATAACAGAAAAGCTGAAAACTGTATTTGTAAATTGTTGATCTGCTGGCCCTAAGTGGTGTTACACGGAATTTCTCATTTTATGGGTGACTTCATATTTGTGGAGCACAAACAGAGACATCTTGAAGAGTAGGAGTAGGAGGCATATTGTTCTGGCAGATGGAATCAAAGCATTATGTGAGAAAGAGCAGAAATTCCAGAAAATACCCCCAACTTAGGTCCATGGAAAAGAATGACTTTTGGTTAAAGCGGAACTACGTGTAAGGTAAATCTTACTTTAAAGGTCAGTGTAATTTTAATTTGTGGAACTGTAATATATTAATTGAAGATTCTTCTGAGTACCTGTCAGAAGAGACACTTTTTGGAGTTAAGAATTTACTATTTAAACAACGTTTTAAAAAGGTAATTGTATTCTTGGATGCCATTATTTGTTCATATGTCTGAATGCACAGTCTAGTTATGTGTTTATCAGACATGACGTGACTTGTATGTCTATTTATGTGCATCTCTAAAATGGGGAAGGGATGTATGAAATTGGTAATTCACTGGCTAAACATGCCAGCCTTGTTTCAGGCAGAAGGACACTCTAGCACTTGTAAACTTGACTTTGAATCCTTCTAATATATCTATAATGTTCATACAAATTCTGGTTTATTGGTAGGTTAGAATGTATTTTTTTTTTCAGGGTTATTAAATCACAGTCAAACAATCCTGCAGCTACTCTGCTCATGAGTGGTGGTTGTCTTACTTCACATGTCCTGTCATTTTTTTTGGCCAATCCTGGTTATGTGGTATTAAAGAAGTCTAATGCTTGAGATGCTGAGTTGCTCTAAGCCAGTTCAAGCCTTTGATAAGGTGTTTGCTGTTCAAACTGCTGAACTTCAACGCATCCTCCTTCCATTTCCTTGTTGCCACTTCTTCTGTTAGAGATTGTCAGATGTTTTCTGATATTTCTGTAAAAGCCAAGTCAGTGAAACAAAATGAGTATGAATTGCTCATTTGGAATGGAAACTCGAGAGGCTGCATGAAGCTTTTCTCTGAAACTAAAAAGCATAGTTTTCTGTTCATTGTCTTTCATGGATAATGCCAAGGAACACTTCATGAGAAACACTTTTACGTAGGTGCTGTTCAAAATAAAATGTGATTCCTACAGACAACACAAGATAGTTTTGAATGTTCCTATGCAGTCAGAGACTAATGTTTTATATGAGGAATACTGGATTGCAATTTCATCCTTTAACTTGTTCTAAAATAAGACTCCAGGCAGGGCTGAGAAGTCAGCTTCTGTGGGTTTGCGTATACGAGCACTTAAAACATAACTTACTTCTACTGCATTTTAACTGGCGTTCTGCCAGACAGCCTCGCTCTGTGTGTTCTGCAGTCTGCTTGCTTTTTCCTCCCCACCCACCTACCTTTGCAAAGCTGCTGCATTTTAGGGAATCAGTCAAAACAGCAATGGGAATGACAGTACCTACAGTGTCATTTGTACCTTCTCTGTGCTGAGAAGGATGCCCATCTGCCTAGATGTGATTCTAGGCAATACGGGGGGGAAAAAAGGGAGATTAAGTGGCACAGCAGTTGAATAAAGCTGTAGTTTAGTGGTACTCGTGGTGGATTATATATAAATTGTCATGCCTTTTAAAATTCTAATCATGGTGCATTTGTAAAAGTATTTCTCCTTACTTACATAACAGGGTGCCTGAGGCTCTTCTGTTATTAAAATCTGACAAGCTGACAATGTTGTGGTAATTCTGAAACGCCGATGTTACCAGAGGCAACAGGATTTTTATATTGCTGCTTTTAGATTTCAGTAGTATTGAAACAGTAGAAAATCTTTTGCTATCAGAAAGATATATGACAACTATGATGTCAACATGTTCATTTGAGTAGTGGTATTTCAGTTTGCAACTTTTTATAATGCTCTGAAACTGAGGTTTTATGATGTTGAAGAGTGAACCTTAACTAAAGGTGGTGCTCTTGGTGAACATTTTTAAACATATTTATCTCACAAATTTTAGCTGCAGAGCTGAAATAATGTTTAAAGATTTAGTGTACTGATTTCTGCAATTTAAAATAAATCTCCTAATGCATAGGTGCATAATGTTAATGTAGGTGAATGAATCCTCACTTAAGTTTCTGTAATGTGTTTAAACCACCTGTAGGTACAGTGTTTCTTGATAAGTAATGGAGGTGCCTGAGGGGGAGCTGTTTGCTTTCTTTCTGAACTGTTTTTACCCCAGCACCCCCAGCTTGGCTGAGGGGCTAAGCTGTGCTCTGTCCGTTGTAATGATGGGAGACACCAGTTAGAAGGTGACCAACTTCTGCACTACCTATCTAGAGGTAACTGTGTGGGTGATAATGTTCTAATTACTTCAATCAGACTTTTTTTTTTTTTCAACTCACAAGCCATCTGTTTTTGCAGAAGTACTAGAGTTTCATTTAACACTCACCCACACAGTATGGATTCAGTAGTGGGCAGGTGAATGAGATCATTAATCCGAACAAAATGACTAAGATTCTGCCTGACATTTTTCATGGTTTCACAGCCTTTTTCATCATTGGCAACAGGTAGTGGTTTGTCAAAATGGAGAGGGTAACAATTTAACAATTTAACTCAGTATTAGCAGCCTTTGGTTTTGCCATATAAATGTATATTAATACAGTGGTTAGTACTGTGTGGGTTTATAGTCCAGCTATAAGAGAATAAAATATTTTATTCAGAATTCTGGTTTGATGCATATTTGAGATACAGTTTCTGCCTAGATCAAGAGTGTGAGTCATGAGTGGTTTAGTACCAAGGATGGGTACAGTAAGGAGGCTGAATATTAATCAGTAGGATAAGCAATGTATTTTGTCTTATTTCAGCAGAACAGGCCCTCCATCCTCTCCGACAGGAGGAGAGAAAGAGGAGAATCCTGCTCTGCTGGCCGAGAATTGTTTCAGAGAACTACTAGGACGAGCAACCTATGGAAATATGAATAATGCTGTCAGACCAGTTTTTGCGTAAGTTAAAAATTCATGACGTGTTAAGAGATTTTCTTTATTTCATCCTCTTTTCTGTTGCACTAAATTCCTTCCTCCTTTTCAACCCAAAGGATTCCATTCATGTTTCTTCAAAAAATTACTCCTCTTTTCATCTCACCTCTTTGTTGCCTGTATATTAACTCGAAGGTAGTTACAGAGAAAACGGATTTCAGAAGTGAATACAATGGTTTGGATAGATCGTTGCCTCAGATGGCCTTTTTTTTTTCAACGTGAATCTGTTTATTCAAGATATTAATTTCCCATAGATGAGTGTTGCAATCAGTGGAGAGACAAACCAAGTAAGATACAAATAGCACAACAAAAGTTGCAATTTATACTGCCAAGTTAAGTCCAGTGATTTTCAGTTCTCAGCGTTTGCCCCGTTGATTCCTTAAAAATATGTTGTGAAAAAAGCTACAAGCATTGAGATAAGTCTCCCTCTTTCACCTCTGTTAAATGTCTGTTGCAAAGCAGACATTTATCTCCCAGCTCTGTTGAGGCACATCGCACAGCAGAGCAGAGGGTCATGGCGTACAGGGAGGTTTTCCAGGCTCCATGTCCAAGTGGAGATCAGTGACAGGTGGTGCTCCCCGGGGGTTGGTAATGGGCCAGCACTGTTTAACATCTTTGTCAGTGATATAGACAGTGGGATTGAGTGCACCCTCATAAAATTGTCCAGTAACACCAAGCTGTGTCGTGCAGTCAAACTCAAGAGGGAAGGGATGGCATCCCAAGGGATGGGGACAGGCTTGAGAGGTGGGACCTGTGAAAACCTCATGAGGTTCAGCATGAGGTCCTGCACCTGAGTCAGGCCAATCCCCAGAACCAGTACAGGCTGGGGGATGAAGGGATTGAGAGCAGCCCTGGGGGAAAGGACTTGGGAGTGTTTGCTGATGAACAGCCCAGCAATACCTGGCAATGTGCTCTGACAGCCCGGAAAGTCAAACGTGCCCTGGGCTGCATCAAAGAGGGAGGGGATTCTCCCCATCTGCTCTGCTCTCGTGAGACCTCACCTGGAGTACTGTGTCTGGCTCTGGGGCCCCCAGCATAAGAAAGACATGGACCTGTTGGAGCAAGTCCAGAGGAGGCCCCAAAGATGATCAGGGGGCTGGAGCACCTCTCCTATGAAGAGAGGCTGAGAGAGTTGAGGTTATTCAACCTGGAGAAGAGAAGGCTCTGGGAAGACCTTAGAGCCCCTTCCATGCCTAAATGGGGCCACAAAAGAGCTGGAGAGGGACTTATGACAAGTGTGTGTAGCAGTAGGACATAGGGGCGTGGCTTTGACTTGAAAGAGGGTAGATCTAGATTAGATATTAGGAAGAAATTCTTAGCTATGAGGGAGGTGAAGCACTGGCACAGGTTTCCCAGAGAAGTTGTGGATGCTCCATCCCTGGAAGTGTTGGAAGGCCAGGTTGGATGGGGCTTTGAGCAACCTGGTCTAGTGGAAGATGTCCCATCCCATGACAGCAGGGTTGGGAACTAAGTGATCTTTACAGTCCCTTCCAACCTCAACCATTCTGTGTTTCTATGAAAGTTCACGTGTTCTAGGCATAAATCTTTGCAGGAAGCTCTGCACTTTCAAACCCTGGCTTTTCCTGGGGATGAGAAGAGCTGCTTGCTCCTTGTAGATTTTTCAAGATATGCTTCTGTTACAGGAATACGTTCTCTTATATGGCCTTAGTTCTTCCCACAAGTATTAAGTATTTTATTAGTACACTGAAGGACTTTCAAGCTACCAAAAGTCATTTTTAAGTTACTGCTGTTAAGAACAGAAATTGCAAAGGAAGGTAGGGTTGGTATTGAGGGCAGAAAATTTTTGTATCCTTTTGTTTTTCCCCAGAAAGCATTAAATACAAAGAACTATGCTACTCTCTTATTTTCCATACGTACCTGTTATAGCAGCCTGATGGGATTTTAAATGTTGCAAAGTTGAGTGTTTAATTAAAAAATACTCATTCTTCCCTAGATTTAAAATTTGCATTCCTCAA
The DNA here is from genome assembly GCF_003945595.2 of Pipra filicauda. NCBI lineage: Eukaryota > Metazoa > Chordata > Aves > Passeriformes > Pipridae > Pipra > Pipra filicauda. The sequence continues at coordinate 515,401 of NW_024104360.1, forward strand.
ATACCTGCCACCAGAGTGAACAGTTAGGTGCCAAAAAGTCTGAATGGACTATTTTAAACTACATTGCAGCTTCTTTCTTACCACTTTTAAATTCTTTTGATGGGTTTATCACAAAACTTTATCATCATGTGCAGTAACTGCAGTCTTTTGTATCACTTTAGTATCAGGGAAGTTTCCTACAAATAATTCCTGATTCCCTAGACAAGAGTTAGTGCTTGGTTTGGGATTTGAGATGGTGTCATACCTGTTTTTCCTGTTGAAAGTCTAAAGCCTGATGTATTCAAAGCGTGTGCACCTCAGCGTGCCACATGCTGCACTGAAATCAGTAGATAATGACCAGGTGCTCAGAATATATCATCTCTTTTATAAATAGACAGTCTTTGTGGTCACCATTTTTGTGTTCATTCTGAGGAAGAATTGCCAAATGTGTCCTTTTAGAAATGATTGCTGTAAAGGTTTAGTATTATTGAAGAACAAGAGATGCAGAAAATGCAATTTCAATCTGTTTTTCCTAAACAAAAAGGGAGTGCTGTATCTAATCAGCTTCACTTTGTGAGTGAGCACAACAGGTAGAATGAAAGTTCAAGATAGTGAGTCCATTGTACTTTATCGGATTGAAAAACCTGACTGAGCTTATGAGAAAACAATTTCTCCTAACAATTTTCAACAATTTTACAGCTTTTAAGAAAACTCTGGAGCAATAGATAAGGCCTCTTACGTTAACACTGAAGGTACAGATTCAATTCCCCACTGGAAGATTTGCTTCATGTGGCACTGGAATATCAGGCAACATGGTATCACTTCCTTGCAAAGCTGAGATAATAGTGCTTCTGTCATCATGAAACTGGGTGTATTCAGTGATTGAGGGATTTAAAAATAGTGAAGATAGTAGAAATCTGAAGTCAGTGTCCTAATACAGGTTTGGCTTGACCTTAATTTTCCTTGCCTTTGGTAGAAAATCTCCATGGTTATAAATGTCTTCATGTAGCTAAATACTTTCAGGTAATAATTTTTAATGAAATCTGACAGATGGATCTGGGAAATTGCTTAATGAAAGTAAAAAAAATAATTATATTAACATTACCTGAAAAAATTTTCTATGTTGTGTCAACAGTCAGAAGCTGTTGAGACTTACTTAGCATGAATTTGCAGTGGTGAATAGATTAGGCAGAATCAGAGAGATCCAGGAACCTAATGAATATAAAAAACTTCCCAAGTGTAAAAACTGTTTGTCTTACTGTATTTCCTTTCTTGTCGGTTATCACATCATCTCTGCAAGGCTTTCAAATACTAACAGACTGGTGCATGATGCGTGAGCAGATTATTTTGTGTATTCCCATACATGCATGCCTCAGTTATGCTTTCTAATCCTCAGTATCAGTTTATCATCTTGTACTGTAGGGATTGCTTGCATGTGTGACAATGAGAGGGAGTTCAGGCATCGTTAGTGGCTGTCTCTCTCTCCATAAGGTAATTTGCATGATTGGTTCTGCTGTTCCTTTTAAATTGAGAAACCCAGTTGTGTACATTTGCCGCATATATGCAACAGATGTCAATGGAAGGCAGCTTGGCATTTGTTAATCCAGCAGTAAAATTTTTTGTAACCTTACTTGGATCTTCTTTATTGAAATAAATGTAATTTGAAAAAAAAAAAAGGAGTCAAGGTGTGACTCGATTTTAACGAAGTAAATGCACCATGCTGAAAATACCCTTTACCCTCTTTTACAAAAACAAAACTACATTGAATACACTGTGTTATGATCACTAAAATGTGTCACCTACAGTAATCGAATACTGCTGTTCTTAGGAGGAAAATTCTAGTACACAAAGTAAGCTGTTGCACAGATCTTTAACCTAGGCTGTCATCTTCCCCCTGCTGTCATCCCATCAGTTCATCTACCTGAAGCAGCTAATACTTGGCCTTTCTGGAAGAAGAAAACTGTATATCTTGGTTTGAGAGGAATTTGGTTTTTTTTAACATGATATAAGATGTGGTTGACCGTAATCTGCCTGAATGGATCTTTAGGGCAGATAAATAGGAACTGTCAAGGGTAACAGAGAAAACATGCTGCCCTGAAAGATTAAGGGATCAGTTCCAATCAGGAGAAAATAGTGGAGAGTATGATTTTCTATTTGATGAGACAAAAATAAAATAGTTTAGGCAAAATAAGCTATCATGTACAAGAAATGATGGACTGTACTGAAATTATATTAAGAAGGAAGAAGACAGGAATAAATACATTATGCCCTCTATACCCTGAAGGATTTAAAGAGGTGATTTTGTTTGTTTTTCTACCCCAAGGCAGGATTAATTATACCTTGTAGTCAGGTTTGATATTTAGTAATGCAAATCTATTGTTATTTTGACAGGCAAAATACCTTTAAAATCCCTGACATTCTTTCCTGTAGGGATTTCTATTAAAGGTATGCAATGTGTCAAAATGGCAGTAGTTTTTTTTTTAAGCTCTGCAGTGGACTGCAAGATAATTTAGGGCACAGGAGAGGATGGCTTTGTATCAGCTGGTTTAATCAAGCTTGAAGGAGACCTGTGTACGCAGCTGGGTCACTGCCGGGAGCAGCTGCCCAGTGAGTGAATTGAGACCTCCATATTCTAGGCAGAGAAAGTTTAAGCATCCAGTCAGTCCTCCTGTGTTCAGAGCACTGACTCCTTTCACCTGTGGGCTTTTGAGCTTGCTGTTTGAAGCACGTGTTTCCTAAGTTCTTTGAGAAAGGGCAGAGCAGTAAGGATTCTGTAGCTGAGATACCTGTTTAGAAACACAACCTAAATTCAGTTTCTGTTAGAAAGTTTTTTGGTTGGTTTGGCCTGTTTGTTTGTTGGTTTTTGGTGAATTTGTTGAGTTTCATATGGTTTTTTTTAAACCTAAATCATAGCAATTAAAATGCATCCAAAATTACCTTTTCTTTCAGTCTTCCAGATTGAAAAATGCAGTTATTTTTGTCATGCTTTTTCAGATACTCAGATCTCCTTTTTGCAAAACTTTGTGTGCCCTATTCATAACTTTCAGCATAGTGCTTAAGCAGAATTCCTTGTATTTGCTTAAAACTCTGACAGAGTTTGTCATTTGTGGTTCCTCTCCCATTTAAAAAGAAAACCGTGCATTTATCATTTGGATTCTGTTTTGATATTTCTTGCAGAAACTGTTGAAATGCTTCAGACGTAAAGGTGTATATGCATAAAGAGTAGCTTTTTTTTGTTTTCCACATATTTTATTCATGAAACCACCATGAAAAGAAAAATAGATCTTAAGAGTCTCTGTTCTGAATGGAACATTCAGCCCTAATTATTTTCTAGCTTGTGATTAAAAACAAATTATTTATCTTCTGTAGAGTAGAAGTTTGTCACAGTGTTATAACATCCTCTTCAGCATATCTCTCACATAAGTGAGCATCTAATGTCACAGCCATTTTTATGCTTGCATTTTGTGTGGAAATAGTATATATTCTTAACTGCATATCTTTGGAGTGACAAGATTCCTTAAATTTCTGGAACTAGAAGCTCAGGCATTTCTGTTTCAGCCGCATGTATTGTGATCACGTCCTAAACCTTGAAAAAAATGCCTTTTTTAAGTTCTAGATTTCTCACTGAGTTAATAAGTCATTTTTTAGAAGTTTTATGTAAGTAAATAATCCCTTTGGGATGAATTTTGAGAAAACCCTAAGATACCATTTGTTATATCTGCAGAATGTCATTATTTCAAGTCTCTTAATTTTTGCTTACAGGCATTTAGATCATCACAGACTATGGGATCCTAATGAATTTGCTGTTTCCTGCTTTAAAATCATCATGTATTCTATACAGGTAGGATTTTCTCCAGCGTTTTTTTTCCTTGCATACATGTTTTGAGCACATGAGAGAGGTTTAAATGCTCACCTTACCATGATAGTGGTAGACAGTAGATGAAGTCAAAGAATCCAAAAGATCCCTTTCAATAACTCCAGTGGTAGGTAGTGCAGAGGTCCTTCAGCAAGCTCCAGAACAAGGACTAGGATAGCTGTACTGATCTGGCATTGTGCTTCACAAATAGATCTCTCAAATTGGTCATTTCTGTGTGCCAGTACAGCTGTGCTGTTTTTACAGCTCAAGAAACCAACTTCACATGGAACTGTGTTGTGCTCAAGATTTTCATTAATGAGCAGCCTGTATTGTGGCCTTAAGCTGAAGGAGGAAAGGTGGAAATTGGATATTACGGAGAAATTCTTCACTGTGAGGGTGGTGAGGCACTGTACAGGTTGCCCAGAGAAGTTGTGGATGCCCCATCCCTGGAAGTGTTCAAGACCAGTCTGTGTGGGTCTGAGTACCGTGGTGTAGCAGAAGGTTTCCTACCCATGACAAGGGAGTTGGAACTGGGTGATTTTTAAGGTCCCTTCCACCCCAAACCATTCTATTATATGATTGTCTGTGATAAACATGATCCAAGTCTGATTCTTTGTGTCAAACAGACACGCAGAAGATCAAGTCATAACAGTCCAGGTTTGTAGATGAAAGCTGAGTTTTCTCAGCATTTACATTAATGGTGCTGAAGTCCTTGAACTGCAGTTAGCTCACTGAAGGACCACTTCACACTTCCTCTGTGCTGTAGATGTTCCTTGATATTTTAAGACTGTAAACTTTTGTATACTGGGCTGAATGGACCTGTGTCACTTCATCTATTATGGTACTTTTTTGAAGTCATATTTAGTCATGAATTGATGGAAATTTTGATAAATTTCTGAATGAAAATGTTGCAGAACAGGAACATGGTCATGACTGTAGCTGAGCGGTGTATGAGTTCATTCTCATTAAAGTCACAGATGAAGCTTTTCTGTCTGTTTTTTAATAGGCACAATATTCCCATCATGTCATACAAGAAATCCTTGGACACCTTGACGTCCGCAAAAGGGACTCGCCACGAGTCCGTGCTGGCATTATTCAGGTTCTTTTGGAAGCAGTTGCAATAGCAGCTAAAGGATCAATAGGTAAGTTGTATTAAATTCAAGGCATCAGGTCAAAGGATAGATTTGCAGGATGGTGCTCGTTTTTTCTTTGGTTTCAGACAGAATGAAAGCATTTATTTTGAGAAGGTTTTGTATTTACTCGTTTTTTCTCCTTTGTGCTGATAAATTACTCAAACGTACTTTATTGTTTGACTGTTACATAACCCTTCTATTGAAGAACTGAATGAAAAAGTCGTGAAAGGCCAGAATTCCTGTTTGTTAAGAAGTTTGCAAAGTCTGAGAGAACTGTGTGTGACTACAGAATGTCAAGAGCACTGTCGCTTTTTGACACACCTGCTGTGACCTGAGTGGTAATATGGGAGTTGAGTAAAATGATTCTTTGAGAAATTTTAGCTTAATAACTGTGAAGCAGCTGAAACAAGGTGAAATATGTAATTTAACTGTGATATAGTTCCTTGAAATAGAAGTAGTTAGGAAGATACATAAACACGTGTGCTCTGCTTCTGATTTTTTTTGGTCTCGTGCTGTAATATTATTGCTCTGCCTCATTAGTTTGAGCCTGTCCTTTCTCTTTATATAAGACCCACTTGCATGCAGAGACCTGTGAAGTCTTTTACTGTATGATGAAAAGAGCTCATTATTTGATCCAGTATTTAGAACTGCATTTTAATAGCAGGTTTTGAAATAACTGAAGTACGAGGGTGGGTACCTGAAGTTTAACCCATTGTTGATGCTTAATTTCAGCAAGCTCTCCTATTTTTTATCTGAAACTTGCATGGTGGCTTGATTCTGGCCAACAGCTGTTTGCTCATTCCCCTTTCCCACAGGACTAAGACAATGTAGACAGAAGGTGAGAAGTCTCATGGATCAAGATAAAGACAGTTTAATGGGTGGAGCAAAAGCTGCATGGACAAGGAAAAAAAGTTATCTCCATCCTGGCCATACCCAGTACACTTGATCAGAATGGAATATGCAGATGTATCTGATTGCATTTCCTGATTCCAAGTTAATTTCTAAAACATCAAGATGTAGGCACACTTCAAAACTTCCTTACGCCTCAAACACTAAATTTCACTTGGGTTTTTTATGCTTACTCAGATTTCTTGTGAAAAGGGATTGAAAAGGTCAGTTTTCATTTCCGTAAGACATCTTTCCCTTGACAGGTGCAATCACTGTTACTTGTTGTTTCCAGGCCCAACAGTTCTGGAGGTGTTTAATACCTTGTTGAAGCACTTGCGCATCAGCGTTGACTTCGAGCTGGGTGACAGGCGCAGCTCAGCGGGAAGTGCCGCTTTCAGCACGAGCTCCAAGGAGAGCGATGAGAGGATTGTCCAGAATGCAATTATTCAAACAATTGGTGAGTAATGACAGTAACACAGGCTCACTTAGAATCCCTCTTGTTTTCCCCCTTCCACAATGAGATGGTATTGGACCAGCTTGAATCCAAAAAGAATAATACCAAGTGTCATATCTCTGATTGTATTTGCCTCATTCTCAGGCTCACTTTATGTGTTTGTCTTCTGAAAGGTTGTTCTTTTAAATGCTAACTGAGCAGATAGGGAAGAAGCTCGATGATAATTAAAAATGGTGGTAGACTTAAATTTTAGTTACATTATTATATGGCCCTTGAAATATAGAAATAAATCTCTACCTTAGGACTAATATTAGTCCTTTTATGAAAATCATATTGCAAACAATCGTATACAGTAAAATATATTTTAGTAGGAGCTGCCTGAAAACTTGTAGAAACAAATGTTAAACACAGTAGCAACAATGACACCTAATGGCCGGGTGTCCTACAACAACTTAAGTACTTTAACGGACAACACTGTAAGTGGCGTAACAAATTCTGTAAATTATTTTGTTGGAATACCCTCTCCCCTTTTCTCAGATTTTCTCTTTGTGATACTGATATTATATATTGCATTGCATTTCTGATGTGTGTTCCTTTCCTTAAAGAACAAGGGGCAGTGTTACTTAAATGTTGTTTACTAATCTGTACCTTGAAGCTTTTTAGAGCAGTAGCAAGTGTGTAATAGATTATTTCTCATCACTGCAGTAAAACTCCAATTTAAAATATTAACCCCCCCCAAAAAAATGCTGGAAACCCCACAACCCAACTTTTTAAAGTAAAGCTTCTTTCTGTCGATCATCGATTCCAACTCCCTGCTCCTCACAGGACTTCTTACAACTAAACCGTGCAACTAAGAGCATTGTCCAGATGCTCCTTGAGCTCTGTCACGCTTGGTGCTGTGACCACTTCCCTGGGGAGCCTGTTCTAGTGACCAGCCACCCATTCAGTAAGGAACCTTTTCCCATCTGAGCTTCCCCTGATGAAGCTTCCTTCCATTTCCTCATGTCCTATCCCTGGTCACCAGAGAAAGGAGATCAGCACCTGCCCTTCCACTGCCCCCCTCAAGGAAGGTGTAGACTGATGAGGGCACCTCCCAACCTTCTCTTCTCCAAGCTGAACAAGCCAAGTCATCTCAGCTTCTCCTCATAAGTCTTGCCCTCAACACCCTTCACCATCTTGGTTGTCCTTCTCTGAACAGCCTCTTAATAGTTTGATGTTCTTATACTGAGGCACCCACAACTATGGACTGGAGGTGGGGCCGCCCCAGTGCAGAGCAGAGCGGGACAGTCACCTTCCTTGACCGGCTGGCGATGCTGTGCCTGATGCCCCCCAGGATATGGTTGGCCCTCCTAGCTGTCAGGGCACCCTGCTGACTCACACTTAACTTGCCATTGACCAGGAACCCCAGGTCTCTTTCCATGGGGAATGTTGGGAATAACAGCGTTATCTCTGTTCCCCTCCCTGGGCGCAGTCCCACAGCTGTGGCCTTGCTGCCATAAGAGCAGGGCTCAGCCTGCAGCTGGCGTCGGGGTGGCAGTGTGGTCCTACTGGAACTTTGACTGGGCAGCTGCCTCAGTCGTGGGGGGTGCAGGTCTTAGAGAGGCCAGGGTAGAAACTAGTGGGTAGAAACTAGTTCTCCCTGGTCGAGCTGGAAGAGCTACAGCACCCTCCTTGTGTGCCAACTGTTGCTAGCACCCCCTAAGGGGTTCTTTTAAGGCTGGGGAGGGTGAGTGTACCTGGTGTTTCTCCTGGCCCTGCACAGGCCCCTTCAGCCGTTGTGGCGCAGGCTGTGGGCTCCAGGTGGGTCTTTCTGCTCCCCTGGGTTCCTTTGGTTCAGGAAACCCTCCCTGTGCACCTTGTGGACCCCTCTGGAGCACTCCACTTCCCATCAGGAGCTGCTTGCATCATCAGTCCCTCAGTACAGCGATAGTCATATGTCACTTGTATGTCTGGGGTTTCTGTCCCCTCACTTGTAACATTTAACGGAGACTTCACAGACAAAAGTAACAGCAGTGTGTACCTCGAGAAACACTTCCAGCTCCGCACTAGTTACAAATTAACAGATGCCACGCATGTAGTTTTTAAATGGTATATTTAGAGGAGGATAAAATTAGAAAGCTTTAGGATTCAGAGCTGGAAGCAAATGTCACAAAAAGACTCTCAGCAGAAATGAACATGTGAGATTATGGCCTAAAACAAATCATGATTTTATTCTCATCTATTTTGACCTTGCTAATATATTCCTTGTATTTATAAGGCTTTCCTTATAAAGAGAAGGGCCCTATTTATCTTTTCTTCTGTGATTTCATTCTATTTTTATTTAGGATTTTTTGGAAGCAATCTCCCAGATTACCAGAGATCAGAGATTATGATGTTCATTATGGGCAAAGTACCTGTTTTGGGGACTTCACAATCACTGGATACCAGCCACCTTGGGTTTGTATATCCTACATTTTTAATTAGATTCTTGATAAAGTATGAAGCGAAAAACATTAAGAAAAGTGAAATGCAAATCCTTACTCCTTAGGGGCTGTATTAAATACTGTGCAGAACCAAGACAAGCGCAGTGTCAGCAATATGAAATCAACCTACAGACTTGATACTGATAGAAAATACCTGATTGGAATCAAGATTATTTTGCACTAAAACATTTCTTCTCTCCGTATCTGTGCAAATGTTTCCAAAATTATCCAGTGAATGCTGGTTAATTCCATAAGTTCTTACATGTGTGTTTTGGGAATGAGGGATATTAAACTATGTCTACCTTTTTCCAAATAGCTGTATAATTTTCAATTTTTTTTGGTTTTAATACATTCTGTTCAAGCTGACTTCAGCTTAAGAAATAAACTGTAGAAATTCCAGTGAATTTGTTTTAAATTTTCCCTATTTATTTAGAAATAGGAAAAAGCTATAGGTGGTCAGATTTCTGTAATAAATCCATATTTAAAAAGTTGCCATACACTGAAGTAATTTTTTCCCTGTGACGTGAATAATTATGTTGAAAAGACTGTGCTTCCTCAGTATGGGGAAAGTCACTGAAGAGGCTGCAGCTGTTCTTTCCAGATGTGCAGGGACACTTTGCACCACATAACTGGTCCCCTGCTAGATTAAGTAGGAAGTCATTGTCATACTCCTGGCTTCTTGGTAGCTTTTCGTACAGTATTGTGTCCCTGTGGCACGGGATGATATTCCATGGAAGATAGAAATCTGTCTGTGCCAGGCAGTTATCACTCATTAAGAAGGTATTTGAAGAACAAATCCATGTAAAATTCTGTGCTTGGATTAACAGTTGGGGGGTGTGTTTTTTAACTACACAATTTTCTTTTTATGGTGTTCTGTGTAAACATGCGCCTGACTGTCATTCTGAATAAAGCAGGCATTCTGACTGCTGATACAGTCTTGCATTGCATGAAATTTTGGTCTCTGCTACCCAGAACATTTGAATGATACAATAGCCAGGATTACAGCCCCTGTAGGTGAAAGTTTCCACTGTTATGCAGGGGCCAACTCCTGTGAATAGTTTTGCTCTTTCTTTATGCTACTGATGCACAAAGTGGTTTGTACCTTTTTTATTTTCCTGAGAGAGTCTCTTTGAATGGAGCAATTTATTCCAAGTGCACTTTTATCTCGTAAGATCTTGCAAGAGTAGTGACTACATACCATTAGCTATTTGGCTTCTTTTAGTACCAGCAAACGGAAAATGAAAACAGATGAAGAACAGTTTAAGTAGTGTTCTGTGTACCTTCCTGTGATACCAAAACTGAGAGATCTTTCAGTTTTCCTTACTGATTTTGCGAATAATTTTTTTCCAGTCTCAGAGTTCTGAGGTCTGATTTAAATAAGAGGTGTCCTTGTTTCTTAAGAAGACTCAATTATATTTTAATTTAGAAGAAATTCTGAGTGCTGCTGCTTGTGAAAAGAAAGTCAAGCTTGTAGTGGTTGAATGTTTTAGATACAAAGGGATTGCTAAATGAAACATGAATTTTAGATCTGCTTTACAGTATACAATTTACTGTTTTTTTCAGTTACACGAGCTCCATTTTTTTAAGCCTTTCTGTAAATGTCTCTTCCAAAAACATTTAGTTATTGCACCTCAGTTGGAGATATTTGCCCTTTATTTATGATCGTCCAGCATCCCTTCCAAGACTGCTGTATTCACTTGTAGAAATGCAGTTGTTAGAATGATGTCTAGGTAATATTTTGAAGATATGCAAAAAAACCTAATTTGCAACTTTTTTTTTTCTAATTGCAGAGATTTGGGAACTAGAAGGATTCAGATCATGTTACTGAGATCTTTACTTATGGTAAGCTTTTTGTGCTCAGTATACTATGTTATAAACACATAATGTCTCACTTTATATTTTTACACACGTAAGTGCAGTATAACAACTCTGGGTTATGAAATTAAACATACGTTCCTATTACATAGATCTGGAATTCTACTGTGTAAAATTGTGAAAGCATTTTCCCAACTTAGATTACAAACAGGTCAAGAAATACTCCTCCATCTCTTAGAGCACATTAGTGAATATCAGTTATAATTGGATCTGCAGATCCAAAAGAACATCATAGAGTAGGTTGAGTTCTGCCAGCAATACTGGCAATATCAAAGTGAAATCACTTTTGTCTCTGAGCCCAGAAAAGCAGTAATTAGTAGAGTGGACAATATTTTTAAAAGCACAGAAGTGGATGCCTATCTCCAAGCCCTTAAAGTCTCAGACACAATTGTTCTTTCCTTCTTAATATTTCCCAAGTTTCTTGTAAGGTATGACTGAATGTTTTATCACAAAATACATTTTTTAACTGTAAACCTTTAAAGAGTATTTCTGGAAATAGACACAGATGGTAAGAATCAGAAAGTGGGTGGTAAAGGAAACTCTTGCCAGTAGAAGCCTGACCTGTTTTGTTGCAGAAGCTGAAAACTGTTTAGTCACTGAAGTAGGGGATACAGCATAAAGAATGATTTCACAACTAAAGCAGAAGAATACTTTCCTGGAAAATGAGCTTCTATCCCTGCTTTGACATGAAATTTGTGTGTGGTGTTAGGCAAGTTGTTTAAACCATTCTTTGCTTGTCCAAATCTGAAATCCTAGACTGTGGTTTGCAGAAGACCTGAGCATTCACAGTTGCAATTTAAGATAGAAAACTTGTTAGAAAGGGCCTCAGGTGGTCATTTTGCACATTGTCTCCAGTAAAGATAGACTCAGGTATGCCTAAGCTATTCCTGACAATATTCATCTCACCAGTCTTAAAGTTCCATCCAAGTCAGTAAGAATTGTTCTCATGATTTTGAGCACTGCATAGCCTAAATATACTTTAAGGGATTCAGGTTGTGCATGTGGGAGGAATTTAACATTTTGGACCCTGAATTTAAATTTGCCTTCTCTTTAGAATATGGAAGTAAAATCCCATCATGGCACAAAGGTGTGAAAGTGAATGTTCTGATGCTTAATGAATTACTCAGACATTGATAAATATTGTGAAAAAAATGTGAGCATTGTACATCATGTATTCTTTACAAAAGAATAATATTTCATAAAATAATTAGTCTGTTCCCATGCATACACACAGGCAGACAAGTTAATGTTAATAGACGGTTGAAATCTGGCACTTAATTAAAAGTGTGCACTTACATTTGCAGCCTTGCTGCTTGTAATATTAACCATTTTCCATTTTCAAAATGATTGGTTAGATACCTTCATGTGCCCTTGTGCTCCTCTGCCAGCCACTTCTCTTTGAACACCTTCAGTTATGCTGCAGGCACAGTGCTTGCTCACGTGTTGTGGTTTAACCCCAGCAGGCACCAGGGACCACCCAGTCACTCCCTCACTCTTCCCCAGAGGGATGAGGGAGAGAATCAGAAGGTACCAGTGAGAAAAGTGGGTTGAGATGAAAACAGTTTAGTAAGTAAAAGAAGGAAACCAAGAGAAACGAAACCAAGTAATAATAAAATAAACCAAAACCCTTACCCAAAACCCAGTTGCTCACCACAAGCCAGCTGATACCCAGCCAGTCCCTGAGGAGTGGCAACCCTTGCAAACTGCCACCTCTTTTGTTGCTGAGATGACACATTTTAGTGTGGGATATCCCTTTGGAAGTCTGCAAGCTCTGCTCAGCAGTAACTAAATCAACCCCATGTTATCAGCACTGTTTTGGTCACAAATCCAGAACACAGCAGCATATGTGCTACTATGAAGAAAATTAACTGTCCCAGCGAAAACCAGCACAACACAGTTCACATGTAAAAGGGTATGCAATATGTATAATAAAGATTCAATTATTAAGTAAGCCTGAGATAAAAATATTACTGTGTTTATTGTAATTAAATTTTGAATAATTTTTCTCCCCTCATGCTCAGTACCTTATACTTTGTAGTTTCTGAATCTGTTTTGTTTTTGAGATTCTAGTATTCTGATAACCTCCATTTTAAATTTTAAACATACCTGACTGCTGTAAATGTTCAGCTAATTAATATCTGAATTGTCAGTAGAAGTTTACTTTTCTTTATGTACCTACAGAGTTTGCTTTAATTAAAAGTAATTGAATGAGGCAACTGAGAAGTCATATTAGTTTAACAAAAGAAAAAAAACCCACTATGGTACCAGATTTCTAAGAAAGTGGTGTTTGCTGCTTACGTTATGTTTTGCAATAAAGTAGTATCAATAAATGTTTAAGGTGTACATACAGGCTCTGACTTCTCTTTTTTAATTCACATGAGCTTACTCAGTAACATATGTGAACTGAACAGCTCATAGCCTGAAATGGAAAAATCTCTATTGTAATTATTACCATCTTCATTTTATGCCCTGCAACTTTTCATAGACCATTTAAAAGAAAAAATTCATACCTTTATTTTTTCTTCTGGGTATCTTGGTAAAGGAAGGATCCTGAGAAACAATCCTTTTAACAAATGAGAGAGTTAATTTGAAAATGTGTGTTGGAGTCCTTCCAAATCCATAGTGAGGTCAGGAATTTTCAAAATTAATCCAATACTTCAATTTGAATCCACCTTTCAGATGCCAAAGCAAGCCCACTAAAAGTATGTGACAAATGCAGTTAATTCTTACAGTGCAGTAACGACACACATTAATTTAACTTCCCACAACAAACAGGTGACTTCAGGATACAAAGCCACAACGATCAGTAATGCACTTCCTGCCCCATTCCTGGACCCGTTACTGTCTCCTTCACTCATGGAGGACTCTGAGCTAAGGCAGCTGGTCCTGGAAATCCTGCATAACCTCATTGATCGGCACGACAACAGAGCGAAGCTCAGAGGGATACGGTACTGCTTTTTGTTTGCTTTGGCCTAGTTGAAATTCTAGTTTAATACCTGAATGATAAGTACTGTTGATCTTTAAATACTATTCCTAACGTGAAATTTTGATGTACTGTTTTGGTAAATGCACAGTGTCTTTTATTGATGGCAGGCATTTTACAGGTAAGCCTCAGTGCTCCTACCCTAAATAACCACTTCAAATATCTGCTAGTTTAGCTGTGGAAGACAGAATATGTTATTTTATGTAGCAAAAAAAAATGTGATTGTCATAATTCTGTTTATTGTTCTCCCTCTTCAACTGAAATTGGAATACAATTGTTAAGACTGGATATAATTAAAAGGGAAATTGCATCAGATTTGTTTGAATAGTTCCTATATTTCACATCCTCTTCCTTTCCAACTTTTTTTTTGCTAAAATGATATTTTTCTTACGTTTGTAGAATAATACCAGATGTTTCCGATCTAAAGATAAAACGAGACAAGATTTCAAGGCAGGATGTGAGCTTCATGAAAAAGGTAATAGAGTGAAACATCACTTTTTTTATCTAGAAATAAAGTAACTGAACTAGTTATTTTGATTGTCTTCTACAGTTGTATTTTTGCAAGAAGTTGCAAAGATCAGTACCAAATGATTTTAATCAAATTACAGTGATTTCAATGTTGAGGTGCTCTAGATACTTTAACGATGGTTCCATGAAATAAAATTGCCATGTATGTCTTAGGTGAAAACCCTTGTATGCATGAAATTAGACAGAGAATTAAAAGAATGAAAGAGGATAAAATACATGTGTACACATGCATACACAAACAAGTATGATTAACCAATATTACCACTAGTTTCTAACAACAGCTTCTTTATAAACACAGTACTGTTCTATTTTATGCAGAGAATTGCATGAATACTGCACTGTCAGATGTTGGCATTCATTTCCTGTTGAAATATTAAAAAAAATAATTTTCCATTTATGAAAAGGAGGATTCTAAGTTGACCCTGCTTGGAGTAGAGAGTTGGACTAGAAGACCTTCAAATACCCTTTCTAATCTAAATTATTCTATTATTTTAATATCATTTTCCCTTTTATGTCTTTTATAGCATGGTCAGCAGTTGTACAGACACATCTACTTAGGCTGCAAAGAAGAAGACAATGTCCAAAAAAACTTTGAACTCCTGTTTACATCTCTAGCTCTAACCACAATTGAACTGGCCAATGAAGAAGTGGTTATTGACCTCATTCGATTAGCTATTGCCTTGCAGGTATGAGACTGAGCTGGTGGTGTGTTTGTTGACTGACAATTTATATTTGTAATTGGATATGTGAGTAACTTGTTTTGTTTGTATATTGATCTTCAAACTGGAAATCTCATCATTTGGTCCAAACATGTTTGAGCCACTAAGGAAGTACACTTTGTACATGCCACTTATTATAGGGAAAGCTTCAGCTAATCAGTTTTGTAACAAATTTCTACAGCGTGTGCTGTTCAGGAAAAGTAGCAGATGTGGAAATTTGTTGAAATGTTTCCTAGAATCACTGATATTTGTTAGCAGATTGAAAAGGTGTTCTTACAACATGTCATTGTGCATCAGTGTTCTGTATAAAAGGTATGAACTGTCCTTGCCTTGGATGAAAGCTTTTGTGTAATCGATTGGTTGGGAATATTTGTCAAACCAAGCTATTTAATCTCACCTTAGAGTAAAATTCTGTTAGTGTGTTGATAGGCTTTATTCCTTAACATTTTGTTAAAAAAATCATACATTATCTCATACTTGCATACAGTCTTCAGGGAAACTGTCAAACTTACTAAGTTTGTCTGTGTTGAAATCAAAGCATTAAAAAAAATAAAGGAGTGCTAACATGTGCCCTGGAAATTTGATGAAATCAGGCCCTGTATTCCCAGTTCTCTCTGTCATTAATCTTATTCCCAAATGTGCATCTGTATTATGAAACCTCTGAAATGCAGTGTGCATCCTTAATTATAAAATTTGTCACTGAACCAAATCCTTACTTAATGAAAATGACATTAGGAGTTTTACTAGAGCAAAAATAATGCAGTCTGAATAAACATAGAAATGCTAATAAGGATGAAATAATTCCCTTTATGGTGCTGTATCTGTGACTCACACAGGTGATCTTTGTGATTAAACTGCTATTTCTAATTTTCCTGAAAAATGTTTTGATGAGGAGGTGGTAAGTACAAGAGATTACCAGTTATAAACCAGTACTTCCTTTTTGAGAAACAGAATTTTGAGTTGAGTAAATTTATTTCTCTTCATAGTGATTGAATTTTTAAGCTTTTTAACTTCAGATCAATATATTTGTAATTCAGGAGTGAGCTAAAAGACTAGAATTTTAAGATGAGAGGTATCAAATACTAAGTAGTAGCAGATCGTCATCATATGTCTGGTAGTGTTACTAATAATAAATTTGACTTCCATATATTCAGGACAGCCTGTTAACTTTGGAAAGCATAATGCTATCCCTTGTATTTCAGGACATTGCCATCATCAACGAGGATAATCTGCCAATGTTTAATCGTTGTGGTGTCATGGCGTTGGTTGCAGCCTATCTAAACTTTCTGAGTCAGATGATTGCAGTTCCTGCCTTTTGTCAGCATGTCAGCAAGGTAACACATAATTAAATAAGTCATTTATGACACTACACATTCTACTGTAAAATGGGTAAATAACTTGTATCAAGTAGTGGCTTATGGTCTTGTTCTCCCATATTTGTGTCCACTGACATTGCTCTTGGTCTTCAGTCTCTGATGGCATTATTTGCTGACTCTTCAAATTATAAACAGAATAAACTTCTCTCAAAGTATAGCATTTTTACTTTGTTTATAGTACCATATATAATGGGCTAAATCCTCATCTGGTATAAGACTTTACAGCCTCAATGGCTTGGGTGAAAAAGTACTGACAGGTACAAGACCATGAGAACCAGATTTTTAGTCTAAAGGGTGAGTGCCAGAGTCTCTTTCTCTGGTTAAAAGAAATTCTAAAGGCCTCATTTGTGCTGAGATAGATGTGTTAGTGAGAGTTAGTTATTGGAGAAAACAGCTGTGGAACTACTCCATTTGTACTGTTTGTCTTGTGTTTTTTTCAGGTCATTGAAACCAGAAGTGTGGAAGCATCTTATTTTCTCCCAGAAACAATTTTCAAAGACAAATGCAAGTAAGGAGATACAAAATGTCAATTAGTGGACAGTGAAGTACCTCTTTTACTATTAAAATTCAGACATCACTGAAATATGTTACATATGTGAAAAATAATTTAGGGGTTTAGTAGTGTACAGGGTAGGCAGAAGAAACTCAAATATTGAAAGCATGTGCGTGTATAGGGGGAAAAAAAGGTGGGTTTCAGACTTTTTTATTGTAGTCAGAGGCACTTACACCCTCACAAGATGATGCTTGGGTGTGCGTGCTAACACAGCCAAATGCATTTTCACTGAATCACAGAATGGATGAGGCTGGAAGGCATCTCTGCAGGTCATCTGGTCCCTGCTTAAGCAGGGCCACATCCAGATGGCTTTGGAATATCTCCAAGGATAGAGACTCCACAACCCCTCTGGATAACCTGTGCCAGTGCTTGGTCACCCTCACAGTAAAGAACTGTTTCCTGATATTCAGCCAGAACCTTCTGTGTTTCAGTTTGTGCAATTGCCTCTGGCTCTGTCACAGAGCAGCACTGACAAGCCTTTCCACCCTCTCTCCCTTAAGGTAGTTGTACACATTGATAAGATCCACCTTCTTTTCTCCATGCTGAACTGTTCCAGCTCTCTCTCTCTGTCTTCATTGGAGAGATGCTTCAGTCCCTTAATCCACCTTAGTGGCCCTTTGTTGGACTCCCTAAAGTAAAGGCTCACCTTCCCTGGCAACTGCAGCACCTGACTCAATAGTCCAGTGTGGCCTTACCAGAGCTGAGTAGAGGGGTAGGATCTCCTTCCTCGACCTGCTGACAATGTTCCTCCTGTCAGTCAGGATACAGGATGCAGCCCAGGATACCTCAGTCTTTTTTGCCACAAGGGCACACTGCTGGCAAATGGCAAATATTACTGTTGATATTAATTAATTACTATTAATATTACTATTGCTCTGCAGGCGTTTTTTTTTATTTAACAAAGACTATTTTCTCTCAAGATGTAGCAGAATAGATGAGGAACATATTTCGGATAACCAGTAAGTGTTGAGGTAATTTAAAATAATGCAGAGGTGTTGAATAAACTAAATTTGGGTGTATATTCATTCCTAAAAAACTGAGCAAGCTTCATTTCCATCAAATCATTACCATTGGTTGCTCACAGACATTGGAGGAATATTTTCTGTAACCAACAAATACCTGTGTGTAGACAATAATTTCAAATATATATTTTGACAGTCTCCCAAAATCCTTAGAGAAGCATGAAAAAGACTTATTTTTCCTGACGAACCAGATTGCAGAATCATTAGGAGGCAGTGGATACAGTGTGGAAAGATTGTCAGTTCCGTATGTACCCCAGGTAACAGGTAAGTGCTGATTAGTAGCAACACCACAAAGTACCAGTTATTAAGAACGCTTTCTCAATGTGTTGTGTGCCTATGAAATGTAATGTGACTGCTTGGCAACAAAACCTAATCAGATCATTTTGTCTTCTCAGGATGGGGTGTTTTTTTCTCATTAACTACTCTATGAAACTGTAAAAAGTTTCAACTATTTGTCCTTTTAAGGTTGGTTTTTTTCCTTAAAGAAAGGAAGAGGGGCAGAAAGGCCTTGAACCCACTTTGACTCTTTTTAATGAAGTCTTTGCTTTCAAAAGACTACCTGTGTTAGTTTGAGAATATACAAGCCAGCATACTTTATTCTTTTTATGTAAACACTAAATGAAAGATATTCCATGCTTTTGCCATATGGTCTTGTTCTGAGTTATTTGCCTTAGATAAATTCTAAATGAGCAGATGCTAATTTAGTCAAGAATGGGATGTTTTTCTCCATTAGATACCTATGCAAGCTTAGTGTCAGGTAACAGTAGAAATGCCTGAGGAAGGTTTCTGGGAGTTCCAGCTACGCAGGCTGCGTGAATAGTGTGTGGAGGACTAGCAAGTATGTGACATTACGTGCTTTTGGCTTTTAATATACTTTCAACAGCCAATTGAGCAACTTACTCAAAAAATGGTTTGAAGAATTTTTTTTCTTAACAATGTGTGTTTTGTGGCTCTATGTAACCAGTTGCTATTGTAAACAGACTGTGGGACACCCCAGCCTGAAGCATGGACCTTTTTAAAGCAGAAAAATGTGACTTCTCTGGTCTGTAGCTCCCACATAGGAAGAATCATAGTACACAGGGACAGTGAATGCCAGATCTGTCATTCTTGCAGTCTGATTCAGAGACATTGCTGCCTGCTCTTGAGTGTCTTTTTTGGATAGCTGCTATGGGAGGAATTGAGTTCTGCAAACAGCACGTGTGGATTTGTCCCAAATGCTAGCAGGCACACTAGTGATATGTTCTGACACAGCTACAATGTCTATGTTTTCTGTTGCTGGTTGTCTTCTAGAAAGGATAATGTTCCTATCCTTCACAGATTTCTTCTTCTGGCATCCAGAAAAACAATTAACTTTATATTTTAGTATTGGCAGAAGAGGTAGCCAGCAAGTAAGGAAACGTTACTGACTTTGAGTAAATGAGAATGGAATGAGAAAGATAGATTGGTTTGAAATTTATGTTAAGCCTCTTCTAGAAATCAGGGTGTATTTGTGCCCAAATGACCTTGTTAGGGTTTTCTTGGATATTTTGCTGAAAATGCATTCCTACACAGGAGGACATGAAAGTTCTGACAGCGAGATTAAGTGAGTTTACCTGCAAGTATGTGATTAACTGCCTCTGCACGTGATGAGAAATTGCCATATTTAGTCCTAAATCTTAGTATATGTGAGTCAGATGGGTTTGGGTTTTTTTGTAATTTTTTTGTAAAGAGCAGCAACCAAAACTCGCTCCTTGTCTGTTGCCATAGCTAATAAATACATTAATATCTAATCCTGTGGAATATTGAGCTTCCAAGGTTTTCTTTTAACTAAATCAGGAACAAATGGATATTTTGGAATTCCTAAGCTTTTAATTTTTTAATGCAATGAAATGTTTAATTTCTGCTATTAATATTATAATGCTAGAATGTAGTGTTTCAAAAGAAATCATTAATCTTAGTAAAAAATTAATCCATTTTTCTATATTCCTGTGAAATCTAGGGTTGAACCCAAAAAGCCAGTAAATATTTCATCGTGATTATTTCTGGTATTTCCAAATATCAGTGACACAATGCTTAACAATGGCTTGTAGACATAATTTTGTCATCCTGTCTTTGTTTCATGTTTTGATATTTCTTGTCAGTTTGAAAGACATTCATATCTGCAGGTTTTTTTATCTGCCTTTTTCTCTTCTTTACTTTGGGGAGAGAGAAAACTGGTAATTTAAATGTACTTTTAATAATTTTTTTTGTCAGTACATATATATATTTTTTTAATTCAGTTCTATTTCCATCAGGCAAAAAACCTCATAAATGCAAACACAAGTCAAAAGGTAAAAATGAGTTGTAGGTCAACCTGCTCTCCTGCTGCCTGTGGTGTCTCTATAGGATGTGCACTGTCAAAAAATGCTTTTAGAAGGCCTTTAGATCTTTAGGCCAGAAATTGTGTTGTACTTGGTGTACTTAGTGTTTTCATATGCTTCTTTTTGTTCATCTCCTTGAAATGCCTGTAGCGCTGTTAGCTGCTGTGAGGTTTACCTTTGTGTTTACTCTTGATTTGAAACTCTACAATGGTAGTAGCTTCCTGTTTTCTTTTCCTGAGCAGGTAGTAGGGCTAGAGGTATCATTTTTGTGATGGTACTAATTACCTCTTTGAGTGACATTGCAAGAACTTGTAGAAAGTTGGAAGAAGCTCTCAATTGTTCAAAGAATGAAGAGTTATCTTATTCACTGGCTGTTCAGGATAAAGGTCCATTAGCAGAACATGTGTATGTGCATATGTTCTGTCTGCATCCCAGTAGCTGTGTGCATCCCACCAGGACTGGGCTTAGACACTGTCTTCCTACCAGCTGTCTCCTGGTTCCCAATCTCCCCAGTCACTGGCACCTGAGCATGTGAGTCCTTCAAGTGCCACAGCCCCAGTCCAGCTGCTGGTACAGATCCCCCTTGCACACTGTGATGCCCATGTGCATGTCCATGGATCCCAGTCAACCCCCCAGGCTTCATGGTCTTCCTGACAGCTGACCTGGGCCTCCTGGTCTCTCCAGGGGCCTGCCCCTCAGGAACACACAGAGCCAGACACACACGGTCACCCCTCGCTCCCAGACCACTTGGCCTATTTGCCTGCTGGTCCGGCTTGATGTTCCCTCATGATCACGTGGGAATCATCATGCTGTGCACCTTTGCTTGCTCCAGACCCACCAGGCCTCTGACCTGTGGTCTGACTCCAGTTACTGTGCTCAGACCCCCATGCACATAACTGCACAAAGAATAGAGTTCCTCACCCAGGAAAAGAGGCACTTTAAAGATCATCTAGTTCCAAACCCCCCTGCTATGGGCAGGGACACCTTCCACTAGACCAGGTTGCTCAAAGCCCCATCCAACCTGGCCTTGAACACTTCAAGAGACAGGGCAGCCCCAGTTCCTTTGGGCAGCCTGTTCCAGTACCTCACCACTGTCACAGTAAAGAATTTATTCCAAATATCCAATCTAAATCCACCCTCTTTTAGTTCGAAGCCATTCCCCCTTGTCCTATTCCTACATGCCCTTGTGAAAAGTGATCAGCCAGTGAGGTGGATGCAGAGAGCAGCTCCTGTTGCCCCATGGTGTGGGTGCCACTCCCCAGGCCACGGAGCCAAGGCTCCTGGGACAGGCCTGTCAGGGGCTGGGGCAGTGGGTGTTGGGGCTGTCCTGGTGCCTCTGGGCTCCTTTGTGTGTATGGAAATGAGCTTTGTATCATATAA
Source organism: Pipra filicauda (assembly GCF_003945595.2). Lineage (NCBI taxonomy): Eukaryota > Metazoa > Chordata > Aves > Passeriformes > Pipridae > Pipra > Pipra filicauda. Next base: position 536,948 of record NW_024104360.1, read on the forward strand.
CAGAAAAAATGGAAACTTTCACCATTTTTTTAGCCACTTAATATGTTGAAATAAGAGACAAATGGGTATTTTTCTCAGTCAAGTACAGTGAAGCATCCATTACAAAAATGATTTCTATCCAAAGTAGCCCCAAAAATGTATCTTGTGGTGTTTGTGTGTCAGTTACAGAGAGAGCAGCAAGATGGCAGCAGAGATGTAGTTTTGTCTTGTGTTTTCTTTTGAGGGCTGAGGTGCTTTCCTCAGACTCTATATATTGGGTCATGTACCAGCAAGCCATCAGGGATTAAAAATTAAGTAAATCCTTCAGAATGCCACTTCAAATGCTCAGGGTCTCTGGGAACCTGGCAAATATAGCTAGAATTCAGGTGTTTCCCACTAATCTTGTTCTTTCACTGCCTCTTGATCTTAAAATGACATTTCATTTATGTGATTTCTGAAAGTTTTTTCTGATTTTTAAAAGCTGAGGATGTTCAGCTCTGCTGGAATGAATTCTGTTTGTTCATGCTCAATATTTGCACAGCAAAAGCACTTTGCTAGAAGTGGCTTAAACAAAGCTTGTAGAAGAACCAGCATAAATTACCTTGTGGTGGGGGAATTTTAAATCCTTCTCTCAGTCTTAGTTTCAAGTGCCTGTAGGTGCTTCTAACTGTGTGCAGTGCAAGTCATCAAATAATAGTAGCCAGGTCCAAATGGCTTGATCTTGGCTAAAATTTAAAATGTGACATTGCAATTCATGGTTTTGTAAATGAGATACACAAAAGTCAGACCTCTTGAGTCTCTCTTTATTGAAGGATTCTCATGACATGTCTTAAAATACATTTTTACTGTTTATTAAAATCTCATGTTAATATACTAAACATTAAAAATGAGAAAAGATTATTGCTGCACTGCCTCAGGAATGGAGTCACAGAAGGAAAATCCATCAACTGATGGATGGTTCGATCATAATCTGCTTATGCATTAATGAAATTGTTGTGCTGCTTTTAGTATCAGCACAGTTGGTCTTATTCTGACAACTTTTTAGGCCAGCTGGACCTGCTAAAATCTTTGTAGGAAGTGTGAAATGGAGAGAATTTTTTTCACCCAGTAGATTTTTAGACTTGCTGAATATGGTACTTGTAGCAACAAGAATAAGGAAGGATTGTTGTTCATTTCCATTCAGAAATCTATTTCTTCTGTTAATGAGTCATCTTCCAAGAAGCCCTTTTCTGTTTCAGAATACCTTCAGATTAAGACCTTAATATTTAAATTTCACAACCAACAAAATAAGTTCAGGCTTTTGTAAAGAACTCTGCAGCTATATATCATCATGTGCTATGTTACTTATTATGCATTTGAATAAGAGCTCATCTCATTTTTTTAAATTCTGGGCTTTCAAGGGAAAGTTGGCAAGATCTGGGGTGAGAAAGAGACAATAAAAACGTTATTTTCTTTCATATTTAGTAATTTAAAGCCGTAACTGATCATTTTTTCACAACTATTCAAATGATAAAATAGATGATCGTGGGTAAAATAGGCATATAGAAACAAATTTGCATCTCATGGGTAGAAATTTGATTGATCATGTTTCAAGTGTTACACAAAAAGTGAGAGAAGTTGTTTTTCTGCTAGATGAGGACAGACTCTCCAGGAGAAAAAGCATTGTGGACACAGTGTCTCTTCAGGTGGATATTCTGCCTGGCAACAACACAGAGGATAAGGTATGAAAATCCCAGAATATTTTATAGCAGCATCTTGGAGGGAGTGGGGGAATGCAAGTGAAGTTTTTCCAGAAAGTCTAATATCTGATTATTCTAGCATTGTAAATACTTCAAGGGGTTGATTTTTTTTAAGTTGTCTTTGCAGAAATGTGTTGTCAAAGACACTGGTGCTGGTCTTGCTGTATAAAAATGTTAAGTATTTTATCACTGTAGTTTTTTACAGATAGTGCTGCAGAATATGGGGTAGCAATACATATACACACTGAACAACTGATGGTTTATGAGTAAATATTCTGAAATGTTTTATCTGCCTTTTGAGGCAACCAGTAAATTCCTGTATCCGTTCATCATTTGAAGTATTTGAGAAACTTGTTCATCAACATGGGGCTGAGAGATGTAAAACCAGAGAGATGCAAGACTAGTGGTTGACCTGCCGTCTCTGAGAGGGACAGTCAGGCTTTGTGCACCATGGTGTTACAGTATCACTGTTCCCTTCCAGCAGAGTTTAGCACACAGCACTTTAAACTCACAGAAAGGATAAAGTAGCAACAAAAAGTTCATATGTAGGGTACAGGAGCTGATGCTAATTATCCCTTAGGAAGACTGCCTTATAATTAAAATTATCGCACATCTTTTGACACTTCATTTGAAGTATTTCTTAAAATAAATTTCTACTGAATCTTTTTCAAAGTTCTGCTTATTTTTATTAACCAGATTTCTGCTGGCTGCAGTGGAGATTAGCTGTTGAAATTGAGGTGTTTGTACCTCAGATGAAGTACAGATGATTCTTACCTTTGGCATATTCAAGCACAAACTGCCTAAAGACATGAGGCAGAATATGTGGACTTAGTCAAGCTGAGTGCTGTTGCAAAGGAGCAAGCTTCATTTTAGACAGAAGTGATCTATATTTTGCATGATTATTATTATTATTTATTTCTGCTTTGTGCTAATGGTACCTCAGATGATATTATGTGTTCACTTTTGTGCTTTAGCAAGGATACAGATAAAAGTTCAGGAGAAAGAAGAAAAAAAGTATTTGAAAAATAAGGGAGACAATCAGATCTCTAGCTTTCTGAAGAAAGTGAATGGTCCTCGTAGGATTGGGGGTGTTTGACATTAGTATTCATTTTAAGATTGTGTATTATATGTGGTTATATATGATTGAACAACTCTCTTGAAAGTAGAATTAAATGAATGAAGTTTCCACTTCAGATTTCAAGTTATTATGCTGATATTATATCAAGCATCAATATATAGACATTTTTTGAAGTGGTTGTAGTGGTTGTAGATAAATCAAAACCTTTTTATGGGTTCTCAGTTTAATATGGTCTTAATGGGGTCCAGTGTCTTGGATAATTAATTACTGGTTTACCTCTTAAAAAGAAGAATTTTATTAATCAGAAACACAGGAAGCAAAGTATTTCTCCCTTACTTATGATGTTTGTTTACAAAGCAAAGGAAGAACCAATATTTTCCAATTTACTGACTGCACCTTCGTAGCTATATATGAAATCTGGTTCTCTTGCTTTGTAGATTAGTAAGTATAACAATCCATAACTGTCAGCAGAACTAAACTGCAGAAAAAAAGGAGCATAAAGCTTTATGATTGAGAGGATTAGCTACTTACTTAATGGAAATTTTAGAATTAATGATTAATTCACCAAATGTGAATTGTATAAAAGGTGATTATTTCAGAACCTGAATACCCTTGATCTCTAGCCATATCCACAAATATTTGACACAAAGGGTATTTCACTGTTTATTAATTATTCTTTTATATATTCAGAGGTAGAGAATACAATGCTAATGTAGTAAAATGATAGAAAAGTATCATTTACAGCTCCATCTCCTGAAATAACACTTAAGTAAAAAGGAAACAGCTATTTCTGCTGGCTTTTCCCTCTACAATAGCTCAAGCCAATGAATTAAAATATTGAAAGAATTCAGAGTCTTCTGAATTGGATGAAGTAACTTTTTGCTACCTTACAGATCTCTTATCTTAAATCATATTAGACCATTCTAAACAATTAGCGTTTATAAGGAAAAATAAAAGTGCTGCCTATTTACATGTTTGAAGGATTGAAGTGAGGCGGTTCAAGCCAAGGAACCATGTTATATTCAGGTGAACACTGTTCTACCATCTAAGCATTCTCCCCTAATATCATCACAGTGGTTTCACTGTAAATATATTTACTGCTATAGAAACTCTACAGAAACTCCAGGTCTGTAGTGAATTGAAACACGAAGATCCATGAGCTGGAGCTCTTCAGAGAAATATTCGTGCGTCTTTGGTAATTTTGCAGCCCCAAGCAGTTCCTAATGAAGTACATCTGCAGCAAATGGATATTCATATCACTAGATGAACAGATTTTCTCAGTGCATCAGACATAGCTTGTTATGAAGAGCCCTTTAACTTCCGTGTTTATGACATAAGCACCAAATTATTTGGAGCCCATACTGGTACAAAGTTAGACTAAAGCAATAACCATTTTCCACTCTCCACTCTACTGCCATCTCTTTATTTTAGCATCACATTGCTGGTAACTCAACAAGTCTCAGGAACCAGTTGCTGTTATTCACATCAGTTGTTTAAGAACCCAATACTAAGACTTTACAGTATACAAACACTACAGCCTATTCCTGACCCAAAGGAGTGTTCTGCCAGAATTCAAGTCCTTTTCCGAAGTATAGTTGCTATAGAGCATCTTGACTAGAATTTGCAAAGTTTTCCTTCACCTCATTTGATAAAAAATTCCCCACTATTTGCAGTGGCTTTAAAAATGTGAATTAGTGTTCTGTTGTCTGTCACAGAAACTCCAGATAAAGCTATTAGAGACTTGTAAGGCAGAAAAGCCCTGGCCGCTTTGGCCTTCTGTATTTTTCATATTCCTTATTTTTTTGAAGCTTATATGTTATATGTGATGATTAAGGGTTTTGTTTCTTTGTGTTTAGATTGATAATACTGAAGAAATCACCTTTGAAGCTTTGAAGAAAGCCATTGGTAAGACTTATTACAGTTGTGTTTATGCAGAATAGTTCTCAATTACTATGGAATTGCTAGAAAAAAAGGAATGGCCAGAATAACATAATGAAAACATTACATTTGTTTCTCTTCAGCTAGTAAATTTGTTTAAAACTTCAGTTATTTATTTCTAAATTTCTGAAATGATACTTTGATAATGTTAGTGAATTCATTTTCTGAAGTTAATGGGACTCAATGAAAAGCATCTGGAAATGCCTGTCATCTGTTAAATTTGCCTTACAGGCCAAGCCATAAATAACATGAGATTTGCAAGCTATATTGGATGATTATTTATAAAGCAACTTAAATATTTTTTATGTATTAAGATTTTAAGGTCTTCAATGCATTCAGAAAACAGATTGTAAGGTGCACATTGTGGACTTCAAAAACACTCAGATTTTTTAAAAGAACATTTCTGTAACAAGTGACCCAGCTACAAGAACACAGAATTACTCGAATTCCTTATTTCATATTACTATAAGTAATTACTAATTAATGCTGTCTAGTCCACTAAAATCCTGTTCAAAATATGGATTAAACATGGGTGTGTTAAACAATAGACACTGATATTTTAAACAATAATTTAATCTGTCAGTCTTCCAAATGTGCCTAATTCCGCGAGGTACTTAAATTCATTAGATGCTGGAAAGTTCCAGCTGCTTGTAAGTTCACTCAGTCTATGGAGGTTGAACTCACTTTTCCCAAATTCTAATAGAAAATTCTGGCCACCTGTCAGCATGATACCGGGAGGCAGGATGCTTCCTTCTTCTGAGTCTGAACCAGCGTGCACCCAAGTGCAGGCCTGAGTCCAGGCAATAAAGCAAAAGGGAGTATAGATGTACTCATAATTAAAGCACTTAGTAAGAAAGGGGCCAAACTGGGTCCTCAAACCAGCTCCCTGAAATTTTATCTGCATTTCACTAGAGGCAATACCAGATGACACCTTACTTGAGAATGGGTGCATCACTTCAAGCACAGTGCTTTTTCTGCAGTGCACATATGAACGTTTATATCACTTATACTTGATAGGCAAAGATTGCAGTTGTCTCTATTTTTTTATTATTCTTTTAAGATAACAATGGACTTGAAGAACAGGAAAAGGAAAAAAGGCGTCTTGTGATTGAAAAGTTCCAAAAAGCGCCATTTGAAGAAATCGCAGCCCAGTGTGAAACCAAAGTGAGTTTCTGGAAACTGTTATACAGCACTGAAGAAATTGATGTAGGCATTAATGGGGATGTGCTGGCTGCAGGTGATTTATGTTGTGTCACTGCTGCTGTTACTTGTAAAGAAAAAGTTCAGTTCTTTGTTTTGTCTCCACTGTTGTCAATGTTGGGAGATTCCAGTAACTTTAAAGCATGCTTTTGGTTGTTCCTAGACCGTTTGGAAAGGAATGGATATCTCATATATTCTTCACCCTAATGCTTTCCTTGCTATCTTTGAAATCCACATTCACAGTCCGTTCCTATTTCGTTCTGGGATAACTGGAGCAGTATTTACCCCACTATATATTTTGAACAACTAAATGTATTTCAGGTTTGCTAAACTCCTGTCTGCAACAGCAGAATTTGCTATATAATTCCTGGCACTCCAGGACAGGCTCACTCAATCTCAGATGCATCTTCAAGGCTCAGAATGCTTTCAGCAGTGAGAAAACGGGACAGGAATTGCTGCCTAGATTTGCATGTGGCAATGCAGAACACACTCACTGAGTATGGCCTGGCACATTCATCGGAGCTCAGTTCAATATATAGGAGCTAATAATTCAATTTTAATTTTTCTTCCCTAGGCAAACTTACTTCATGACAGACTTGCACAGATACTGGAACTCACCATTCGGTAAGGCTTTATGCAGGAAGAGTGTCATGAGTGAAAAATGAGTTATAAAACAATTGTGGCTACTTTCAGTTGGTTATGTCATGGTGTTCATAAACACATGTAATAGGGAGAAAATAATGGGCTTAACTGTGTGCTGTGGTTGAACCCTGGTAGGCATTTCAGCCTCACATAACCACTGGCTTACCCCTCCTCAGTAGGATGAGAAAGAGAATTGGAAGGGTAAAAGTGGGAAAAAGCATGGGTTGAGATAAGAACAGCTTAATAGGTAAAGCAAAAGTCCCACATGCCAGCAAAGCAAAATAAGAAATTCATTCACTTCCCATGGGTGGGCAGGTGTTTAGCCATCTCCGGGAAATCAGGGCTTGTTGGGAAGACAAATGCCTGAATGTCCTTCCTATCCTACTTCTTTGCTTAAAGCTCTTATTGGTGAGCATGACACCACATGGTCTGGGATATCCCATGGGTCAGTTGGGGTCATCTGTCCCATCTGTGTCTCCTCCCAGCTCCTTGCCTGCTTCCAGCCCTCACACTGGCACAGCAACGTGAGCAGCAAAAAAGGCCTTGATTCTGTGTAAGCTCTGCTCAGCAATAACACAAACATCCCTGTGTTATCAACACTGTTCCCAGCACAAATCTAAAACACAGTCCCAGACCAGCTAATGTAAAAAGAATTCTCAGTCCCAGCCAAAAACAGTACACTGAAAAAAAGTACTCTTCATCACTTTGATTTTCTTCCTATTTTGAATCTTTTTTATAATGAAGACTCTCCAGAAACCATGTCACAGTGTCTCACAGTCTTACAGTATTTCTGTGTCTATCAGTAGTGTTGCAGAATGCTGTTGTTTTCCCATTGCTGCATCTGTTTGAGAATGTAATTAGATACAACCCAAAATAGTACATGGCATTATTACAGAGCTGTGTGCATCCATTGTTCAGAATAAATAGTATTTATTAGCAATAAAATGCATTTGGGTAGTTTTGTAACATCAGTGAAATTGATGATATAGATGAGAATACAAAAATCCCTGGGGCATGGTAATTTCATTAGAATTTCAGGAGGAGGATAAAATACTGTTGGTTGGGGGTGGGGGGATAGTTTACTCTTGTTTCTCAGCAATTAGTGTGTAAAATTATAACAAAGCAATCCATGTAATTATAAATTACATATATTGATTGTGCTTCTCACACAGTCCTCCGCCTAGCCCCTCAGGAACGATGACCATTACTGCTGGACATGCTCATTACCATTCTGTTCCAGTCTATGAGATGAAGTTTCCAGATCTTTGTGTGTATTAAGTGTCTTCTGAAGTCTGCTGGACATTATTTAGAATAGAGTACAATAGAAAGAACAAGATGAGTTTTCAAATTTTATTGTTTACTGTATCTAAACTAAGTAATATAATGATGGACATGAGCCAAATACAGATTACTTTAGCCAAATTCATGAAATTGTCTTGAATTGTTTTCTTCTGTAATATATTGTAAGTTAGGTTTTTCATAGATCATGTTTCATTTTCATATTTGAGTACATGTAAAAGTCAGACATAAAACTTGTCTTGCCATACAGGGGAATATTTCAGTTACTCTAGGAATTTGTGTTGCTGCAAATTCCTTTAATTGGAGATACTGTAACTGAAGAACCTGTTAAATCTTTTTTTTTTCCCTTTTTTTTTGGTTGGTTGGGTTTTTTTCTCATCCCCACCTCAATTCTATGTCTAACTAGAATGCTTTTGCCTTGCTTCATCTCATTAAATGTAACCAGTGGAGCACTACTGTAGCTCCCTTTTGTTCATACTGTCATAGCTAGTCAACTTGTTTGCTTTGAAATATATGGAAAAAAACCAATACCTTACATGTGTTCAAGTACAACAAATGAATTAATGGACACTTGTTAAGTATTTTTTGGATGCATCACATAACATGCTTTTTAGGTAGATATGCCCAGTATATGTCCTGTGTTTCTTGCTAAAAGTTTAATGCTTTGCATAAGAGAGGAGAAATCTCCTCTCAAAGCAAGAAATTGTGCAATATTTTTCGTGTCTTAAGGTGTATGGTTTACAGACTGTACTTTTGAAAACATAGTAGTATTTTACTGTCTGCTTTAGTATAAATACACGAGAGATATATTTAGTATAGCAGAAAATAAACTGAGGGCATTTTAAATAATAATTAATGAAATTATAAATATATTCTATGAGGCATTTCTCTGTAGTTTATTACAGCTTTTTAGTGATATTTAGAAATTGAAAGAAAACTAAATGAAACCATTTAAAGATCAAGAATTTATTACATATATTTTCAAGCAAAAGCATTTTTAGAGATGCATCTCTGTGTTTGTTTTTGTTTCATTTCTCAAAACTTTAAGGTAACTTTCATAGGTTTATGTATCTGAGCATACTATTAAATGTAAATAAAGTAAAAGTGATACAGGAAATCACTGACATTTGATGATAATTGCCAAGACTGTCTTATGACTCACTAAATTCTGCAGGCAAAAAAGAAAAACAGCATTCATTGATGCCATGCATATTAAGTTTGAAGTCCCTTAATCTCTCTGAATCTGACTGAAGCAGCACAAACATGAATGAATGCTCTCAAAAATCTGTAATAAATGTAGACATTTAATTTAGCCAGTGGTTTGCATGAACAACGATCAGGCCGTGAACAAAGTGATCTAACTTCAGTTAGCCCTGCTTTGAGCAGGAGCTTGGTTTAGATGACTTTCAGAAGTCCCAACCTAAATTAATCTTTGATTGCATAACTCTACCATCTGAAGGGTTATCAGCCCAGCTAATTTGCTGACTGTTTGAAGCACTTGCAAACCCACTGTAAAAAGGATTTTAAGTTTTTTGAACTGTAGTTCAGCATTCTGCTGAACTACTTTTAAAAGCCTGATGTGGCATAACATCAGACAAATATCAGCTACTTAAACCTATGAGATGACATGCTGAGACTTTCAGAAGGCATTCACAAAGCTCAAAAGGTAATTGAGACCTTCTTTTCAGTTTAACAGTGCAATCACAGCTGTTAGTGGATGACGAAACAGCCCCTTATCTACAGCATTCCGTTGCGATTTTTACTGCTGCAGCGTGTCAGCCTGATCAGACCACAGTCTACACATAAATAGGACTCTAGCCTTTAGTTTTCATTTTTTTTTTTTTTTAAGGTAAGACTAATAGCTTTTTGGCCTATATAAAAAGTGTAATTTTTTAAACAGTAAATCTAACCTAGGGATACAATGTAAAACATTTCTCCACGCTGTAATTTTTTAAGAATATCACTCGGCACTTTTGTACAAAAAGAAAATAAGGAGTCTAAGTAATAAAGAATGTACTTCTGTTTGCACTTGTGCAGTATGAAGACTATGCTGTAAATACAGGATTGTTTCTGTGATTGAATTCTGTTGCATGAATGCTGCATGTGAAAATAACTAGATTCAGCATTTCATTTTCTGTTCTTTTTATGAAGTATTTTTCATTTATGCTAATGGCAGGTTTCCATGTTTCCAGTGTTCAAATGAGCTTTGTTTGATAAATGCAGGTTTTGTGCAGGGAACAAAGAGCTTATAACACTCTGCGTGTTCACGTGATATTTAATTTCTTCCTTTCTGGAAATTCAGGGAGTCTGTAAGTTGGTAATTGGTTCACTTTGACCTTTCTAGACGTATGGGAGACAGGAGAGACTGTAAAATGTATTGTTTTGGTAGCTATTGTTATAGGTAGCTAATGAATGAAACCAAAAGAATTGAGAATGCTGTTTGTTGTACAGTATGAAGCTGCTATGTTTCACTTCTCTCTTTATGTTCTTCAGACAAGTTGCAGAGCTTTAAAAGCTCCTTATGCAAACTGGTCCTGTTTTATCTGCAACATTTTGTGCACTGTCATAATGGTTATGAATTGGTACCCAGCTGTTTAAGTGTATTCCAGTGCTTTGGGTTCTCTTTCCCATTATGTCATTTTGAAAAAAAATATAGCTTTTGTAGTGGGTCACTTTAAGGTAAATTAAATCTGTGGTAATTTCAAAAGATAGAAATAGCCTGTTGTCCAAAATCACAGTAGGGCTAATTTGTCTGTTGTTCTGATGGTCATATATTCTGTACTGTATGTAATGAACCAGTTTCAATAAATGTAAGAACACACTGTGCAATCTATATTTAAGCAATAAAATAAACCAAAATTTCAAATTATTTTTTTCTAAGGTGTGTCAGTTTATATTTACTGCTCACAGTTAAGATGTCAATGACATCATTTTTAGCATTTAAAATAGAGCTTGTTTTACACACCATTTTACTTGGTTTTGCAAATGTTACAGCACTGCAGCATTATTAAAATACTACATTTATTTACTATTAAACCATTGCTGTTTCTAAGGCCACCAGAATTTGAGAGTGCAGCGATACAAAAATAATTTTCTAAAAGCAAATAAACTTCGAGAAGATAAATAACTTGTGCTTTTCAGGCCTACTTTGCTGGTTAAAAAACCTGTTGGCTTTATAGTGTCAATTCTAGTCACTTACAATTGTGTGAGTTTTCTGCCCCTTGTTTTGGGGGTACAGTCATAAAATAAATCAGACTGGAAGGAACCCAGAGTCCTCCCAAGTGACTGGTGACTCGGAGCTTACCTGCTGCTGTTCCTGCTTCTCCTTGAACCCTGTCCCTACACAGAGTCTGGGGGACCTTGCTGATGGGAAGGCACAGCAGAGGTTGTTCAGTCTGTGCTGGGAGGTTTTCAAAACCCAACTGCATGCAGCCTTGAGGTACCAGGTGTGGCCTCTTAATTGACCCTGTTTTTAGCAGAAACTGTATCACCTCTGAGGTCCCTTTGAGTGCCTCAGCTGTGTGTGTCTGCTCTCCTAAACCACCCACCTCCTTGAGCAGGTGTCCCACATTTTGGAACAGGCTGCCGAGGGAAGCAGTGGAGTCACCATCCCTGGAGGTGTCTCTAAACTGGAGAGACATGGATTTGACTGATGGCCCACTTCATTGGATAAGGAATTGGCTGCATGGTTGCATTCATGACTCAATGTCCAGGTGGAGACCAGTGATGAGTGGCATCCTCAGGTGTTGGTATTGGTACTGACACTTCTTAAACTCTTTGTCAGCGACATGGACAGTGAGATTTGAGTGCAGCCTCAACTAGGTTTCAGCCATCTGTGCCCAAAATCTGTGAAATATATGATGTAAAGTGACTGTGAGAATGAGAGGAGAAAGAAGAAAGCTATGCTCAATGTCTTGATCTGCTTGACATTTTTCTATTATTTTAGCACTGATCTCTGAGAATCAATAAATACAGCTAATCATAGCTAGATTATTTTAAGACTTCTCTTTATCCACACAATTCATGTGATAGTAATTATGGCACAACTTGGGTGTTAAATTCTACCTGAAGTAAGAGATACTGGAAAAAAAAAAACCAAAGGAATTAATGACAACATTGCCTGAATAACAGCATATTTATGTTGTAATTTCTCTGTTACTTGATCGATTCAGATGATCCATCCCTATCTCTGCAATCAGAAAATTCAGCGTTGTTGAGTGAGTATGTGCATGTGTTATTTGTATAACCATGAAGTTAATACTGGTTTCTAATAATTAGCAGAAAGGAGTGAGTTTTTATTTTAAGGTGCAGTGTTCAGAGCAGCAGCACTGCTCTCATCAGAGAAATGAGCTGGTGTTATAATTGCTCAGCAGTGCACTTCATTCACTTGTTTAAAGGCCAGTTTTTCCCATTTCAGCTCATTATCTCACTTTTTCATTGCCGTCTTTATTTAGAAATGCTGTGAAATATAAAATAATTTTTCATCCCTAAGATAAAAGGCTGATGAAAGTTCCAGTGTAATGCAGATCTCATCCTCAGCATAGGGCAAAAATGGGCATTTTGCAGTTGTAGCGTTTTGCTTCAGAACTGAGATGTCCTCTTTCTTTACAGCATAAGGAGGAACTTAATTAAAATCTTGTCTGCAGATAGAATTTCTCACATCACTTGGCTGTCCTCTCTGCCTTCCCTTAAAAAATGTCCTTTTATTCTGTTGTGTTTTTTCACTAGTACTGGTGGTGTAGCCACTGGGATCCAGTGGGATTCACGTGACTAAACACCTTTGGGGGTTTATTTTGGGAGTGTGTGTGGTGGTTTTTTTGCTTTTGTGTTTTGGTTTTTTGGGGATTTTTTGCACTGCACTAATCCTTTGCAGTTTGAATGTAGGAAAAATACTGAGAGGGGAATAGCACCAGCCAGAGGTTTATGCCATATAAACTGCTCATCCAAGAACATTCACTGGAGTTTTCATCTGCAGTTCTCACACCATTCAGTTTGCACAGATCAAATGCTGGAGTTTAGGTAACTGCTGCATGATCTGGAAAAACACAGGTAGCATCTCTGTATCCATCATGAGGATACAGTCATTGGTCTTTAAGGAAAACTTTGGTGACAAAGTTCAGCCCTGTAGAACGAGGTGATACAGAAGAAATCCAGACCTTTCAGAGCATCTGAATCCCTGCGAAGTTTGTAGCAAAATTTTTGTTCTAACAAATGTGAGTCATAGAATCATGGAATGGTTTGGGTTGGAAGGGACTTTTAAAGACTTGTCACAGCCTGATACTATCCCTCTCTCCCTTCAAGTCTGTTTTAAAGCTTGTCAGCCCTGATAGCTCATGAGCAAAAACCTTCTTTCCCCTGTGAGAAAGGCGAATCCCATCTGACACCAGCAGGCCTGGTGCTGTTACCAGAAAACCCCAAAATTCTAGCAGTGACACCAGCCATGGAGACAGATATTAATAGACTGGGTCTGTCTGTTTCTGGAAGGATAGGGCTAAAAATTACCTGTGCTCCACATTCCGTGACCAACCATTCCAAGGTGCTGAAGTCTCTTGATCACCCTTGGATTACACGTCATGACTTCATCGCCCCTCACGTGGAAGAACAGTAATGAGTAATAGTCCAAGGGCCATACCAACCTGGGAAGTTTCCTAGTGATGTCCTTAACTTGGGCCCCAGGGAGGCAAGACACTTCCTAAGAGAAGGGTCTGTCCAGCATTTTGGGCCTTCTCTTCCCCTCAGAAGTGAGTCACACTCAGCTATAGATAGGAATGGAAAAAGGAGCTCATCTTCATGTAATTACTTTAGCTTTCCTTCTGGGTATTTCCTGCTAAGCTCAGTAAAGGAAGAATGTCTGCAAAAGGAGTTGCAGTAGTTACAGATTGGTTTAATTAAAAACCTGAAATACTTAGCCACCATCAGCGAGATTTAATCCGAACCAAGCACACAGTTAACAAAAATCAGTCTGTGATCAGAACAGGTTTTACATAAAAATTAAGTGAAATTATACAGAACACTGTCAAATAATTATTTAGTGTTGTATCTGACCTAGATAGATGGTCTGTAATGCTGACCTCCCTACAGTAATGAGTTAATACAGCCTAACTCTAATACCTAGTCTATGATTACATCATCTGTGTGCTGTGTAAGGCAGCCTGTAGAGGGTAAGGAGGAGTAAGGTACACGGTGGCTGACTGCAAAAGGCTCCGTGCTGCTTCCCAAGCCCATGAAGGTGGCTGGTTATCTGCCTCCACGTCCCACAGTTCTGGAGTTCCCAACGGAACGGCGTGTCCCTCTCTTTCCTCTTCTTAATGGTCTCCGCAGTGGACCCTCCTCTTCACTACTCTCCTCAGAGCTGGAAACACCTGTGCCTGTTTCTGTGCCTATTGGGGGCCTTTCATAAGGGTCACTTTGACAGAAGGCTTTCTCCTCCCGGCACTCCCGCCCATGTGGAAGCTTCAGGCTCTCGTTGAAGAAGGCAGAGGCCATGCACTCGGCTGCCGCCGTGTCGCAAGCACAGAGGAGTTTCTCACATATGCTCCAACCAATGCCTTAAAAAGAAGAGTTTAAGAATTAATGTTTGAAAGAAGTTAAAATTAGCCAATGTGTGATAAAATTTTCAAATCTGCCTCAAATTTTAGTCTCCAAATTCACCTTTAGCCATCTAAATACAAGCCTGACACCAAGGTGCTCGGCAGCAGAAGGTCCAACTGGCTTTAGTTGAATTTGTGAATATAAAGACACAAAGAGCTGACTCCTGTCTGCAATTACAAAATGTCTGAATGTAATTTTCTCAACCTGATCTGGTCACATCATGCACAGTGGTGTAATAATCTTTGCCTCAACTAGGAAAAAAGCTCTAGTTTAAAGTAAATGTTGCAAACTTTTTCTAAACTAAATAATTCTGTCTCCATACTCAGCCCTAGCAGCTCTCAGTCATGGTGGCACTCAGTCTGTCATGCTGATAGACTGTCAGGACATGAGAATTTCCTCTAACACAAACTTACATTTTGGCGTATGATCAATACATAATACTTCAGATCTGGAACTTCTTTCTGCATGACATCCAAGTTTCTTAACTTGTTCCATACAACAGTGATGAGAGAAGCAGCATCTAAAATAAACAGTAGATGTAAATGGAAAATACTTAGACTTCCTGCATCCCAGAGTGCTCACAATTATTTGTAGGTCTTTATTTTCAATGCCCATTAAAACTAAGAAATTTTAGAAATTATAGAAATTTTCATACCATGGATTTTTTTTTCTATAAAGAAGAAAACCCGAACTATTCCTGCTTACCTTCTATACTTGCTCCTACTTTTTTTTCTTCCTTCCTAATTCCTTTGGTGTCACGTGTTTAACAATGCTGTTGTTTTTTAGGGGGGGTTGTTTTAATTTTAAGGCACATAATTACAATTGTGACCATGACCTAATCTGCCATGAGAAGTGTCTTCCAGTAATCAAATCTTGGCTGAAAATATGAAAACTACATCGCGATAGCCAGATCACTAACCTTCATCTAGCCTAATTTTTCATGCATGGGCAGTCTTACTTGTGTGCAAGTGTAGGGAAAAGGTGTGTGCTGTATACCAGGTGCTATATTTAGACCTGATGTGCTCCAGCTTCCACAGAGGGACAGATTTTTATTTGTAAATACAATATTCTCAGAGGAGATGTCTTTACTTTGGTTGAATTCTCTTCATTATTCCTCATTAACAGCCGTGCCATAACAGCACACAGTCAGGCATGGAAGGGCTTTGGGCTGCAGCTCCAGGAGGACTTTGGTCCGGCTCTTCTCTCTTCTGAAGGACAGTGCAGTGTGGGTGGATGTTAACTCTTCATAAATCACTTTCCAAACCACCTGTTAGCCAAGTTTCACTTGTCCTCATCCCTTTTAATATACCCTTCCTTCTGCTCTGCTTACCTGCCATCATTCTCCTTTCTTATTTTGAGTTAGTATGTCCTCTCCAAAATGCTGTCGCAACAGTAGAATGGGTCTTAGTGACATCAGAGTATTTAATGTGTTAACGTATTTAAGTGGATTTTTTTTCCCCAAAATGTGACCTGACTGCTGATACGTAGCTATTCAATGCCCAACAAAAGACGCACTGATCTTTTTTAGTCCTTGGGCACCACGATAATGCCCACAGTTAATGGCAAACAAGAAGAGCCCACACCTGTCCAGTGCATCGGTGGGATGACCTCTTCCCTCTTGGCCACAATAGCAACCATAAGACTCAAATTCCTCTGGGCATCGCTCAGTTAAGCAGAACAGCATTTCTCCAAGCTGGGGCAGCTCCCTCTTCGCTCTTCCACTTCCCCTCTCTTGCAGAAAGGTTAATCGCTCACACACTGTAAAGCAAAGTTGTTATTTGACACATCATGTTTTCACTGCTTGGGGGCTCCCTTGTCATGACAAAAGTGTTTTCAGAGCTGTCAGAAACTTTGAAAGCCAACACTTTATAATCTGTAAATTATTGCTCCAGTCCATGAATTATGGCTCTTAGAATTCTGCTGAGCAAGACAGCGGAAGGATAGGGAAATATTTAAAGGGGAGAGAGATTTCCTCTGAAAATATAATTACAAGTCAAATTGGATTGCAATGAGAATACTTTGCAGTCCTTTGTAATCCTTCATAGCTAAATTTTTCTTCTGAGTATTCAGTGGCTTCTGTCTCAGCTGATTCAGCAAATACCCCTTGTGCTTGCACAGTGATAGCTGGACAATGACCATGTTGTGCTGTATCTTTTTTGGTTTCATTTGAAATATAGTTCAATTCAATCTATAATCCTCCTAGTCCAGATGCAGGAATGATCTGTTGTAGTGCCTGCTGTGGTGCCAAGGTTTTGGCATCACCATGTCCCAATCCTAATGTCTCTGTGGCTCCCCCCACTCAAGAAGAACTGATATTGTGGGAATTATTCCTAAGATTTGAGAGAACACAGTGTTCCATATCAGAAAAACATGTCAAGGGGGACTCTTCTGAGACTTTGCCAGGGAAAGGACTTGAAGGGACTGATTGGTTGGATTGGAGGAGAGAGATGGAGGGCTTCTGTTCCCTCTGCATCCTCCTCGCTCCCATAAATAATCCCATTTTCCCTTCTGCAGCTCTAGACTGACTCCCTGCTTCTTCCAGGGACAACCCTGGCTTACTGCCTCCAAAAGGAAATTCTGCCTATATGCCTGCTTGAGTCTTCACTCTCTCATGTTAATTCACTGAGAATGAACCACAAGGTTCATGCATTGACATGTCCTCTCTAACAGCTGATATTTTACAATCAAATTTTCCACTTTGGTGGAAGATTAGTTTGAGTCTTCATGTCTGCTCTTTTCCAGTTCTGGGGCTGCTTCTCTCCATTGGGAAACCAAACAAGATGGATGGTACAGTCCATGAGTGTGAATCTACAGCAGTGTCAGGTCTGAAATGTCTTGAGATTTCTGGGATCTCTGAGCAGGAATGGGAATAGAATCAGAAATGGTGAGAAAAAGTCTGACTCTGGCAAGACTTGCAAATGGTCAGAATGAGGATCAAGGAAGTTCCTAATATTGCTTCTGCTGTAAAACAAGGTAACTTAAAAATGTGATTAAATTACTGCCTACAAGCAGTAGGAACTGCCTAAAAGCAAGTGGGAACATTCACTGAGCTCATTTTAGATTTTGCACTGTATGAAAAATGTTCTTATAACCTAATAATAAGTAGGTTCTTTAAGTGTTAGTGATAGCACATTGGCAGAAGAGGTTAAACTGACGAAAGGTTTTGCAGATGTCTGCATCTCCTTTCTTATAAATACCAATACATCTGTGCTTATCTAACTGGTTTAGAGTAACTATAATCTCTATATGTAATATATACCTACTTTTAATATAGAGGTAGATGAATATTTTATCAGCTATAATGGGGAAATAACCCCTTATTTACCTTTTCCTGCAGGTTCATTGGGTCCCCTGTCAGACAGTCCTGGTTCCAGAGCTATTGCAGAGGAAGCTATGCTTGGGCCACCCCTTGCAGGACTTGTCTCTGGAGAGGACAGATGCATAGATTAGATTTGTGAAGGTAGAATAAATTCTTCTTTCAGTGATGTGTGCACATTCTGAAGGATAATCAACTGGCAGTCTTCTAAAATTGTTAAATTTGTAGTGGGAGGCTGTTCATTAAATGTTAGTTAAGCTTTCCTTGCCAGTTAAGCTTTCCTTGTCCAGTCAGACTACCCTTTCCAGGGTCAGTCAGTGTTGTGCACCCCGCATTTTATGTAACCTATCCAGATTTAGGGAGAAAATAATGTTAGTCTGCATATCCATGAAAAATGCTGACTCCTCAGATAGCTGTGAACAGGAATAGGGGAGTGCTATAAATTAATTTTTTACTTGCCTTTTTCTTTTGTCCTTGCAGATGTGCCTGTGGAAATCTTCTCGGTGGGGACAATTTTGACTTGCATGGAGTTAATATCTCCTGGGAATGAGGCTGGGGAGGTGGTTATCGCTTCCACTGGGGCCACAGCTGCCATAAATCCATCTGCTTCTGAGCAAGCAGAAACAGGAAAGCAGAAGAAGACATGGAAAATAAACAGCAAGATTTTAATTTTAGATAGCTGGTCAGAATAATATCCTCAGGCAGAACCAGTGGGAATTGATGGTCATAGAGAAAAAACATTCAACAGGAAAATTGGAAAAGCAAAGAGTATCCACACTGGTCATTTCTTCACATTCCTTGCCTTTCAGAAGGAGGGACTGTTGTTAATGATGATCAGTTTAACTGCTGATTTTTTATTTTAATTTTATGTGTACTGAGAAAAAGAGCTGTGCCAGTTGCTGAAAACCATGTTGGTTGCTTCTTAGTCAGCTGTACTGAGAGATAAAGCCCAGGTGAGATGTCATGAGATGTCATTTTCTGAGTAAATTGCTTTAAAAAAAGTGTCTGTTCACCTGAAGGTTCCAAAATGTGGAGCAACATTAGTGAAAGCGGGAAATTATTTGACTGATGCAGAGCTGGCTGACTGAAGGGTTTACTGAGTTGTAAACAAGGAAATACCAAGGGCAAAACGATTTGACATATAAATACATTATTTTCAGGAGATTAGTTTAAAAATTAAATTGGTATATATTTATTGTTGAGCAGGAATGTTTTGTTAAATTTGTGGATACTTAACATCCTTTTTTCTTTCTTTTTAAACCTTCTTTTTTATATAAGCTAGCTTGTAAAAGAAAGCACTGTTATCAAATGGTTTCATTTTTTCTAAATGTCAATATGAAGCATGTGGCATTTCACAAACTAAATACTTTGAAAATACCAGTGAGCTTGAGTTTCAATATTTTAAGAGCTTTTCTTTTGAATTCTTTGGCTGAAATTTTTAATTGGACTAAACCCCAATTCATTAAACTTGTCTCTCTGACGTTCTGGTTTTAGTATGTTTTGAAAATAACCTGTCATAGGACATGAGAACAGATTAGAAGAAATTAAAGTACTGCTAAGAACACAACAAAGCCCATGAAAGGTGGCAGAAAGCGATCAATAGTCACACACTAGTTTTGATGGCTCAGCAAGATGCACATTTTATACCACTGAGGCAGTGATGTGTTGAAATGAAAGCGATTCTTGCTAGATTTAGAAAATAAACCCAGAGTTTGGGAAGTTCTGCACAAAGAATAAATGTTACAAATAATCTCCTGGGAGCTGTGCAGACCTGGAACACAATACACAGATTTTCTGATACATTCAAATTAAGGGGGAGAACATTTAGTAATTTTCACCAGTGTTTGTACAGTAATGCCAAATTTCTGCACTGAGGTGGGAGACAGGATACTGCTCAGTGTAATCAGAGTCAAAAAATGATTACTTTCTACTCTCCATATGCGGTGTACCTTGACATTTTTCTGGTGCATTTCATTCTGCCTGGATAATCCTTTCTACACAGAGAGGGCCACAGAAAAGTTCCAAGTCTACCAAGGTGCTCCATTTTTAGCTGTACCTACTGGTATGGCTGTGCTTGAAGCACAGACACCTGTGAAAGTTGAAACAGGTTTTGGACTAGTAAAGAATTTGATGAAATTATCTATAATAAAGGAGGAGGCAAAATCAAAGTGAACCCTTCTGGCAGCAGATGCTATGAATGTAATTTACAGCACCAACCATTACATCTGAAAACCTTATGTGAAGAGGTTTTCAGAAATACTTGGGTGAGGAGTGCAAATGAGTGGCTGGAGGCAAGAAACAGCTAGTGCTTCTCAGTCTGGTTTTATTGTTTGTGTATCTGCTATCTGACCCCGATCTAAATTTGATTCTCTGGCAGCCCTGTTGTCACCATGCCCAGGGTTTTAACTGTGATGCTTTTAGAGAAAGAATTGCTGTGTCAGTCAAAGAAAGAGGAAAGCTGAGGGCCACTGACCTTTTATCGACGGGATGGGAGGAGCAGGAGCTGTTCCTCTGTGGTCCCTCATGGTTACTGTACAAAAAACAGAGGCATGGTGGTAGTGACCTACCTGCTACATTTCTGCTGTGCATTTCTGGAGTGACTACTCCTGAATGCATTGTAAAGCTTAAACAAACATCACTATTAGCATGGTTTTATAAAGAGGGTAATTAGGAGAAAGGAAGTGGTTTGCTGAAGGATGTGCGAGTCAGCAGAAGTAGTAGAGGTGTTATCCAGAAATCCTGTGCTGCAGATTTTTGACTGTGACACCACAGAGCTTCATAAATGAAAATCCAACTTCACCTTGAGTCAAGACCACCAAATTTTTAATAGAAGTTTAATCAGATTCTTACCTCTGGCTTTGGGAGTCACCAAGATCATTTCACTGGGCTCAAAAGAAATCACTGTTGAAGATAGAAAATGTAAACTCAGAAAACAAGTTGCCAGCACAGACTCTTATGAATAGTTGCTAAGTGATTATTCTGAAAACAGGAAGACCCAGGCATGTCATGGAGAGAGATTTGCCTATTTTTTTCAGCGGTGTATTGATTGTTGTAGACAAAGTGATATTGATAAAATAATCTCATTGCTGCATGCAAATAATGTACTTTGCACTAACATAGGATTATGATTCTATGAAAGAAGCAGCATAAATATGACTGAAGTGGGAAATTCAAAATGAAGTCCATTTGACACACAAATAGACTAAACAGGATTAGGTCTGAAATCCCACTGTTGTGCACAGAAAGATGCCACCTTGTGAACACCTCGTGTTTGCCTGCACAGATATGGGCGGGCAGCTATAAGGCCAAATAACTCCCTAACCTCTAATTTATTTCTTTACCTGATAAAATGAATATA
Source organism: Pipra filicauda (assembly GCF_003945595.2). Classification (NCBI taxonomy): domain Eukaryota; kingdom Metazoa; phylum Chordata; class Aves; order Passeriformes; family Pipridae; genus Pipra; species Pipra filicauda. Next base: position 558,088 of record NW_024104360.1, read on the forward strand.
ATTTATCAGTTACCTTTTGACAAATTAGAAGCATGGCTATCAAATGATCCAAAAAATCATCTCTGCCTCTTTTTGTGTGTTGTTAGGGCTTTGGGATGTGAAGAAGAATGCCTTTGCCTTTGAATGAGTTTCTGAGTGATATTTAACTTGTGTTTAATGCATCTTCCAGAGTTGTCAAAGTGGAAGCTCCTTTGGGCTTGAACGAGGAGAATTAAATGGTAGGTGGTTCTCCAAATGTCTCCTTCAAAGTCTGACTAGGTATGTTATCTGTGATACATTTTCAGCTTTCTAAAATTCCTAGTACAGGTTTTTATCCCTTGGTAATATTTTGAGCCTTATGTTGGACTTATACCTCTTTAGAGAGCATGAGTAATTGTTTTTCAGGAAGTAAAAGATTGCTGCAGATGTGCAAATACAGGTGCTCTTGCTCCTTCAGGAGTTCTCAGTTTTCTATTACCAAGCTTCCCAGAAGCAGCTAGAAAAACATGGACCAAAACTGGAGCTGTTGCTAGGTGAAAATGAGAAATATCTGGTAAAAAAACTACTTTGATAATACAAGAGAGATATGAAGGAACAGCCAGCACTTACACTCAGCCTTTTCGAGTACACACACTTATGCCTGTGCTGTTTTTTTAAAAAATAATAGAAAAAATAACCCTTTAAAAGTCAGAAGTGTTGTTTCTTAAAAAAAAAAAAAAAAGTAAGATTCTGTATGGTTTTCATTATTCCAAATTGACACTTAGGGCAGTGGCTCACAGAGAGGAGCACACTACACCTTGAAACCAGGTTCTGAAGTTCTAAAAAAATGCGACTTTCCACCTCTCCCCAGGCAACCAAGTCTAGTGGAAGGTGTCCCTGCACACAGCAGGGGCATTGGAACCATCTGATCTTCAAGGTCCCTTCCAACCCAAACCATTCTGTGATTTTCTGAGTTAAGCAGTGGCTTGGTTGTACCCACCCAGTGCTCATATGCTTGGCAGATAGGGGGTCTCTGAACATGGCAGTGGGGCTTTGCTTGTGAAGGAGCCTCATAGCAAGAGTTCAGCAGCTAAACTGGGCAATGGCTGGTCTAAGACCTGTCTCCTTCTCTATTTCCTGCCTGCAGGACTTGGCCCTCATTTATCAGGTGTGCCCTCCCAGAGGTACCAAGGGCTCTGGGTGACTTCTGTCCCTGGCCTCTCGTGTTGCAGTGCTCACCATGCAGGCAGGAAGAGAGTAGTTTTCTCATACTGTATGTAGTGGGGGAAAAAAAGTTTTCCCGCTGGAGTTAAAAAAAATGGTAACCCCCCCCAGGGGGTGGTGACCCTTGGGGTTGAGCCAATGAGTGCTCCTGCAAGATATAAACATATCAACAGCCAGACTGGAAAAGAAGGGTAGTTGTTGTTGTTGAAGTGGCCATGTTGTAGAGCCACAAGGAAGGGGCCCAGAGGCCCGTTGGGGGGCTAGACCCCCCCAGCCCCAGCTGGGGGGCTGCAGGAACTTGGACAGTGGTAAACTGGACTGAGATCTGTAGCTAGAAAGCTGAAAGAGTTTTCTTCATCGTGAGTGGGCAGACGGAGCAGCGGCAGAAACAGCACTGACCGGAGAACAGTGGCAGAGAGCCAGAAGGAGATAAGGAGCAGCAGAGACGGCATGCAGCTAAGGAAGACACAGAGATCTCTAATGGAGAGAGAGAGCAGAACTAAGCCCTACAGAGACAAAGTTTGGGGTAAGAACTAAAACAAACCCCCCAAAACCCTTTTGTGACCTCTCCTAAGTGGAGGGGGTGCACTCCTACTGGATGGAAGTCCTAAAATGCAGCATGCACCGGAGAGAGGAGCTGAGAAGCTCAAAGATGTCCCGGAACTGGACTGGGATGGCCAGATGGAATGTGGAGGGGGTGACTTTGCCCTCCCCGCCACTGTTGCTGCTAAGCTAACAGCCTGAGACAGAGCACGGGAGCTCTGCAAGGGAGCTTGAATCCCCTGAGGACAGGGACCGTCACGAAGACTCCTGCACTTCGTGATATGACGTGGTGAAGCGACCTTTGTCCTGGTGAACGCAGCCCACGGAAGAGAAAGACCCTTGCTTGAAGTCGAAGGGCTGAGAGGGGCTTGGAGACCCTCCTCGTGTGTAATGGAAAGAGATCCAGCTACAGCTGCTGCATGGAAGATAGAAGAGAGACTGCTGCCCTAGAGAGACTGCTACTCAAAGAGTGGAAAGGATCTTTCCTTTTCCCTTCTGGACTTTTATTGGAGGGAGAAAAGATTGATCCATTGTAAATACTGATTTATCATAGGAAAGATAGTTAAGATTATGTATATGATGTATTGTGATATTTATTTGTACAGTCATTGTAATATAATCCCCTTTCCCCCCATACTGAGTCTTGTGTGGTGTCTGGAAAACCCATCTCACACTGGCTGAGATGTGGGGAGGGGAGCTTGGACTCAAGAATTGGATTTTGGGGGTCTCAAACTACAACACTGCAGCAATGAGTTTTTGCAAGCATAGACTCCTCAATAAGACAAACATTGATTGTAGCAGGAAAAAAAATGAAGACTGTCACAAGAACCACTTGGTCTCGTGGTTTAGGGACTCACCCAGGAGGCACCAGAGTGAGAAGAGTTCAACCTGGATCTCTGCATTACAAATAAATAAATCACCAAACTGCTGCCTCATTGCCACAAACCATGTTCAGTCTTTCCTCTTGCTCTTGCTTGATCTTGTGGAATTAAACAAACATCTCTTTAAAGACAAGAAATATGCAAATAGCTGTGGGTCCAGTGGCTGGCACCCACACAGCACGTCTCTGCCAAACAGCTCACCTGCTCCAGCCTGTGTTCCCAGGGGAAAAAAAGGCTGTTTGTGAAAACAGATTTTGTTGCAGAGTGCTCATTCTCAGCTCTTGGGAAACTTACTGTAAACACTGGTTAAACACATTACATGCACAAATTGAAAAATTGCACCTTCCCATTCAGTCTTGAATTCAATCACCAAAACATTGTATCTGCTTCTACATCAGTCCTTTTAGAAGGGCAGAAAGAAAGTGAACAGCTTGTATTCTTTCAGCTTTTGGGAGCTGAAAACAGAGCTTCTTGCACTCTAAGTTGCAAACCTTCTTCCACAGATGCAGTCACTGTCCATGTTTCATCAGTCCCACGATGAAGGAGCTCTGCAAAAGGAAAAGCATTGTTAACTCCAGAGACTCATGGCTTAGGATGCTCCTTAGACTGGATCTTGGCATAACATGATAAGAGTAATCAAAAGAGAATTTATTTCTAAATATTATTATTGTCCTTTTTGTGCAGTTATTTTATGATATAAATATAGAAAATATAAACCTAATTATTTAAAATTACAGTAGCAGTATTAAAATTCTGATTTAGTACTTATACCATGCTGATACTAAATTCTACTCAGCAACATAGAGTACAATAATAAAAAATAATCTCAAAGAGTTTCAACATAAAAAAAATAGGAATTGGCTAGCAATCACCATTCTTTAAATTCCTGTTTCAGCAGGTTATTTTTCTGAGTATAAATTGGTCTCAATTTAATATGTTCCAGACAAAGAATTATAGAGATGACCTACCTTCTGTATGACGTGTTGTCAGCTCTCTGTTGCTGATTGTTTCTGAAAAAGAGAAAGGTCTGTCATAAAGTGTGAGAAGGGGATTTGTCACTGTTTGATCTGAATAAGTCAGGCATTCATTGAATATATTCCTATTAAAACAAAGGTTTAGTCAAACACATACCCATTTTACTAAAATTTTTCTCTGTAATAAAGAATCTACCAAAATCCTTTTCCTGTAAATTTACCAGATAGGATTTTTTCCCCCCAAAATCTGAACTGAACAGAATAGCTACACAGAAGGATAATAACATGACTGAATACTAAATAAAAATATTTAATTAAAAGGCTTTTTTTTCATATCAAGAAATATAATCGAGAACCTAAAATCAGTGGAGGTATCCAGGACCTAAAAATTAATCCATCTTTATCAGCAGTGGTAAAACCAGCATGATTTTCCTGTTAGCACCTAACAATTTCCCCTTTATTTGCAGTGTCTGGGAACTACCATACTGTACATTAGGGCCATCTGATCCCAGTGAAAGATTAATGTCTTAAAAAAAAAAAAAACAACAACAACCCCCCAAAAAACAACCTGGCTTCCATGCAACTTGCCTGGGGCATTTTCTTCTCCCTTGACCTACTCAGGAGGGGATGCACACATCCAGAGCATGACATAGAGGTGTATGCCTGATCTCAGCACCGAGGTCTGTGACTATGAGCCAAAAGGATTAGAAAAGCTAACGTTGCTTTTTCCCATCTCCCTCAGTTTGGGAGTCCAAAGGTCCTCCCCCTGCCATGCTCCAATTGCAATCCATAGGAATGAAGTTTTTAATCCAGCCCTGCTCCCACAGGACAGGTATTTGGTCTCGCAAGGCTGTAATTTCAGCTACAGAGCTGGGATCAGTGTATGACAGTGGACATAAACATCCCCTTCACCTTTAGCAGGGATTTTTCCTTCCAAAATGGAAACCAAGTAACTGACCAGAATAAGCCTGTTTCTCACTTTTCCAGTTAGTTTTTGCATGGTTCAAGGGAAGATTTTGGCCAGCAATATCTTTAGCATTCCTGCTAGTGACCTCATCACACATATCACTCATTCATTCCAGCTGCAAAAAGCCTCACAAGGCTGACAGGACCTTCCTGAAGAAAAAAATTTCTTCATATCTAACTGGAACTTCCCTGTTGTAGTTGTGTGTCTTGCCTCTTGTCCTGTCCCTATGCACCTCCAGGAAGAGTCTGGCTCCATCTTCTCTCCACACCTCACTAAGTACTGAGGATAGCAAAAACATCTCCCCCTAGCCTCCTTCTCTTTCATCATGAGTTTCAGCCCCCTCCCCATCCCAGTAACCTCTCCTGGACCTGCTCCAGGACAGCAATTAGTCTGCTGCCTTCTCCTCTCCTGATATTCACTTGAGTAGCAGTAAATGGGCAGGACACATGAAACTGAGAACAGGACAGACTGCCAGGTTTATGGCAGGAAAGCACCCAGCTACAGCTTCATTCTCCTTGGGTCAGATTCGATACTGGCAGACAAACTGGCAGGAGGAGGCAGTGGATCAGATCCTTATTATTACCTGTAATTGGAGATGGACAGAAGGAGACATCCAGCCCATTCAGGGAAGAGTTAATATGTGCATTCACAAGGCATTCAATGGCATCTTTGTCACAGGTGCAGAGGAACTGTTCACAGGGATCCCCAGACTCTGGAAATAAAACAAAAATCCAAACAAGGCACTATTGAAAAACATTTTCCACCTTCTTTTTCCTCCCTGTAAGGTTTGTGCCTGTATTCATTAGTGCAAACCTATTTATACTGAGCTTCTCCATGCCAAACACAGTCAAGTTTCATAGTCCAACACTGGTTTTGAAACACAAACCAATGAAGTCTGGCATGCCTGGCAAAAAGATTATTGCCTCTCTGGTTCATTTATAAAAATCAGACTTGACGCCTCAGAAGAGAATTGTTTTTCAGGTCTCTACTCCGCATCTGCTGCATTTCTGTTGTGCAGAGACATCTCAAGCAGTGTTTAGTGGTCCTGAAAAGTCAGGGAAACCTCAGGGAGAGGCTGCCTGTTGCAGGAGCCCTGGCAAGCCCTGGTGGTTTCTGTTTAATTTGTCTATGACTTTTGGTAGATAGACCAGAATGCACTTCTGGTCATAGTGAGGCTCCAGTGTTAGCTCTTGTGACAGGTTAATCTCACCACAGGTCAGGTTTTCAGTAGAGCAGCTGACATCTGTAGAAATCTTTGATGGGTCCCATGTGCACTCCATCTCCAGTGCTTCCTCGTAGCATTTGCGGTGCTGGAAGCAGCATCTTAAGAATGAAATAACAGAGAGTTCTCACAATTTAGTTTCAGTTTGAAGTCAGACTGTAATGCTGCCATGTTGCTCTTGCACAACAATGCAAAAGGTGCTAAAGGAGAAAAGGGGGATCCATGGTGTGATCCCCAGACAAAAGAAAGGCTGGGTACTGCTTTTCTCTGAGTGAAAGTAGTCGGATAAAGATATCTGGATTCAGCACTGAGTTGTGGGAGCGGGTCTGCGTGCTGTGTGTGACCACGCATTTCTGTCCTGCTGTGGTACTGAGCTGACAAGGAGTCTACAGGCAGCTTAAATAAGAAATCCACTGTCAGTGCCCAAATACTTCCCCCCAGCACCGTCACCTCACTGACAAACATTGTCCCATGGCTCGACTCTAGCGGTCTTGGATGCAGTCCTGTCCCAACCTTTCCCACTGCAAATTTGGAGAACTACTCTGAACCTGGCACTCATGGAGGGTTAATGGCTTTGCAATGCCCTGTGTCTCATTGGGACTGCATAAATACAGGTACTGTCATCCTCTATTTCTTTTACTTCTATGCAACAATTAGAATTAAAATGCACCACTTATCCACAGGAAAGGGCCACAAAATAATTTTCTCACACTGGAGTGAAGCAGCTTTCTCCTACCTCCACACAACACAGGCAGTCAGAAACCTTGTGTTTTCCTACACAGTTGCTGTCCTGCAAACCTCAAATGCCTGCATGGCCACTATAGCTGTGAATAGCAATAAAAATTCCAGTAAAACAACAAGGTCTTCATCAATCCTCTCTTCACCTGTTTGCACAGATAAATCATCTGCTTTTATATAATAGCAGCATCTGTGTACACTGACATCAGCTGTAAATGAAACACCAGTAAAAGACTGAAGTCATAATTTAACCCATGTAAAATTGTTGTATAGATTAAACAGAAGTTTGCTGTTAGATTGAGATTGAAATATCCTCATTTCAGAGAAAGGGACTCAGCATATGGGTCTGTTATTGAATTGCCATTGGCCTGGACCATGCCAAGTGTAACGACAACGTGAACACCCACATCCAGCAGCTGCTGCCAGGAAGGGTGAACTTGTGATCACAAAGTAAGGAGTTGCATTTAGTTAAGCTCACATGGGATTTTTGTTAAAGGCACAGTGAAACATGTTATTACACATCACCCACAGCTCTGAGGCACCAGGGGACAAAACAGTCCCGCGGTGATTAGAGCACAGAGCAAACACCTGTCCCTTGCCAGGCTCCCTTCTAGGCTATAAGTGCACTTTCTCACTTTCTATATTTAGAAAACATTTAATATTTAATCACTTACTATATTGATAAATCATGGTTACAATATTTAATTTGTCCTCACAACCAGGGGAGTCCAAATAATGTAGCTAACAAATGAAATAGCATTCAGCAGAGAGGCCCTGGTGGCTCCTCTGCACCACAAATTCTACCGTGCCTTGTTTCAGAGGTGAGGCTGAAGTTTGTGAGCTCCATCAGGAACAGGGTCTTAAGGATCTAGCTGATGACATGTCTCAAAACACTCCTGTCTCTGCCTGAGGTCTAGTGATGTGTTAGCATTTGAAAGCTCCTCTAGCTGCATAATTAGTCTAATACAAGCTCCATGCAGTTCTTGTTTGTTTAGAGTATCACAATTACATCAACACTTACTGCACCAGTTAATCTGAAAATTTACTTACTTTGCCTTTGTAAGCAGGAGATTGTAAGGCATGGATTGTCCCCTGGTCATGCTTCTTTTTCATGTGGACTATGGAGGTAGACTAGGCTCCTAATTTAGATATGACAATTAACTACTCTGGGAAATAGGAAAGGGTTGGGTTTATAGGCACTAAGGCACTTTCTAATGCCTTAAAAACCTGCAGTGAGGTGTTCAGCCCTTTCCTGTGGAACAGAAATGACAGGGACAAAACCCAAGGATTGCTAAACTAGTTTTTAAGAAATAAGTTAGTGAAAAAAGTTGCAGCACTTTGGGAACTGTCTCTGGGACAAACACATAACAGCCACTGGTTTGGAGGCTCTCTTGAGCCAAGGGCACATCTGTGTCAGTGGCAAAGCAATAGTCAGTCCCCGTTCGCTGCACACGGCAGTGAGATTTCTGTGCTGCTAAGAATACCTCACCCTGGGGCTGGAAACCAATTTGTAAACACAAACTGACTCTGTGGATGTTTCTCAGGACAAACCTGCTGATGGATGGTTCTGTAGTTTCTGGTTTTATGCTGGTCTACATTAAAATAAAGCTGAGTGAAGCAAAAGCCCAGGTGCTCAGCTCTTTGGGTATCAATCCATTGAACTGACTCGAGCTTTCATTTCAGGATGTCATCACAATTGTTCAGAAAACCTTTCGTAGAGAAGTTCCATGGCTGTTTTCCAGCAGCAGAGTTAGATCTCCATTCTCCCAGCCATCCCATGCTGCAAAGTGGATGGATTAATTTTCATCTAGCTATAGGCATCAGCCTTTTCTGAGCCATTGCTGTCTTCATGCAGGGAATTAATACATTATATTGTTGGAAACACTTTTTTCTGCAAACACATAAATGTATCTTGATTCTCTTTGAATTTCCTTTTAACCCCCCTGCTGACGTAAGTGAACAATGATCTGATTGTCCTGGCCCAAGCTTACATTTTTTCTCACCAGCCCAGTCAGTCTGGGGCAATGTCCCTCTAAAGCACAGAGTGGAGTTTGGATGGTTTTTTTCCTGGTGCATGGTACTGAGAAGAAACATTGAGCTACATTGCTCTTCTCTGGCCTTGATGCTTTCATGTCTTACAACCTTGTCGTGTACAAAGGCACTCAGGGCATGATCTACTTAAGCTCCTTACGCCACCTAAAGTCATACTTAGCTGTAACCTGATTCTGCTGATGCCTAAATCCCCCTCAGATGCCAAGATTTTTATTAGAGTCCACTATGAACTTAGATTGCTGGTTTATTACACAGCCCCCAATACCAACAGTTTGGTAAAACTGCAAACCCACCAAACTGCTCAGATTAGAGCTCCCCCACTCTCTTTATTAACAGGGCCTCCAGTTTTTGTCACTGATTTACTTGTTCTGGAGAATTCCCCAGTACCAAGGGATGAATGAGGTTTTGTTCACAAAGGTCTGTTCCCAAGCCGTGCTCTGAGGCAACTGGCACGAGCTGTTGGCCCAGCAAAGCAGACAGTGCTCACCAGCAGGTAGGAATAACACAGGAAGGGCTGATATACCAGACTTGAAGTTATCTTTCGTTGGTCATATCAGACATTCCAGTGGCGAGTGATGATTAATTAAACAGAGCCAGATGGTGTGGGTCTTATTTACTCCCAAATAATTTTTTTTTTTTTCACAACTGTCTTGAAAACATTTACACTCGTGTTATGCTTTGGATAATCAGAGCATGAGGGCATTTAGAGACAGTCAGGGCAGAAAAGGACATCTCATGGATATGACTTACTCATCAACTTCATCCACGGGGAGCCCTTCCATCTCAAACCTGCAAGAGCAACCATAGTCTTCAAAATCCCTGGGGCAAAACCCAGTAACACACTTCATCTTGTTCACAAAGTTGAGAAGGGCAGGGAAGTTAGTGAAGATGGACTGTAACCAGGTGAAGTGAGAACCCAGGCAGTCTGGAAAGGGAACAGTCATAAAACACATGGTAAATGGAGGTGAGCCAGGAGTGGGTCATTCACATGAACATGAAGCCTAAACAAGGCAGTAACACAGGGACATTGAGCAGTGCTTGGCACTCAGCAGTATTTAGTATTACAGTAGTCTTTGGGGAAATCTACAGCTTCAAAAACTCCTGTTTCTTCTCAGTAAGCATATAAAAGCAAACTCTACAGGATTTCTGTTCAGTGCTCAAGTACAACTGGAACACATACTTACCAAAAAATAATGCAACACTTTCCACATTTTGAAAGACTCCGTTGAAGAGTGTGGCATTATCTAAATGAAAAAAATAAACAAACTACACTTATTTTTAAGAAAAGTAAATGACAGTAACTGTCTCTAGATTGTCCCTGGTCTTGCTTCAGGTGTTAAACCATTCTGAGATGAGTTCCCAGCTATTTGCTCACAGTCCACTTCCCTGCAATGCTTCTGGAGGAGGAGGGATTCCCCACTGCCATGCAAGAACACAGAAAGTATAGTTTAAACCATTCTTACTCAAGATTCTCTCAGGCGTGTTAAGAAGCTCTGGCAGGAATGCTGGTGGCTCCAGGTCTTGGCCACCTATCTCAGCAAACAAATTTCAGAAGAAAAAGGTTTTTAAAAGAAAAAACACAACAACACAGTAAACCAGCAACATATATTTCATTATGACACATACCCTGAAGGAATTTTGAACACCTTCCTGCACTGACAAGCTGATTTATCAAAGCCATGAAGCACTTGCTCAGCTCCACCCACACCCAGGAAAGCCCAGAAGCAAGAGGTAAGTCACATCCACTTCAGCTCAAAAACCAGTCTTTATTAGACAGGTATTGCTGTTGAGGGTGTGCTAACCTTTGTCTTCCTGTGCTCACCTGAACATTAGCCCTTACTGGGATAAATCAGGAGAATTATTTAAAACTATTTTAGTGCCCAACTATGCCCCAAATATTTCTACTCTGTAAACCTGTGCTCTTATTTGAAGCAAGGTTATCTGAAGACAAGTTGTTTGGTTTTTCTGAGTCTTGTTGGCTATTACCTTATTGCCTCATTGCCTCTCTTCCTATCACTATTTATTTATTCATAAAGTTAATTTTCTCTTTTTCTTTTTGAGGATGCTGTGGTATATTTGGTATATTTTCAACACTTTCATTTTTTTTCTGTTTGCCAAGTCTTGAATTAGAGTGAAATCTAATACTTGTTATTTCCCTTCCCATTTTCTAACCTGTTCTTTTCCTCTGGATGATTTTAGAAGAAAATGTGCTACTTTGGTTTTATTTAAATTTAGCTTTTCTTTAAAAAACATAGTAAGTCAAGGGTATTTACTGTCTCAAGAATCTAAAAACTGAAAATTAAAAAAAACCATAATGTTAAATATATGGCATATCTTATGTCTCAGAATAACTGGCATTAGGAAAGCTGTCCTTTTTCTCTACAAAAGATTCTGGGAAAGAGTTCTCTTGCTCATCTGTTACATTTTCCTGCCATAAATATAGGTGGAAGAGAGTAAAGCAGAGTAGTGGCTTTTTAGGTGTAAAGCTTAACTGCATGTTTAGCAAAGGATTAGGAAAAAATAGGATTTTTTTTTTTAATCACATATAAGGGCTTTCTCAGGATGCCCACAACTTTTGTGGCATGAACAAGATGTTCATGGTAACAATCCAGCAATTCATTTCTCAAGTTCAGTTGCAAGATATGGATAGGGGATTGAGTGAGGCAGAAAGAGGTGCTACCTCTTGTGTTATTCTTTTCCTGAAAGCCTTAGTCACAAGAAGCTTTCAGATACACAGTAATTTGTCAGAAATGTCCATCATTGCAGCAGATCCAAGGGGAAAAAATTGCTTTCCACAATCCAGAAAAGGTCTCCCGATAAAGGCTGTCCTTTTCACAGAACTGGAACAAGTCTGTTGAAAGCTTGATGGCCATAAGGAATTTAGATTCAAGAAAAATAATGGCATGATTTTCAAAAACAGCATTGAATGCTATATTTGTATATATGCTTGCTAAAGAAAAACTGACCCTTATTTTCAGGCTTAAAACCTGTATTTCCTCTGCAATGACAAATATCCTTCCTCTGAGCTGTGTTCTACCGAGTGCATCTAGGGCCAGGTTTGCATAACACCATGGCTCAAACACAGTGTCCGTTGATGAACAGCCATGATCATTTAGTCTTTTCAGCAAAACTTTGAAAAACATGAAAATCCCATTCATTTGAAATGCATCAGAAGAGAAAATTGATGGAGCCATATTCCAGGGCTGCTGGAAGCTGTGATTGCTCCAGTATCCTTCACTTGCACTTAGTTCTTCTCAGCAAACTGAACTGTACACACAGTTAACACATAAATGTTTGAAGTTCCCCCTGGAAAAGAATCTCTGCCACAAGGGCAGCATCTTGGTAAACCATTGGCTATTCTAATCCTCTCATTACAAAGAACAATATTTCCAATTGTCACTAAGTCAAGATCAACGAACCAATGTTTGCTAAGAAGATTGCTCACTTTTGTTTAAATTGGGGGGGGCGGAGGGGGGGGAGGAACAAAGAGAAAATACTTTCTGGATTAATTATTCTCTTTTCTTCTTTTGGTAACATGTATTTGGAGCTACTGGTCCTATATCATTCCCTGTACAGCCAGTGAAAGGTTGCACTATAAAACTCAATCCTCTAAATCTCAGAAGACCCTGAGGATGTCAGCTTCCCTCACCTTTCTCTAAAATCTGCTAAAAACTTGGCACATATTCTGAGACTTGTGTCCTACATCAGCTCTTGGGCTTTCCCTTTGTATATGTTATCCATGGAATTTCTTTCAACATTCAGTTACGTGTAAAATTGTTTCTGCATCTGTGACTTTCCTAGTCTGACAAGAGTTTTCTGAAGTGTTGCCTGAAAAAAAGTCCATCAAAAAACCATCAGTGTACCTCCAGTTTTGTTTTGGGTTTTTTTGCAATTGTGGCTCATTAAAATGTCATAATACAGGGCACAGGTACAGTCATTATAATCCTTGGGGAGAAGAAATATCGATTGTGCCAGGAAAAGTCAGGGTGCATCAAACCCAACCTATTTGATTTATTCAAGGTAAATCACATTAACTCCTCTCAAAGATGCTACTTCATGTACGGATATTTGCTTCAGTCTCAAAGCAGAGATCAGCAAAATAGATCCCACACAAATATAAATCAATTATCCTCTCCAAACCTAAACATGGTAACATTTTAAATCTTTGTGCTTAGATTGTGCTTAGCTGGGCGAAAAGAATCTAAACACTGTTGCACAACCTTTTGAGGTTTCTGGGGTCTCTTTCAAATGTTATGTGAGAAAAATTTATGAGTGACCAGATATTTTTGAGTGCACTATCAACATAAAAAATTAATAAAATTTAAACATTTTATTAAAAAATTCTATTAAAAATTTAAAATAATTTTTTAAAATTAATAAATGGTACAGGTATTTTAGCATTCTCTATCACTGCAGTGGGAAATGTAAATATTCTCACTGATTTCTCTCCATATAGGGGAGACTTAGAGTTCAGCTTCATCAATATATTTTACCCTGTGTGGTTTCTTGTGTTAGATCCAGGGTTTTTTTTGAATTCCAATGCAAGCAACACTCAGAAGAGAGGCAACTGGTGAAGCTGAAGTAGGTCAGTGCAGAGTTTGTCCTGAGCTTTTTTTTTCCCTTTAGAAATAACCCCGTGGATTGACCAGAAATGATGTTAGACCTTCTAAGAGTCCTTCTTTTCACAACTCTTGCTGACATTCATACACAGTGCAGGGACTGCAGAAATTTGAGATGTTCCCCCATCCCTGTCTCTGGGATGTTCATTCAATCATAACAATAAAATCTAATGAGTCACATGAAGAAAAAAATCCTATTCATAGTAAAATTTGAAAGAGGAGCTTTATGTGAACAGAGGTTATATTTCAGGATGCACTGAGTAGTTTGGAGAATTAAGACAATACACGTGTACTTAATGAGTAGAATCTCTGTATATGTAACCTGCAATTTTTGGAGTCTAAAAGATTTAAATAGACCAAGTGCTAGCAAAGGGAAGTAGCAATTTTTTGGTTATATTTTTAACCCCACTAAATATCTCTTGCTTCACTAGATGTCCTGAGAAAAATATTTTTATAAGTACTTCATAAATAAACCTATTTAAGTGCATTTGGATGTTGAACAACAACATCCAAATTTGAGGGGAGAGAAGGCATGTTTCTAAAGGATTGTTTCCAAATGCTCATACTTAAAATAGTATTTTGGCATAATGTCAAATAATGATAAAAATACATTGCCACTTACCACTGTACACCACCACAGACATAGACATCAGCAGAATTACAATCATTTTTTTGTTTAATCCAAAGACAAGAAAAAAAGCCACACAGTAGACTGGTGTGCCTGGTGAGTTAAGTAAAATATTAGGCAGAATGTTATCTCTTGACTCTGGAAGTGGGAAGACATTAGCTTAGAAAATCATTCTTTTGTAGCCTGAATATATTTCTGCTTGATACAATTAATTTTTTACCCTTATCATAGCAAATGCACATGTTACAGAAATGATGATATTTATGTATCCTTCAAATTTTACCAAAGTCCTCTACAAATCTGACTGAAAATATTTATTTTGGTGTTGTTTTAAGTGAGTCAACAGACTCTGTGAAAGTGCAATTTAGCATCAAAATGATGCAATTCAAAATTCTTTTGGTTTGCAGTTTTCACATTTTCCTTGATCTAACAGGATGTTTGAACAATTCTTTGCATGTTTAAATGCAGATATCACGAAACACTGTGTAAATGAAAAGATATTCTGGGATTACTTCTATTAACTCCAGTTAATCTTCAATTCATTATATGAGTTCGTTTCATATCACAAAAATCTCTCCCACTTTGTAGTCAAACATTTATTCTAACCTGTGTTGAGACTGATCTAACGTATCATAAATTTTCCTAATGATAGACATGATGTTTGGAGATCTTCAAGTTCTGGCTGTGCTTGACCTTACAGAAATGCGTAAAGAATTCTTCTGAAGCTAAAAGTCTTGAATTGATATTCATTAAATGGAAGATTGGTTTTTAACTACAGTCACAGGTTACTCTAAATTTAGAATGATTTTCCAAGTAAGTCAGGCATGGAGCTTTTTACAGACAAATAAATGAATATTTATATATCAGTTTTCAAATATGTACTTCCTGATGATTATTTGTTTTCTAAGTTCAAATATTACATTCATTTCTGTTATAAAATCTTGTAATATTTCATCAGGAAGTGAGGTTATAAATCTAACAGCTTTAAATATTTATAGTTTACCATCCCAAATTTCTCTACCTACCCTTTAGTCTACAACTCCACAGTCACAAATAGATTATTCTACATCATTTTCCTCCTGATTCCCGTATTATAGAGTACGTTGAGAAAGGCTTACCTTGAGGGATATTATTCGAAAGCAGTTGGATGGAAGACAAATGGATTTCAACAAAGTCAGTACTAAGTTATTTATACCCACTTGTATATAGATGTCACCCATGTGATCACTTCCTTTATCAAACTCACTTCAACATTTATTAATTAATTCTTGCATAAGATTCCTTAGAGTCATTATGCCCACAGTGTATTTAGCAATATGGCTCCAGCCATGTAAAGGATCTATACTGAGAAGTCTGTTCTGCAGGTGCATTCACTGTATAATAACTTTCCCTAATACTCTTGGCTGTAATTAAATAACAATCATCCCTTTGTTATTAATCACTCACAAAATCTCTTGGGCATGTGAATGTGGCTCTAATAGCTTAGCAAGAGGTAGTGTTCAGTGATGAAAGATGAGTGAGAATTTACACAGCTTTAAACACTGGCATTCCTCAGGGCTGAGAAGTCTGTTCTTGTCTATCCACGGAGTCTCTGATCCAAGGCTGAGACAAATCCAGGGAAAGGTTGAGTCAATGAGCTTTGGGAAGGCTTCTCCTCATTGGGAAGGTGTGCTTTCTGCCAGGGACAGACACAACTACCCTGTAAAGAGTCCATCAACAAAGGCAAACTGTCCACTGAATTTTGGTATGGAGAAGTTTGACAAATCTGAAATTGTGAAAATACTCACATGAAGAAAAGGCTTGGCTCCTTCAGATCCTGTGAACTACATGGTTTTCAGAAAGTCCTTTGACACGGTGGCCCATAAGATCCTCATAGAGAAGCTGTTGATATCTGTGCTGGACGTGCCTGGTGAGGTGGGTTGAAAACTGAATGGTGGGGCCCAGAGGGTGGCAGTCAGTGGCACGAAGTCTATTTGGAGGCCAGTGACTAGTGGTGTGTGCCAGTGGTCAGTGCTGGGTCCAGTCTTGCTTAGCATCTTCATCAATGATCTGGATGATGGGGCAAAGTGTGCTCCCAGCAGGTTGGCAAATGACACTGAACTGAGAGGAGTGACTGATATTTCAAAGGGTCGTGCTGCCATCCAGAGGGACCTCAACACCCTGAAGAAATGGGCCAACAGGAACTTCAGGAAGTTCAACAAGTGCAAAGTCCTGCACCTGGGGAGGTACAGCCTCATACACAAATATATGCTGGGGGCCACTCAGATGTAAAGCAGTTTGGTAGAAAAGGACTTGGGGTCCTGCTGGACACTAGGTTGAACTTGAGCAAGCAGCATGCCCTTGCAGCAGAGAAGGCTGAGGATGTCCTCGGCTGCATTTGGAAAAGTACTGCCCACAGATCGAAGGAGTGGGTCCCCTCTACTCAGCACTGGTGAGGCCACATCTGGAGCACTCTGTCCAGTTCTGGGCTCCTCAGTGTAAGACAGACACGGACAAACCTGAGACAGTTCAAAGAAGGGCCACAAAGGTGATGGACTAGAACATCTCTCATGTGGAGGGGACAAGAGAGCTGGGACTCTTCATTAGAGAAGTCGCAGTGGGACCTCATCAATGCCCATGAACACCCGAGGGGAGGGTGCAAAGAGGACAGAGCCAGTCTCTGATAAGAGCCCCCCATGACAAGAGGCAGTGGGCACACACTGAGAGAGCTGCTGCAGAGCGAAATCTCATCACAGTACCACAGCCATGCTAACATTCCCAATGTATCGACATTCCTACTTATTCCATTAGCCTAACTTTCAATATGAACTGTAATTGGTACTACTCCAATCTATCCTGCTCTTTGACATGACAGAAGTGCTTCTGTCATGGGCACAACAGTGAAATGTATTTGGAAAGAGGGCTGCTGCCATCCCATCTCTCCCTGGGGTCAGCATTCCTTGTGGTGCCACCTTTCTCCTCAGCTTTATCTTACTTTGAATACATATTTCTTCAGTGAAACATCAATGTGCACGAGATATGGTGCAAACAAACTTCTTATTTAAAAGAATATTAATGGCTTGATGATACACTTTGGGGAGATAGTAGAAAGATATTGCTGCAGGGTAGCAAACTATGGGCTCATGCAATTGATTTGGTAATTGTTTCATTTTTTAGAACTGGCTTTTAGTTCACCAGATTTGCATATAAAGAAGGACATGAAGTGCTCAAGACCAGGTTGGATGGGGCCCTGAGCAACCTGATCTCATGGGTGACATCCCCATGGAAGGGGGATTGAAAGTAAATGATTTTTAAGGTTTCTTCGAACCCAAACAATTCTATGATTCCCTGTTTCTATGAATCCTGGTGACCTCACACAAATATGTCCCAGAGTGAAAGTACAAGAGGCCTGAACACTTCCTGGGTTGACCTCTGCAATCCATGTGTTGCTGAATACTGGGAAACTTGATTTAGAAGATAATCTGCCGGTGTTTAACACTAGGGAAAGTCCTCCTTGTCTTCAGTAATTCAGGTTGTTTTTAAATTATTTTGTATTTGTTCATGTTGATTACTATGTCTTAATTGTAAACAAAACTAGTATAAACTATTTTCCTTTACTGGCCAACCATATAAATATCCTTTATAAAATAAGATTTTTAAAAGCCTTTCAATTCTTTTATTGTAGTTACATCACTTGTATAAAATATATCTGTTTGTACACATTATTTTTACAATGCCTTGGAGGAAGAGAGGTTTCTAGGTTTAACATCTGGTTAATAGCTTTTCTTATTACAAATATTTGCAAAAAACATGTTGCATTCTGGTGTTTACACCGAGAAATCAAAAAAGACAACTAAAACTGCCACAGTCTTCCAACTTGCAGTATCATTTCTCAATGCTCTAAACTGACGCACAGATGTTTTTGAGGCATTTTTGTTTTAAGGCTGGAAGAACACAAGAAAATGTTCATTAGGGTTTATGAGGAAATACTAAAAACATACATGAAGGTCAAATAATCCTTTTTTTAATCCCTTAAAGATCATTATCAGATAAAATAGCTATCTGATGAAAGACAGTAAATAGTCTTTGGATATGTAAAATTTTTTTGTTATATTTACACAATAAGGTATGTAGAGATAAAGAGATACAAAGAGAAAACGTACTTACTGTGGGAGTAAGTAACTCTTTTGACTCTTTCACAGACATAACTTGCATTTTTCACAAACCAGGAATAGTATTCAACACAGTACCTGAAGATGTAGTTAAAGTTAGGAGAGTAGCAGCTTATCTTTCATTAAGGAGAGGGACTTTTCACAAGGTCATGTAGTGACAGGACAAGAGAGAATGACCCTAAACTGAATGAGAGCAAGTTTAGATTAGACATTGGGAAGAAATTCTTTACTAGAAGGGTGGTGAGGCACTGGCACAGGTTTTCCAAAGAAGTTGTGGATGCCCCATCCCCGTAAGTGTTCAAGGCCAGGCTAGATGAGGCTTTGAGCAACCTGGTCTATTGGAACATGTTCTCTGTCCATGTCAGGGGGATTGAAACTGGATGATCTTTGAGGTCCTTTCCAACCCAAACCATTATATGATTCTATAAGCACAGTATACCATGCTGGTACTATTGAATATGGAAATAAAAAGCTAGAGTCCAACTACAATGATGTCATTAGATATCTGGAAAAATGAAGCTGGGCTTCATTCACTTAGTCTGAATACAGTAAGCCAGATCAGGTACTGATCATTGCCCTGGGACCCATTTGGGTCTCAGCCAGTAGCCACAGACTCTCAAAAATAAGCATTAGTGATTGAAAATTGTCATTTGGAAAAAAAACCTGATGGAGTATTTAAAGCAGAGAAGGAAAGAGAAACTAGTGCCAGGTTTTACCTCATGGCTTCCTTTCTGGAATATCTTCTCTGACCAACACAGAGGCACAGCTGAAAGAACCTACAGAGCTCCATCACACAGGGGTTGATCTTCTGCACTATAAGAGTGACAGGAGGGGAGGTCACACGAGGTTCTCTGAGAATTGCCTGTGGGCACCCTGGGGGAAAAAACACAGCTCTGAACTAGTCCAAATACTCGTCACATTAAACTTCTTGCAACACTTTATATGGGCTATGAGCTCCAGAACAATGTCTTCCCTACTCCAGCACTCTGAAAAGTAAGGGACACCCCTGAAAACACCACCCTGGGGCTCTGAAAAGATAATCAGGGCACAGGCTGTGAGAAGGCACATTTTGCATGATATGGGTGTCCCCTTCACATGCACCCATTGGGGTGGAAGAGCTGAACAAGCAGTGCAGAAGTGGCCGCTGTGTGATTGTCAGCTATTTCTTCCATTTGTGTAACTAGCAGCAGGCTTTGGCCATGTGTGGATAAACTGACTTACCTGCTGAGTATAATCCCCTTAGACAGTGTAATTGCATTTCCAGGTTCACATGTCTCCCACACTTTATAGCTTTGGGCCATCTTATGTTATGTGATAGCACAGGTCATGGGGGTTAAATTTGGACTAATGAAGTTCTGTTGAAATAAGCTTGAGTCATCTAGTGCTGACAAGAAGTTTAATATAAAATGGCATTCTTGGGCAGGAGGAAAATAAAGGCTCTGCCAACCTGAAAGAGATTGCTACTAAACTATTTCTCTTCTGGCAGCGCTTGCTCAAGGTAGGAGGAGTCATGGAGGAGTAAGGGGCAGACACTGACAGCTCCCAAACTCACAGGCCCATCTGAAAACCAGTTGTGTGTCAAAGGCACTACACAAATATCAGGTGTAATTAGTCAGGGAGCCCCATTTCTCTTAACCTCAGCTACTTTGTATAAATGCAATTAGGCTTTGTCCACTTAATAGTATTTGACACACTTTGACATTTTTTCACTCAATATCAATAAAAAATTAATGATTTCTTGCTACAGTAAATATACTTCATGTTAATAACCAAATATCAAAGCATGAGGCAATGAGGTTTCAATGCAAGTTGCCCCTGAAAAGTAATGTTACAGTTGATGTGAATGATCCAAACTTCCTAAGGGCTATTGTCCTGCGAATCTCAGCCTCTGCCAACGTGGGGACTCCTATCCTGCCAAACGGGTATTCAATGCTTTACTCAAACTATTTTTTTTTTCAGCAGAAATTCAGCTTTGTCTAACTGTACATTGAACAATGGCAATTTCAATTTGGAGTGGAATCTGTGTGGAAAAGAGAAGTCAAATAAAAAAGCTAAAAGCTAAGGAAATTGCTCTAGTTTTCATTTTTGACAACATCTTAATTTTAAATTAACAATGCATTTGAATAATACTCTATTTATTTAATGCTGAAATTCTTTTTCAATTCATGTAGTATTTAATTTCTTTTGGAATGCATAGTATACTCACATCATATAATTGAAATTAAAATTTTCGGTGATCCATAGTCATGTTTTATATTTCTTCTGTAATACATATCTACTGTGAAATGTATTTTTTGCATTCCATTCATAAGCTCATATAGATTTGGATTGAAATAAAAAAAAATAATTAATAGTAGGAATTATTTCAGAACTTTCTTTTCTAAGAATACTCTTTCCTAAGAAATTGATTCAGTCAAAAGAGACCAGAAAAGGCAGGGACGAGAGCTCGCTGTGCAGAGCTTTGCTCTGCATATTTGAAATTGCCACATTACTGTCACAGGCAGAGAAGTGACCAACTCTTGAAGTAAACAGACAGTTCCTTTATTAACTCAATATCACATCCCTCTGACACTGAGATTAAATTTTGCTGCCAGTGAAAAGCAACGTTATGGTTACTGCAAATGATTCAGACTTAAAATATCCCTCCCTGCAGCTCTAATATGCACATTTGCATATTTTACAAGTTGGCACCAACTTTCGTGATTCAAGAAATTAATTACTAGAATAATGTCTCAGCGCCCAGAACAATGTTGATGTCCTTCCTTGCTTTGTGATCCCACCGTTCGATTTATTTCCCCAAATTCATGACTGCTAGATGCAGGCAGACAGCCTCTGCCATCATGGTTCTGATAGAGAGGCAACTGGTGACTTGCCGTGCACTGATCTCACTGAAATCCATGTTTCCCAACCTTTTCAAAATGGGCTGTTGACAGTCCTAGGTTCTCCAGGGTCTGTAGAGTTGCCCACCTGAGAGCAGGGGCACATGAACAAACTCCGGACTGTGCACACCACAAGTCCAGTCACACACTCCAGCAACTTCCAACTGGCTGACTGCTGGGTAATCCTCAACTCAAATTCACCCAAAGCAAACAAGACACACAGACAACTTTGGTCTTTTGCAGAATCTTTGATGGATGAAAATTGTTGTAACATATTCTTCTGCTCCCAGTAAGTTTAAGAAGACCTAGTTTATCCTAAATTCTTCTCTTCACACCATCAAGAGTGTCAAGAAGTCAAACTATATTCACATGTTATGGCATTGACTCATTTCCTTCAGTGTATGTCAGTCATGTGGGGTAAGAGGATACTCTGGTATTCGGAGGTCTTTAAATGAGAGAAAGATCATCAGTTTTCAGAATTCAGAAGCATTATCAGAGTTAAAAAGGTGACCATGAAATCTGAAGTTATTTGGCTTCCTATCTCCATGATTTGAAGGGTCTTTTACATTAAGAACTGTTCCTTGCCTCAGCACCAATGAGTGTTTTCCTTGGAAATGAGTCTAAGTTTATAGTTTTTTTACTGCAGTGTTCTCAGGCCTCCTGGGCAATAGTTTCCTCCCCCTCTGACAGTTCCTGTCTGCAGCAGTTGTATTTGTATGATCACTAGAGGATGTTGTCAAACTTTGGGGTTTATCATCATCTTCTTGATTTGAAAATGCTACTTTATTCTGAAAACAGATGACCCACTGAGCAATATGCCCTTAAATACTTTCTTTTCTAATAGTATGGGAGGAGGAAAAAAAAAAGGAAGGCAAGCAACCCAACATATGTTGATAGTTCAGACAACCAGAATGGGACTATGAAAAACTTGATCTATATCAACAAAAGCTAAAACAAGTAACAGCACAGGATCCTGGTCTTGGGTTGCTGCAATAGGCAAAACCAGCAAAACCAACGGAAGAAGCAAATGACACCAAAATTGTAAGATACTATTGCTCACTGTGCAATTATTCCCAGTGACAGAAAAACTGAAGATTTGTGAAAGAACCTTTCTCTCTGAGTCACACATGTTTACCCCCCAAAAAAACACCTTTACAGATAAGTAAAGCTGCGTTGGAATTCATCAATGAGCCAGGAGAAGTCAATAATCCAAATATGACTAAAAATTGTGAGATTAGCAGGGAATCCAGATCAGAGCTTGCATTTCGAGCCTTCAAATAATCCCAAAATGAAGATCCAAAGGTTGCCTATATGGAGCCAGGGAACTGGTGGCACCCCTGGTGCTCAGGGTCAGCTCCACTAGCAGAGAAGGACCACAAGGCTGCAGTTTCCCTTCATGCACAAACCTGCCTGGTGATGCTCAGTTTTCACCTCACCTCTTCTGTTTTGACAGGCAGCAATCTTCTCTTATTCAGATTTATTAGGAAACCATATCAAAGACCCACAATTTCGTTTGACAATATAAGGATAGTGCAGTTTACTTTTTCCACATTTCCTGTTAATCCATCCCAAACCATATAATCAGCATTTCTTTCTGCTCTTCTCACCTACCATCCTTCGGAGTCTTTATGCAAGTCTTTTTTTGCTCATTCGTATTTCCAATTTTTCTTGGTTTTATTTCCTGGATATTTAAGTAGACCTTTGAAAAATATGTTTTGCCTGGTATTTTAGTTCTTTAGACTCCTCTGGTTTTATCTGTAATAGCAGATCCAAAGGATATTGAAGACCCCTGCAATTTAGTCCAATATATTCTTTGCTCTACACAGCATCTATGCTTTTCTGAGACAGTCACCACACAGAAACACAAGCAAGTGAGAGACAGACTTCCAAAATTGCCTCCATCAGTCCTCACCACTCAGCCAGGCTCACATTCTCACTTATTTGAGGTAGTAGGAGAGTCAACTTCAATGGGGAGGGACGAAGAATGGCCTCTTCCTCTTCCCTGAGCATCCCATGGGCTCAGAGCTGCATCACAACTCTAAGCAGCCAAACTGGAAGGACATAGTCCTGATGAAGGGGAAATTTGGAACTGAGCCACCTGCTTTTTTTTTTGGAAAAGTGAGGACCATTATTTCTTTTCTAGTCTCAAGCTGAGCACAGGCACTGCCCCAGCATCTTGTACTATAGGAGCTTTCACACCAGCCAGACGCACACACATGCTCAGCATCAAAAGTAGCTGCTGGTCTCTCCCAGAGTTCAGACTGTCCTCCTGGCATTGAATCAGGTCCAGTTTTTCAAAGTATGTAGTTTCTTACAAAATACTTCTCTGTAAATATAGTTTTATTGTCAATATATATATAAGACATAAATAGAGAGACACTATTACTCTAGCTTTTAATTTCTAACCTTTTGTTTAGGTGCTTAAAAAGAATGAGCTTTCATGAAAATCTAGTTGATGATCTTTCTTTATCTGAGGAAGCAGTTTGCAGTATTGGAAATTCAGAACAGCTCTGGAGATTTCATGTGGCATGAGTTGGCTTCATCTTTTTACTTGTATCAATAAGGAGATTTAAAGCATGACATTTTCTTTCAGAATGAATTTTAAGATTCTCCAATAACTAATCGATGCTAAAATTGGCACACAGAGTACCTATGTTATATCTATCAGCACAGTATAATCTATGTTTTGAATATGCAATTGTGTATGAAACAATTATGGAAGCAGTTCCTTGGACATCTTGGGTGGTTTATATACATAAACTATCATAAGCAAATTAAACATGTATGTTGTGTCTGTATGGGAAAATTTGCATCTCGCATTACTTTCAAACATACTACTATTTTTGCTGCATGAGGTGCATCTACTTACTGGTTGCTGAGTAAAGTTTCAGTGTCACACCAGGTCTGTAGGAGGGTGGCACAGACAGCACTGAGGAAGGCAAATCTGAGGGAAGGAAACAAATATAACTTGCTTTGACGCCTTAAAACAAAAAGGAAGGTTGACTGAAGTAGTAACAGAAAAGAAAAAAAACAAACACTGAAGTCATAGTTCACTAATAAACACTTACATAGACATTGATGTATAAATACATTATCAGTCACTTATTCCTATATATTACTTTCTATTTAATAAATGTGCCAACTGACACACTCTGTTGCTATCCCAGACCAGTCTTACCTGGCTCTGTTTGCATCTGGTTGCTGGTTTCTTGTGGAGACACTGTCTGCATCCAAAACATGGGCATGCCAGCTATGGGAACAGAGAGACACGCTGCCTGTCATTCATATTTGTTATTTATCTGTCTACTGAGAAGAATTGCTGTGTATGAGACAGCTCAACAGCCAGAGTCCCTCACCCAGTACTGCCAGTGGCATATAAAAATGTCAAGATGAAATAGGAAGGACAAAAGCTGTAGTTGACCAGAGTTTGAAAAGCCTATGGGCTACGGAAGGGCAGGATTTAAAGAAGGTGTGTTTAGAGGAGACCAAAAGAAGCAGCTCTATATTGCTTTTCCACAGGTTTGCTCACCAAATTTGGAGCAAAATGTGAGGGAAGACCCAAGCGGCAGAAACATCTATGAGGAGCAAGACTGAGTTTTTTCCTAAAGGATAAGAAACTACACGTTGGTTGCCTATAGCTGATTTTAGCACTTCTGCAATAAAGTAATCAACTCACTAGTGACCCAGAGTGGGTCTCCCTGAAGGGCCTCCCAACCTCCACCCCAGAGACATTTGGCCAAACCCCACAACCAGTGGGGTGAAGCAGCTTCCAGTCCTCCTCCCTGTACTCACTGGGGCTGGGCTGTGGGGCTGGGGAGGGGACCGAGCTCCTCCCAGGAGTAGGAGGGGATCCAGCTGTGCCTTGTGATCTGGAAGCTTCCACATGGGGTGATGGAAACCAGGGTCCTTTTGCTCCAGCTGTCTTTGGCCACGGTGAGAACCTTGTGGTGGGGATTTCCTCCCCTTTCTGGGCAAGAGGGATCCTGGTGGCTGGAGAAGCAAGAGAGACAGAGGGAGGGCACCAGCACACTAGGGACACTGGTGCCCCAAGGCAGCAGAGAGTGCAACACACTAAGGAACAAAAATATCTAAAATACAACCAGAAAATCCCATCTACTCCTTGAGTGTTTCTCTGCCAGGTGAGTGACCATGTTTCCATTTTATTTTAAGTATGAAAACACAGGGAGTGCCAATAATGTTTGAAATTTTAACTGAGAACATTTTAATGTGCAAATTTTCATAAACAAAAAAAGAAACCAAAATACTACTGCGAAGTGTTGTGTTTCTTTTCTTCACATAATTTATTTTTTTTATTTCCTAAGCTGCTTCACTGCAGAGGAAAGAGATAAAAGATCTCTGTGTGAAGGTGAGCAGGCAGGTACTGAGGGCAAATATTGCCGTTTGAGAACTGAAATGACACTCATGGCTAGAAGAGATGATAAAGGTTGGCATGTGGTTAAGGAAATTAAAAAAGTTTATAAAAAGACATCAGACTGACTATGGGAAGTGTGGGAATTTTGTAGCAGAGAGATGCAGCTGCAGTGACAAGGATGTATGAAGTCAAGGTCTGAATTTCTATTGATTTCTACTATGTGCGAGCAAGTGCAAAGCCTTGCTTTTGGCTTCCAAAATGTGGCACACCAGCACTTTGCTATCTTGAAGCCCTGTGGCAAACTTAAATCTACTGAAGTTATGCAATACTCACGTAAAAACAACTGACTGTCATATAAAGAGGAAGATAGAGATGAATACAAAGAAAAATTGCAATAAAAAAGAAGAGGAAACAGTTTAAACAGTCTTGGTTTTTGGTTTGAAGCCAACAACCGCTTTTTTTTTACTTCTCTGTCCCTTTATAAGACATATTTTTCTAATAAAATTACTTTTTACAATAGTTTTTCTATCCTCCAGCTAGTCAATGCATTACTGACCTCACCTCCTATTATTTCCAACAAATTTCTATGTTACTTTGCAATTGTAGGTAACATCATGTTTGCTGTGCAGCAAACATACATGATCACTTGTCAAGACATTAGTCAAGGATGGCACAAATTTAGTTCTGACAATATGTGCTCACTTTTAAATGTCCACACATGTTCTGCTGATGGGTCCAGGGTCTTGTTTGGCTCTTCCTGTAATTTCACGAAACTTGAGAAAATCGATTCTAGGTCTTTGAGGTATGAGAAGCCAGGGTTAGAGCACTCACCATCCATCACGTATTTTGTGATAAAAAAGAAAGAAATCAGGTTCTGGTATCATGGAAACAGCTGTTGTCTTTTTTAATTAAAGGTTTGTTTGTTTTTTCTTTTTTTGTATTTTTTTCCAAAGTACCTGATTTTTTTATTTTTAACAGGAGAGAAGGGTCCTACAGCTTTCAGCACATGTAACTTGCCACTGATTTCACTGTCTATCTGCCCACTTTAATCTAGCCTTGAAAATGAGAGTCATGGGCAGCAGTGAGAGGTGAGCATCTGAAGTGCAGCTCAACCTGGCAAAGCATCTTTGGGTGGAGGAACCATGCAGCACACTGACCATATTCCACTCCTTTCTGAAGGTAACTAACTCACATGGGAGGTCATTTGTTCTGAGAGCTAAGGAAGATTAGAGTGCTAGGGACCCTCCTCAGCCCAGTGCTGAATTCTGTAAAAGCTCTCGTCCCAGCACTCTTCGTTTATTCCTCCACTAGAAGACCTTGTAACAAATAATTTAAAAGTTTGTAAAATTTACTTATATTTATGATATGATTATTATATTAAACATACAATAATATAAAATATAATTTTATTTTAATTATAGTAAAATACATAATAATGTGTAAATATATTATTGCTTATATAGCAATAATAAAAATATAAAATAATGTTTAAAGTATTTTTACACTATGAAGATGGAGTACTCATTGCAAGTGCTACATGGATGTGGTTTTCACTGTTGTTGCTGTTTCCTTTTATCCCCCAAGGATGTACTTACCCAGGTCAGATGATGTGTTACTGGAAAATGTGTAATTAATAACAGGAGACTTCTCTAATATTTCCCAAAAGTCAGAGAGATTTTTCCCTGCAAATAGAAATGCTTACAAATATCAAGAAAGGCACTTTTTTTTCTAGTATGTCATCACTGACAATAAACAGGGCAATATTTTTGGGTGGAATGGTTTTAACTTTTACCTGTCTGCCCTGTCATCACACAGATATAGATACAATCTGAGTCATTGCTCTGATGTACTGAAAGGCAAAAAAGTGTAAAAGAGATCATTGTTACCACTTTTCATTATATGACATTATCTTAAACAGTTGAGAAAACAAACAAAATATGGTATGTGGTTATGGCAGCTGGTCAAATATTTTCCTTCTCATCTGATTTTTGACAAAACCTCAAACCAGCATCAAATCCACATGTTCAAGATTTTCAGGGAAAACATTTCTATCTAATAAAAATTCTAAATTACAAGTATTTTTATATGGAAAAAAACTATTCAGATAATATAGCTCATAATTATTCTTGGGAATCATAATTTCCCCAAATATGAGTATTTAATAAAGATTCTCAAAAGTACCAGGTTTTAGTAATTATTAACCAAACATTCAAAGAAAACATAGCTGCTCATAGAAACATGTGTCTCTGTATTACATGCACACACATTATATACATACTTGTTCCATGCTTTGCAAAGCAATTGCTGCTGAGTAAGAGCAGTAGGCTTTTATCTGCATTTCTATGCTTGTTTCCATGCCAGAAGTAAATGAGACAAATAAGATAATGATAATGTTAAAAAGAAATTCAAACCTGAGAGAATAGAAGTGGATTTAAAAATTTCTGTGAGATAACTGGTGGAGTTTCCAGTGATGTCAACAAGTAAAGCTGTAAAATCTAGAAAACAAATATAGAAAATTTACTGTTGAAGCACATAGTCCATCATCTATGCCAAGTCAAAAATTCACTTTTACACATGATGATATTTTGGATATATGCTCATATATGACAAAGTTTAAAATGTTTTAAAGTTCCCAGTGTTTTTCCTGGATGGGACTGGACTCAAGAAGCCATGAGAATATTCTGCAGAAATATATTTCAAAGGTGATATCCAAATTAACAACAATGTGCTTAAAAGTAAACTTGAATGGAATTTATCTGTTCAAGAGAACATTTTAAAGTAATACTCGATGTGGTTTGCTTAAATGTAGAAGGAGATCTAGAGCCTGCAGGCTTTGCTTGCTCTAACTATCTGCCGTGTAGGATCTCCCAAGAGGCATCAGGCTGTCTCCTCAGACATACAGATGAAGTTGTCAGCCTGAAAAATGGCTGCTGGTGCTGTGGTGGTACCTTTTAGCAGTAACAGGTCAGTGTTCTCACTTAGGGAGTGATGGACATGAGCCTTGTGTTGAGCCCTTAATTTTTACTACTTTGGAGAATGCTCTAATCACCAAAATATTCTAGATTTGAGGCAGAAAGATTGAAGTTTCTCTGTTTTTGTCCAAGGCAGAGTGGGTCATTATGCAGTAAGGCTCGTGAGATGTGTGGGTCCAGAAAAAGCCATGAAAGCTACTGTGGCTCATAGATGGGGTCACCACATGCAGCATAGAGGGTTTGGGTTCTGGTCCCAAGCTACTGAGCTACTCTTGATACCTTACATTAACCAGTCATAGAATCCAAATGCTCAGATGCATCCTGAAATGTTAAATACTGTGATACCTTACATTAACCAGTCATACTCTTGATACCTTACATTAACCAGTCATAGAATCCAAATGCTCAGATGCATCCTGAAATGTTAAATACTGTGAGATCAGGGGTGTGAATGAGGATTAGAGGTGAAGGGTTTGCCCAACAGCATTTCACACTGAATCAAACTGCTGTATAAAATTGGTCCTTGCTTTTCACTTCTCTTGGGCTCTTTGAAGTTGCTGGAGTCCACTGGCACAGAGAAGCCCTTGTTTATCTCCTGTGGGTTATCTCAGGAGAACAAAAGTGGCCAAGGTGATGTATCATACATTGGTGGTTGTCTCTCCTGTGCTGCAATTTGTATTCCGAGGAGGAAAGGGAGGTCTTTTCACCAGGCAAACCACTCCAGCCACTTGACTGATGGCCCCATCCCAGACTGGCTGGCTGGATGCAGCCACCTGAGACCTGGCTCACTGAGTCAGAGCAGCCATTCATCATGAGTTATGGCTGTTGATCTCAGTATGGTGATGCTACTCATAAGGATGCAGTCTGCACAATTCAGGCTACAGCCTTCAGCTCCAAAGGAAATAATTCAGCTTAAACACATGCAATTGCCAACCTCTCTTGTGTGCCCACCTGTCAAGTCATTTGTCACATTGTTCAAACAGTAGCAGTAGTGCATAGGGAACTTGCCAGGGTCAACATTTTTTGCATTAGAGACTGTAGGGAGAGAGAGAAAAAATGAGTATCTTGTTGCACAGGCTATGAGAGAGAAACCACCCTTGAGCAGAGCAAAGCACCAGACACTCACTGTTATAAATGGTGACTGACACTTTGTGGAAGGCGAATGAGCTGTAAGACGTGACACTCAACAAAGAGAACAGTTTTTTGGTACCTGCAGAAACACATGCCCATGCCATTAGCAGTTGGAACAAATTGTGAGAACAGCATGTTTTGACTCTGCTAATTTAATGTCTAAAGGATTCCTGAGGTGCTGATATGATACAGCTGCCTGATACTCAGTTCCTTCTCATTTCCACTGAGAAAAGGATCAGTTGTATTACTTCTTTCTTTTTTTTTCTTTTTTTTTTTTAGTTGAAACCTACACTGGATTATAAAGCACTTTCTAAAGGCATCCCATAAGTAATTATGTTGTATCTGTATATAAACCCACGCTAATTTCTTAGTTCTTTGGGTCAGACAGCCACCTGCATTATAAGTGTGTGAGGCTGATGTGCTCCTAGAAGCAATTTTGGAGGCAGACAGCACATGTTTACAGCTTCTCCTGCTAATGCTGTTAGTGCTTTATCTCCTGCACTGCTGGGCTGACAGGCTGTGACCTCCCCAGCTGTGTCCCGTTACCTCTGAGTGCAGAGCTCAGCATCCCATTCACCAACTCTGTCAGGTTAATAGCAGCCAGGTCCAGGGTCTTTGCCGGCAGCTCTGAAAAAAAAGGGGTGCATAAAGGTGCGAGGAAACGGCTGCTCATCTCCTGCTTATCTACAGTGGAAATCTTCAGGAATGGGAGAACCAAAATGAGCAGATTATGTACCAGAGCACACCAAAAAAACACTGATGAAAAAATAAAGTTCCAGGAGTGCAGAGAGGAGTCTGGAAAATAGCAAGATATAGCAGCAGTGCATGGTGGGCCAAAATTCAGGTCTGTCAGCTCTGCCCTTGAGCAAGCCCTTGAGCAGCTGCAGGACCCAGCCAGCCCTGGCGTGCTGGTGCCCCCTCCTGCTGGGCAATGGGTGTTTGCTGCCAACAGAGCAGTAGATCTCCTTTTGCAGGTAAGAAACAGCAGAGCAACTGCCCAGGAAATATTCCCCCTGCCCCAACCCTACATAAAAATACAGATTTTTTTTTTTTTTCAGCTGCCTCAATGGCTCTACTGCTACAACAGAATAATTTTACCGCAGCCAAATCACACTTTTTGTTTTATCATGCTTTTTTTTCTGTCCATGTCACTTATTTGTTTTTCCCAAGTCAAAATTTCTGAAGATGTTCTCTTGCTCCCCTCACACAAAGTCACACCAAAGCAGAGCAGGTCGGCGTCTGTGTGAGAGGAGGAAGGTCTGTGTGTGCATGACAGAGAGAGGAAAAGCAGAACAGGGTGGAAAATGAAGCACAGAAAGCTGAGATGAGAACAAAATCAAATTTGTGGAGAAATACAATTTTCCAATGACATCACTGTTGTTTATAACCAATTTGAAGCCAAGCTGCACCCTAGAGTTAAAATCAGTGGTTGTCCACAGCACTGAAGAGAGGAAAGGAAAAACAAAAGTGAATGAAGAGCGGGGAAGGAGAGAAAGGAAAAAGAGAAAGCAGATTAGATTTTGGAAGGATAGTGGTTAACCTAGCCCAGGACTCGGGTAAGGCCTGGATTGGGTGAGGTGCCCTTACAGCAGGGGTGGGTTTGGGCTCACAGACTCTGAAGGAGAAGAGCCCATCTGCTGCCACCTTCATGCCCAGCACTCCCATTAACACCCCAACACTGCGTCTCCTGACGTGCTACTTGTTACCTGCAGTAGCCAGCACTGCCACTTGCTTCTCTTTCTTATTTTCTCTTCTTATGCACGAAGCTGAAAAGTGAAGAAAGAGACTGAGGAACAGTTTTCCCTGTTGAGACATCACACAACTCTCTGTTGAGCTCTCTGCTCTTGCTTATTAGAGCTCAGAAGCTGATGGACATCAGCACTGCAGAGCAGGCCAGCAAGCATCCATTCATTAAGTGCCTGAGAATAAGGATGTACTAAAGGACTTGCCAGGTCCTTCAGCTGCCAGCTAAGGAAAGAAAACAGATTTAGTGTCTGAGCTTGACCCTCAAGAATCAAAAGAAAAATATAGTAGTAAACTTTTGTAGAGATCTTCACTAGGCTTGCACACAACATTTGCTGTAAGGTACACAGTAAAATAAGGCCATATCTAAACCAATATTCCCAGCCTGTGTGCATGTCTGTTATTCGAAGCTGTCATGAAATTGAGAACTGTTCTCAAGAGCTGTGTTGCAAGAGGAACGAGCTGGAGCTGGGCTCAGGAGATTGGACTGGCTTTCTTGAATTCGCTCAGTAACCAACCGAGGTGCAGAGCAGTGATTTAGACATCACAGAACAGGTTGAAAACAGGTGTTTGGGGTTTAGGTTCCCTGTCCCACCAGTGGAGAGATGAATGCCGCCAAAGAGTAATGTAGAAGGATCTTCAAATAATAGCTAGCAAATGCCAAACTTCCATGTCCCTCTGAAGCTTCAGCTTCTCAATCCACCCAGGTTCCCCTTTATACACACACACACACACACACACACACACACATGTTTGTGTAAAGGAGAAATCTACGGTCCAGGGCTTGTAAACTGTGACTCCTCAGTATTAATCAGATGTATTAACAACTCTCACTTAGTAAGAGCTAAATTTGGACTGAAAATCTAAGTGTTAGGAGCTTTTTTAACCCTTCTCTCCCTTTACTTACAAGCCTTTTTGACTCCAGATTATTGGCATGGGATCCAAGAATAGACATAATCTGTTCTGCCCTGCTGCATGGGACCAGCCCTGGAGCTCCAACCCATCAGCCTTGCCTACACAGGGTGAAAGAACGAAGCCTGCCACAGATGTGGGAATGGGTCTGTGGGAGCAACTGGAAAAGAGACACCTGGGTTATTCCATGGGGAGCACCAAACCATCATCCTTACCTGTGCTGAAAACCAGAAAAAGACACAGAAATCCTAGGCTCATCTTCACTGCCACATGCCAGCAGAACCACTGCATTATGGATGCTGACTTCCAGCAGGTTTGGCTGGTCTAGGAGAGAGAAATGCTCTTTTGGTGATATTTGTGGTGTTGTGCAATTTTGTCCAGCCCTTGTCCCAGAATGATTTTACCATGGGAGAAATAGTAGATCTCTGCAATGCAGAGAAAGATTAATGGTGGAAATGGCAAAGAAACAGAAATCCTACAGTCAGTATTTTCTATATATGTGTGGGTGTCATGAGTTTAGCATGTAACTCTTGATTTTTGAGTCCTACATAGCTGTGCCTTTTTTGGGACTTGGTAAGGTTGGTGATACAACCCTCTTCTCTAGCAGGATGACCTGTGCCTAAATGACACTAACACATCAGATGCCTAAATCCTTTCTGTTAAAACAAGATAAAATTTGCTTATGTTCAATTTTAGACCGGATATCAACCGAGCTTCTTTTGTGCAGAAATGTTGCTTGTCCAGTCATCCCTAGTCTTGTATTTCTGTAGTTATTGTCACCAGGTTTCTATCCTGTGCTACCTTGTCTAGCTGCTTAGGAAGGATTAACAGCTCATGCCTTTCAGACCACAAGCTCCTTTCCAGATTTCAATGATGTAATTGAAGGTGGTTAGGGGGGAAAAAAAAAAGGTTTCTTTTCATGTTTCCCCTCATTTTGTGGTATTGGAACATGCCAAATAACTCTGTAATTGTCAGAAAATGAGGTACCATATGAAAATTAGCAAAAAAAAAGTCCACATTTTTAATATCCTCTTGAAATAGCTAATCTTGCAAGTGCACAGCAAATCATTATCTTGAAGATAATACTGTTTGATTAGCAAACTATTATCATCATGTTTAAAATATTTCTCATATTGAACTCACTAGAGAATGAACATATTCTGAAAATGTGGTAATTTGTACTTAGTGGCTCTAAAGAGACTCTTCCTTAGGATGATGAAACAATACTAAGTATTTGTGTGTTTGAAATGTCTGTATTTGCTTGTCTAATGAGTCAAAAGTGTGTAAGTGCCGGCTCTGCTAATTCAAGCAAAGCTCTGAAAGCTTTTGGGCAGTTCATCCTATCTATTTAGCCCATCTGCCTAATCCTTTTTACTCAGCCCCAAGCCTGGACTCATCTATGGTTTCTGCACAGCATGTGCAGAAGCAGAGGACTGAGGCAGAGAGAAAGCGTTGGCCAAATCTCAGTCCCCAGACTTTGTACTCCATCATCTTTCCTGTGAGCTGGACGAATTTTGCATGGACAGAGTCCAGTGTCCTGTGGAGCAGTCTAGTACCAAAGAACCCTAAACTTGACTCTTCTTGCAATATTTGGGATCTGACAAACTACTAGATTACAGATCATAAATATATTGCTGTCCTGAAAATCACAGGGCCTGACACCCTGCCTGGTAAGGCTATCCCCACTTCCACTCTCTGATGTTATGAAGCTTGCTGGGACTTGTAACAGCTTTTTTTCATTGATCTGTGGACTCTGTACTTAGGAGGTAACTCAAGCCCATTCACATCCTGATGTGATGGAAGTGATTTAGTCTGCATGGAGACAGGTATAAAACTAATCCACGTCTGGATTCTGCTCAAGATTTGTATTTTTTGTCCTTTTTGGTTTGGTTGAATGAAGTAGAGAGGAGTTAGTGAGAGATAAGCCTCAGTGGAGCTGAGTGTGAGGAACTGGTACATTTCACAGGTGCAGGGACATGGCTGCTGGGGAGGGAAGGCTTTGGGAGATGGGGAGTTGGGTGAACATGTAAAGGGAGGTATGTAACTTCATGTGTTTTGGAGCAGGGGGTCTAGAGTGGCTGGTGCATCTAGTTAGTCAAGTGTCCTGTTGAAGGGGAACTACTGGTTATTGTCTTTGAGGTCAGAAATGGGTTGATGTGCTGGTTTATGAACAGAACATTATGAATTTGGATTGTACTGTGAGAGGTGAGTGTCTCCTTGGCTCTGCAAAATTTGCATTAGGATGAGTCATGCCTCATGATGATGATTCAGTGTTTATGGGCCACAGACCCTCTGAGCACATTCCTCGTGACCTGCTCCCTGCACACAAGTGTGACCAAGCCATTGCTGTCTCTGTGCTCACTGACCCAAGGGACATCAGCAGGAAACATGGCCAACAGAACTGCTGCCACTGTACTGTCCCTGAGGTGTGGGGCTGGTTGGCTGGAGAGTCCCTGCAGCCCTGAAAGACCCCACACCTCTGTCCTTCACAAGGATTTTGTCTGCATGGCAAATAATAGACCCAGGAGGCGGGAGAAGAGGGCATCCCCTGCCCCATTTTCAGTCTGCCTCTATAGATCAAAGGCCAGTGTTCATCCAGAGTGAGGAATTTTGATTTCTAGGACTTTCTTTGAGAAACATGGGCTCTCCTCAGTCACCAGTGAATCACACTTTGACTAACACTGAAATCCTTGGTAAAAGCATTTCACAGACTGATGGGCAAACGCAGCTGTTTTATAAAGGTTCGTAAGTAAAGTGGTAGATGGTAGAGAATTTCCTGTCAAAGATCTAACTTATTACTGATTTATTTAAACTGGCTCAGAGTTTTTCATGGTGGTGGGCCAGGGAAAAGTAATCTGATATCAGCAGGTGAGAGCAGGGTCTAGAGAGAGCACATTCCTAAGAGACAGAGAAAAGGCAAGAGGATTAACACATGAAAGGACCATCTTACAAAGCATTGAGTGAGAGAGAGAAAGAGGAAAAACAGCTGTAAAAGTACAAACAAAATAGAGTGAGGTGCAAAGTTATGCTTCCAAGCATCCCTTGCATATTTGGAGATGCTTTCTCGCTCACCTAAACTGTCAGTTCCCTGCTGTTCTACCTGCTGAGCTCTTCCTCCATGCTAACAAACAGAATTTTCTCCACATACAATGCTGATTTCCAGCAGGAATTCAGAGAAGGCATTAGTGTGGCCATAACACACTACACACCCAACCAGGCAAAGCATCTAAGGATTGAGACAACAGACAATTATAACCTGGAAGGATGGATCGTAATAAGACGAATCTTGTTCTACTTCCAGCAAACAAATATTGAATATTGTTGGTATAAAATGATGAAAAATCCTCCATTCATGGGAGTGTTTGTTTTGCCTGAATGCCAGATTTACCCCTGGCCAGTAGAAGATGCTTAAAAAGAAATTGCAGATAAGTCCTAATACTGGGGAACATCACTACGGACCACTTTTGCTCCTCAGTTGGTAGAGGCTGATTTAATTTTGAAGCATTAGCTTTTAGCTGCTTCCCAAAATCTATTGCCAACATTAACCATCTGAAATTTATGCTGTCTAAATTTCAAAGGCATGTGTGACAAAAATTCCTAGAACTGTTGCCTGAAATACCTTATCTCTCAGCAGTGTGAATATTAGTAATATTAACTCTTACGATACATGTCACATTTGCGTTGCTCTGCTTATTTGATATCTAATTTTCATTTATCATGGGCAAGTCTTCATTACTTTGTAACCGTATCTCTCTTGAAGTGACACTACTGTGATGACTGAAATACATGTCCAGATTGCAAATATGAAACCCTTATTGTCCTCCAGCTCAAAAGCACAATTTTCATTTCAAACCATACTGAGATTCACAGGCACTGAAGGCACAGGTGCCACACAGCTGTGAGCAGAGAGAAATCCCATAAACTGACTCAGAGAATATTTTCCTTCCAAACATTTATCTGATAGAGGCTGAAGGTCAAGCCTTTGATTACAAATTCTCCTTCACCTCTACTGGATATGATAATCCTCCTCTGTTTATTTTAAGCTGAATGATATTAGTAGAATTCATTTTACTTAGAACTGTTGATCCAGAGTTCCTTGAACTGCTGAACTGGAGATTTTAATCCAGTTTGATTACCTTTATACACTCATGAAGACCTCTTATTAAATACCTCTCATTAAATACCTCTCTGTTACTCTGGGCTAACAGCAATCTGAAACCAATGTGTTTATTAGCTGTGCTTCAGTAGAACTCATTTTAATGTAGCAGGTAACCATGAAGTTTGAATTGTTTCCATTTTTCCTGTACAAACAGAGTTCAATGAGATATCAAGTAGTTCCCTCATGTCTTCACGCTTAACAGAGCAGAACAGAAGTTAAGAGAATTCCCTTACCTTCATTCAGTTCCAACATCTAAAGGTCATCTCTCATTTTAAGAAGACCATGCACGAGCTCTAAAGAAATATTTCAAGTTAATGTGAAAATATGCCCATGTTACAACTGCATACTTCATTACATTGCTACAACTACTTTTTAAGTTTAGGTTTATTTGTGTGAGAATGCAATAAAATGCAATAAATATACATTTAATAAAAATACATTTCATTTGCTACATTTCCACTGAGCTTTAATAACACAGCTGAAATGGTTTCTTCCAAATACATGTGAAAACACCAAGATCTGGAATAGTTAATATCAACTTACCTGACTTCTCTTGACAAAGATTGTAATCTTCAGAGCCTATATAAAACTGGAGGTTATTGCCAGGTCTTAATAAACACTTTGTGAAAAACTTTGAGTAGACAGGCTAGACAATCTTTCCTTAAAATCCTGTGAAAATTATCATCTTAATCCCTGAAGGACTAACTAGAGGTAACACAATCATAAGCACACAAAGTGCCTGTTGAATCCCGCATGGAAAGGCTCTGTGGCAGGTCAGGTGTGTATTGGAAGCTCCTTTTGGCAGTAGAATTGAATTATGGAGGATTTTTTTTCCCTTTTAAAGGAACAGCTCATCTTACTGCAGTTAGACCAACGCCACCTTTGATGGTGAGAGGTAGACAAGGTTAAGCCCCTTTGGTAAAGCTTTAGCCATCCTTCAGTTCAAACAAGGGGCATTGTAAGGATAACAGAGATGAAACCAGAAGTGTGTCTTAAGCGTGGAACCTCGAAAGGAATAAAATGACAGTTAAAACAGAAAATTGCTTGGCATCACGGTGAAGTGTTGAGGAAGGGAGAGAGAGATCTGGTCACAACAATGACATAGGGCAATTTCAGTGATGCTGAGTGATGTTTAGTAGTACCCAAGAGATGATCACTGTTGGAAACAGTGGATAATATTCTGCTCCCATTTAATCTAGTGGACTGCAAGTGATTCCTCTGATATCAGTGAGTTTAGATGCAAACTGTTAAAAGCCAGTGGTTGTCCGTTCAGTAATTTTATCAGAAGCCACAAAACATTCCAGTTTGTGAAATAACTCACAACCTTGTAGCAATTAATAAAAGGAAAGCTAAGTGGATTCAGAGTCAGTTTATGAAATAAAAAGTGCTTTAGTGATCAGGTTATGTGTGTGGTTGGGCTGTGTCTCTGTCTGCCCAAAAACCCTGCCTTCACCAAGAATTTCATAAGCTGGAAGGCAACTGCAGCCAATTTAATAGAGCTATAGCTGGTAAATTACATGCTTACACATGTAATGTGTAATGTGCATGTATGTCTGTGCACATACATGCACAATCTTACCTTTGTTTTCTTTCACTCTGCCTTTCACAAAAAAGCATTATGCACAGGCATGTCACTGCATCTAAAATTATTTAATTCTGTATGGAAGTTACTGGTGTGATAAAAGGAAAATTTTGTGACTCGCAACTAAATGCTGCAGCTTGTGGAATATGGAAATACCTTTTCTTTGACAAGACTTACTTTTACTGACTTAATTACCAGTTGCTCAATATCACATCAAGAAGGCTGGGATGAAAGTCCTCTCTGTAACAGCTGACAAAACCAGGTATAGCCAGGAAGATGTGTGCACTGGGATCAGTTCCAGCCGTTTGATGTTTGGCTGTGAGGATAATTAGACTTTCAGCAGGTTTTGCCTCATGCTGCATTTTACCCTGGGACTTTGTAATTTTAACTTTCCTCAGCTGCAGAGCAATGCTCAGGTGACCAGGGAGGGGGCTATTGTTCAGCCCCAACTTTGACTCTTGGGGACAATGCTGTGTTCTCACTCAGAGCATCCCTCTGAGCAACTAGCTTTCTCAGGAGTATAGTCTTTACATGATTTCTTTCTCCAGCATCCCTTTGTGTGGCAGAACTGTGCCTGTAACTAGCATCCCAAAATCCAGAACAGGAAAAGAACACATTTTTAGCGTCTCTTAGTAACAGAGTTATAATTCATATAAAATACTGAGTAAATGCATTCATTTGCTGAAGGTTAGGCAGGTTAAGTCCCTGCAATGCAATTCAAATAAACACACATTCAAGGAAATGCCTGTGGTTTATCTGTAAGAGAGAGGACAGTGTGGTGTGGTGTTCTGGTAAGGAGGGAGAAAATGAAATCTGAATGTTGGTGCTTTATCTCTCTGTGGGCTGAGAACACAGTGTGAAAGAAATGCATTATTTCTTCCTTCTGGCTTTTTCTTAGTCTTTTAAACATGTTTTAAACACCACATTTCTACATAGCAATTGTGATATGTGTGAGTGACTGCAAGGGCTCCAGACACACGTTCTTGTGATGGCATCACCAGCCAGCATCCCCTCTCACCTGCTCTGTCCTGGTCTGCCACTGTCCTCAGGTAGCACCACCCTCCACCCTGGCTGAGGTATGAACCATCTGGGCCCTAAAAATGAGCTATGGTACATGGAATATTGTAGTACCTAAAGCATCTTGCAAACCTGTTTTATATGCCTAGTAGGAAAACACATGTCCAGCTGTGCCCTTCTCTCACCAGATGCTGACGTACAATAGAGAAGGAAATGCTGATTTTAAATAAAGAACAAAGAAGCAAACCTAACCCGAGCTTACTCCAGAGGATTGAATTCTTATTTTCAATTACACTTCCTTATACTGTGGCAAATGTTTCCATGAAAGCACATTTGAGTAATTGGTTAATAAACTTTCTTTAAAAAAGTAGCAGTTGTGTACATTCCATTTGTTCTGAAAAAACCTGATTGCAGTTCAACACTTCTCTGTTAGTCCTCTGCCATTACAATTTTACAAGATATTTATTTTATTAAGAAATTCACTAGTGCTATAAAGTTTATTTTCATTTGAATTTAACTTCACATGTTATCAATGTTCTTCTATTTCATTTATTTATGCAAAAGTTCTATTAAGGATAATTCTCTAAATGTAATTATGTTTATTTGTCAGTCTTTTTTAGAAGAATAATATTTCATCTCTTAAAACTGTATATAAAACCATAGGGTCATTAAGGTTGGAAAAGACCTCTAAGACCATCGAGTCCAACCATTAACCCAGCACTGTCAAGTCTACCACTAAACCACGTCCACAAGTGCCACATCTACACATTTTTTAAATGTCTCTAGGGATGGTGATTCCACCACTTCCCTGGGCAGCCCGTTCCAGTGCTTGACAACCTTTTCATTGAAGAAATCTCTTCTAATATCAAATCTAACCTCCCGTGGTGCAACTTGAGGCCATTTCCTCTTGTTCTGTCACTTGATGCCTGGGGAAGAGGCCAAACCCCACCTGGCTCCAAACATCCTTTCAGGGAGTTGTAGAGAGTGATAAGATCTCCCCTGAGCTTCCTTTTCTCCAGGCTGAACAGCCCCAAGTCCCTCAGCCTCTCCTTATAGGACGTGTGCTCCAGACCCTTCCCCAGCTCTGTTGCTCTTCTCTGGACATGCTCCAGCACCTCAATGTCTTTCTTGTCATGAGGGGCCCAAAACTGGACACATGATTTAAGGTGTGGCCTCACCAGTGCTGAGTACAGGGGGACAAATCACTTCCTTGGTTCTGCTGGTCACACTGAGATACACGCCAGGATGCCCTTGGCCTTCTTGCCCACCTGGGCACACTCTGGCTCATATTCAGTGGCTGTTGATCAGCATCCCCAGGTCCTTTTCCTCTGGGCACCTTTCCAGACACTCTTCATCAGCCTGGAGTGCTTCCTGGGGTTGTTGTGACCCAAGTGCAGGACCCAGCACATTGCTTTGCTGAACCCTAAATATATAGTTATACATATAAACATGTATTTATTCCCATTCATAGAACTTTCTTTCAGAAAATGTATTTAGAATTGAAAATAATTCCTGCCCTTTATAACATTCTTTCTTTAATTCTTCTTATCAATATTTTGCTAAGATTGGTACTAACACCACAAAACTTCCTGAAAAGAATGAGCATTACACTTTACAACCATTCACTTTTACTGTTTTCAGTAAGAATATTTTGTATATTTGTTTGTCTAAAGCAGGTAATACTTTCTTTTGAAGTTTCTGACATTGTAAAACTTTTATGAATTCAAGCATATTCTTAGGGCAGAAAAAGGAGAAAAACTGAAAAAAAAGGAGGCATGGAAATTGTGAAAATATGAAGGGATGAGAGGCATGAAGTCCGAGTGGTCTTCTTTTTTATCTGTGTGTTAGATACATCACACGAGATATTTACAGACCCAGACGCTAGGGTGCACTGCTCCTCTGGGGCTTCCAAAGATGTTAGTTCGTGATCAAGCATTTGGCATTTGTAAATACAGAGTCTCATAAAGCTTTGATAAGATACAGAGAAGTTGCAGCCGTCCAGAACTTACTTAGAAAAATATTTATTGACCTATCCAGCAATTTTATTTCTGTTAGGATATGTGCCAGACACATAACTGATCCCATCAAATCTGCCAAAACATTCATAGCGCATCTCACATCTTTTTTCATGGTTCTTTGTCGTATTCTGCTGACCATGTACGTCTGACACAAGGAAGCAGGATAAAAGCTGTGGTGCTGTCTCAAGCACACCGGGCTATCAGCCATCATCTTAGAGGGCAATTTCTTTAAAGACAGTCTAACTCTCCTGCTGCTCTGTGCCATGGGACTTGGCATTCCTGATTCCATCCATTCTCTGTGCCCGAAGAGGATGCTTTATGTTAATCAAGTGACCATTTTACTCTGGTAAGTCTTAAAAATCAAAGCATCTTGAGAAGAAAGAGAAGGATACACTGAGAAACTTCCAGTCCTGACACTGTTGCTTAAGCTATACTGGATGCATCAATATTTACCCTTTCTAAACTGTTAAGTCTAAGTCTTACTCTGCTTAGGAGGAGGACAATTATATAAGACCTCAGAAGTCCCATATGAACATAAGCATAACTTCTTGGAGTGAAAAACTCCCTGGATATAAGCAGGGCTTTGCCTAAGGATAGGTATCACACCTTGTTACCATTTTAGAATCTGTTTCTTAAAAGATCAGACCCAGTGCCTTACTGAAATCTAGTGATTTGTCAGGCTTCTGTATTTGGGTGACAGCCAAGGGGAAATGTTAATGCAATACATTTCAGTGCAGGTGAACAAAAGCTGAGTGGTTCACCCATTGCATCTGTGAAACACTCATTTAAATGTCATTGCTGTGGTTGTTGAGCAGCTGCTCTTCAGTTCAAGCTGGGACATTCACTGCTAAGTCATCAATGATGATGTGGGGTAATGTTGCCAATAAAATTTATTTGAAGTACCTTTGTGTTTTTCTCAAGAAAAATGTAGGGAATAGAGAAAGTGCTAGTGTTGTACATAGTCTTCAGAGCTGTGTGGAAAACCGAACCCAAGAGATTCAGAATTCCATGCTCTGGTGCATTGGTTTAAAAAAAAAACAGACTGTCAATCTTTGGACAAAGTGATAGAACTTGGCTGTGAGAGCCTGGTACTCATCCTGTTTCTTATTGATTTATTATTTTTATTTAAATAAATCCATTTAAAACTAACAAACTAACTCAAAAAGTACCA